>NC_062232.1:16097071-16697071 GCF_902686445.1 Sciurus carolinensis | reverse complement strand
CCCAAGGCCTGAGAAAAGAAGGGCAAAAGATAAGCTAATTAGCTCTATATAAACACCTTTCAAGTAACCCCACTGGAACTAAAGGTAGATCTGTACCTCACCTTATTCAAAGGAAACAGAAACTGAATCTCCAAATAATCAGTGGGAAATACAGACAAAAAAGAATGTTAACAATGTAAAGAAGATTTCTTGTTTTATTTATTTAATGTGTACTGTACTAAATATCTACTTAAGAGTCTTTACTAGTCAAGAAACAGACAGAATCAGATCTTTAATTTCTTTGAGAAAAATGTGAATATTTTCTTGGCTTGATCAAGCAGTCCAGAATCAGGAAGACTGCTTAAAAAAGTAAGCTGCAGCTGGGCGTGGTGGCACATGCCTGTAATCCAAGCAGCTCGGGAGGCTGAGGCAGGAGGATTGCAAGCTCGAGGCCCTAAGCAACTTAGTGAGACCCTGTCTCAAAATTAAAAAAATAAAAAGATCCAGGGATGTGGCTCAGTGGTTAAGTGCCTATGGGTTCAATCCCCAGTACCAAAAAACAAAAACAAAAACAAAAAAACCAAGAAAAGTGAGTTGCATTTATGATCTACTGGGACATGGCAGGTCCTCATTAAAAATCTATAAAATATTTCTTTTTTTTTTTTTTGCAGTACTGGAACTCAGGGTCTTGTGCTTGTAAGGCAAGTACCCAACCAGCTGAGCTATCTCCCCAGCCCTTAAAATATTTCTTAATTATGCCCTTAGTTCATCTGTTAGAGTTCAATAATACCATTAAAGTTCATCTGTTAAAAAAGCCACAGTTTACTAATTTTCCCCAAAGAAAACAAACTATAAGGAAATATATTTCTCCTTTTAAATCTCATTTATCAGCATTTTTATACCAGTATTCTTTTTAGTTACATATGACAATAGAATATACTATGGCATAATTATAAAAGCATGGAATATAATTTGTTCTAATTTAGTCCCCAGTATTTCCCCTCCCCCTCCCTGTTCTTCTCTCTACTATATTAATCTTTCTGCTATTTACTTATGATTTTTCTAAATTAGTGTCTTGTGGATGTACATAGAAAAGTTCATTTCATTGTCATTCCCTATCTTATCTCTCTTCCCTTCCTTTCATTCCTCTTTGTTTACTCCTCTGGTCTTTCTTCTATTACTTTTTTTTTTTAACACCCCTCCCGTCCTTATTTTGGATTAGCTTCCACAAGTCAGAGAAAACATTCAGTCTGATACTCTCCAGTTCCATTCATTTACCAGCAAATGCCATAAAGTAATTCTTCTTGATGGCTGAGTAATAATACTCCATTGTGTATATATACCACATTTTATTTAACCATTCATCTGTTGAGGGGAACCTATATTGGTTCTACAGCTTAACTACTGTGAATTATGCTGCTATAAACATTGATGTGGCTGCATCGCTATAGTATGCTGATTTTATTTTTTAAAGTTTGTTGTCATGTAGATGGACAGAATATTTTTATATGGTGCTGAGGATGGAACCCAGTGCCTCACATGTGTTAGGCAAGCACTCTGCCACTGAGCTACAGCCCCAGCTCAGTATGCTGATTTAAAATCCTTTGGATGTATACAAAGGAATGGGATAGCTGGGTCATATGGTGGTTCCATTTTTAGTTTTTTGAGGAATCTCCAGACTGCTTTCCAGAGTGATTGTACTAATATGTAGTGCCACAACAATGTATGAGTATACTCTCTTTCCTACATCCTCACCAACATTTATTGTTATTTGTATTCTTGATAATTGCCATTCTAATTGGAGTGAGATGAATTTCAATGGTTTTAATTTGTATTTCTTTAATTGGTAGAGATGTTGAACATTTTTTCATGTATTTGTTAACCCTTTTTATTTCTTCTTTTGAGAAGTGTCTGTTTAGCTCCTTTGCCCATTTACAGGATGGGGAGAAAATCTTTGCCACCTGCTCCTCAGATAGGGCATTAATATCCAGGATATACAAAGAGCTCAAAAAACTTAACACCAAACAAATAATCCTTTTAAATATCTTCTAACTGGGCTAGGGGTATAGCTCAGTGGTACAGAGCTTGCGTAGCATGCACAAGGCACCACAAACATAAAAAATTAAATGTCTGCTAACTATCTTCCTGATATACAATTTGTAAAAATTCTCCCACAGTAACTAAGTCAGATGTCAAAAAATATATCACTGCATGAACAGCATGTTACCTCATCAACTTTCATGGAATTTTTGTGAGGCGCATCCTTTTTTGGTGCTGCGTAGACTCTGAAGGTAAGCAGGCTCAGGCTGGCTGGCCCCACGGACCTCTGAATTACCTGAAATGCAGAAGTAATTTTCAACCTTCTCGCCAAACTATAAACCAAATATGTACAACATGACATATTCATAAGCTCAGTCACTCCTGCCCTGAAAGATACATATAAGCACTCCATGAGAAGTAAATGCATTCCTGAAATTCTGAGGAAGTCAGAACCTAAAATACATGTTTTCACAGACTTAAAATTTCAGTTCAACTTTATCTTAATTTTCACAATATTTCCTAAGTTTTTCTACCTAGACTTTCCAGTAAAAAAATAAAAAAGAGATATATAACTAGATAAACAGATATGTCTATATATAAGATAGCTATCTACTTAATCTTGGGAACATGTTCAAAACCAACTCATCATCTTTCCCTAACACCTGCCCTTATTTCTCCATTTCTTCTCATCAACCTCATTATGACAACCTCATCAGAAACTCTGAGGTCACTTAAAATGTACTCTTAGCAATTTTCAAAAATATAATACATTGTTATTAACTGTTAGCTAACAGCCACTATGTTGTACAATATAGCTCTCAAACTTATTCTTCCTGTGTCTAACTGAAATTTTTTATTCTTTGAACATCTCTTCAATGCCCTCCCCCAACCCTCCCAGCCCCAGTAGACCTTTCTACTTTCTGCTTCTGAGTTCAATATTTTTAGATTTCACACAAAAAAGTAAATATGTGAAGTAACATGTTAATTGGCTTGATTTAGCCATTCCATAATGTATACATATTTCAAGACATCATATTTAATAAATAATGATTTTTATTTACCCATTTATAATTAATCAGTAATTTAAAAAGGAAATTCTGAGGTCATCTTCACCACCATCCCCATCCTATGGATCACTAAGTCCTTCCACTCTGCCTATTAAATAATCTCAGTTCTACTTTTTCCTATGTATCCCTTCCTAAACAATCTTTCTTTGGACCCTCATTTATTTCCTGGATTGTTTTAGCAGCATCCTAACTGGTCACTGGCCCTCTAAGGATTAAAACCACCGAACAAGAAAGAATGATTTTTCTAAATGACAACCTTGATTAAGTTCTACAATCAAAAAAGAGCTGAAAGCCAAAAGAAAAATTGTTATTACTTTCAATGGTATAAAAACAATTAACCCACTCGGAAGCATTAAGTGTTCATGTTGAAAGGTTTTAACTTCAATTAAGGTCTTTTGGTATTTATTACCTAGGACTTGTACATCAACCAAAAAGTCTGTTATGATTGACCACAGAAGCCTTCTCTAACCTCATCTGTCACTTTGCCCTTCCTCACAAAACTCAAACTCCCTATATTTCTCTCATGCTGCTTTCCAGCTTCATGGGTTCACATATGACAATTCCTCTAAAAATTCCTCTACCTGCTTTGTCTTTCTGTAGAATTGCCTAAAAGCAGGGAGAATTCATGTTTTTATTTTATTTTTTATTTACCCATTTACTTACATCTATCAAATTCTCCCTACCATACTGGAATCATTTTCAGGATGAGACTGTATCTTAAATACTGCTATGGCTGTACCTGGCACATAAGAGACACCCAATAACTGTTCACTGCCTGCCTCAATGAGCAACAGGAAGGGATGAAAAAGAGGTGAAAACATAAATAGTTGTTCTTGTTCTATCTAGTTAGGCATGATTTAGCATAATGGAAATTATATTACTAAGATTTGCAGTGCTTGTATTGTGAAAGACAAGACTATCCTGTAATACTCACAAAATATACAATGCTAGATAATGTATAACAAAAACGTCTCTTAAAACGCACACCTGAAGTCATACATGAAAAAAGGAAATTCCCATATTTCAGAAACAAGAGTTGAAAGTCATAAAGAAAAGTGGATATTACTTTAAATGGTATAAAAACAATTAATACACCCTGAAGTATTAAGTGTTCCTGTTGAAAGGTCTTAATTTCAAGACAGTGTTTCTACAGATTTCTTTTGCTTCTGCTGACATTGGTCACTGTGGTTTGTATGCATCACAATTATTCAGCAGGACTAGCAACACCTGATCCAACCTAAGATCAATCAATACCTTGGTCCTAGAAAATTGCTACAACCTTCAGAGGGGTCTGGTTTTTTAAATTCAGTTTTGATTCATCAACACATAGCTTTTTGTCCACCCCTGGTCTCTTAAAGAGGACAGGTCATCTGAGGCTTGAGTCACCCAAGAGTTCGAGGCAATTCCCATGAAGGAGGCCCTCCTCAGCCTGAAGTGAAGGCACACAGGCTGCGGGTATCTGAAGGCATGAACTCATTGCTTTCTGCCCTCTGTCTGGCTGCTTGGACTGGGAACTTTCCACAGTGGTAAGCTGACTCCACCCCAGGACTTTGTTTCCCACACTTCCCTTATCTGCTCTAGCTGGTGCACCCTTCTTCGCTTCCCCATTTAGCACTTGAACCTCCAATCACTAAGCGGCTTGGGTCTATAGTGTCCTATCTTATCCTTGGTTTCATGTCTTGCCTCAGGTTGAGGCAACTGCTGTTTCATTCTCAATTGTTGTTTTCACACATTCTATCTTCCTTCTCATGGTCTACCTTTTCACTGCTATTTCCATTTTTATGTTCTTTTTTTCCCCTCAGTGCTGGGAATAAAACTCAGGACCCTGTACATACTAAGCAAACACTACTACTGAGCTACACCCAACCCTCACTTCTATGTTCTTTTTTGGTACCAGGAATTGAACCCAGGGGCACTTAGCCACTGAGCCACATCCCCAACCCTTATTGTATTTTTTATTTAGAGACAGGGTTTCACTAAGTTGCTTAGGGCCTCACTAAATTGCTGAGGCTGTCTCTAAACTCACGCCTCGATCCTCTTGACTCAGCCTCCCAAGAGCTGGGATTACAGGCATGCACCACAGCACCCAGCTAACTTTCATGTTCTTAATGAACATCCTCACTCACGTTTTTTATATTAAAGCTCAACTCATTTACTTGTATTGAGACAGTGTCTCACTAAGCTCCCAAGGCTGGCCTCAAACTTGTGATCCTCCTGCCTCAGCCTCCAGAGTTGCTGGGATAACAGGTGTGTACTACTGCAACCGGTCTCATTTACTTTTTTAACATTAAATTTTTAATTATTAATTTCTACTTTTTTCCCCTTTTATCTTACTCATTTTTTTCTAGATTTAATATTATTCTAAGCCTGCCCCCCTCCTTTACTGCCTAAGTTGTTTTCTTCTTTCTTTTCTCCTATTAGTTTTCCTCCCAAGATGCCCAACTTCCATCCCACATCAAGATCTGTAACCAAAGGTTGGCAGTATGGAATAAATCACTCCCTGCAGAGTCCCTCTTAGCTGTAAAGGCTCTCACCAGACAAACAAATCAGAGGAAAAACAAACCTCAAATGGAAGACTTGGGAGATCCACAGATGCTCTCTCCACAGCAAGCACATGGTTTACTCAGGGTTTTTCAACCTCAGCACTATTGACATTTGGGCTGGATCATTCTTTATTGTGGGGCTGTCCTGTCCACTGTAGGTTTGGCCACATCCCTGACCTCTGCCCACTGGATGCCAGTGGTACCCACTCCCAGTCACAACAGTCAAAAATGCCTCCAGACACTGCCAAATACCTCCTGGGAAGACACCCCCACATTGAGAATCACTGATATACATGAATAAATATTAATTCCTAACATCTCTCATCATACAGACTTAATGAAAATCTCCATGTTTTAAAACTCATGGCCTTACATCCAACATGTACAGTGAAAGAAAGCAGAACAGTCTCTACCTAGGGATAAAAAGGAGTGGACTGAGAAGGGAATTATTTTGGAGTGAAAGAAATGAACTCTATCTTTTGTGTGTGTGTGTGTGTTGCTGGGGATTTGAACCCAGGGCCTTGTGCATGCACAGCAAGCACTCTACCAACTGAGCTATATCCCCAGTCCAAACTATATCTTAATTCGGTACGGATCACACAAGATGTATGCATTTGTCAAAACTCAAATTGTATATCTAAGATCATACAACTTTAAATCTGTGTGTGTAAACTTCACTTAAAAAATACATGGCAGGGCTGGGGATATAGATCAGTTGGTAGAGTGCTTGCCTCACAAGCACAAGGCCCTGGGTTCAATCCCCAGCACCACAAAAAAAAAAAAAACATGGCTTCCAGCATAACTTATCTGTGCAAAGTTTGCACCAAGATAAAGGTGGGAACTTTAGGCCAAGGGTCATTCTTAAGGAGTCAGTCACATACCCAATCACAGTAAGGAACTAGGTGGTACTGCCCCAAGTGATGGATGGAAACCCATAGGAGAAGCCTCAGTAAAAAGTTCACTGCAGACAAGCCTTACAATGATGCACTCAACACCTTGTGGGGGTCACCTTCCTTCTTGGTATCAAAGGGGGATTCTCTTGGTGGGAGACTACTCCACCCTGCCTCAGCACATGCCTACCATCCCTACTCTAGATTTGATGAGTCTGGTTTGCTAGATCAAAGCCATGTCCACTCTGTTAAGAGCTGCATCTTTATCTGGAAGAATAAAAAACCCAGAATAGCTAAAGCAATCCTTGGCAGAAAGAGTGAAGCAGGGGGTATCGCAATACCAGATCTTCAACTCTACTACAAAGCAATAGTAACAAAAACGGCATGGTATTGGTACCAAAATAGAAAGGTGGATCAATGGTACAGAATAGAGGACACGGACACAAACCCAAATAAATACAATTTTCTCATACTAGACAAAGGGGCCAAAAATATGCAATGGAGAAAAGATAGCCTCTTCAACAAATGGTGCTGGGAGAATTGGAAATCCATATGCAACAGAATGAAACTAAACCCATATCTCTCACCATGCACAAAACTAAACTCAAAATGGATTAAGGATCTCGGAATCAGACCAGAGACCTTGCATCTTATAGAAGAAAAAGTAGGTCCAGAGCTTCAACATGTCGGCTTAGGACCAGACTTCCTCAACAGGACTCCCATAGCACAAGAAATAAAAGCAAGAATTAATAACTGGGATAGATTCAAACTAAAAAGCTTTGTCTCAGCAAAGGAAACTATCAGCAATGCAAAGAAAGAGCCTACAGAGTGGGAGAAAATCTTTGCCAATCATACTTCAGATAGAGCGCTAATCTCCAGAATCTATAAAGAACTCAAAAAACTCTACACCAAGAATGTAAATAATCCAATTGACAAATGGGCTAAGGAAATGAATAGACACTTCACAGAAGAAGATGTACAAGCAATCAACAAACATATGGAAAAATGTTCAACATCTCTAGTAATAAGAGAAATGCAAATCAAAACCACCCTAAGATTCCATCTCACCCCAATTAGAATGGCAATTATCAAGAATACAACCAACAACAGGTGTTGGCGAGGATGTGGGGAGAAAGGTACACTCTTACATTGCTGGTGGGGCTGCAAATTAGTGCAGCCACTCTGGAAAGCAGTGTGGAGATTCCTTAGAAAACTTGGAATGGAAACACCATTTGACCCAGCTATCCCACTCCTTGGCCTATACCCAAAGGACTTAAAATCAGCATATTACAGAGATACAGCCACATCAATGTTCATAGCTGCTCAGTTCACAATAGCCAGATTGTGGAACCAACCTAGATGTCCTTCAATTGATGAATGGATAAAGAAAATGTGGTATATATATACAATGGAATATTACTCAGCCATAAAGAATGATAAAATTATGGCATTTGCAGGCAAATGGATGAAACTGGAGAATATCATGCTAAGTGAGATAAGCCAATCTCAAAAAACCAAAGGAAGAATGATATCGCTAATAAGTGGATGATGACACATAATGGGGGTGGGAAGGGTTAGTGTTGGGGTTGGAGTTGGGTTTAGGGAGGGGGGCAGGAATGGAGGAAGGAAGGACTGTATAGATGGAGGGGAAGGGTGGGAGGGGAGGGGGGGAAGGGAAAAAATGGCAGAATGAATCAAACAACATTACCCTATGTAAATTTATGATTACACAAATGGTATGCCTTTACGCCATGTACAAATAGAGAAACAACATGTATCCCATTTGTTTACAATAAAAAGAAAAAAAAAATAATAAAAAAAAAAAAAAAAAAAAGAGCTGCATCTTTGATGAGTGCTAGGCTATAGACTAGATCCAAAGGCTGTTTCTATAGATTCAGCCCCTCTGGACTATATACCCTTTAGTTACTAGTTGGGTCTCTTGGGATTCAGATGGTGGTGGCAGGGGTCACAGAGGATGGTCCCCAATGTACTGGTTTGTTTGAGGTTTTGAATATAGTTATGAGACCCAAAGTCATAGGGAAAACTGAAATTTGGCTCAGACAAAGCTGAGTTGATGACCCTCAGCTCTGCAAAACTCAGAAATATCACTAAATTTCTTGGCTCAATGTGGCTAAATCTTTCTGGTGTGATTCTGTTCCCCAGCAAGATATCACCCTATCAAAGTACATTCTCTACCTTAGACTATCTTTCAACATTTGTTTTATTCAGTTCATAGTCACCTTAACTGTCAGTGGAAACTGAGCAATAGGATTGGCCTTTGATTAGTTGGGGTTCTAACATTTGCTATAAAGGGGTAGGTTGCTATTACCTTAAATGCTCTCATTTGTTTCTTTCACTCCACTGAAACTTGGCGAGGACTGATGACTGCAAAGCAAATCTAGCCAAGTAAGCAGTGTCACACATGATATAACAAGTACAAGAGGTCAACTGGAATTTCATTTCAAAGACAAATGTTCATTGCACACCTACCCCACAACAGGCACACTAAGCAGATGTGATCCCTGCCTTAACAGAGCTTCCAGGAAGCTTGAGTGTACTCAAAGACTCAGACAATTAGTATTCTAAAAAGACTCTGGCATAAGACTGAGTTTATCCTTCAGTTCCAGCAGCAAGGGTAGGTTCCTGGACAATTAACCAAGATATAAACCTGGTGAGGCCATAAATTCTCAGATCATAATGGGTACCCAGAAGGCTAAACTGTTCTGCTTTCCAAGTAGCACTGACCAGAATTTTCTAGCTCCAGGACCATATTTTGATTGTGTACCAGTAAAATTGCTTTAAAAGACAAATAAAAACATCAATCTAAATAAGACATTCCAAGAATTATTCAGACTCTGATGAATGATGGGGCTCAAATTCCTGAAATGTGCTTTTGTTTTCAACTCTATGGAGTATCCAGTCTTCTCCTCCTCCTGAGGTTTGCAGCAGATACCCTTAGCAAGCTAGGTAGTGACTTAGAAGGAATACAAGGACTTCTAGAGTACCCTAGATGTACTAGCATGTTCCATTTGTAAAAATTCCCTTATGATCTATGTACTTTCATGCATGTCATATTACAACACAAAAACATAAACTCACTTGCTTTCTTGATTTTATCCCCTCCTCCCTTCACTAAAACAATTCTTCCCAATGCCACCAATGGCCTTCAAAGGCAACTGCTAAGCCCCACTGGATAGTTGGCATCTTGGTTGCACCCTGAAACTGGTAACCACCATCTTCAAACTCTTTCTTTGGCTTCCAGAATTCTCTACCCCCATTCTACTAGTTTGCTTGTAGGCATTGTCTTCCTCTGAACAGGGCTTAGGATTGATAGACTCCTTTCCTCTTCACACTCCAAAGCAATTTCATTTAAATCTAGGTCTTTTCCTCTCACACCTGCTATTAATATCCAAATCAGTATCCCCAGCTGGGCACATGGCACATGCCTGTAATCCCAGTGGCTTGGGAGGCTGAGGCAGGAGGATCTCAAGTTCAAAGATAGCCTTGGCAACTCAGCGAGACCCTGTCTCTAAATAAAATATAAAAAAGGGATGGGGATGTGGCTCAGTGGTAAAGGGCCCCTGGGTTCAATCCCTGGTAACAAAAAAAAAAAAAAATATATATATATATATATAGCTATAGATATAGATATGTATACATATATATCTCCCCACAAGCCTGGCCTCTGCCTAAGCTCAGGCTTATATGTCTCACTCCCTGATGAACATCTTCACCAAACATTTCAATTGCTACTTCAGACAGGACATATCCAAAAGTGATTCCCCCCTTTTTTCTTGAGGTGATGGAATATACTTCATATATATATATATATGTATATATATATATGCTATATATAATATGCATATATGTGCTATATATAATATGCATATATAAATATATATAAAATCTTTTAAAATATATATATTTAAGGAGTACAACATGATGTTTTGAATTTATCTTTCTCCAAAAACCTACTTATCTCAGATTCTCTCCTCATTTAATGCTCCCACAAGTCACACAAAGAACACCATCGAAGCAGCTCTTTAGTGAAACAATGAAAACAGAGTTCAAAGATAATAAGAAGTGGTTCCAGCCTCCACAGGGACTGGTTATTAAGCTTCAGTTGGCATAACTGATAATGTGGATAAAAAAATTATTACACCACCTGTGATAAGTGCACTAACTGACAAGGAACAGAATTAACACAGAAAACATTTGTTGTACAACAACCAAAAATCTCTTGGAAAAAAATGCAGAAAGGAGGCAAAATCAACAATCAGAAAGTTTATGAATTTCTTTTTTTTTTAAGCAAAGTCATCCAACAGACTAGATGTTAAGAATCAGTGCCATTAGGAACATCCTCTACAAAAAGAGTAAGAAAAGAAACTAAGTCTGGAACATGAAGATGATTTTCAACATACCACAATCTTTTTAGCTACACCCATTAGTAGAAATGATCTCTACATAGAGAAAACATGGAAGACCACTTAATGGTTGTTACTTGAGTAATATAAAAAACATTCTCAATCAAGAAATTCTGTGGTGTGAGGGTGTTACTGGGAATTGAACCAGGGGTTGCTTTAACACTCATCTATATTCCCAGCCCTTTTAATTCTCACTAAAATCTCACTAAGTTGCTAAGACTATCCTCGAACTTGTGATCCTCCTGCCTTAGCTTCCTGAGTAGCTGGGATTACTTAAAGGCATGTACCATCCAGTATTGTTCTGTTTTAATATAGCAGAAGGGGCTTCGATGACTCAAAATAATTTGGTATCAAAAACTGCATAAATGCTGGGGATGTGGCTCAGTATAGAGGGCTTATCTGGTGTATGTGAGGACCTGGGTTCAATCCCAAGCACTGCAAAAAAACTGCATAAACAAATCTGATGCTTTAATCATTTCATTTTAGCTATTATTTTACTTAGCTGACTGTCATATAACCTGTATACTGAAACGTGAAGCTCTTTCCAAAGTTGCTGAATAATATCCATTTAAAAATCTCTGTGGAAAATAAATCAGAGAATATTTTAAAAGTAAATGCCATTTAAAATTATATAGTCCCCTATTTACAGGAAGGGGCATAACCATGTTCTTTTTTGCCCAAATGTTATACTGGTTCTTTGGTCTTCAACCAACCTTTTCTGCAATAGTTTCCATTCTGAAAGCATTTTTCATTTGAAACAAAATACTTTTAGAGCTTGAGATATTTTTAGGGCTCAGTGGCAGAGCACTTGCCTAGCATGCATGGGGCCCTGGGTTCAATCCCTGGAAAGGAAAGAAGGAAGAAAATCAGTCTCAGTATATTTAAAATAAAAGTGGGAATGCATATTAGAAAATGGTAGTTGTTTTAAAAAGGGGGAAGAAGGGAAACTTGTGGTAGGATTCCAAAGATGTTAACAGTGATCGTCTATGTGTGGTGGCATTAAGGGTGATTTTTTAGTATTATCTGTATTTCTTGACATTTTTACAATGAATATTGATTTGTTTAATAATATGCAAAGAACAAAAATGGCTAGCTCCTGGGGATATTTTAAAGAATTTGCTACAAAATATTAAGATAATTTCAAACAAAGAATGGTAAAAATGTTTTGCTCTGTGATATTTTTGGATAAATATAGTGACCAGTAATAGAGTTATGGGAATAAACAAATCAAGAAAATAATTAAATCTAAACTCTCAAAATGACAGCTTTGACAGGTACTCATATTTATCATAAACAACAGAAACCACAATCATTTCAGTCTGATTCATAGTAAAGGGGATTATAAAACCCATATTTTAAGAGTTCAGACTTTAAACAAGTGTCCTCCCACTATGACAAATGCAAAATTATTTTATGAAAAACTTTCAATTCTGTAGTTCTGTGTTAGAGTGACCGATATATCCTATTTTTTTCCCAACCACTAAAAACAGAATTTAATCCAAAAAGATATGCTAAGGAAAAAAAGAGGCTGTTTTCAAGATTAATGTTATCTTTTTAAAAATATGTTTTAGTTATAGATGGACATAATATTTTTATTTATTTATTTATTTTTATGTAGTGCTAAGGATCAAACCCAGTGCCTTGCACATGTGACGCAAGTGTTCTACCACTGAGTTACAGCTCCAGCCTTAATGTTATCTTTTTCTCACAGAAAATAAGTTCTATTTTATCTTTTGAGGACAGAATTCCCTACAAAATTAGACCAACAAAGCAAAGAAAATATATTTAATCTACAATTGTTTCGTTTTCTACTCCTTAAAAAATAGCTATCAAATTTTGTAGGATTTATGTAGAAAAATAATAGACCTGTGTGATAAACAGGAAAGAAACCTCAGGGCTGAAAAGTGAGATAATTATTAATTTAGGCAGGTTTTGAGTCATCCAGTTGGTTTGTATTGGTTTCAGAGACTTGGAACACTGATGATATGTAATTTAGTAGATTCCAAATTTATTTCAAACTTCCTCATCAAGACAGAAATTGATTGCTTCTTGCCTAAAACTCCCAAATATATCTTTTTTTTCTCCCTCTTGGAATGGTGTCTTGAGATCCATTCAATCTCTTCTGAGTTCAGGGAAAACAGAAAGGAAAAAATTGTAGGGGTACATTTACATCAAGTCTTGCTTTTCAAATGTGTCTATTTTTCAAGCAACTAAAAACAATGTACATAAATTAATAAAAAAGAGCTACTCTGTCAAAGTAAAATATATGTAGGCCCAAATTTCATTTCTTAATAGACTACCATGTGCACAAAGAATTCGGAACTCTGTTGAGAAATGCCTCCAGCATCATCTCAGCTATTCTTGTGCTTTTACTTCTGTAAGGAGAAGAGAAATACACATATTTTTGAAAGACAATCATATGCAAGACAATTCAACTGATGATAATCTGAATTCATAGTGAAAATCTCTGCAAAAATAAGGCATAAAAACCAGAAAAATAAATATTTGGACTATACACAGCAACTTTAACAGAGTTCCCAAACAGCATGACTGACTCCACAAACAGGCTCAAAATCAATATTTGCCAAGTGACGTAAGTCAACAATAGACAATTTAGGAAACTTGCTGGAGTTCTGGTATCACTTTTTGCTTACTTACTCACCCATCTAACCTATGTCATAATATGACACATGAATCAGTCCCTCCAATAGTAAAGGAGATTCATTTCAGCTAGACAAAGAAAAACAAGCTGCTATTTCACAAGCACTGAATTTGTGGAATGAGGAAAAAGAAAGAAAAGAACCTTTATTATTTTCACATATTGTATTTAAAAAGACTGTTCAAAGGAATGAATAGACATAGCTGAAAAAGAATCTCCTGGTTATCCCTTCCAAATAAGGCAATGAACACACACTTATGAATCTCTCTTTAACTTTCACAGAGGGCTCCTCATCCTCATGGAACCAAACAAAGAAGTCCTTAAGTGGGAGCCAGTGTGGGCTTTGAATAAAACACACTGAATTGCTTCAAATACTCAGAAAGAAGCTGGGAGACAAAGGGTGACTGTACTTAAAGCATCTTTAAAACAAAATTCACTCAAAATATAATTATGCTATCTATAATGCATAAAGCTATAAAAATCATGAAAACAGCTTAATATTCAAAGTTATGGGCATTTAGCATATTGGAAACCTATGACCCTTACTCTAAATTCTTGCTTCTCCAAGTTTCAGTGTACAATGAACAGAAGTTTAAAAAAACAACACAGAAAGAAATTGGCACTGTTGAAGTCTTCTAATAAAACTGGCATGAAGCTATGCAAAAATTAGGAAAAACCCAGCAAAAGCAAAAAAAAAAAACTTTTAAATTCTAAAACATATCGTTAGATGGGGATTTTTTTTTCTCCCAGAAAATAACTACATAAAGTTTTATGTTGTATGAACTAACTGTAAAATTCCATTTAAACATTATTGGGGAAAAGCAACTGATACAAACTCCTTCAATTCCTCTATTTAAAAAATCTTTTGGCATTCTGCTGTTGTATTAAAAATCATCAACTTTAAGCTTTTGAAACAGGTATCTTGCTACAGAGATTTCTTATGCATCTAATTACTTGTGATAATTTCAAATGTACCATGTAAATATCAAAGTTCATTTCTTAGCCTCTGAGAAGTTCCAGTCTAGCCTGGAAAGGACATGGGTGTGAAACGCATCTACATATATATTATAAATTAAACCTTTATGTCCTAGAAGTCTACAAATATGAACAGGTCTCATGGGGTAATAAATTCATTTAGCATAAATGTCTACTAAATTATCTACTTTTCTCTTCCATTTTGTTTCTGATCTCCCCATTCTTTTAAAATATTAGTCATCATTCATCTGTTTCACCTTTCTTCTCCTCTTCCAGTGCTATTTGCAAATGGGAAGCTATCTGCATTTTAGAGGAAGATGGAAGAGTGCTTCAGTGGGGAGAATTCACTTCTAAATAAGATGTGAATTTATCTAAGTTTGAACCACTCTGACCTATGAGCAGAGAGCTAACCTGCAACCACAGATCACTTTAGTGGACAGATGTGATGCAGGAGGGATGTTAAACACCATACATTCATATAATGTTTTTCATATCTGTTACCTGACATAACAGTTATGTTTTATATGTTATCTTATTTGAACCTCCCAACAACCCCATGAGATATGGAGGGGCAAATGACTATCCCTACGGTACCGTGATCAGGGCCTCGGAGAGTTTAAGAAAGCTCATCAAGGGTTGCTTGGCCAGAAACAAGAAACACAACAACTAGAACCTGAGCCTGTGCTTTCAGACTGCGTCCAGAGCTGCAGGGCAGTTTTTTCTTCTTTGTGATCTACCGTTCAACTTCTTTGAAGGGTAAGAAAGGGGAAAAAATCCAATTAATGTTGCACATAAAAAATTGATTTATGTGAGTAAAAATGTATGTACTATAATTCCTCAAGAATTCCCTCAGATATGTTTAAATTGTAAGGGGAAAAACTCTTGATTATATTTCAAAATAGGTGACATTTAAAATAATATTCAGTATAAAAGAGTACTCTTCTAATTTACAGATGCTTTTCCTTTTCCATTTCATGTTGTAATTCTCTACTCAGTTTGTATTAGTAACATACTAGTAATATGGTAAGAAAATTAATTTCAGGAAGACAAGCAATACAGGCATCACACCAAGCCACAAAGAATGTGTGAGGTAATAATGACTTATAGCCAAGGACATATTTACTCAGTCTCCTCTATGTGGCAAGCTCTGAGTACAGGTCACATCTTTGCCCTTCAGCAAGGAAGTGACTCAGACTAGCTTTCACTATGCCACCTTCTTGCTTTAGAGGCCTCAGCAGGAAACCAGATAATGAATCCCCAATCTCCAGTCCACCACATATCTTCCAGGAAAACCCCATATCCTCAGGTTCCATGTCAGCTGAGTACTACCTTTCAGTGTCCACAGATGCTTCAATCAAACTATTACCTCCCTACCACCATACCAACTCAGTCTTCTTCTACTTTCTCATTTCAATGAATAGATCTGACAGTCACTCAATCTTCCAAACTAAAAGTCTGGACAGCATCCTTGAATCTTCCTCCTCCCTCCTCTGTCACATCTGATCAACTACCAAGTTTTAAAACAGAAAACATTTTTGGAGAGCCCCAAGACTGCACACTATCACAATACACACTTAGCAGCCTCCTACAAGATGGCAACTAAAACTTAAAAATGGCTTACATTTCTTGAGCACTTCCTTTGTACCAAGCACTGTTCTAAGCTTTGGGTTTGAATGAATTTAACCCACACTATTTGAAGTTGGTGTTAGACTTACCCTTGCTTTACAGATGAGGCAGCAGCTAAATAGGCCTTTATATTTCACTCAAGGTAACAGGGTGAGGAGGTTCAATGATGAACTCTCATTCCTGTGTTCTTGTCTGAGTTTTTCTTTTCTGCTTGGAAAGTTATTTTCAACCTTGTTTGGCTGACTTCGAAGGTCAGCACAAGTACGCTCTTCTCTGTATTCTATTGCCCCCTGCTGGTGCTCTTCCTTCTAAGCTGGTAGTTCTCAAGGTTGGATGAATGCTCCAAACACATGATGCCTAAGATGTCACCCTTAGAGATTTTGACATCATTTGTCTTGGGTCCAGACTGGGCATAGGGACTTTTGAAAGCTTCCCAGAATCTCTAACATGCAAAGTTGAGACTCACCGCACTATAATACACTTTTTTTTTTTTTTTGCGGTGCTGGGGATTAGAACCCAGGACCTTGTGCTTGCAAGGAAAGCACTTTACCAACTGAGCTATCTCCCCAGCCCATTATGATACACTTTTAAAATATATATCTGTACTGATAACCACATGTGAGCTTCTGAAATGAAAGTTTCACTATCACCTGGGGGCTTTTTTTCAAACCTGGAGGTTCCTGAACCCCACCTAAGAAAGTAAATTGGAAGCATGAGCAGGGCCCTGGAAGCTTCTTCTGTCCTTGAATAATTCTGATGTGTGGTCAGAATTGGGAACTCTCTTAGATAAGAACTGGCTCATTTCATTTGTACACACCAGGGTCCTGGCATGGTACACAACATATAGTTGGAGAGTGATAAAATCTGAGAAATGAGTAAAATATAGTAATGTGAATCTGGGGACTGGGTGTATATATTCAATATCCAAACTTCCTGAAGTGGCACTAAGAAAACTTCCTAAAAAGGAATGCAAATATTGGGAAGTTTTTCAAATGTTTTTTAATCCACCAATGCCCCCTACTGACTACAAGATGAATAGCTAAATCAAAAAAATGGCTATTTTAATTAAACATGCACATAACACGTTACACACGTTGTACTTTTCCCCCAACACCTACACTATCAACTCCCTTGCCCTCCAGTTCTAGTTGCCCCAAGCTGTTCACTCCCGAAGAGAGATCAATCCTACCATTTGTTCTGTTCCCAATAGTAATGCATCTCGCCTTTGTTTTTGTTCGGCAGTGCTGGGGATTGAACCCAGGACCTCCTACATGCTAAAGCAAACGCTCTACCACTGAGCTACATCCCCAGCCTAGCTGCTAACCTTTTCTGTTTTTTAATCAGGGCCCCTTCCCAAAACCATCCACCTCAAAAATACAAGAAATGATTCACTAGCAATTTGGCTCAATTCTTGACTGTTCCAAGTGTGATGGAACACACTATAGCACCTGGAAGCTCACTAAAAAGATGAAGAATCTGAGGCTCTCTCCCAGACCTACTGAATTGGAATCTGGATTTTAACAAGTGTTGCACATACATTAAAGTATGACAAGCACTGCTTCTCAACTATTGGACCTAACATCACCATTTTATGACAAATATTTGGTAACACTCTTGATATCCTGAAATAAAATTCATTATCCACTAACTCAGAAAAGCTCAAGAAAACATATCAGCATACTTATTTGGTGGTAATAATAAAGGTGACAAAAGGAAAGATTTATCAGAATTCTATTTCAGGAGAGATCCAAGATGGCAGACTAGAGGGAGGCTGCATTCCTTGTCGCTCCATAACTCCGGTTTCAAGCAGAGGATATCTGTTTCTTGATTGCTCCCTGGCAGGCGCCTATCATCCGCCATTTGCCTGCCTCTCGCCTGTCCATCGCCTGCCTTGCACCTATCCATCACCCAACGCACAAGGTTCACCTCCCGATCATCCGACAACAGTCAGCAAACTGATCGCCGACCGCCAGTGGAGCACCAGCTGCCTGCTGTTGCCTGGAAGCTCACTGTTACAGTACCTGCAGGTTTGATTACACGTGGCTGCCGCCATTTTCAGACAACAGCCAGGCCCTGTAGGACCCCTGGCCGGACAGACTGAGCCCCATCTCCAGGATCCCTCAGCCCGACCAATCACTCCCTGCCTCTGGGGCCCTCACATCGACTGACTGCTCCCTGCCGCCAGGACCCCCAGACCAACTGACTGCGCCCTATCACCGGGACCCCAGACCGACTGATTGCAACTGGCCTCCAGGATCCCACAACCACACCAAACACACCCAACCTCCAGGACCCCTGCCTGACCAACCGCATCCCGCCTCCGGGACCTCCTGCTGACCACGGCCACACCCTGAGCTGCAGCTCCCCATTTGCCAACACATTTTGAAGTCAGAGTGGCCATCTTGGATAATCCTGGAAGCCATAGCTCCAATCTTTAGGTGGGGCAAAACCCATCCTGAGACGCCTGCTAGAGGCTTGAAAGCTCATTGTCAGGTACCTCTCATGCATCAGGCTACTGAACTCTAGGAGGTATAATTTACTATATGACTATTATACTGTAGATTTTCTTTTTTCTCCTTATTGAAAAAATTTAAGTTTTTATTTCTTTACTTTTCTTGCTCTCTTTTCCTTTTGTTTACCTGTTCCCTCAGAGTCTCTTTCTCCCTTTTTTGCATGCTAACAGTCAATTTCTTTTGATTACACTCTCACCCGTTCTATTATCTAGAACGTCTTCTAGATATTCTTTTCTTATCCCATTAACAGCCACATTCTACATCCCTCTGCATCCTCTTTGTCCTCCACTTGAAACTGCAGACCTTATTGCAAATCTGTTTGTTTTACTGAAGATAATATTTGAACTCATTCTGTTTATTATGACAATTTTGTTATTGTCCTCATAGGGGCTATTTGGTCTAGGATTGCATAGTGTCTGAATTGGGCACTGCTAATATTGATCTCCCCTTAAAGAAAGGGTTTGGGAAACTTATAGGGCCACTATAAGCCTATAGGGGGAAATCTGTAATACCCCAGATCTGCACTGCTAGAGGGGAAGATACATGAACAACATGAAAAAACAAGGGAAGAAAATGATCCAAACAAATCTAGATTCTATATTAACAGAATCCAATGACAGTATGTTAGAAGAAACGTCAGAAAAGGACTTCGGATTATACATGACTAAGATGATTCGCGAAGCAAAGGATGAGATAAGAGAGCAAATGCAGGCAATGAATGATAATACCAATAAGCTGAAAGAGCACCTGCAGGAAGCAAAAGATCATTTCGACAAAGAGATAGAGATTCTCAAAAAAAAAAAACGGAAATCCTTGAAATGAAGGAAAAAATAAACCAAATAAAAAACTCAATGGAAAGCATCACCAAAAGACTAGACCACTTGGAAGACAGAACCTCAGACAATGAAGACAAAATATTTAATCTTGAAAATAAAGTTGCCCAAACAGAGAAGATGGTAAGAAATCATGAACAGAATCTCCAAGAACTATGGGACATCATGAAAAGACCAAATTTAAGAATTATTGGGATTGAAGAAGGCACAGAGATACAAACCAAAGCAATGAACAACCTATTCAATGAAATAATATCAGAAAATTTCCCAAACCTGAAGAATGAAATGGAAAATCAAATACAAGAGGCTTACAGAACACCAAATGCACAAAATCACAACAGATCCACACCAAGGCACATTATAATGAAAATGCCTAACATTCAAAATAAAGATAGGATTTTGAAGGCCACGAGAGAAAATCATCAGATTACATATAGGGGGAAACCAATATGGATAGCAGGCGACTTCTCAACCCAGACTCTAAAGGCCAGAAGGGCCTGGAACAACATATTTCAAGCTCTGAAAGAACATGGTTGCCAACCAAGAATCCTATACCCAGCAAAACTAACCTTCAGTTTTGAAGATGAAATAAAATCCTTCCATGATAAACAAAAGTTAAAAGAATTTACAAATAGAAAGCCTGCACTACAGAATGTTCTCAACAAAATATTCCATGAGGAGGAAACGAAAAACAACAATGGAGGTCAGCAAAGGGAGGAAATACCTTAGAGAAAAACCACTCAAAGGAGAAACCAAGCCAACTTAAAAACCAAAAATAAGCCAAATGACTGGGAATACAAATCATATCTCAATAATAACCCTAAACAGGCTGGGGAGATAGCTCAGCTGGTAGAGTGCTTACCTTGCAAGCACAAGGCCCTAAGTTTGATCCCCAGTACTGCAAATAATAATAATAATAATAATAATAATAATAATAATAACTCTGAACATTAATGGCCTAAACTTATCAATCAAAAGACAAAGACTGACAAAATGGATTAAAAAGAAAGACCCAACAATATGCTGCCTGCAAGAGACTCATCTCATAGAAAAAGACATCCACAGACTAAAGGTGAAAGGATGGGCATACCTACCATGCACACGGGCTCAGTAAAAAAGCGGGGGTTTCTATCCTTATATCAGAGAAAGTGGACTTCAAGCCAAAGTTAGTCAGAAGGGATAAAGAAGGACATTTCATACTGCTTAAGGGAATCATAAAACAGGAAGACATAACAATAGTAAATATTTATGCCCCAAACAATGGTGTATCCCTGTACATCAAACAAATCCTTCTCAATTTCAAGAATCACGTAGACCACAACACAATAATTCTGGGTGACTTTAACGCACCACTGTCACCACTAGATAGATCTTCCAAACAAAAACCAAACAAAGAAACCATAGAACTCAATAACACAATCAATAACCTAGACTTAATAGACATATATAGAATATTCCATCCATCAACGAGCAGATTCACTTTCTTCTCAGCAGCACATGGAACCTTCTCAAAAATAGACCATATGTTATGCCACAAAGCAGCCCTCAGGAAATGCAAAAAAATAGAGATACTGCCTTGTGTTCTATCAGATCATAATGGACTGAGAGTAGAAATCAATGACAAAAACCAAAAATTACTCCAACCTGGAGACTAAATAATATGCTATTGAATGAAACATGGAGAACAGAAAACATCAGGGAGGAGATAAAAAAATTCTTAGAGGTCAATGAGAATGATGATACAACATATCAAAATCTCTGGGACACTATGAAAGCGGTACTAAGAGGAAAGTTCATTGCATGGAGCGCATTCCAGAAAAGAATGAAAAGTCAACAACTAAATAACCTAACATTACAGCTCAAAGCCCTAGAAAATGAAGAACAGAATAACAGCAAAAGTAGTAGAAGACAGGAAATAATTAAAATCAGAGCTAAAATCAACAAAAGTGAAACGAAACAATTCAAAAAATTGACAAAAAAAAAGTTGGTTCTTTGAGAAAGTAAACAAAATAGACAAACCCTTAGCCACACTAACAAAGAGAAGGAGAGAGAAAACTCAAATTACTAAAATTCATGATGAAAAAGGAAATATCACGACAGACACCACTGAGATACATAAAATAATTAGAAGCTACTTTGAAAATATGTATTCCAAAATAGAATCTACTGAAGACATTGACAAATTTCTAGAGACATATGCTCCTCCCAAACTGAACCAGGAGGACATACACAATTTAAACAGATCAATATCAAGCAATGAAACAGAAGAAGCCATTAAAAACCTAGCATCCAAGAAAAGCCCAGCACCAGACGGATTCTCAGTGGAGTTCTACAAGACCTTCAAAGAAGATCTCATTCCAATACTTCTCAAAGTATTCCAGGAAGTAGAAAAGGAGAGTACCCTACCTAACTCATTCTATGAAGCTAATATCACCCTCATACCCAAACCAGGAAAAGACACATCAAGGAAAGAAAATTTTAGACCAATATCCTTGATGAATATAGATGCAAAGATCCTTAACAAAATATTGGGAAACTGTATCCAAAAGCATATTAAGAAAATCGTGCACCAAGATCGAGTGGGGTTCATCCCTGGAATGCAAGGATGGTTTAACATCCGTAAATCAATAAACGTAATCCATCATGTCAATAGACTTAAGGATAAGAATCATATGGTTATTTCAATTGACGCAGAAAAAGCGTTCGACAAAATACAACACCCCTTCATGCTCAAAACACTAGAAAAAATAGGGATAGTAGGAACATACCTGAACATTGTAAAGGCTATTTATGCTAAGCCCATGGCCAACATCATTCTTAATGGAGAAAAACTGAAACCATTCCCTTTAAAAATGGGAACAAGATAGGGATGTCCTCTTTCACCACTTCTATTCAACATTATCCTCGAAACTCTAGCCAGAGCAATTAGGCAGACTAAAGAAATTAAAGGGATACGAATAGGAAAAGAGGAACTTAAGCTGTCGCTGTTTGCTGATGACATGATTCTATATTTAGAGGATCCAAAAAACTCCTCCCCAAAACTTCTAGACCTCATCAATGAATTCAGCAAAACAGCAGGCTATAAAATCAACACACATAAATCTAAAGCATTTTTATATGCAAGTGACGAAACAGCTGAAAGAGAAATGAGGGAAAACAACTCCATTTGCAATAGCCTCAAAAAAAATAAAATACTTGGGCATCAATCTAACCAAAGAGGTAAAAGATCTCTACAATGAAAACTACAAAACATTGAAGAAAGAAATTGAGGAAGACCTTAGAAGATGGAAAGATCTCCCATGTTCTTGGATAGGCAGAATTAATATTGTCAAAATGGCCATACTACCAAAAGTGCTATACAGATTCAATGCAATTCCAATTAAAATCCCAATGATGTACCTTACAGAAATAGAGTAAGCAATCATGAAATTCATTTGGAAGAATAAGAAACCCAGAATAGCTAAAACAATCCTTAGCAGGAAGAATGAAGTAGGGGGTATCGCAATACCGAACTTCAACTATACTACAAAGCAATAGTAACAAAAACGGCATGGTATTGGTACCAAAATAGACAGGTAGATCAATGGTACAGAATAGAGAACACTGACACAAACCCAATACAATTTTCTCATACTACACAAAGGTGCCAAAAATATGCAATGGAGAAAAGATAGCCTCTTCAACAAATGGTGCTGGGAAAATGAAATCCATATGCAATAGAATGAAACTAAACCCCTATCTCTCACTCTGCACAAAAATCAACTCACACTGGATCAAGGACCTCGAAATCAGACCAGAGACCTTGCATCTTATAGAAGAAAAAGTAGGTCCAAATCTTCAACTTGTTGGCTTAGGATCAGACTTCCTTAACAGGACTCCCATACCACAAGAAATAAAAGCAAGAATCAACAACTGGGATAGATTCAAACTAAATAGCTTTCTCTCAGCAAAGGAAACTAGCAGCAATGCGAAGAGAGAGCCTACTGAGTGGGAGAATATCTTTGCCACTCATACTTCAGATACAGCACTAATTTCCAGAATATATAAAGAACTCAAGAAACTCTACACCAAGAATACAAATAACCCAATCAACAAATGGGCTAAGGATATGAACAGATGCTTCACAGAAGAAGATCTACAAGCAATCAACATACATATGAAAAAATGTTCAACATCTTTAGTAATAAGAGAAATGCAAATCAAAACTACACTAAGATTCCATCTCACCCCAATTAGAATGGCAATTATCAAGAATGCAAGCAACAATAGGTGTTGGAGATGATGTGAGGAAAAAGGTACACTCATACATTGCTGGTGGAGCTGCAAATTAGTGCAGCCACTCTGAAAGCAGTGTGGAGATTCCTTAGAAAACTTGGAATGGAACCACCATTTGACCCAGCTATCCCACTCCTCGGCCTATACCCAAAGGACTTAAAATCAGCATACTACAGAGATACAGCCACATCAATGTTCATTGCTGCTCAATTCACAATAGCCAGACTGTGGAACCAACCTAGATGTCCTTCAATTGATGAATGGATAAAGCAACTCTGGTATATATATACAATGGAATATTACTCAGCTATAAAGAATAATAAAATTATGGCATTTGCAGGCAAATGGATGAAATTGGAGAATATCTGTTAAGTGAGATAAGCCAGTCTCAAAAATCCGAAAGGCAAATGATCTCACTGATAAGCGGATGATGACACGTAATGGGGGGTGGGAGGGGGGCAAGAATGGAGGAAGGAGGGGCTCTATAGAAGGAAAAGAGGGGTAGGAGGGGTGGGGGGAAGGAAAAATAACAGAATGAATCAAACATCATTACCCTATGTAAATGTATGATTACGCAAATGGTATGCTGTTACTCCATGTACAAACAGAAACAACATGTATCCCATTTGTTTACAATAAAAATAAATTTTAAAAAATTCTATTTCAGTATATAAATGTTCAACACAACCAAGACTTAAGAACAAACTCTTGAATTTCTAAAATGTACCTTAATGTGAAGGTACCATATTCAGTTAAGAAACACAGGTCTAAAATCATTCCCACCCTTTTCCTTCCATCTCACAGAAAGGAGTCTCTTGCCCCCTTTTAAAGCTGAGGGATTCTTTTTTAAACACTTCCTTCTCTACATTCCTCCGAAGACCATAAACACTGCCAAATCTTCAATGCTGTTACAACCACAAAACCACTCTAGAATCTTTATTTTTGGGTGGTGGTGGGGTACCAGGGATTGAACTCAGGGGCACTCGACCACTGAACCACATCCCCAGCCCTATTTTGAATTTTTTTTAGAGACAGGGTTTCCCTGAATTGCTTAGCACCTTGCTTTTTGCTGAGGTTGGTTCTGAACTTGTGATCCTGCCACCTCAGCCTCCTGAGCCACTGGGATTACAGGCATGTGCCACTGTGCCTGGCTCCTCTAAATCTTGATCTAACATTTCCTTCTAATTAGTCTCTTTCCTTCCCTTGACAGTAAACTCTGTCCATTTACTTAGGAGTCACCAACCCATGTTAATCTTTTATTTCCATCATTAAACCTACAAGGTTCATGAAAGCTTTCCCAACTGCCTAAATCAATGAGCTTGTGTCCAAACTCATCTAATTTATCTCTCTGAAATGGTCATTGTTAGTTGCACATCCAGTCTCCATTCCTCCTCTTCCTTCCCCAAAGAATCCCACTGTGTTCATGAATTCATTCCTTTTCCATTAAGGTAAAGTGATCCTGTTTAGTCTAAGCAAATCAGAGCATGGCACTCTCGTGGCAACTACTATTGGATCAGGTAGCTGACCTAAATTTATCCAATCACACCTGGAGGAAGCATAGTTTCATCCCCTCTCTAGTGAAGGAGAAAGTGTGTATGTTACTAGCAGTTACCTTGGAACTATAAGGGAAAGTAACATTACCATGGAAAGCCAAGAACAGATCCATCCTTAATGACACTGAATCAATGAATCCTGAGTCCCCCTCCTTCTTCTGAACTTAGTGAGATAATTTTCCTTACTATTTATCAATTAGGTATTCCCAGCCAAAAACAGTCTGTCCTTGAAACTCCTCCGTAGGTTTTCTTCTTTTCTCCTCGCCCCCCTACCCCAACACTAGGGATCTAACCCAGGGTTTCTTGCATGAGCTCTACCATGGAGCTACAGACCTAGCAGCCCCTTCTCCCTTGATTTTCTAAACATCACTTTTTGGTCTACTTCTTAAAAGTTACTACTCCATCTCCGGCCCCCCTTCTTCCTTTGCCTACTCCTCACATTTTGGTGTCCTCCAAGGTTTGCTGTGATCTTTTCTACTCAAAGTACATGCTCACCTGGAGTAATTTCAGCTCACTGTAGCTTTCTGCGCACACATCAAATATGAGCTACCACCTGTGTGTGGTGGCGCAAGCCTGTAATCCCAGCAGCTTGGGAGGCTGAGGCAGGAGGATCACAATTACAGGCCAGACTTAGCAACTTAGTGAGGCCCTGCTTCAAAATAAAAAATAAAAGGGGTTGGGGATATAGCTCATGGCTAAATGTCCCCGCATTCAATCACCGGTACAAAAAAATAAAAGTGAGCTAACAGCTGGAGTACTACTGCTAATGGGCCCCCATGCCCTGTTCACTCACCTGATCCAATTCTTATCTTCAAAACTAAATTAAAATGTGCCCTCTGTGACACCTTCCCTGAAGCCCTCAGGGATTCCTTACCTTTTATTACAACATGGATCCCTTCTCAAAATAATGCTTTTAATTGCATAAAATACTAATTACATTAAAATAATAGTATTTTAAAATCCAAACTTCTGATACAGTAATAAGTACTTCTTCATTAGCCTATTAAATAAAAAGATCTTGCAGTGAGCTTTATAACTAATTTTGAAGTAGTGGTAAGCACAAGTGGTATTTTGAGATCTATAACTGTAACATGATAAGAAAATGTCTGTGACTTGCACAGGGACTGTGACTTCTATTGGTGACAGGTATCTGCTAATACTGTGGTTTTTTTGCTGTAGGAGCTTGTTCAATCAACGGTCCCCAATCAACCAGCCCTCTTCATGTCCATGTCCTTGTGTAGTCCTGTACCATATCAACTCTGGACATGGCTTGACAACAGTACATGTGATGAAGACAAGTGTTTGTGCATTGGGACCTGCCCTACTAGAACCCCACGAGAAAGTCCTCCTTAGGCACATGTAGGGATACAAAGCCTCCCTACAAGGGGGTAAGGCCATCTTTCAGTTAAGCTACCAGCAGAACTGCCCAGCCAAACCACAGATTGTGAGAATGACTAAATCATTATCAAGGCACTGGTTTGCAGTGGTTCACTACCCAAAAGGCAACTAAAATGATTACCCATATTCATAACTGAAGGAAATACTCATTACAGATGGAAACAGATGAAAACAAAGACTTTTCCCTTTTAACAGTTTAGGGTGCCTGTGAGCTCTAGCTACATACCATTTGAGGAGCTGAGGACCCAAGGTCAAGAACCTCCAGTTAGGTCAAATAGATCCAACTCTCCTTTTTACTATCACACTACATTGTGCATACCAACACAGTTTAACTTGACTATAGCATATCCTTCATCCATGTAATCCTGTAACACAGCTGGGTTCCCAGTACTTAACAGGTGTTTAACAATTTATAAAATAAATGCAAGTTGATTATGGGATCCGTATTCCTGATTCAACTGAGCTGCCTAAAACAAGTAAAAACAAGTACTCAGATGGCAATTCTATGTGTTAAGGCCTTTTTCAAGTGCTTTACACATACCAACTTACTCAATCTAACAACCCTATGAGATGGAAGCTATTACCATAAATTTACCAACAGGAAAAGAGGCTCAGAGAGGTTAAGTAACTCGGAAAGCAGAATCCATGCTCTGATTTCAGAGCCATTACTATAATGTGCCCAAAGCACATTGCAGCTCGATGAAACTTTTTTAAATGAGTAGTACCATTTTCAGATTTCGTTAGCACTATTTTATGGATACTGTTCCTTGAAGACTCAATTCTGTAGATAAGTTTCTGGTAGCATGTGATTTGTTTGCTTTTTATACTGAAAATATACTTTTAAAAAAAGGTAGAATAGGGACTTTATGCTAAAAGGCAGGTTTTTCAAAATAGTCTTCACTGTATGAGTGGATTTCTTTCAGAGCACACGAGTTCAAAGAAAACGTAAGGGGAGCAACCTGTCCACATCAATAAGGCTCGCTGATGAGTTGAGCAAAGCTCCAACTTCCCTCCACGTGCATCCATTTCATGCCAGCCTCCCCCACAACCTACAGTAGTTTTTCTGAAAGTGACCCTCCCCCACCCACATTCCAGGTTCTGAAACCTGACTCTTCCAAGCAACCAAAGCCACGAACCCTGCAGTGTCCTGAGCTGGCCTCATCCTACCCACGATCCCAAGAGTGCATCGGGAAGGTGGGTACTGTGGAGGGAGGCACAACTTTTCAAAGTGTTTTATTCACGAGAGTACGACCCAAAGGGCTGACCCCACCCACCCCGGGGTCTCATGCCTCCGCCCGGCAGCCGCACGCTGCCCAAGAAGATCGGTGAATGAATCGCGGGGCCGGGACGCAGCCGGCCCGGATGCGGGAAAAGCCTAGGGGTGAGACGGGCCTGGTCCCCAGAGAGGCCCCACGAGAGCGTGGGGAGGGCTCCGGGCGGCCGGGAGGGGGCGATGACAGCTGTGACCCGGCTCCACGCTCTCACCTTGAACATGTCGCTGGCAGAGGCGGCTCCGGCAGGGTCACCCCGGCCTCGGCCCCGCCCACTATAGAAAGGCGACTACGGATGCCTGGTAGGGCCCTGATTCCCACGACCACAAGAGGACTGCCTTGCGGTTGACGGCGGTACAACCACCTTGATCCGCGAAGGCTTAGTTCAACCACTCTTGGCTAAAAGCAGCCTTATTGAGCTGCATCGCGTCGCGCCTGGGGCAATGGACAGGCGCAAGCCCCGCCCTCCTGGAGGCTCCGCCTCTGCGCTAGTTGTTGCTAGGCGGCAAGAAAGCGCCGGCTCTATGTGGGCTGCACGCGGGGGCACGAGGAGGGAGGCGCTGAGAATTTGCCTTCGCAGCCACGATTGGGCGCCCGGTGGTGTGGGTTAGGAATCCTGTATGCGGAGGCGGCCGGCCGGGCGAGGGCGCTCGGTGGACCTCGAGAAGCTTCGAAAGCCTCTCAGCCGGAAGTCCTTGATGAGGGCCTGGATTCACCTCACAAAAGGTTTTTTTGAATTTTTACCTTGGGCTGGACGTTTCTCAGGGCTTAAATTTAAACTAATTTGCCACGTCCTTTAGTCGTGAAAGGTTCTAACATTCTTTATTCTCTTTAAGATACTTAAGTGGAAGTCCTTCACTGGGACTCAAGTATTTGTCCCTTGTAGAAGTTAAGTAATAGTAGCAATAATTATTAACAAGAATATCAAACACTAATACAGTAATATGTGCACAACTCTAATCAAAGCTCGTTCCACATACTCATCTAAACCAAGTAGGTGGGCATGATTATCATTCCCAATCTGTAGATGAAGAAACTGAGGCATAGAGAAGTGGAGTCATTTATTGGTATAAGGTCACAAAGAGAAAATGGGAAACCAGGATCCAAACCCAGGTAGTATACCTTTGAAACCTGTACTCAGCCTACAGCTGTTAGACTATCTCAATAATGAGGGCGTGTTTCATTCCGTATTTCTATCCCAATCTGATAGAAAGTACATATTCCTATCCATACAGGCATCTGAAAGATTTGGGGATTTATGCAGTGTCAAGTCACTGCCTTCCAGCCAAAGGCAACTAGGAAATGCCTGTACTTGAAGAAATTGGGGTTTCTCATTGCTGCGAGAAAAACGCACATTTGGGGGAAGGTGGGACATTTCAGTAAGAAGGTGTTAGAAACAGAGGATTTGGGTTTTGGTTGGGTGATCTGGGGACAAGTTCAAGAAAGCAGGACTTTGCTTTGGGTTAGGCTCTTTTAGGAAGTGGGGGTAACACCAAGGCCCAGCTATTAGTGCCAGGCTAACTCCCAAATGTTAGGACTGCTTTACCCAAGAGTATTGATTCTAAGCCATCGTCATCCCTAAGAAGAAATTTTGAATAAATTCTGAAGGCTCTATATCAGTAATGTAACATTATATATAAAAGTGTGAAGCATAGTGATAAATTAGGACAGGTGTTCTAAATTCAAGGGATATGTGAACTTGGGGAAAAATGACAACTTCATTTTCACTAACCTCTAACTGAACTTTAGTGTTTCTTTCAATTATAGTGTAGGCAACAACCTACAGTAGTATTAACAGTACCTCTGACTTTGTCATCAGTAGAAAGCACAGATATTTTCTTTTTTTTATTTTAATTTATTTTTATTGTAAACAAATGGGATACATGTTGTTTCTGTTTGTACATGGATTAACAGCATACCATTTGCATAATCATACATTTACATAGGGTAATGATGTTTGATTCATTCTGTTATTTTTACTTCCCCCCACCCCTCCCACCCCTTTTTTCCCTCTATACAGTCCCTCCTTCCTCCATTCTTGCCCCCCTCCCACCCCCCATTATGTGTCATCATCCGCTTATCAGTGAGATCATTCGCCTTTTGGATTTTTAAGATTGGCTTATCTCAGCACATATTTTCATACCATGTTACAACCATGGCAGATAGCTCAAAATATCATTTATGCTCATTAGTACTTCAAAAGTACAATAGCTAGATTTCTTATTTAATTCATAAAGAAGACATAAATATTACTATAATTTTGCTTTAAAAATGTTTTCATGATGTGACTAAGAATTTGGGAGCTGCATCCAAATTGGAGTAATGCTTCAAAAAATAAAAAAGTTAGAGGTAGAATCAGGTAATTTAGTATACACCCTCTTGCTTTACCAATGAGGGGATTGAATATGGAGAGGCTACGTGATTTGCCCGAAGTCTTATGACTCTTTACTAAAAGTTGGACGAAAAGTTTTCAGACAAATGTGTAAAACCCCTCACTCTGCTAGGCACCAGGGATTCCAGTTATCAAAGGGCCTCCTTCTGGGCGCAGTGGTCACACCTGTAATCTCAGCTGCTCAGGAGGCTGGGGAAGGAGTGAGACCCTAAGCAACTTAGCGAGACCCTGTCTCCAAATAAAAAATAAAAAGGGCTGGGGATGTGGCTCAGAGGTTAAGTGCCCCTCAGTTCAGTCCCTAGTACAAAAAAAAAAAGTGCCTCCTTCCCTGAACAGGGTTCCTGGGTGATAATAGGAAAGTGGTAAGACTGAATTATCACTCTAAAAAGTTAACTCTAGCTGTAGTGTAGAGAATGAATAGGAGGAGAAAAAGACTAGAGACAAAGACCAGTTAGAAGGCTATGGATAGAGCCATTTGTCTTTTCCACCTACCAAATAATATTTTTAGTACACAAAGAATATAAATCATAAGCAACATTAAGAGAGCCATAATACCTTCCTTTTTAAAGGGTTATCTAATTATCACAACAATTTTAGCATGAGTCTAGTCCAGGAGCTGTAATAATATGGATTATGATGTCAAAAGCTTAATTTAGCCTTTAGCAGATGTCACACACCTGTAGTCCCAACTGCTAAAGAGGTTGAGGCAGGAGGATTGCAAGTTCAAAGCCAGCTTCAGCAACTTAGCTAGACCCTGTCTCAAAAATTTTTAAAGTTTAAAAAGGGCCGAGGATGTAGCTCAGTGGTATAGTACCACTGGGTTCAATTCCCAGTCCTGAAAATAAATAAAAAGGCTTAATTTGTGTAATTTCAGATTATTTCACAAAAGGAAAATGAGTCATTCCTCAAATGGGGCAGACACTGGTATTCCAAAATCAGATAATCAACATTCAATAAAAGACCACAAAGCACATTTGCCAAATTTTGTAAAGGCAAAGGGAGCACAACTGTAAGTACCCATCTTTTGCCTTGTGTCATTCTTCATAAATGACCAGTTTCTAAACTTATCCAGATTTACCCAGATAACTTCAAATACTTCTTCTTGTGTAAATTAAAGATTTTTGTGTTACAAGGGCTGAGGATATAGCTCAGTTGGTAGCATGCTTGCCTGGTATGCACAAGGCCCTGGGTTCAATTGCCAGCACCACAAAAACAAAAGCCCTTAAGATTACTTTCAAGTTGAATAACTATTATAATTGTAGTATTTTATAATTTACAAAGCAAGTTAACACACAGCTATTTGATCCTGATACAATCTTATCAGTTTTATTATATTTGAGGAAGAAACAACTAGAAGGTAAATGACTTGCTGAAAGTTAAACTAATATATGGTATCAATTAGTATTCAAAGATTTGTTTACATACTTCAGGTCTTTTCTTCTCTGCATCTTGTATTCTGCACTTTTCCAGTCAATGGTGACATTATACAGTCTAGTTAGAAGGCTATGGATAAAAAAAAAAAGAAGGCTATGGATAAATTCACTTGGTTTCCAACATACCACATATTCTAGTACACAAAGAATGTGAACTATAAGCAGCATTAAGGGTCCCTTTCTGCACATGACCCTATCAGGGATAATGATGGGGTGGGAGGATATTATAGAGGAAGACCCTCACAATCTGCCAGTGCAGAGAAATGATTAATAGTAGAATAATTCTCTGACCTGACTAGGATGAGCCTGGTTGGTTCAAGCAAAGATTAGAGAAGGGAATTTCTTTTCCTAGAGCATAGTCATCGGCCCACAGAAGAGACTTGGGCCTCCTGTAACTTCGACTCTTCCACATTCCGTTTTCATTCCTGAACCAGTTGGACAGTGTTTTAAAGAACTAACTTGTAACCAAATCATCTTAGGTCATAGATGTATTTAGGAGGCAAGCTTATATTTTCACACTTCTTATTTATTATATGCCTCTTTTTGTGGTGTCGGGGATCAAACTAAGGGCCTTACACATAGTAGATCTACTACATAGTAGTGTAAGGGCCTTACACTGAGCTACATACCCAGCCCTATGTATTATATGTATCTTAATGATAAATTTATGATATATTTGCCTCAATTATAAAGTTTTTACCAGGACTTTTCTTTTTAATCTCAAGGGAGATATTCTCAAGTATTCATATCTTTCATTCTAACTAGATTCTTCAAATGAACAGTTCCATTTGTTATATCCAAATGTTCCTCGTTGAGTCAGTCTTAGCATGGAAGATTAAAAGATATAGGAGAAAGAAACATAACTGAGAGTTCTCCAAGATTTTAGGAAAATGAAAACTTTTGTCACATATATTAACCTCTTCTTTTCTCTCATAATTGATAGAGAAATTTCAGCTCAAAGAATACAGAAATCCTGGTTCAGTCACACGGACAAAGTAATATTTCAACTCCTAAAACACACAGTTTGTGCAGCGGTATGTATTTTTTTTTCTTTCTCTGACAAAATTACCAAGCCAAAATATCTGTTAACTAAAGATAGAATAAATAACCTTCTTTATCTCTTCTATTTTGATCTAATACACAGTTTGTGCAGTGGTATGTATTTTTTTTCTTTCTCTGACAGAATTACCAAGCCAAAATATCTGTTAACTAAAGATAGAATAAATAACCTTCTTTATCTCTTCTATTTTGATCTAATAACATTACATAGGGTTATGAAATTGCTTCTTTTTTTAGCTAAAAATGAATATTTCTGGATTTATTTTTAATGTGGATGACCATTATTTCTTTTTCTGAAATAAAAATGCCATCTTTCTTTTTAACTTGATTCCTTATTTGAAGGCATGAGACAGTGATCTTCCAGCAATTAAAAAAAATCTCTGAATTAAGCATGCACAAGACTGAGTTCAATCCCCAGTACTGTTAAATAAATAAATAATTTTTTAAATGCTGAATTAGGGGACTGAGAGTATGACTAAGTGGTAAAGCCCATGGTTAGCATGTGGGAGGCCCTGGTTTCAATCCCCATCACCAAAACAAAGTAAACCAAACCAAACTCTGAATTAAAAATGCCCTTACCTTCCACACACAAATTTCACTTCTTTTTTAAAAATTTTTTTAAATTGTTTTTATTTGTTCAAATTAGTTTTACATGACAGAATACATTTTAACACATCATATATGAATGGAGTATAATTTCTCATTCTTCTGTTTATATATGATGTGGAATTACAGCAGTTGTATACTCACATATGCACATAGGGTAATAATGTCCAATTCATTCTAATATCCTTCCTACCCACATACCCCCTCTCCTTCTTCACTCCCCTCTGTCTAATCTAAAGTACCTCTATTCTTCCCTAGGTCACCCCCCTTATTCTGAAATAGCATCTGCATATCAAAGAAAACATTTGGCCTTTAGTTCCTCTTTTTTAATGTATTTTTTTTATTTATATGTGGTGCTGAGTATCAAACCCAGGGACCTCACACATGCAAGGCAAGTGCACTACCACTGAGCCACAACCCCAGCCCCAGCCTTTATGGGCAAATACCATAATTCCATTCTTCTTTAAGGCTGAGTAATATTCCATTATGCATATATACCACATTTTCTTTATCCAGTCATCTGGTTGAAGGGCACCTAGGTTGGTACCATAGTTTAACTATTGTGAATTGAGCTGCTATAAACATTGATGTGGCTGTGTCACTGTGGTATGCTGATTTTAAGTCCTTTGAGTATAAACCGAAGAGTGGGATAGCTGGGTCAAATGGTGGTTCCATTCCAAGTTTTCTGAGGAAACTCCATTCAGCTCTCCATAGTGATTGCACTAGTTTGCAGTCCCACCAGCAATGGATGAGTGGACCTTTTTCCTCATATCTTTGCCAACATTTATTGTTACTTGTATTCTTGATAATTGCCATTCTGACTGGAGTGAGATGAAATTTCAGTGTAGTTGTGATTTGCATTTGTCTAATTGCTAGTGAAGTTGAGCATTTTTCATATATTTGTTGATCAGTTGCATTCTTATGTGAAGTGTCTGTTCAGTTCCTTAGCCATTTATTGATTGGGTTATTTGGTTTTTTGGTGTTAAGTTTTTTGAGTTCTTTGTATATCCTGGAGATTAATGCTGTATCTAAGGTGCAAGTGGTAAAGATTTTTTCCCATTCTATAGGCTCTTTCTTCACGATCTTTATTGTTTCCCTTGCTGTGAAGAAGTTCTTTGGTTTGATTCCCTTCCATTTATTGATTCTTGATTTTATTTCTTGTACTTTAGGAGTCTAGTTAAGGAAGTCAGTTCCTAAGCCAACATGGTGGAGATTTGGGCCTATTTTTTTTATTCTTTTAGGCACAGGGTCTCTGTTCTAGTGTGTAAGACCTTGATCCACTTTGAGTTGAGTTTTGTGCAGGTTAAGAGATAGGGATTTAATTTCATTTTGCTACATATGAATTTCCAATTTTCCAAGCACTGTTTGCATAAGAGGTTATCTTTTCTCCAATGTTTTTTAGTGCATTTGTCTAGTATGAGATAACTGTATTTATGTGGGTTTGTCTCTGTATCTTCTACTGTATACCATTGTTCTATGCATCTGTTTTGGTGCCAATACCATGCCATTTTTGTAACTATAGTTGTGTAGTACAATTTAAGGTCTGGTATTGATGTGATGCCTTCTGCTTCACTTTCCTTGCTAAGGAATGCTTTGGCTATTCTGGTCTCTTATTTTTCCAAATGAATTTCATGATCACTTTTTCTATTTCTATGAAGAATGTCATTGGGATTTTAGTAGGAATTGCACTAAATCCGTATAACACTTTTGGTAGTAAGACATTTTGACAATGTTAATTCTGCCTATCCAGGAGCATGGGAATTCTTTCCAACATCTAAGTTCTTCTTCAACTTCTTTCTTTAGTGTTCTGTAGTTTTCATTGTAGAGCTCTTTCACCTCTTTGGTTAGATCAATTCCCAAATATTTTTTTGAGGTTATTGTGAATGGAGTGGTTTTCCTAATTTCTCATTCAGTGGATTCATCGCTCATATATAGATTTGATTTGTAGGTGTAAATTTTATATCCTACTACTTTGCTGAATTCATTTATTATTCTAGAAGTTTTCTGGTGGAATATTTGGGTTTTCTAAATATAGAATAATATCATAGGCACATAGGGATAGTTTGAGTTCTTCTTTTCCTATTCATATCCCTTTAATTTCTTTCTTTTGACTAATTGCTCTGGCTAGGGTTTCAAGGTCTATGTTGAATTGAAGTGGTGAAAGAAGGCATCCCTGTCTTTTTCCAGTTTTTAGAGTGAATGCTTCCAATTTTTCTCCATTTAGAATGATGTTGGCCTTGGGTTTAGCATATATATCTTTTACAATGTCGAGGTATGTTCCTTCTATCCCTAGTTTTTCTAGTGTTTTGAACATGAAGTAGTGCTGTATTTTGTCAAATGCTTTTTCTGCATCTATTGAGATAATCATATGATTCTTGTTTTTAAGTCTATTGATGTGATAAATTACATTTATCGATTTCTGTATATTGAACCAACCTTGCATCTCTGGGATGAACCCCACTTGATCATTGTGCACTAATTTCTTAATATGTTTTTGTATGCAATTTTCCAGAATGTTATTAAGAATTTTTATATCTGTGTTCATCAGGGATATTGGTCTGAAGCTTTGTTTCCTTGATGTGTCTTTGTCTGGTTTTGGTATCAGGGTGATACTAACTTCACAAAATGAGTTTGGAAGGGTTCCCTCCTTTTCTATTTCATAGAATAATTTGAGGAGTATTGGTGTTAATTCTTCTTTGAAGATCTTGTAGAACCTGACTGAGAATCCATCAGGTCCTGGGCTTTTCTTAATTGGTAGGCTTTTGGTGGTATCTTCTATTTCATTGCTTGAAATTTATGTGTTTAAATTGTATATGTCCTCCTAATTCAGTTTGTGTGGGTCATATGTCTCTAGGTTTTCTGTTTCATTGGAGTATAAATAAAGATTTTCTATTTTATTGGAGTATAAATTTTCAAAGTAGTTTCTGATTATCTTCTGTATTTCAGTAGTGTCTGTTGTGATGTTTCCTTTTTCTTCACAAATTTTAGTAGTTTGAATTTTCTCTCTCTTTGTTAGCTTGGCTAAGAGTTTATCAATTTTATTTATTTTTTCAAAGAACCAACTTTTTGTTTATTCAATTTTTTAAAATTGTTTCTTTTGTTTCAATTTCATTGACTTCAGCTCTGATTTTAATTATTTTCTGTTTTCTACTGCTTTTGGTGTTGATTTGTTCTTCTTCTAGGGCTTGGAGAGGTAATGATAGATTACTTGTTTGTTGACTTTCTGTTCTTTTAATGAATAAGCTCAATGCAATGGACTTTCCTCTTACCACTGCCTTCATTGTGTCCCAGAAATTTTGATATATCACTATTCTTATTTACCTCTAAGTATTTTTTTATTTCATCTCTGATTTCTTCTGCTTTCCATTCATCATTCCATAGCATATTATTTAATCTCCAGGTGTTAGAGTAGCTTCTATTTTTTATTTTATCATTGATTACTAATTTCATTCTATTATTATCTGATAGAATGCAGGGTATTATCTCTATTTTTTTATTTTCTAAGAGTTGTTTTGTGGCATAAGATATGGTTATTTTAGGGAAGAATTCGTGTGCTGCTGAGAAGAAACCAAATTTGCGTGATGATGGATGAAAAATTCTTTATGTCTGTTAAATCTAAATTATTGATTGTATTATTTAGTACTATAGTTTCTTTGTTTAGTTTTTATTTTGACTATCTATCCAACAGTGAGAAAGGTATGTTAAAGTCATACAGTATTATTGTGTTCTGGTCTATTTGATTCTTGAAATTGAGAAGGGTTTGTTAGATGTATGTAGATGCTCCATTGTTTGGGGGCATAAATATTTATAATTGTTATGGCTTGTTGATGTAGAATTCCTTTAAGCAGTATGAAATATCCTTCTTTGTCCCTTCTGATTAACTTTGGCTTAAAGTCCACTTTATCTGTTAAGACAGAAACCCTTAGTTGTTTGTGTGATCCATGTGAGTGATATGTTTTTTCCCATCTTTTCACCTTCAGTCTGTGGATGTCTTTGCGTATGAAGTAAGTCTCTTGGAGTCTTTTTTCAGCCCAATCTGCCAATCTGTCTTGTGGTTGATGAGTTTAGGCCATTAACATTCAAGGTTAGTATTGAGATATGATTTGTATTCCTGGTCATTTTGGTTTATTTCTGGTTATCAATTTGAATTAGTTTCTCTTTTGATTGACTGTCCCTTTAGTGTAGTTCCTCCCTTTGATAGTTTTCACATTTTTTTTCATTTCATCTTCATTTTATTTCATTCTCATTGTTGAGAATGTCCCGTACTGCAGGCTTTCTAGTTGTGAATTCTTTTAACTTTTGTTTACCATGGAATGTTTTGATTTCATCTTCAAATTTGAAGCTTAATTTTGCTGGATATAGAATTCTTGGTTGATGTTCATTTTCTTTCAGAGTTTGGTATTTATTATTCTAGGACCTCCTATCTTTGAGGGTCTGGGTTGAGAAATCAATTGAGATCCAAATTAGTTTACCCCTATACATAATCTGACATTTTTCTCTCTGCACCTTTAAAATTCTATCCTTATTCTGTATGTTAGGCATTTTCATTATAATGTGCTTTGGTGTGAGTCTGTTGTAATTTTTGTACATTTGGGATCCTGTAAGCCTCTTGTATTTGATTTTCTATTTCATTCTTTAGGTTTGGGAAATTCTCTGATATTATTTCATTGGAAAGATTGTATATTCCTTTGGTTTATATCTCCATGCCTTCATCTATTCCAATAAATCTTAAATTTGGTCTTTCCATGTAATCCTATAATTCTTGGAGGTTCTGTTCATGGTTTTTTAATGTCTTCTCTCAATGGTCAACTCTGTTTTCAAGATTATGTATTTTATCTTCATTTCCTAAGGTTCTGTCTTCCAAGTGGTCTAGTCTGTTGGTGATGCTTTCCATTGGATTTTTAATTTGGTTTCTTGCTTCCTTCATTTTGAGGATTTCTGCTTGATTTCTTTTCAGAATCTCTCTTTATTGAAGTAATCTTTCATCTTCTGAATTTTATCTCTGATTTCACTCCTTACGTTATCTATTATGTCACAGATCAATCTAACTATGTACATTCTAAACTCCTCTGACATTTCTTCTACTGTAGTGTCAATGGATTCTATTATTGGAGCATCTTGGTTTGTTTGGGGCAATTTGTTCCATTGTTTTTTCATGTTGTTTGTTTGCGTACCCATCTAGCAGTGTGGATCTGAGGCAGTACAGTTTCTGCCTTGTAGATTTATAGTGTCCCTGAAGGTTTCCAGTACCTCACCTTTAAGGGGGAGATAAATAATAACAGCACCCAATGCAAACAATATATAGCCTTAAACCAAATAGCTCCTATTAAGACATTTCTAGTTTTGTAACAATAAACAGAAATGATGTGTTCAATTGTTGTCTATAATATAAACAGTAAGTTTTCAAAAGGGTTTACAATTTCAAATGGTGAACAAAGAGAATGAAAGTGGTGTAGGATGTAATGTTTATGAGGAAGGAGGAAAGAAGATAAAAGTAAAAAATCATAGGAAGAGTGAAAGAGGAATTAATAGAGGTTGGCTATTAGCAGGAGAAAAGAGAGAAAGAGAATCCAGTGAAACAGATAAGTGAAAAAAATGTATATAAAATAAAATTTTTTTTAATGAAAGAAAAAATAAAAAATATAAAAAAGTAAAAATAAAAGAACACACAACAAAACTTTAATATATTATTCAGAGATCCCAGTCCTCAATAAACTGATGAATTAAAAATACTTGGGTTAAAAAATGGTAGATATATGAGAGAGAAAAGGAAAAAAAGGATCTCAATGAAAAATTGAACAGTTGTTTCCATTGAAGTTCAAAAGTTTCTCAACTTCCCTTCTCAGCAGTTATGTGCAGTTGTCTGGAGTTTGATGCTAGCTCCACCCTCAGGATGGTTTGGATTGCTAGGGTGAGAAGGTTAATCCTGGAGGTGGAGCTCCTGGAGGCATAGGCTTAGGTATGCTCTGGTGTCTTCACTGGGTACCAATTGGTCTGGAGATTTTAAGTTTGTGCACCTCCAGGGCCCAGCAATTGCCAGTCCACATTGGAAGACTGTACCCCAGGAATCTCCTTTGGGTTCCACTTATGTGGTGTGGTAGCCTGTTCTTAGTCCACTACTTCACCTGTGGACCCCCCAATTCCTAGTTTCTGATTCAGTCTCTAAGCTTGATCTCTCCTACTCCAGCCCTTTCAAATTCCTGGTCAGGTGCTTCTCTCTCCCAGCCAGTCCTACAAGCAGCCAGATTGGAGAGGGAGGGGGAAACCAGGTGAATTTCCATGACCAGTATTCCCCTGTATAAACCTCTCTTCATGCTTGATTTTCTCCTGGTCACTTAGGTATACTCTGTCATGCAGCATGTGTTTGCCTGGCTTAGTTTTTGGACCAGACTCAGGTCTGCCAGTAATCAGCTCCCCCAGCTACTGGCTCCCCATGCTGCGGCTATAAAGTCGTTCCTTCTGCTATCCTCCTTGTACATTACTGAGAGAGATGGTGCTTCCCTCCCGTTCATGGATACTGTGCAGCACAGCTCACTATTTTTTCAAGCAGTGTCTCTGATCTCTAAGCTCTCTGTACTCCAACATGCCTCAGTCTTCCTAAGAATGGGGGTTCCTTTAATTTCTTTATTGTTTTACTGTGTTCACATAGGGACTGTTCTGGTTTGTACCTCCAGCCGCTGTCACAGCTGTGGGGCTGGGGAATCTTTCCCTCTTATTTTATTATACAGGACCTCCTGTGTCCCCAATCTGTTCTGAGTATCCAGTGTTAAATTCCTGTAAAGTCCCCCCTAATTCCTGATCATTTACCCACCTTATTGAAAAGTTGCCTGTCTGCTTTTCTTGGTTCATGCCATGGAACAACTAGGGAAGCAACCCCTCTATTCTGCCATCTTGTCCCTAGGAATTTCATTTCTAATAGTCCATTCTATGATATGTATACAACTTACTGCTGCATTGATTGTAATAGCAAAGAAAATGAACCATATAATGTCCATTGATAGAATGTAGATTAAATAAGTGTCACTGTTTTCATGCAGCATTAAAATGATTCTGCAATAGAAAGATAACCAACATAGCTTGTTAGTGAAAAAGTCAAGTCAGAACAGTATGAGGAGTATAATCATATGTGAGTAAAAAACAGAAGCATATGCATATCCTCAATTCCTCCAGAAAAACTTTAGCAACCCTACCAGGGTATTAGCCTTCCTTGGTATAGTACCAAATATTCTCCTAATAAAAGAACCTATAATTCCAGTAGTCTACTATTAGTGATAGTCATATTAAAGGAAATTTTAGCAACCCTGAAAAAAATAAAGTCTGAGCAATGTGTATACTTCTTCACCCTATGACACACAGACCCATTTCTGAGATCAGTAGAAATAGAACATCCCAGAGAAAACCCACCCAGGTAAACTCTTGACATTTCAGGCCCATTGTCTATTTTCTTTGCATACAGATCATGTTTTAAGTATTATAGTATAGGTTTCCTCATAATTTTAGACTCTTAGTAACAGAAAGAAGGAAATGAATTATTTTTTCATCTGTTATCCAAATGCTTCAAGTTAATAATTTACATTAATAATGCTTGGTCTTATTAAAAGCCCTTTATTATACATTTTTATGTGATTATCATAGGCATAAAGATTGGAATTTTTTAGGAGAAAGAGTGGGAGTTTTAGAGTTCAACAGATCCAAGTTTAAACCCTGGCTTCCCCATTTACTACCTATATGCTGTTGTGTAAGTTACAGAAACTCACCGGGCCTCAGCTTTCTCATTTGTAAAAATAAGAGTGATAATATTCTTTTAAAATTTTTTTTATTCTTTTTTAGATATACGTGATGGAAGAGTGTATTTTGACATATTATACGTTTATGGAGTATAACTTATTCTAATTAGGATCCCATTCTTGTGGTTGTACATGATATGCAGTTTCACTAGTGGTGTATTCTTTTTTTTTTTTTTTTTTACATTATTGAGTAAATCTTTATTGCCTCTTTTTTTAAATTTTTTTTTATTGTAAACAAATGGGATACATGTTGTTTCTCTGTTTGTACATGGCGTGGTGTATTCTTATATGAAAATAGGAAAGTTATGTCCTATTCATTCTACTCTCTTTCCTGTTCCCATCCCTTCCCTTCATTCCCCCGTCTAATCCAGTGATCCTCTATTCTTCTGTCCTTCCCAAGGAGTGATAATATTCTTTTTTTTTTTTTGGGGGAAAAACATAATATATTCTTTTTTTTCTTTAAAAAGCGTCTTTTAATTTTTTACAACAATGTACATTTCCATAACTATAATGTTCTTTTTTAAAATTTATTTTTATTGTAAACAAATGGGATACATGTTGTTTTTGTTTGTACATGGAGTAACAGCATACCATTTGCGTAATCATACATTTACATAGGGTAATGATGTTTGATTCATTCTGTTATTTTTTCCTCCCCCCCCCACCCCTCCCACCCCTCTTTTCCCTCTATACAGTCCTTCCCAAGGAGTGATAATATTCTAATAATATTGTTGTTGTAAGGATTAAATGAGTTTTTTATATATAAGGCACCTAACAAACTATGTGGTACAGGAAAGGTGCTTAAAAAGCTAGTAACTTATTACTGTTATCATTCTCATTTTACAGTGATTCATTCAACATCAAATACTTGTTAAACATCTGGTGTGTTCCAGGCACTGTACTAGATGTTAGGAATATAGTGGTAAAGATGAAAGACATTGTCCCTACCTTCATGACATTTAAAATCTAGTAGGAGACATAATCAAGTTCACCGGTAATTACAATAGATTGTGAAAAGTGTTGTCATAGGGAAAGAATAATGCCTGTGATCTCAAAAAGGACACATACTCAAATTTGGAGACACAAAAGATTAAGTAACTTGATTCCAAGCTACACAGATGACAAAGGAGCCAAGATAGGAACCCACCTCTTCAGAACTCCAAGCCCAGTATACTGATCACTTTATCATGCTTTCTCTGTTATAGTCATCAAATTAAGTCTGACTAGTGTGATACTTCTCATTTATAGTGCCATCATCTATTTCAGGAACTTTATGTGACATATGAAATTCTGAAGAAAGTGAGCCCCTTAGAGGCTGAACTTGTTAAAGATCCTAGCATGAAGTGTAAAGTCAGATTCAGGTAATGTGTCTATGCTGATTTCTCTCAAAGAATATTTAGTTAATAAGGAGAAATTTCAGAAATTAATTTTTTAAATCCTCATAACTTCTCAGGATATAATTACAAAGTAAATGTGTCATCTTTATTTGCATTTGTCATGTGAAGAAACTAAAGCATAGCTGTTTCACTAAAAGTTGTTGTGAGTGTAGCACTCATCTCACATTCTGTATCCATTCTGGCAGTATGAGAATAGTTGTGAGCATCCCAAATTGAATCTCTCATCTTTTGCAATTCATTTCATTACAAGATTATTATTATGTGTTATTGGCATAGCCTTTACCCTGTTTTCAAGAGACTATATGAACTATCATAAGTACAGGGGGGAGAAGTAATTAAGCCCCAAAACTGATGGTAAATGACTTATTTTTGGTCTTTATTTCAGATTTAGTGGTGAAAGGTTTCCACCTTTCATTGTTTTTAAAATTTTTCTCCATACTGACGGCCGCGGTTACAAGTATTTCAGTGGAAAAAATTTATTACAGCCATCAAGTGAGGTGATGTTTCCTGATATACATTTTATGTTAATTTAGCTTCTTAACATCTATGTGGCATCTGAATTGTATTCAAAGTGTGCAGACTAAGTTATTTGGACATTAAACAGCCCACTGAGCAGGTAGCATTTTTTAAAAGCACCATGTTTCCAAGTATCTCCATTTATTAGCTGAAAATCATTTGGATGAATTACTTACATAAGGCTCCAGAAAATATTCATCAGTTTTATTTGTATTAAAATTTATGTTTGTTAATATGGACCAAAGCAGCATATTAGTCAGGACTTTTAAAATCATGCAGAATATTTGGTGAAACTGTATTTGTTTTAATGGAATTTTATTGTTTCTTATTAATCCTAGTAGCATATTTAGAAAAAACGTGTTGGACTATGCTATTAAAATGAACTTTTAAAAAATATTTATCCCTTTTTACATGAGTTTTCATCACACCTTTACATTTCATGAATAGTCACCATTTCATGAATAGTCACTATAGCACAGGAATCATCTGGGGATCTTATTAAAATGCTGCCACTTCTGCTGTTCAATGGCCCACACTTTGATAGCAAGGATCTGCAGTAGAGGTTTTACTCCTTTGACCCTTATATCTGACTATATTTAATTGATTTTGTAAAAAGGTAGAATTTTCATATTTAGCATTTAATAATACCATACATCAAAGGTTAATTTCCTGGGTTGCGGGTGTAACTCAGTGGTAGAGCACTTGCTTGGCATGTACAAGGGCATGGATTTGATCCCCAGCACCACACACACACACACACACAACAGAAAAGCACCTTCTGAAAATATTTCACACAAAAAATGCAGCCCATCTGAAATTATAAATTCTAGCATATGTTCAGGAGAAAGGACCATACAGCCCGGCAGCTTCTCTGATCAGATCCAGCATATGCAGCATTCAGTCCCTGAAGAGCATTAGAAAAGAAGCAGGGCTGCTTTACTCTCTGTTTTCAGACAATATCAGAGAGTAATGAACTCTTATTTCAGAAATGAATTAAATGGACTACATATTTTCATTAAGGAAAATGGTATTTCAAAAACATTAGTATTTGTTCATTTATACAGATTGACTTGAGAAGGGAAAGTATATGTTTATCTTACATTCGAGGGATAAATTCATGCCACATTCATCTATGGAATAAGCTGATATTTGTCTCTATAAAATATCATCAGTTGTTTCTTCTCTGAGGATATATAATGGGGCTTTTCCAGGCACAGAAATTCTAGTTCAGTTCCTGCAAGCCCCTGCTGTGCCCTGGCTTGAGAAAATGAGAACCTTAGAGGTAGTGACTGGAAAACCCTGTGTGTACATTAAAACTCGTAGAATACTGTATATTTACTTCATTAAATGTTTTTGTTTTATTTTGTTGCTTTTTTTACTCCCTGACAAGGAAACAATTTTTGAAAAAAGGAAGTAATTTTTGGGAAAATGGAACTAGCCCAGAGATATAAAAAAGAAAATAATATATTTATGCCTTTCTTTTCTTTGCTGTCACTATCACTTTCTTGGAGTAGTCACTATTAATAGTTTGTTATGTATTCTTCATTTTTCCCATGAAAATATACACACAAAGAGATTTTATAATTTTGTTTGTTCTTATTGTAAAAACATGATCATACTCTTTAGCTTAAGTATTTCACTAAACATAATGAGCCTTAAGTGAGCATACCCAACTTCAGGGGAACAGTTTGAGCTTCATTTATCCTTTTATTCAGCTTCAAAGCAGAGTCTGATAATACTTAGATTCATGGTTGATAGAAAATTTGCAAAAGTGAAATTTTTAACTATAAGGTTACTCAACTCCTTTGCTCTTTGAACAAAAGTATTATGTCTTTAGCAAACCTATCCAACTTTTCAAAGTTTACTTTTTTGCAGGAATTCAGGAATGTTTTGCCTTTACCTCTGAGCCCTTTTTATTTTTTGAGACATTATCTCACTAAGTTGCCAAGGCTGACCTTGAATTTACAATCCTCCTGCCTTAGCCTCCTAAGTCACTGAGATTATAGGTGTGCACCACCATGCCTGCCTAAGTTTACTTATTTATTAATATGAAATAAATGAGTTGGTTTTAGTTCATTTAGATATTTAGTAGTCTAAGTTCACTTATAAAGGTTGTGGAATTTCACACATTTTTTTTCCATCTTTCCCTCTTCATTTTCACTTCTAATTTCCTCTCCTTATCATTTTCCAACTGCATTTCTTATATATTCACAAAAAAATAGAAGCAAAACAAGTGGAAGGATATAGAATAGTCTAAACAACTTTGCAAAACAAAGTTAGAGGATTTACCCTACCTGATTTTAAGACTTATAAAGCCACAGTAATCATGACAATGGTCTAAAAATGGGCACATAAATCAACAGGAGAAAATAAAAAATTCTGAGACAGATTCACACATAAATGATCAATTGATTTTCTTCAAAGGTGCCAAGATCGTTCAAACGGTACTAGAACAGTTGGATAGTCATGTGTAAAATAAGATCTCGTTTCAGCTGCCCACTTTGATGATCTATCTTTTGAGTAAATGCCTATTTACAGAAAGTCAGTATTATTGTTAGTTCACCAGACAATATTCTAAAACCTTGCTATTCAGTGTGGTCTCCAGTCCCACAGCATTGACATCCACTGGAGCTTGTTAGAAATGCAGACTCTCAGACCCTACTTCAGACCCCCTGAGTCAGCATCTACATTTTAATAAGGTCCCCAGGTGATCCTAGGCACAATACAGCTTGAAAGCACTGTCCTAAAAGTATCTCCCTTTTCTTCCAATGGAGAAGGACTTTCCTGAATTTGTCCATAGACAAGAGATATATGACAAAGAACATCTTAGCCATTAGATAGCAAACTTTTTTCAAACCCTTCTCACAAATGGTCAAAGAGCTTGCCCTGTGCTGCTAAGTATGTTTTACTTTGGCTAAGGGACTGGAATAGTACAGACACAGATGAACCACACAGCTGAGGCACTGCACAAACAGGGAAACTGGGGATTGGAGAGATTGATGGTGGTGGCTGAGTGGGGCAATGGAGGGAGGAACTGACAATAAATACCTAAGTAAATTGAGCTAACATAAAATACACTTTTGCCTTAAAATTACATGGTTTCCATACCTGTTCAGTATAAACCGATTTATTTTTACCTTTAGTGTTGCTTTAGGACTGGTTAATTAGAACTCACAGAAAATTAATTGTAAGAAAGCATAATGAAGAGATATGCCAATATTGATTTTTTTCTTCACATGAATAATGTATAAAGAAATTAATGAAATGGAAAGCAAAAATGATCTACTTATAGAAAGTCTCCATGTCATTTTCAGTAAACTGTTTCTGTCCCTTCAATTTATTTCATTAGGAATAAAACTACTACTACTTGGATATTTTCCTCTTTTTTCACTTTTCATATGTGTCTTCAGCATTTTGGAATTTAAAAAAATAAGCAGAAAGGATTATTGTGGGTAATAATAGTGAGAATTGAAGTAGAAAATACTTGAAGGCAGTTGGTTGTGGTGGTGCACACCTATAATCCCAGCTACTTGGGAGGCTGAAGCAGGAAGTTTGGAAGGTTAAGGTCAGCCTGGGCAACTTATTGAGACCCTATCTCACAATTTTAAAAAATAAATTAAATAAAAAGTGCTGGAGATGTATCTCAGTAGTAGAGCACCCTGGGGTTTGATCCCAGTGGTGATGTTGGGGCGGGGTATGAGGACTAACTGTTATGTTGTGTGTTAAGTAAAAAGAACAGATTTCTGGGTTTTTGGTCCTGTCCCAACCACTCTTTTTAAGGCCTTCTATCAGCATTATAACACAGTTCCCGTACTTTTATAATATATTTTGAGATACAAAAGGAAAGAAAAACTGATCTGGAATCAGATAATGTGAATTTTCTTCTGCATCAGCCTTCCTCCTCATAAGCAGACCCTTTGTGACCAGAAGCACAGATCCAGAATATAAATATGTTAGAAGAGTTGGCACATTCTTATGGAAATTGGGAAGCACTTAAGTCTGTCCTCCCAGTCTACATATAGCCCTTAACATGAGGATAGATATGCTGGGGGAGTGTGATGCAAATAGAGCCAGATAGCATTTGAGTCTTTGTATTTTCTGTGATTCTTCTTTTTCTGACCTCTCAGGTGCTTTCCTTGAATACAAACTGTTAACATTGGAGAAAGAAAGAAAAATCCTTTATTTGCTTCTCTTTGGCTACTGAGAATGAAATCTGAAAGGAAGGAAGACCTAAGCAACCTGATACCTACATGTTTCCATTTGGGGGCAATGTATTAGTTAACACATAAAGGAGAGTCAGTCCTAATAACACCTTTCATTGCTAAGGCAACCTGTTTAATAGCCAGCTAAATTTTCTCTGCATTGGTAGCACAAATGACGTAGATTTGTTTTTTTTTTTAAAGGAAAAGAATGTTTTTTAAGGGTAAGAAACAGATTTTTAAAAAACTATGGTCCTCTGACAATTGTGAACTCAACTACTCCTCTAACTTCATTTTAAAATAGTGTAAGTATGGCTATGGAACAAATTTTAAGTGGTTTTAAAATTCCTATATACTCCTCTTTGTAAATGCAGTTTTTCTGAATTGGTTTCTTTTGTTTGTTTTGAATTTCCACAATCGAACACTGCTGGGGATGCAAACCCGGGTCTCGAACTTGAGAGGCAGGCACTCTACTTGATGGGCTACATCACCAGCACTAAATGCAGTTTTTCTATTGAATAGCAAGCTGCTAGGAAATGGGAGCAATGTTTGATGTATATTTATTAGAAAAATATATATGTGTGCTGATCATTAAAGGTATTGTATTAGTATTTTAAAAATCTGTGTCCTATTCTTTGTACAGGCAGTTGTTGATGCTTGCAAAATAATGGGGAAAAAGAAATTTTATCAACAAATTATGGAAGATGAACATCTTTTCCAGAAGTTCAAAGTAACTGATCATGTAGATATTGTGACCATGCAAGATTACATGCAGGTAAGGAATTTAGATGTTGAAAAATAAAAACAGCATTCCTGATCCTGTCCTCCAAGAAGAAAAGAATCCCATTCTTTATTGTAGTAAAATGCACACAATATAAAATTTACCACTTTGATCATTTTAAAGTATAAAATTCAGAGGCATTAAGTATAATCACAGTGTTCTACAACTATCACCACCATATAGTTCCAGAATTTTTTCATTACCCCAAAAGGAATCCCAGCATTCAGTAAACATTCACTCCCCTTTCCTCCATCTTTCCAGCCCCTGCCAGTTGCTAATCTGCTTTCTGTCTCCATGGATTCGCCCTGTATAGATATTTCATATAAATGATATAATGTCATATATGGCTTTTTGGTCTGGGGAGAGGTGATAGCTAAGGAATATGGGGTTTCTTTTTGGGGTGATGGAAATATTCTAGAATTAGAGGCAATGGTTTCACACATTGTGAATATACTAAAAACCATCGAATTGAGTTGGGCATGGTGACACACACCTGTAATCCCAGCAGCTCAGGAGACTGAGGCAAGCCTCAGCAATTTAGCAAAGCAACTCAGCAAGACCCTGTCTCAAAACAAAAAATAAAAAGGACTGGGGATTTAACACCCCTGGGTTTAATCCCAAGTACCAAACAAACAAACAAAAATACCCACTGAGTTGCACACTTTAAAATGACTCTGTGACTTTTATATTATGTGAATTTTATCTCAACAAAAAACAATTCCATGGTGCTAAAATAGTACAATGTGGGGATTTGACCTCATAAGGAAGGGTTCTCTTATTTTCTAGAAGCTCTCTGATACAAATAACAGACTATTCCCAACATAAGATAACATAAGATGCTTATGCTTTTAAGCAATAAAAGGCCATTTATTGATCTGTGAAAGAAGTCCCCAGATAGGTGGTTCCTGGGCTTGCTAATTCAGTAGCTCAAGGACATAGGGTTCTGGGTCAAATTCTCTCCAATCCTCTTGGTTTCCTTCTTATGGTAAGAAGATGATAATCATATCCCCCTTCAGTTTCATTCTAAGAGGAAGTCAGGAACTCCTGGCATCTTCATCTCAAGAAGGAAAAACTTTCCTAGAATTCCCAAATAAACTTCTTCTCAGGTCTCATTGGTTAGAACTCCCCCTAAACCAATTGCTGATAAAGGAAAACAGCATCCTTTCCCACAACTGAGTTAGAACAGTCATGGTGCATGTTACATGGTGCATGTTACATGTTATCCTTCCCAGAGGATATTGCTCTTCCATATCTGAAGAAAAAAATTGGGACTTTATGAGCAAGAGAAATATGGGAAATGGTTGTTGGACAGATAATTGATAGTGTATGTTAGTCAGGGGGTAAGCAGGTGGCACCACACAGGCAAAAGCTCTGTGGCAGGAGGAGCTGCAAGGCCCAAAAGCAGATCTGTGGGGTTTAAAAAGAGCATACAAAGGGTGTGGCATGCAGGCAGGCTGCAGGTTGGTAAGAGATCATGCAGGACTGTAGACAATGGTAAGGGATTTATTTTCTTGTTTATTCTGTGTGTGACAAGCTGATGTAGTGTTTCGAGAAGTAAAGTGATCAAATCTAATGAGTAATGTGATCACTCTGGATGTAGCACAAAGAATGAATTAGAAGACATCAAGAGTCCTCTACTAGTCTGGAGGATCCTGAGTATTCTAGGAGAAATGGTGATAGCTTGGCTTAAAGCTGTGAGTCTGGAGATGAAAGAGATAATTAGAGTAAAAGCAGTTGTCCTGGGTGACAGATATAGAAGGGAAACTAAAGGAAGGTATCTGGCATGGCTCCTAGGTTTCTGGTTTGTATAACTGGATAGGTAGCAGTGCTGAATCAGGGTGCTTAAATTACATACCTGAATAATAATAACAGCAAATGCTTTTGTAGCACTAACTCCTTTTATTCTCACAACAATACAAAGAGGCAAGTACTGTTATTACCCCTCATTTTGCAAATTCTAAATAAACAAGGAAGTACAAAATTATGGCTCATAATAATGATATATTGGCCTTAGCTCTGCACTCAGTTGCTTCATTGTGAAACATGAAATTAATGCAGTGCCTCAGAGACTTCTTGATTGTGTTCTTTCCTTGTTGCTGTTTCTTTTTCTTTTTCTGTTTTTTGGTACTGGGGGTTGAACTCAGGGGAACTTTACCACTGAGCTACATGTACAGCCCTCTTTCTTTCTTTTTTTAAAGAGACTTAACCTATGGGATTAGGGAATTGGACCAGGAAATATATAGAGTCAAGAGTGCCAACTATCTTTGCTAAGAACATGGATAACATAGTTGAAGATGTGACTATGTCAAGGATTGGTGTCATAGCTCTATGAATCCCCAGATAGGCATATTGGAAGAGAGGAATAAGATGATTGCAAACATTTACTGAGCCCCCATGCATGGCATTGATTTTTAACTATTTACTAGTATATTATCTACTTTAATCTTCAAGTTTGTAAATCATGTGACCCTTTTCACAGATGAGAAAAATGAGACTTAACAAGGTTCAAAAAACTTGCCCAAGATCACACAGTGAATAAGTGGTAGAGAAGATCATTGACAGCTCTGTGACATTGATTTATTTTTCTGTTCCACTCTTAGAAAATAAAATATATAGGCAGTCTCACTGTGCATGGTAGTGTGTAATCATAAAAATGACCATGCAGACTACAGTCATGCAAGGAAAACTTAATCAATGGGGAAAATTGTGATTGTCCCATGACCTTCAAAATTTTTTGTCAAAACATTAAAATCTCTCTCTTACTGTCTGTTATATAGGAAAATGAAAGAAAAAAATTAACACATTTAGTATGCTATAATTTAAACATTAGAAATATTGAGAATGAAAGTGTTTTATTTCTTTGTAAAAATCACCTGTGAATATACTAACAAACCACTGAATTGTATACTTTGAGTGGGTGAATTGCATAGTATATGAATCCCAATAAAACTGTGAAGAAAATGGACTGGGGATATAGTTCAGTAGTAGAATGCTTGTCTTGCATGCACGAGGCCCTGGGTTGGATCCTCAGTGCCACAAATAAAAGAAAATAGAAAGAAAGCTATGGAAAAACAACTTATCAAGAATAATTTAAAAACAGTGCTTACCTTCTTGTTTTTAAGTTTACAATAGGGAACAAGCATCTTTCTGTGTCCTAGTGAATTGTCATACTCCTAAGTTTAGCTCAACTGTCAACAACGTTTTATTCTTTCCACTTTAAATGTTGCAAAATATGTCAGAGTTCCTTTTATGTGAAGCTGTTTTGGGCCAGCATCACTTCCTCTGGGAGAGCTTCATCATTTTCGTCATAGCCACTTTCCTCATTTATGTTGATAAGTTCACCTTCACAGAGTTCCTCCAAGCTCTCATCTGTAGTCTTTTAAATGATGGCAGTGTCAGCATTCCCACAGTCACCTCTTCTAGAACTTCATTTACATTTGATTCCAATTTACCACTTTCTGTTTCTTTGCTGGACAATTTCCTCTTTTCTCACCTTTAAACTTTATTTATTTAACATATTCACATAAAATGATAGTAGGATAATTCAAAGTTCTTATAGTAAATCCATTTCAAACAAAGAACCATAAAATCTTATAATAATGTAAAAGCTTGGATACAAATTGAGCATTTTAATAATTGGAGTAGAATTCAGTCTTACAGACTGATTTTTGTGACATAGAACATTGAATCATAACAGAAACAGAGTCTGCTTAGGACTCATGTAGGTTCTAGAGCTGAAGGAATAAAATCAAAACAAAGAAACAAATTCTCTAATGCCAAAAGTTCCAAAAACATAGCTAATTTTCCTAAAAATCTCTCATTTGAAATCACCTCCTTCTTGCTCACCTTCCTGTTCTTTTATGCAAAGTTAAACATTTTTTCTTTCATTTAGTCTTGACAGATTACTCCACTAGAATTTATGTAACGCAAAATAATAAAACAGTACAAAGTTAATTGTTGAACGAATCTATGTAGGCTCTTGAATATAATTCACTACAGTCCTTCTGTTAACAGTGAACCTCTAAGAAGAAAGGACATTTTGGTCTTCAGTTGATGATAGATCCTGGTTTTCTCATAATTTTCAGCTTAGGGAACCTCTCATTGAGTGAAAGCTCAGTCTGATTACCCAGTGCTCAAAAGTTGAAATTCAGGAATATTCCTTTGGGCTGGTATGGAGAACTCTTGGTTGTAGTATATTTAGTTCTCATTTGAAAAGTTTCAACTCCATAATTCATATATCTTTCATAAGTTTTTTTAGTTTCATTGGAGTTGCACTCATTTTCTGGTGTTATCCCTCAATTCATATTCAGTAGATTATTTCTTTGTTTTACTTGTCTCTGGAAGTATTCATTCCTTTTTTTCATTGCAAAATATCTGTCAAATTTAGACTCAATTTTGGGTGATGATTTGAATCTTCCTCCTAGTGAGTATCTTCAGTATCTCTCTGATTGACCATAAGATCTCTCTGATATGACATGATATCTCTCTGAATGACCAATGACCTTTAGATCTCTCTGATTGACCATGGGATCTTGTTGGGGTCTTTAGCCCCCTTGCTCTTCTCGACCAGCGACAAGGGAAGGGAGCACTCCCCAACAAGGGCAGACCGGGAAAGGTAGGGCTGACTGACCACCTGCACCCAGCCCTCCAGGCAGAGGACAATCAGATGCGTCAGGGAGACCAGTCATAGCAGTAACTCGTTTATTGAGGAAATCACACAACTTTTATGTAGGGTGGAGGCTAGGCGTGAACCAATCAGCTTAAAGGTCAGCAAGGCATGGGGGGTTCACGCAGAGGAGAGTCCCATAGGACTATATGGCAAGCACAAGCTGATCACGTTCGCAGAACTGTTGTTAACCAATCCCTGACGGTGGTCCGATTTATCGATTTATCGTCATTAACTTTTGAAACCTCCTTTGAGGCCTTGATCTTACTCACTTGCCAGGGAGTAAGGAGTCAGCCTGGAGTTAGTTAATGTGTCATTAGTCAGTAAGGAGTTAGTTAACGTGTCATTAGTCCCAACAGGATCTCTCCGATTGGCCATGAGATCTCTCTGATTGACCATGAGATCTCTTGGATTTGCCAGGAGATCTCACTGATTGGCCATGAGATCTCTTTCAGTATCCTCGATTTCCTTCTGAGTGATACTGTTTCTCCTCCAGTTGACCTTGATATTTCTCTGATTGGGCCTTATAATTGTCATTACACTTCTCTTGCACAATTGAAGGCTGCTTACGTAAAGGGGTTTTTCCAGACTTTACTTCAGAGGGTTCTTGGTGTGTTTTTTTTAACCATCAGCTCTTTCCTCAAGCTTGTTTTGGAATCTTGTGCATCCTCTCTGCCTGTGATGCCTACAAGTATTTGATCGCCATCTTGAAGCTTCAGTTTTTCTGTTGTTCTATCTTTTATCATTTTTTTCTTCCATGTGGGTAGTTTCTTTGTTTTTAAGGATTATAATGTCATCTAAGAGACATCCAGAAAAGCAAGCTTTCCCCTATTGTTAGGGTTCGTCTGCATCTTTCCCAAAAGTGTTTGGTTTGAAAGCATAGCCAGCTTGACACAACTACACCACACCCTGAGACACAGCATCCAATTTCCTCTTTTAATTAACTGTTTTTGTAAAATGTCACATGGGTTTATCACTGTGAGACAAAGAGGCAACACAACTACATGCTTTGCTGTCCGCATGTAAACTGAATACAGATCTGCACTGACTAATCACTGACAGATTGTGAAAAATTCTGATTTGTCACTAATCATGATGCATTTTTGTCATTTATGTAGTGATCTGTGAATTGAAGAGCTAGCAGCAGTGTTTGTACTTTATGCAGTTGCTCCCAGTTATACTGTGCTAACTGAAATTGGCACTATGTTGTTGGTGGACTGGTATTATCATTCAATGAGATGGTAGTAATTGAAATTTGCGCATACCCAAATGGTGCAAAGGGAGGATTGCCTCTGTGTGTGCATATGCACATGTGTATGCATGAGTGTGTACACGTGCATGAAAATATGAGAGTGTGTGTATGTGTGTGTAATATACCCTAAAGCTCTATTACTCCTTCCTAGCATTGTAGCTCCTCCCACCCTATTCCTCTCTTAAATGCACATTTATGATGTTAAATAGATTATATATGTCTATAATTTTGTATTCCTAATATGATATCTTTTTAAGTTGAAAAAAGGTAAATGGGATTTCTACAAGTCCTCTAAATGATAATAGTGAAGATCTACACCTAGGACCAGAGATGAACTCATTATTTCTGAAAAGGTTTTGTGCAAATGTCCTCTGAATCCAAGCATGTCATTAATGAGCACTGCAGATATGCAGAACACATAGCTGGTTATTAATTTTAGACCTTTCCCGAGTTTAATTTATCTGACTGATATGTGTCATAAAAATGTTTATGCATTAAATAAACATTTAGTAAGCAAAAATGTGTTATACTGTGTGACATGAATCCTGCCTTTTAGTAATGGAGCTGAAATGTACAAAGATAACTGAAACATTTAGTTGGTAATAAGAGAGTCATAGAAGAGATGTCAATAGAGTTCAGAGATGAGATCAGGAATGACTCTTGGATGCAGTGACATTTGAATGGAACCTTGGGAAATGTGTCTAAAACCATTAGAGACTGCCAGCAACCAATCATTTTTTCCACACAGTATTCCAGTCTCCTGGATGAGACCCCTGCATCATCTGGTGGCAGGAATAACTACTGGCGAAGATTAAACCTCGAAAACATTCCCAGGACAATGATGATATATGACATAGTTGATTATGCAGAGTCTGGAGTAATCTCAAACCGTTTACAAAAAGAAATGAAGTATCTGTTACAGAGACCACAGACAGAAGAGATGCGTCAGCACCAACTAAAGGTTGTTTCTGAAGTCAGGTAAAAGAAATCCTTCCTTGGGTTTACAATGCTAAAGACAGTTCCAAAAATGTTCACATTCTGCCAAAGAGCTCACTAAAGATAAATAATAGGGCATTTGGGAAAAATAGGGTTGGGGCAGATTGCCCAAAACACATGCAACTTCATAAACACAGCACTAACAAAAAGGACAATTGGTACCTGGGGAGATAACCTGTACAACCAAATAGGCAACTCAGGGTGGCTGGAGGCTGCCACAGTAAATATAAAAACTGTACATTGATAGAGAGAAAATGCTGGTGACTCTTTAATTAGAGCAGGTAGTGTACATGGAAACAGTGTAGATGAAAGAGCTTTGGGCCAGCATGGCTACCTATTTAGTGGACATGAGAAGCAGTGCAACCTGCCAAGAACCAAGAGCTATGTGAAGTGGGGAAGAGGATGGATGGCAATAAGAGTGAGTTGCAGGTGGGTAGGTGTGTCTCTCTGGGGAGAGAGCCCTGGGTGCAAATACTAATTTTTGTTTTCATAAATAAAATCAAAAAAGGCTCCCATTGTCTATGCAGCAGCTGAAGGATTTTTTTTCCTTTTGTGCTGAAGGTTATAATTCTATTCTTGCTATTCTGGCTCCCCTTGCCTAGGATAAATTGCATATAAATTACAGTGATATTATTCCTTTCTTTACCAATAGCATGTGAACCAATTCACCTTTTGGAAATGGATGTTGTAGCAAAATAGATGTATTATGATCTGAAACAACATGGACAGAATTTGATGGTTTCAATTATGTTCCTTTTTTTTCCCATTACTAAGACTCACCTTGTCCATCTTATTTACAAGTAAAGCTGACTTGTTTAAAGATAGAGATGGTAAGACTGAGGAGGATATACTGGTAATCTATTTCTACACATTCATTTGGAATGAAAAATACTCCATTAGTACATGAAGAATACACTGATGACCCACTGTCAAACAAACATGCTGGGTTTTTTTTTTTCTTTTTTTTCAGGAGTATAGATGAGTATTGCTGACCCAATAACCTTATTTAACCCATTTATTTTATGATCAAGGCTATACATTTGCCAAGCAGATGGCCTAGTTTAGGGCACAGTCTGTCACCCTGAAATAGATTTTTTCTAACTCATTCATATAAGCACTGAATATAGAACTTAACTCTATTGCCACCAAGGTCAAATAAATAATGTAATTTTCTTTGCCACCATATATAACTCACACTCCTTGCTATTTGGATTCTTGCTACTGATGATCCAAGGATGAGTCACTTAAAAGCCAAATAAGTAACCAAATTCTAAATCAAAGAGCAAAACATATTTTCATAAAGCCATCATCGAATGCAATCTCAATCTGGAATCTCCAGCAAGCCCTGAGAACATGATTCAAGTTTGAGTAGTTTATGTGGGAGGTGATCCCAGGAGCCACTAATGGAAGAAGGTGGAAAAGTGAAACAGAGAAGGGAAGGCAGCCAAAACTGTGTGTTTGCAAGCAAGTTACCACAGTAGGTAACTGAAGCTTAATCCCTCCTGGGAATGTCAGAGCCAGTGTGGAACATTCAACTCAGAGCTATCCCATAGGGGCCAGGGTACCATCAGACATTGCTTAAGGGTTGTTTAGGAAGGGAGGTATTAGTTCTCGGGCACTTTCAGCCTTCCCCACACAAGCTCTTATTTAAAAAAAAAAAACAACATTTTTTTTACCATTTATTTATTTATTTATTTTTATGTGGTGCTGAGGATCGAACCCAGTGCCTGACACATGCTAGGCAAGTGCTCTACCACTGAGCCACAACCCCAGCCCCAAGCTCTTATTTTTAAGACAGCTCTCAGGTGAACCAGTGTGCCTGCAATGGTAAGGTCAAGGGGGTTGTAGACAGGGCACAAACTGTCTGATCCCAACATCGATTTTAAAAAATAGCTGGTTTTAGCCAGTCTTGGTGGCACATACCCATAATCCCAGAGGCTCAGAAGGCTGAGGCAGGAGCATTGTGAGTTCCAAGCCACTCTTAACAATTTAGTGAGGTCCTACGCAATTTAGCAAGACCCTGTCTCTAAAAATTTTAAAAGGTCTAGGGATGTGGCTCAGCAGTTAAGCACCCCTGGGTTCAATCCCTGGTGCCCCCCCCAAAAAAAATAGCTTGTTTTTTCACTATTATGAAATATACTGCTTTTTGGTGTTACTGTATGGTGTCAAAGAATTTTCAAATGGCTACTGCACAATACTTTCCAGGAACGCTTATTTTAACTTACTACCTTGTTTTACCACTTTTATCATCATCATCATCGACACCTCCATAAGTGTCAGATAAAGAACCATGATACATAAACTCAAAGAGAAATGATAATGTTAAACTAAAAATCTCACATACAGGAGGGTGTAGTATCACACTCCTGTAATCCCAGTGACTTGGGAGGCTGAGGCAAGAGGATCACAAGTTCAAAGCCAGCCTCAGCAAATTAGCAAGACCCTAAGCAACTTAGTGAGACCCTGTCTCAAAATAATAAAAATGGCTGGGGATGTGACTTAGTGGTAAAGCTCCCCTGGGTTCAATTCCTGGTACAAAAAAAAAAAAGTTCACACACAGTGTTGCTCCGTGTATTGAAGTCTGTGACATATTTGCTAGAGAATGTTTTAATATAATTTGGAACTTGCTTCACATTTAAATTTTTTGTGTGCTTTTTCCATGTATAATACAAACATTTTCTAGGTATCCATCCTTCGCAATTGTGCAACCTTTATTACAGCCCTACCAACAGCAAAGTAAAATGAAACCTCTAGGTCGTCGATCCAAGCAAGCTCGAATGAAAGTTGAAAAAATGAAAAAAGCTTATAAGATGGCTAAAAAATCAAATGCTGCAGAGGTGACTGTAAGTTTAACTCGTACATAATTCATTGTTTTGAACAATATTCAAACTGTCCAGAAGTAATTCTACTTGTGTAAGATTTTCCTAATCTGCAACTTCAAGGCTAAAACACGTTTGGCATGTTATACCTCAAATAGTATAAAGCAACTTTCATCTTAGTAACACATATTTAAAAATTCTTAAACAATTTTAGTAGCTGTTCTGAAAAACAGCAGCTATTTTGGCTCCACATCAGCATGAGTTGGCAAAAAAAGCTATTGTCTCCGTATGTTGCTACTGTTAAATTCAGCACATCTCTGATGGTGCTTTTCTCAGAATGAAAGTCATTTCTGTCTATAAAATTTTGTTGTTTTTGAGAGATAGGGTCTTACTGTGTTGCCCAGCCTGGCCTCAAGCTTCTGGACTCAAGCATTCCTCCTGCCTCAAGCTCCCAAGTAGTTTGAGACTATAGGCATAACTCTTATCTAAACTTATCAAAGGCTATATACTAAAGTCTGCCTCAATATACTTTCATATTGTAGGAATATTTATAACGAACATGTATTCATGTATCATTTGGTAATTTTTAAAAATCTGCTATAAATTTGGGGGTGATTAAGTATATAGAGTCAGAAAATATAAAGTAGTAAAAACCAAATATAAAACACTTGCACTTTTATTTATAATTCTGCCTAGGAACTGCAAAAGAATGCAGCAAGTGCAAAGAAACAAGAGACAATCATCATCTCTACCCCTTCTTTTGACATTGTGAAAGTTAATGAATCCACATCAGATAGTGAATTGGAAAAAGAAGAAAAGGAATTATTTGCCTGGTATCAAGACTTGCATATTGATTATTCTCCCTCATGTTGATACACAGCTAATTGACAGAAAACCAAAGTTGTTTAACAATCTGCTTGTCTGTCTATAAATAAAGGACACTCAAATAGAAACAGGTCCTGGGTATGCTGTGTTAAACAAATGTGTGACATATTTGTAAGCCCTTTGTATTAACGTGGGTGCAGTTATTTTTTACTGAAAGCATTTTAATTTGAATAAATTATTTCTACTAGATGCTTCAAACTAGCAGAATACAGGATTGCTCAAGAAATGATGAATAAATTAGTCCCTGGGACTTTCATCCAATTTTGATTTTTTTCATTTTAAAAAATATCTGAACAGGCCATGCTTAGCATAAATATTAGACTTCACAGGATAAGAGAATGCTCTTGAGTCAGCCTCCAGTGTCTTTTTTTAGTTACATGTTGTTTTTACAGAACAGCTTGTGAATGACCTATTCTGAATTATAATAAAAATAATAATGGATTTGTTGCTACAGTAGGCATGACATAGCATACCTAATCATTTTTGAGCATTATAAGAACCTGGGGCAGAATGTTACATCTGCTCTAATATTATATTTTGGATATCTTTCAAGTATAAAGACTAGAGTAATATTTATCAATTTCATTTTGAATTGATGAATTCACAGTCCTGATACAGTGCAAATTATTAATTTCTTCTGTGATACAGGCTACTGGAATATATCAAACCTTACCAGAGATTGTGATAATTTTTAAAAATGCAGTTATTTATTGAACTTTAAAAATACAGTTTTTTATTTTGCTTAACATTTAAAATGCATAGGTTGATTGCTGATCTAACTCAGGCATAGTATCCTATAGAAGGATCTTATCCTCTGCTAAGATATTCCTTTAATGACAAAGAACATTGGAGAAAATGTGTATGATTCCACTAAAATATCTTTAACATAAACTTGCACTCTTTGTTATTAATACAGCCTCATTTGATATCAGAAAAAGAGGGAAGTTGGGCTTGGTGGTACACACCTGTAATCCCAGCAACTAGGGAGGCTGAGGCAAGAGGATAGCAAGTTTGAAGCCAGCCTGGACAACTTTGTGAGACCCTGTCTCAAAATAAAATAAAAAGGGTTGGGGGTAGCTTAGCAATAGAGCACCCCTGGGTTTAGTCCCCAGTACCACAAATACACAGAGACAGACACACTTGATAATCCCCTTGTTTCAGCTTGTGCTGGACACTGGTTGAATAGAAAAACACCTATTTTTCCTGATGAATCATGCATCTTCTCATCAATTTGCAAAGCAGTTCCTTATCAAGTCAAATGCCTGTCAAATTCAGTCCACTCATATTCCATGTTATAAATAACAAAGCTAAGGAAGATTTCAGGTAGTAAGATGAGGAAAAGGACAAAGAAGGGCACATTCTATCTTAGGGTATGCACTTCTCATATTTCATTAACTATAACTTCCTCCTCATGGTAACATACATTAAACAATGTAACTGCATCACTGAAAAACCTTTGAAAAGCAAAATTACATATAATCCCGTCAACATAATACAAAAACTATTTTCATTTGATTATACCTTTCTAATCTGTCTAAATGCCCATATATTTTTCACATGGCTGTAATCATAGGTAACATATTTAAGCTTTTCACTTAATATTATATCTTACATATAATGCACTTAAAAATAATTTTTAATGGTCACCTGAGAGCCCATTTGGGTTGACAGAGCAAAATTTACTTAACCATACCCATTTCATTGGATATTTCAATTGTTTCTAATTTTTCACTACTGTAGGTAATTAATACTAGGGTAGATATTTTCACACAGTCTTCTTTCTTTTGGTTATCTTTCTGTCATTTATATTTTAAAATTTATTTTTTCTGTTGTTTATTTTTACCTAATTGCACTGTAATCAGAGAATATGATTTGTATGTTATTCTGGGAAACTTGTTAATACTTGCTTTATAACCAAGTACATGATTAGTTTTCAAATGTTTCTTGTATTCCTAAGAAAAATGTATATTGTCTATGTTGGATACAAAGTTCTGTATTTGTACTTTTGAACAAGCTGGTTGATTGTATTATGTTTTCTGTATAGAATGCTTTCTGAATATACTATACTACACACACACACACACACACACACACACAGAGGTGATGTTTTCTATATACTTGTAATTCTTGGTCTGTGTGACACCAGTTACCGAGAAAGGTGTATGTTATGTATGTCCTACCGTGATGGGTGGACTTGTCAGTTTTGCCTCAAAATTCTGTGCTATAGTTTTGATCTTAGGTGTTCCCCAAAAGTCCATGTGTGAAACATTTGGTCCTCAGCTATTGGGAGGTGGTGGAACCTTTAAGAGGTGGGGCCTAGTGGGAGATCTTCAGGTTATGGGGGGACATGCCCTTGAATAGGATAATGCGACCCCAGTCCTTTCTTCTTCCTCTCTTTTGCTTCTTGACCCTGAGGTGATCCATTTTACTCTGCCTGACTGGCTGGAACCATGATGTGCTGCCAAAGGCCTAAAACAATAGAACCAATTCATCATGTACAGAAACCTCCAAAATAGTGAGCCAAAAAATAAACTTTTCATAGTTGATGATTCTCAGGTATTTGTTATAGTGATAGAAAACTGACTAACACTTTTTCGTCAATTTTGCTTTATGTTATTTGAAGATAATATTAGGTGCATATGTAATTTCAGAATTAACATCTTTTCCTTGTGAATTAAATCTATTATTATTATATACTTACTCTCTTTATTCCTAATAATGTATTTTTCCTTGAAGACTATTTGTCCAATATGAACAAAGCTACTCTAGCTTTTTTTGCTTAGTGTCTGCCTAGCATATCCATATCCTTTCCTATATTTTTTGGGAGTTGGTATTATGGATTAAATCCAGGGCCTAGTGCATGCTTATAAGCATGTGCTTTACCACTGAGCTACACACCCAGCCCCTTCATCTTTTTTATTTTCAATGTGTTCATGTGGCAGGGACTGGCTAGATGCTCACTAATTCTGTTTCCTCTTCCTAGAAACACAGGACTACATTTCCCAGCTTTTTTTGGTTATGTTGGGACCATGAGAATGAGTTCTGTTAAGAGGAATGTGGGCAGAAGTGATGTATGCCACTTCTAGGCTTGTTCCCTAAAATGTTGTACATGGGTACATGATCTTCTGTTCCCCCCTACCCATCCCCCTGTTCACATGGTCTGAGGCAAAGAACTTCAAGGTGGTAGAAGTAGGAGTGAAGGAAGTCACTGATTGAGGGAGAGACAGCCAGAGCAGGAGCTTGTCTTGATTAAGTGTAATGTGAGCAAGAAAAACTTTGGTGCTGGGGATGTAGGGTAGAGACTGGATTTAATCCCTATACCAAAAAAGAGAAAGGAGGGGAAACTTTGTTCTGTTAAGTCAAGCAATCTTATGGGTTATTTGTTACAGCAGCTAACATTAATTATTTTGATAAACCATGTCTTGATATTTCTCAAGTATATGGATTATTTTCATTTGTTTTAATCCAATCTGCATATGCTTTTCTTTAACTGGTGAATTTAGTACATTTATACTTTATAATGATTTTATTTAATCTTTGTTATATTTGGAATTATTTTTACTATTTTATTTTGTGCTATCCTTCCTGCATTTTTTGGTTTTTTTTTCCTGTTTCCTTTCAGATTTTTCTTTTTAAAAAATATATACATGTAAATATTTGTTATAGATGGACACAATACCTTTATTTATTTATTTTTATGTGGTCTGAGGATCAAACCCAGTGCCTCATATTCACGAGGCAAACACTGTGCCACTGAGCTACAGTGCCAGCCCCAGATACTTCTTTTGACTCCACTTTTTTACCTTTACTGTTTTGGAAGTTTTACACTCTATTTCTATTCTTAGAGATTACTCTTAAATTTGATCATGTGTACTTAAAGGCTTAAGTTACACTAATGTAAAAAACAACAGAGCCAAGAACAGTGGTGCATGCCTGTAATTCCAGCAACTAGGGAGGTAGGTGAATTGCAAGTTCAAGACCAACCTCAGCAATTTAGCAAGACCCTGTCAAAAAATAAAAAATAAAAATGGCTGGGGATGTAGCTCGGTGGTAGAGAGCTCCTGGGTTCAGTCCCCACAACCCCTCCAAAAATGGCAGGGAGACCAATAGAGGAAGGAAATCAGAGTCAGAGAGGAGAGAAAAGGGGGTACTGGGAAATGAGATTGATCAAATTATGTGCATGTACAAATATGTCAAAATGAATCCTGCTATTAACAGTCTAAAGTTAATCAACAACTCCACTCTCCTCCCAGAGGCAGGCTGCTAATCATCCTCCCCTTGTGTTACAAGTTATTGTTATAGCTGATATTTTAGCACTATCTTGTTCTTAACTTCCAGATTAGACATTATTTTGTAAATCTCAGACTTTCCTTTGGGATCATTTTTCTTTATCATTTCTTTATCATGTATTCTTAAAAATTCCTTTAATGAGCATCTGTTGGTGATAATTCTTTCAGCTTTGGTTTTCTGAAAGTATTCTCATTTTGTCCTTTTCTTAAATATGTAATTTAGGTATGTATCAAATTCCACATCAACAGTGGTTTTCTCTCAGCAATCTGATGTTATTGTTCCACTGTCTTCTGGTTGCTGCTGCCCAGTCTAATTGTTATTGCCTTTAGATGACCTCTCTTTTTTCTCCCAACAACCTTTCAGATTTTCTCTTCATATTTTGTGTTCTTCAATTAACAATGACTCTCTCACATTGTCTAGCTTCTAATTTCCGTTCCTCCCTCCCTTCTTTCCTTCATGTTGGGGATTAAACCCAGGGCCTTGTGCATGCTAGGCAATCACTCTACATGACTGAGCTAAACTCCCAGCCATCTGTTTTTATTTCTTTTGATCTCACTATCCTTTGGGAGTCTGACTTTATGCAGAGGTCTTAATTCCAATCCCTTACTTTCTCTAAACCCAAGATTGTGTGTCTCACATACATAGGATCATTAATAACTGAAATTTTAGGTTCCTGGAATTGACAATGTGCTCAGGACATTAGTCACTCACCATGCTAATATATAGTTCCCTCTTTACTTATTAGTCCTGAAGATTTTCCTTGTTACAAGCTCAACCATGACTTTTAGAAGTTTTCTTTTTTTCATTTTACATAGGGTTTCTATGGTTTTTTTTTTTTTTTTTGAAGTGGGACAGGTCAAAGCTCACATTGTCATTTAATTCTGTTGAATTATATCCTTGATATAATTTTTTTAAAGGAAGTTGAGTACTGTATTTATTTATTTTATACAACTCTTACTCTTTACAAAATGGTTATAGTCATGCCCATAAAAGTGTAACGAATGGCATTTGAAAGCAAACACTTTGTAATTATTTAAAAGGGCCTTTTTAAAAATTATAATACAAAGGTCTGTGCTCTATAAGCAGTCCTCCACTGTGCATTATAACAATAAGGCTTACTTTTAATACAAAGACTAAGTGTTTGGGAGTTATGAACCACTGGATTTAACAAACATCATTTTATAATTGCTTTTTGCATCTTTTTTGTTTTTGGGATCTTCCACTTCATCAGGGTGCTCAGTAGCTTGGAGTTCTTCAGCAGATTCTTCTTTTTCTGACTCTGAATCACTTTCAGAGTCATCTGGACTTTCAGGATCAGGTGAATCATCATCATCATCATCATCCCCAGCCACATCACCTTCTCCATCATGATCTTCTACCTCACTGAAGCCAAGTCCACAATGTCGTCTATATCTTCCTGATAATTTACTGTCCATACTTTGTTGATATTGAGACTCCAGTTCTTCATTAATTTTCTTGTCCTCTTCCCCTGTTCGGAAGTGAGATGTTGATTTATGATCTCCTATGACAAGACGACCAGTATGTTCTTTCTTGCCTGCACCCATAAGTCTCAAGAATTTTTGTTTTCGTTCTTCATTGCCCAAGTCTGCTGCCTCCCAATTGCTAGATCCAAGATCGTCGTCTGGGGAGGCTGAACGCTTCACCCCGTGTGGGTGAGACTCCCTGGCAGCGCTCATAGTTGCGCGGATCCCGACGCGAAATGCCCAACACACTCGCGGTTCTCCTCAGCCCGACACCAGCAGCCCGCAACCTGCCACCGGCCCAAGCAGCGCCAGTCCAGAACGCAGAGCCCCTCCGACTCCTTGATATAATCTTGAGAGTGATACGACTTACACCAGAAGGGTTAAGCATTTTTATATATAGTTGTTTATATTCATTTTCACATTTATTTCTGGCCATTTCTCTTTGAATGGGAAGTACTGGATTGCTGTTTGTTTATCCACTTCATGGAGGCAGAGTGCTATAAGAATAGAGTGTGGGGCTGGGGATATAGCACAGCTGGTAGAGTGCTTGCCTCACATGCGCAAGGCCCTGGGTTCAATCCCCATCCCACAGGAAAAAAATAAAAAATAAAGAATAGAGTGTGGGCTTTGAATCAACCAAATCTGGTTCTCTCTCTCCTTACCTCTATCCTTGCATCCATCTCTCCACTCTTCAGATATAGAGATTAGAGAAATTATTTTCCTTAAAGGTTTTGTTGTGGTTTGAAATGTGAGAGAATTCAGAAAGAAGGCTCCATTTGAAAGGATGTAGAACTGGTTAAAAATACAGGCTTGAGCTTTCAGAATATTCTTCATGGTCCAGTTGAAAGATTTTTTCCTCAGTGCAGAACTTTCCCTTGTTTTTGTTTGTTTCAGGTATATGTGATTTATCTAGATTAGAACATAAAATTCAAGTCCAACTGCCTTTAAAAATAACTATATAGTCACAAGAATAGCATGTTACCTCTGGCGTACATTGGGCATGTTCATTCATTCTAAAACTATGTCACTCAGTACCAACTCTCTGCCAAGAAGAACAAAACATAGTGACTTCTTTCATAGAGCTTATGGATCCAGGAAAAAAGAGAAAGAAAGAAATATTACAAAGTGCCAAATTCTATGAAAGAAAATAAAACAGTATGGGAATGGACAGGACTTTACTGGTTCATATAGATTAGATTAAAAAAAAACTCTGATACAGTAATTTGAGAAAAGTCCTGAAGGAATTTAGGGAACAGTGTTCCATGCAGAAGGAACAGCAATTAAAAAGGTGAATGTGGCTGGAGTAATAAGATCAGAGATAGTGAAAAAATATTGTGTAGGGGATTTTTGTGTCACCATAAGGAATATGAATTCTATTCTGAATAAGATGGAAAGTTATTGGAGGGTTTTGGGCAAAGGCATAACATGATCTAAGTTTCATATTAAAAGGATGATTTTGATGCTGTCTGGAGAATATACTATGGTCATATAGTATACATTTTCAATAGGGGCAAGGTCTTCCTAAGGCATCCTATGAATAATTCTGAGAAAAGAAGATATTCTTAATGTTCCCATCAGCATTATTGATATTAATTAGTTCATTCATTCATTCAACAATTATTTATTAAGTGCAACTATATACCAGGTATTAGGGGAATACCTAGCACATTTGATATACAAAGTAGATCCTTGTTTGTTTGTGGTACTGGGGGTTGAATCCAGGGGTGCTTTACCACTGAGCTACATCTCCAGCCCTTTTATTTTTTATTTTGAGTCAGGGTCTTACTAAGTTGATGAGACTAGCCCTGAATTTATAAGCCTCCTGCCTAGGCCTCCCAAATTGCTGGGATTATAGACATGCACTACCACACCCAGCTTTTTTTTAACAGAACCTCCTCTATAAAAATTATTTTAAGAAATAATGATGAAATAAAACTAATATTTATGGCCACAAAAGAAATATGGTGAAATTTCTTTCTTTGAGTGAATTTCATATATACATAATACACAGAATAAAATGCCATTAAAGGAGCTGGGACTGTAACTCAATGGTAGAGTGCTTGTCTTGCATATGCACCACATATAAATAACTAAATAAAGTTATTGTATCCATCTAAAACTAAAAAAATTTTAAATGCCACTAAAAAAATACATAATAAATAGCACATCACAAAGAATGAAAGAAAAACATCCATTTTTTAAAATTACATTAATGTGTTTTTATTTTTTTTCTACATTTTTATTGGTGCATTATAGTTGTACATAATGATGGGTATGAATGCATTTTTAAAGGAGAAAACACCTATTGATCTACCATAGTAGTGAAAAATAATATTACAGTAAAAAAATGCTGATTTGAGCCATGCACTGTGGTGCACGTCTGTAGTCCCAGCTACTCAGGAGATTGAGATAGGATTGCTTAAGCCCAGGAGTTTGAGGATAACTTGGGCAACATAGCAAGACCTTGTTTCAAAAAAACATTGGCCTGAACATCTGTGCCTCTGCTCCCACCTTAGACCCTACTGAAATTAAAATAAAGAGGATTTTTTTAAAAAATGGGGATAAACTTTCAATGATAGAAATCAGATAAAACCGTAGCGAAATTTTCAGTTGGAAAGCCTATGAATGAGTGGTGGTTGACTTAGCAGATCTGGAAAATGGAGTCTTAAACTGGTCTTGAAAAAAGCTAAGAAACAAACCAGTTTATACCAAAGGACCCCCAGAAAGTCAGGAATTGGTAACAACAGTTTACCTTTAGAAGTGAGGGGTAAAGGCAAAGGAATTGATTGAAAATCTGTTTAAGAAGCCATGAGCGAGCCAGGCTAGGGTTGTAGCTCCGTGGTAGAACACTTGCCTAGCACATGTGAGGCACTGGGTTTGATCCTCAGCACCACATAAAAATAAATAAAATAAAGGTATTATGGCTATCTACAACTAAATAAAATATTTTTTAAAAAAACAAGCAATGAGTGGGGCTGGAGGTATAAGCTCAGTGGATGAAAACTTGCCTAGTATGTGTGAGACACAGTTCAATCTCCAGCACTGCACATAAAGGGGTGGAGAGGAGGAGGAGAAATTAGAATACCAAATCCCTTCCTCACATTAGGGATTGAATTGCAACCCAGCCCACCAAAAAAAAAAAAAAGTGTTGAAGTCCTAAACCCCAGTATTTCAGAATAGGGTTATTGCAAATGTAATTAGATTAAAATGAAGTCCTATTGGAGTACAGTGGGTCCCTAATCCAATATGACTGTTGTCCTTATGAGAAGATGGCCATGTAAAGACAGACATGTAGAAGACCATGTGATGATGAAGGCATTGGAGTTATGCAGCTGTAATCCAAGGGAGGTCAAAGATTGCCAGCAAAGTACCAAAGGGAGTATGGCCCTGCGAATACCTTAACCTTGAATTTCTAGCTTCCAGAGCTGTGAGACAACACATTTCCCTTGTTTTAAGTCACCCCATTTGGGATATTTAGTTAACAGCAGTCCTAATAAACTAATATGCCCACCCTGCAGTCAGACAACTGCCACTCCTTTACTTAGGCACAAGATTAGAGGCTTTTGGGTGGTGAGGGAAAAACAAAAGTTCTCTGACCTAGAAAACCTAAGGCACAAATAAGGGCCAGGGTACTATACCAAACAGGAATTAAGCAAAAGTTTACATACTGAATGTTGAAACCTCTGCCTCTGTCCCAACCCAGCACTTTCAATGCTGGGAGCTGGAGTTACACTCTCCAGGAAGTTTAGAAGAGACTTCTGTGGATAATGTGACCACCAAGTGAGTTCTCTGGGGACCTTTTTATAAGGGCACAAATCCCATTCATGAGAGCTCCATCCTATGACCTAATCACTTCCCCAAAACCCCACCTCCTAATAGCATCACTTGAGGTTTAGAATTTCAAAATATAAAGAAGGGAGAGGTACAAACATTCAGTCTATAGCAGTAAACAAAACTGAAATTCAGAAAGTATCTAATTTACATCCTAGTGACCCAAGAGGCTGAGGCAGACGAGGACTGCAAGTTTAAAGCCAAACTGGGCAACTGAGGGAGATCCTATCTCAAAGGAAAAAATAAAAAGGGCTAGGGATATAGTTCAATGGTGGAGCATCACTGGGATCCAGGTTCCATCTCCAGTATGGCAAAAATAAAAAAAGAAAAAGTGAAACTGAAGTTTCTAATTTAGAGATATGGAGGTAAATATCAAAAGACTCAGTTTTGGGTACAGTGGTACATGCTTGCCATCCCAGCAACTCAGGAGGCTGAGGCAGGAGGATCACAAGTTCTAGGCCAGCCTCAGGAATTTAGCAAAACCCTAAGCAACTTAACAAGACACTGGCTCAAAATAAAAAAAATAAATAAATAAGAAGGGCTGGTTGTAGCTCAGTGGTAGAGAGCACACCGCTGGGTTCAGTCCTGGTACCCCCTGCACAAATAGAATCAGTTAAAATATTTGAAATGGTTGCCCCTGACACTCAGAAAGTAGAGAGAAGAGGAGCAGTGTCTAGTGGTTTTTACAGCAGTCATTGTAGAAATATTTGATTTTTAAAGCTCTGTGCACATACACATTTCATTTTAAAAATTAAACTTAATAAAAGAAAGCAAGAGAATTGTTAAAGACAGGAGTATGCTATAACAGCTCACAACTTAGCTTGCTCAAGGTGGTTGTTAAATTTTCAGGAATTTTGTGAGCCAGTTGTTAAGTACAGCCATAATGAAAAATTGAATTGTACAAACTTTCAACTAAGTAAACCATATCAGAAGCACAAGTTTAACCACTCAAAACTCATCATTTTGCGGGGATGAGTGCTGGGGATTAAATCCAGGATGATGAACATTCTAAGCATGTACTCTAGCACTGAGCTATACTCCCTGCCCTAAACTCATCACTTCTAATTATTTTACTATGTTTGACAATGATCTGTGCTCCTAATGTTATTTACATCTACCTGTATGGTAGAAATGCTACATAATGGTGTGCTACTGGACCTTTCATTCCAACTATGGTGCAATGTCATGTGGGTAACTATATTTATTTATTAGTTGGTTATATATATATATATATATATATATATATATATATATATATATATATATATATATTATGGTTTAGATGTGCTATCCCCCAAAAACTCATGTGTGAGATAATGCAAGAAGGTTTGGAGAAGAAATGATTGGGTTATAGCATTAACCTAATCAGTGAATTTATCCCTGATGGATTAACTGAGTGGTAACAGGAGCAGTGGGGTATGACTAGAGGAAGTGGTTTATTGGGGGTGTGGCTGTGGGTTATATATTTTGTGTCTGAAAAGTGGCATCACTCTCTCTGCTTCCTGATCATCAAGTGAGCTGCTTCCCTCCACCACACTCTTCCGTCATGATGTTTAGCCTCACCTTGAGCCCTGAGGAATGGAGCCTGCTGTGAATGAATTGAGATCTCTGAAACTGTAAGCCCTCAAATAAACTTTTCCTCCTCTAGTTGTTCTGGTCAGGTCCTTTAGTCACAGCAGTGAAAAAGCTGACTAAAACTATATATATAAATAACAAAAATTACATATATACATATGTAAAAAATATATGTAAAAATATATATGTAATTTTTGTTATATATATGTAATTTTTGTTATTAAACTTTTTTATTGATAAAATGTATATAAACATGTATCTGTAGAAAACCATATAAAACAAATGTACAGTTTAATGCATTCTTTTTTTTTCCTTCCCCCCCACCCCTCCCACCTCTCTTTTCCCTCTATACAGTCCCTCCTTCCTCCATTCTTGCCCCCCTCCCACCCCCCATTATGTGTCATCATCCACTTATCAGTGAGATCATTCGTCTTTTGGATTTTTGAGATTGGCTTATCTCACTTAACATGATATTCTCCAATTTCATCCATTTGCCTGCAAATGCCATAATTTTATTATTCTTTATGGCTGAGTAATATTCCATTGTATATATATACCACAGTTTCTTTATCCATTCATCAATTGAAGGGCATCTACGTTGGTTCCATAGTCTGGCTATGGTGAATTGAGCAGCTATGAACATTGATGTGGCTCTATCTGTGCTGATCTATATGTGCTGATTTTAAGTCCTTTGGGTATAGGCCGAGGAGTGGGATAACTGGGTCAAATGGTGGGTCCATTCCAAGCTTTCTGAGGAATCTCCACACTGCTTTCCAGAGTGGCTGCACTAATTTGCAACCCCACCAGCAATGTATGAGTGTACCTTTTTCCCCACATCCTCTCCAACACCTATTGTTGCTTGTATTCTTGATAATCACATTCTTGTAAGGCAAGACACCTTTGTAACTAGAACCATATTAGAACCATATTAGAACCATAACTGACTACTCCAGAAACTCTCCCCCTGCCCCTGTATCTCCAAAGGGTGCCATATTTCTTGTTTTTAGGGTAATCATATCATTATAGTTTCATCACCTAAGCATGTATGATCCATAAGCATTGTAGTTTAATTTCACCCCATATTTTATATTGCTTTTACCTCTTTTTTTTTTTTTTTTTGTGGTGCTGGGGATCGAACCCAGGGCTTTGCAGTTACAAGGCAAGCACTCTACCAACTGAGCTATCTCCCCAGCCCAGCTTTTACCTCTTTTTAATCTGTAGATTCTCTACCAACCTCTTTTCCCCCCTGACAATTTGTTGATTGTCCATTCATCCTGTAACATCTCTCATGATCTGAATTTTGCTGTTTGAATTTCCATGGTATAGCTGATGTCTTCTTCTGTCCTCTATTTCCTGTAAATTGGTGATTAGACCTAGAGATTCAATCTTTATTATTATAAACAATGACAACCACAAAGATAATAATTCAGCAAATGTGTGTTGAGTATTTATTATATACCTGAAAAGAATAAAAATTTAAAGTAATTTTTAAGAACTTTCATTTTGAGCAACTCAACAGAATCTTCTTGAGGTAAAATTGTTATAGTTCACTCTATATCCAATTAGCTTGGTCTCTGTATTTGTCAGCTTTCCATTACTGTGACAAAATACCTGAGATAATCAACTCGTAAAGAGGAAAAATTGATTTTCAGTTTCGGTTCATGGTTACATGGCTCGATTACTTTGGGCCTGTGGCAGCACAGAACATATGGTGGAAGTCTGTGGCAGAGGAGATCTGTTCATCTTATGGCATCAGGGAAGCAAAAAGAGAGACAGGCAGGAGTCAGGGTCATAACATCCCTTTCAAGGGAACTCCCCCAATGACCTAACTTCCTCCCACATGTCCCCACCTCTTGAAGGTTTTACCACCTCCAAATAGCACCACAGTCTGGGGACTAAGCCTTTAACACATGGACCTTTGGGGGTCACTTCTGACCATAGCATTCTCCAACTCAAGAACCATCTCCAAAAATTTTATCATTATGTATGTGTTAACTGCCAAAAGAGCTCCTGATAATAGAATAAAAGTAGTGCAACAATGCCTTCCTGAAGAAATTATCAGCTGTCATGAAAATTGAAGGGAGATCAGTAGAGGAAAGGGACCTGGGGAAAGAAGAGGGGAGGCAAAGGGAAAATACTGGGGAATGATATTAGCCAAATAATATTGTTATATTGTATGCATATATTAATATGTAACAAATCCCACCATTATGAACAACTATAATGCCCCAATAAAAATAGGGAAAAAAGAAATTATTACCTGCATAACCACTTGTATAGAAGCTGCTATTTCTCAAGACTTTTTAAAAACAATGGTACATTGACCAAGCATCACTGACAATGGCTGCAAATTTCATAGGAACAATTTGCAGGAACACAATCAAGGATTTTGAAAGAGAAGGAAAAGAAATTTCATTGCACGTTTCTAATCTTAAGTAAAAAGACACAGAACAAGGTTCTATAACTTGAGACTCTCTGCAACTTTTTCCCATGGTGAACCAACAATAAAACTTCCCTAAATAATGCTAATTATTTATAGAATAATATTGACAACTTTACTTGAGAGGCCGAGGCAGGAGGATTACAAGTTTGAAGATATCCTGGGCAACCTACTGAGACCCTATCTCAAAATAAAAAAAAATTGAAGGGCTGGGATGTAGCTAAGTGGTAGAGCACTTTCTTAGCATGTTCAAGGCCCTGGATTCAATCCCCATTAATGAAAAAAATTGACAATTTGAAGAAATGTTGATTTGCTTAAAATCAAACATCAAGTCTTCCTTTTCATGAACAGTACTTGACTACATTATTTTAAGTGTTGCTGAATTTAAAATTGTTTTGTGCTTAGTTTCATAATGCACTGGTGAACAAATTTAATGTTTATAAAATTAATGAAGTTTTAGTAACATAAGAACTTACTTCACCTCTACTATTAAATCTTTGCTTGGAAGTAAGGTGAGAGGCTTGGATTTATGGGCCAGAAGATGTGAAAAAATGTGAAAATTGCCTGAAATCCCCAAATTTTTAATCCTAGTCTATAAATTTATAGTATTTTATTCAGCTATGATTCATAGAAATGACATTAAGTTTAAAATATTCATGTGTATCATTTTTTAAAGTTCTCCAAGAGTAAATCATTTCCTTCCATATTTTTGGAAAAGTGAATATTCATTTTTCCCTCTTAATATTAAATTATGACAGTCTTTGGCATTCAAATTAACCTGTCAAATTATATTCTCCAAAATTCTCCAACATTTCCAGAGATATGAGAAATATCTAAAAATGAAAATATCAAGATATGATAGGATATGGATCAAGTAAAGAAATACAAAAATTATACTATTCTGCAATAGAATTTTTTAAAGAATTGAATACAACGTAAGCATATTTTAGATCAATAATTATTACAGATTTCTATAAATAAGTTTTCAGTGTTAAAAGATGTTGGATCAGCATTTCCGGAAATCTCTGACTAATGCCATTATACTATCCATCCCAGGGAGTTTTATTATGACATCATCTCTTGAGAAATTTTAAATATTAATCCATAGGTTATTTTCAGCATGAAATCCATTACTTTTTTTCTTATTCAGGGTTCTTTCTCATTTAGCGTTTTACATTAGCAAATAAGTTAATGTAATTCTTTTAACATGCTAAACTAAATTGGATCAGATGATGATCTTTAGGTTTGCATTAATTTAAAGTAAATTGAAATGCTCTATGCAAAGACTATGCTTTGCCAGTCTCTTTTTGCCTTCACAGTTTACTTCTAAAGCCATAGCATAAAAGGAATTTTTTTAGATGAGGCCTTGCTTATTACCCAGCTGGCCTCAAACTCCTGGGCTTAAGCAGTCCTCCTGCCTCAACCTACCTAGTAGGTGGGACTACAGGCATGCACCACCATGCCCAGCAAGACTATTATTTCTGACAGATTTACGGCGCCACTCCAGGATTGCATTTCTACAGTTAAAGTAATTTTTGAATAAATTAAATCATGATATTCATATTTTCCTTCTATGATCATACAAATCTTTCTCTGGAAAATAATTTTTCTCACTGTGTCCAAAATGTAATTCCCTTACCCTGCTGTGGCAGATACTGTGGGTGGGCTACCCATATCTCCTGGCCTTTGCTTCTTGACTTCCAATTTACCAGCCCCTGAAATCCTTTGTAGGATATCTTCTGCCCCTGGTGTTTATGCAAGCAGACCAAAAGTGTCAAGGACTAATGACCTTTGAGGGTAGCTCTTACACAAAGACTCAGAGAAGTTGGTGTATAGATGTCCCACCTCCTTCTGTTTCTGTGGAACAACTGAGGTGTGCATGTGTGTGTGTGTGTGTGTGTGTGTGTGTGTGTGTGCATGCATGCATGCCTGTGTTCTCAACACAATTGAGTTCCAAACACCCACAGTGGTAAGTGACTTAATAGCACACTTTATTGACTGCTTTGCTTCCTTGAAGGTGTTACTTCCCCACTAATTTCCCCATTCTCTTACTAAGGGATTTCGGTTTTGTTTAGTATGGTTTTTGCACCTTCTACATAAACTACCTGCACTGGAATCTTTGCCTCAGGGTCAGTTTCTGGACAAAACCAACCTAAGACTCACCAGCCCTTATTACTACTTTGGTTCATTCTTTCCTCAGCATTTGAATTCATTTTCATTTCCTTGTTTTAGTGCAATGAAGAGAGCAAATGTCAACTTCGTTAGGAAATGGCTTTTCAGCTACTTCTGAACATACTGTCTTCTTTATACTCTGTGTCAAGAACAGTCACTTTATTCCTCTTGCTAATCCTCCAAGATATAGAAATCTACAATTGGTTTTAGCTTCCTGGAGAGAAAAAAAAATGGGGTCTTTGGGGTTACTATAATCAAATCAAGGTTCCAGTCAGTACTCAGTGATTCCAAGGGTGTCTTTCAGCTTAAATTCTATGAGTTTTAGCACTAATTCTACAAAAAAATTTTCATAAAATTGAAGAGAAGAGACTATTTCTCAACTCATTTTATGAAGACAGTATTACCCTAATACCAAAAACAGACAGAGGCAACACGGAAAATGAAAACTAAAGAACATTATCAATAATGAACTCAGACACAAAAATTCTTTCAAAATTTTAGCAAATCAAATTCAGCAACATATAAAAAGAATTATACACCATGATCAATTGGGGTGTATTTCAGGATATAATGGTTTGATATTAAAAAACCAATCTTTGTAATCTTCCATATCAACAAGCTAAAGTAGAATAATCACACAGTAATATAATTGATGCAGAAAAAACACTTGACAAAATTCAACATCCATATATGATAAACACTCTCAGCAAGTTAGAAATATAGAGGACTTTCCTCAAACTGATAAAAAGTATCTACCTAGTTATCTAAAGCTATAGGTAACATCATACTTAATGGTGAAAGACTGATGATTTCCCTGTGTGACCACTCTAATTCCTTATTCAACATAGTACTGAGAGTCTGGGCTGGGGTTGTAGCTCAGTGGTAGAGCACTTGCCTAGCACATGTGAGGCACTGGATTCGATCCTAAGCACCACATATAAATAAGTAAAATAAAGGTTCAGAAGGAAGGACTGTATAGATGGAGGGGAAGGGTGGGAGGGGAGGGGGGGAAGGGAAAAAATGGCAGAATGAATCAAACAACATTACCCTATGTAGATTTATGATTACACAAATGGTATGCCTTTACGCCATGTACAGACAGAGAAACAACATGTATCCCATTTGTTTACAATTTTATAATAAAAAAATAAATAAATAAAATAAAATGCATTAAAGTAAAATTTAAAGTCAAAAAAAAATAAAATAAAATAAAATAAAGGTTCATTGACAAACTAAAAAGATATTTTAAAAAAAAACATAGTACTAAGAGTCTTAAAAGTTGCAATCAAGCAAGAAATGGAAATAAGATGCATACAAATTGAAAATAAAGAAGAGAAACTATCCTTATTTGCTGGTGACATGATTGTCTATGTAGAAAACCCCCAGGAATCTACAAAAACCTTGTATAACAATGAGTTTAGCAAGACTGTGGAACATAAGAAAAACACATAAAAAATCTATCAGTTTTCTCTATAACTAACAATGAACAGGTGGAGATTTCATGACCAAAATTAAAACACAGGGCCATTTAAAATCACTATTTAAAAATGATACCTAGTATAAATCTAACAAAATATATGCAGGCGATATGCTGAAATTTTTTTAATTCTGATGAAAATAATCTTGATTTAAATAGACATACTGTGTTTATGAATTGGCAAACTCAGTATAGTAAAGATGTCAGTTCTCTTTAAGTTGACATACAGGTTTAACACAATTCATATCAGAATCCCAGCAGGACTTTTGTGTAGATATAGACAAGCTTATTCTAAAAGTTATATGAAAAACTAAGGCTTTAAAATAGCTAAATATTTTTTGAAAAGAGGAATGAAGTAAGAATCACACTACTTGATATCAACATGCTATGCAACTACAGCAATCAAGACAGTGTGGGCCCCCAGCACCACACACATAAAAATGTGATGGTGGAATCAACACAAAGATCAAGGGAAAAAAATAGATCTCAGAAATGAACCAAAACACACTAAAGAATTTTTTACAAAGGTACAAAAGCAATTCAGTGGAGGAAGAGTAGTCTTTTTCAACAAACAATGCTTGACAGTCATAGACAAAAAAAATTAGAACAAAACTGCAGTACTGCCAAAAAAACTAGTCTGAACTGTATACAAAAATAACTCAAAGTGGATCATGAATTTCGGTGTAAAACATAAAACTAAAACTTTTAGAAAAAAGCATAAGAGAAAATATTCAGGAACTAGAGCTTAACAGGGTTCTTAGACATGACACCAAAAGGATAATTCATAAAAATTAATAAATTAGACATTATGAAAATTAACTTTAACACTGTTAAAGATCCTGTTAAGAGAATGAAAAGACAAGCTACATACTAGGATTAAATATTTGTAAGCCACATACCCAACAAAGGACTTGTATTTTGAATATATAAAGAACTCTCAACAGTAAAAAAAAAATTTAATTAGAAAATGTAAAAAGGAAATCTACAGAAATTTCACTGAAAACAATATACAGATGACAAATAAGTACATGAAAGTATGTTCAATATTTTAACCAAATTAAAACTACAATGAAATACTGTCATTCACTTATCAAAATGGCTAAAATGTCCAATAGTAACAATAACAAATGCTGGTGAGGATGTAGAAGAACTGGACCATTCATATCTTGCTAGTGGGAATGTAAAGTGCTACAGCTATTCTGAAAAGTAGTTTAGCAGTTACTTCAAACTAATCATTCACTAAACTTATGAGTGAATATTTCCATTGTTGAGCATTTATCCTGGAGAAATGAAAACTTAAGTTCAGAAAAAAAACCTGTGCATGAATGTTCATAGCAGCTTTGTTTGTAATACTAGAAAATACGAGAACCAACCCAAATTCCTTTTGTGGGTGAGTGTTGAACAAGCTCTGGCACATCAGTAGAATGGAATACTATTTAAGAAGAAATGAATTATTGATACAACAACTTGCGTGGGCCTCAAGGGCATTATTGTCAGTGGGAAAAAAAAGTCAATCTCAAAAGGTTGTATACTGTATGATTCCATCTATATAATATGCTTGAAATAACAAAACCATAGAGGTGGAGAACAAATTAGTGGTTGCCAGGCAACGAGAACAGGAAGATAGGATGGAGACTGGATGCAAATACAAAGAAGTAGGGAAAGAGCATTTCTTAGTGGCTATGAAACAGCTTTATATCTTGATAGTGGCAGTCGGTACCCAAATCTGCATGTGGATAAAATATACAATCACATAAAGCCCTAGAATAAAACAATTGCAGATAAAAAATGATGAAAACTAAATGTCTAATTAATAGTATAGTTAACAGTAATTGACCAGTGTCATTTTCTTGGATTTGATATATTATGGCTATATAAGATATCACCATTGGGATGCTGGGGTTGTAGCACTTGCCTAGCATGTGTGAGGCACTGGGTTGGATCCTCAGCACCATATAAAAACAAATAGATTAAATAATTTTTTAAAAATATCGCCATTGGGGGAAACTGGGGGAAGGGCGCATGAGACACTGTACTATTTTTGCCACTTCCTATACATCTACTTATTTCAAGGTAAATTTTTTTTTAAATTCTGATTTTAAGCTGGGTATGTTGGTGCATGCCTGTAATCCCAGCAACTCAGGTGGCTGAGGCAGGAGGATCACAAGTTCAAGACTGCCTCATCAACTTATTTCTTTTTATTGTAAACTAATGGGATACATGTTGTTTCTCTGTTTGTACATGGACTAAAGGCATACCATTTGTGTAATCATAAATTTACTTAGGGTAATGTTGCTTGATTCATTCTGTTATTTTTCCCTTCCCCCCACCCCTCCCATCCCTCTTTTACCTCTATACATTCCTTCCTTCCTCCATTCTTACCACCCTCCTTAACCCTAACCCTAAACCTAACCCTAACCCTAACACTAACCCCTTCCACCCCCTTTATATGTCCTCATCCACTTATCAGTGAGATCATTCGTCCTTTAGTTTTTTGAGATCGGCTTATCTCACTTAGCATGATATTCTCCAATTTCATCCATTTACCTGCAAATGCCATAATTTTATCATTCTTCATGGTGGAGTAATATTCCATTGTATATATATGCCACAGTTTCTTTATCCATTCATCAACTGAAGGACATCTAGGTTGGTTCCACAATCTGGCTATGGTGAGTTGAGCAGCAATGAATATTGATGTGGCTCTATCTCTGTAGTATGCTGATTTTAAGTCCTTTGGGTATAGGCCGAGGAGTGGGATAGCTGGTCAAATGGTGGTTCCATTCCAAGCTTTCTGAGGAATCTCCATACTGCTTTCCAGAGTGGCTGCACTAATTTGCAACCCCACCAGCAATGTATGAGTGTACCTTTTTCCCCACATCCTCGCCAACACCTATTGTTGCTTGTGTTCTTGATAATCGCCATTCTAATTGGGGTGAGATGGAATCTTAGGGTAGTTTTGATTTGCATTTCTCTTATTACTAGGGATGTTGAACATTTTTTCATATATCTGTTGATTGCTTGTACATCTTCTTCTGTGAAGTGTCTGTTCATTTCCTTAGCCCATTTGTTGATTGGATTATTTGTATTCTTCGTGTAGAGTTTTTTGAGTTCTTTATAGATTCTGGAAATTAGTGCTCTATCTGAGGTATGAGTGGCAAAGATATTCTCCCACTCAGTAGGCTCTCTCTTCACATTACTGATAGTTTCCTTTGCTGAGAGAAAGCTTTTTAGTTTGAATCTATCCCAGTTTTTGATTCTTGCTTTTATTTCTTGTGCTATGGGAGTCCTGTTAAGGAAGTCTGATCCTAAGCCAACAAGTTGAAGATTTGGACCTACTTTTTCTTCTATAAGATGCAGAGTCTCTGGTCTGATTCCGAGGTCCTTGATCCATTTTGAGTTGAGCTTTGTGCAGGGTGAGAGATAGGGGTTTAATTTCATTCTGTTGCATATGGTTTTCCAGTTTTCCCAGCACCATTTGTTGAAGAGGCTATCTTTTCTCCATTGCAGGTTTTTGGCCCCTTTGTCTAGTATGAGAAAATTGTATTTATTTGGGTTTGTGTCCATGTCCTCTATTCTGTACCATTGATCTACCTGTCTATTTTGGTACCAATACCATGCCGTTTTTGTTACTATTGCTTTGTAGTAGAGTTAAAGATCTGGTATTGCGATACCCCCTGCTTCGCTCTTTCTACTGAGGATTGCTTTAGCTATTCTGGGTTTTTTATTCTTCCAGATGAATTTCATAATTGCTTGCTCTATTTCTGTAAGGTACATCATTGGGATTTTAATTGGAATTGCATTGAATCTGTATAGCACTTTAGGTAGTATGGCCATTTTGACAATATTAATTCTGCCTATCCAAGAACATGGGAGATCTTTCCATCTTCTAAGGTTTTCTTTAATTTCTTTCTTTAGTGTTCTGTAGTTCTCATTGTAGAGGTCTTTCACCTCTTTTGTGAGATTGATTCCCAAGTATTTTATTTTTTTCGATGCTATTGTGAATGGGGTAGTTTTCCTAATTTCTCTTTCTGAAGATTCATCACTTATGTATAAAAATGCATTGGATTTATGAGCATTGATCTTGTAACCTGCTACTTTACTGAATTCACTTATGAGTCCTAAAAGTTTTCTGGTGGAATTTCCAGGTTCCTCTAAATATATAATCATGTCATCAGCGAACAGGGATAGTTTGAGTTCTTCTTTTCCTATTCGTATCCCTTTAATTTCTTTGGTTTGTCTAATTGCTCTGGCTAGAGTCTCAAGGACGATGTTGAATAGAAGTGGTGAAAGAGGGCATCCCTGCCTTGTTCCAGTTTTTAGGGGGAATGCTTTCAGTTTTTCACCATTTAGAATGATACTGGCCATGGGCTTAGCGTAGATGACCTTTACAATGTTTAGGAATGTTCCCACTACCCCAATTTTTTCTAGTGTTTTGAGCATGAAGGGATGCTGTATTTTATCGAATGCTTTTTCTGCATCTATTGAAATAATCATGTGATTCTTAACTTTAAGTCTGTTGATATGGTGAATGACATTTATTGATTTCCGGATGTTGAACCAACCATGCATCCCTGGGATAAAACACACTTGATCGTGGTGCACTATCATTTTAATATATTTTTGTATGCGATGTGCTAAAATTTTGTTGAGAATTTTTGCGTCGTTGTTCATTAAGGATATTGGTCTGAAATTTTCTTTCCTTGATGTGTCTCTGTCTGATTTAGGTATCAGGGTGATATTGGCTTCATAGAATGAGTTTGGGAGGGTTCCCTCCTCTTCTATTTCATGGAATACTTTGAGGCGTATTGGAATGAGCTCTTCTTTAAAGGTTTTGTAGAACTCGACTGAGAACCCATCTGGTCCCGGACTTTTCTTTGTTGGTAGGCTTTTGATGACCTCTTCTATTTCATTACTTGAAATTGATTTATTTAAGTTGTGTATGTCCTCCTCATTCAGTTTAGGTAATTCATATGTCTCTAGAAACTTGTTGATGTCTTCGAGGTTTTCTGTTTTGTTGGAGTATAGATTTTCAAAATAGCTTCTAATTATGTTTTGTATTTCACTTGTGTCTGTTGTGTTATTTCCTTGTTCATTCCGAATTTTAGTAATTTGGGTTTTCTCTCGTCTTCTCTTTGTTAGTGTGGCTAAGGGTTTATCACTTTTGTTTATTTTTTCAAAGAACCAACTATTTATTTTGTTAATTTTTCCAATTGTTTCTTTTGTTTCAATTTCATTGATTTTGGCTCTGATTTTAACTATTTCCTGTCTTCTACTACTTTTGGTGTTGGTCTGCTCTTCTTTTTCTAGGACTTTGAGCTGTAGTGTTAAGTCATTTATTTGTTGATTTCTACTTCTTTTGTTGAATGCACCCCATGAAATAAATCTTCTTCTAAGTACTGCTTTCATAGTGTCCCAGAGATTTTGATATGATGTGTCTTTGTTCTCGTTTACTTCTAAGAATTTTTTTATTTCCCTCCTGATGTCTTCTGTTATCCATTCATCATATATAATAGTGTATTATTTAATCTCCAAGTATTGGAGAAGTTTCTGTTTTTTATTCTGTCATTTATTTCTAATTTCAATCTATTATGATCTGATAGAACACAAGGTATATAGAATACAAGTCTCTATCTTCTTGTATTTGCTAACAGTAGCTTTGTGGCATAAAATATGGTCTATTTTAGAGAAGGATCCATGTGCTGCTGAGAAGAAAGTGTATTCATTCTTTGTTGGATGGTATATTATATATATGTCCGTTAAGTCTAAATTGTTGATTGTGTTATTGAGATCTATGGTTTCTTTATTCAATTTTTGTTTGGAAGATCTATCCAGTGGTGAGAGAGGTGTATTAAAATCGCCTAGTATTATTCTGTTGTGGTCTATTTGATTTCTGGAATTGAGAAGGATTTGTTTGATGTACGTGGATGAGCCAATGTTCGGGGCATAGATATTTATGATTGCTATGTCTTGCTGATTTATGCTTCCCTTAAGCAGTATGTAATGTCCTTCTTTATCCCTTCTGACTAGTTTTGGCTTGAAGTCTACATTATCTGAAATGAGGATGGATACTCCAGCTTTTTTGCTGTGTCCATGTGCATGGTATGTTTTTTCCCATCCTTTCACCTTTAGTCTGTGGGTATCTCTTTCTATGAGATGAGTCTCTTGCAGGCAGCATATTGTTGGATTTTTCTTTTTAATCCAATCTGCCAGTCTATGTCTTTTGATTGATGAATTCAGGCCATTAACATTCAGGTTTATTATTGTGATATGATTTGTATTCCCAGTCATTTGACTCATTTTTGTTTTTTGACATGATTTGGTTTCTCCTTTATTTGGCTATTCCTTTAGGCTAGTTCCTCCCGTTGCTGATTTGCATCATTGTTTTTCATCTCTTCCTCATGGAATATTTTGCTGAGAATGTTCTGTAATGCCGGCTTTCTTTTTGTAAATTCCTTTAGCTTTTGTTTATCATGGAAAGATCTTATTTCATCGTCAAATCTGAAAGTAAGTTTTGCTGGGTATAAGATTCTTGGTTGGCATCTGTTTTCTTTCAGGGCTTGGTAAATGTTGTTCCAGGCCCTTCTAGCTTTTAGGGTCTGGATTGAAAAATCTGCTGATATTCTTATTGGTTTCCCCCTGAACGTAATTTGATTCTTTTCTCTTGCAGCCTTTAAAATTCTGTCTTTATTTTGTATGTTAGGTATTTTCATAATAATGTGCCTTGGTGTGGGTCTGTTGTAATTTTGTATATTTGGAGTCCTATAAGCCTCTTGTACTTGGTTTTCCAATTCATTCTTCAGATCTGGGAAATTTTCTGACATTATTTCATTGAATAGATTGTTCATTCCTTTGTTTTGTTTCTCTAAGCCTTCCTCAATCCCAATAATTCTTGAATTTGGCCTTTTCATGATATCCCATAATTCTTGTAGATTCTGTTCATGATTTCTTACCATCTTCTCTGTTTGGTCAACTTTTTTTTCAAGATTAAATATTTTTTCTTCAATGTCTGAGGTTCTGTCTTCCAGGTGTTCTATCCTATTGGTTATGCTTTCTATGGAGTTTTTAACTTGGTTTATTGTTTCCTTCATTTTAAGGATTTCTGTTTTATTTTTTTCAGTATCTCTAACTCTTTATTGAAATGATCTTTTGCTTCCCATATTTGCTCTTTTAACTGTTGATTGGTATGATCATTTAATGCCTGCATTTGCTCTTTCATCTCCTCCTTCAATGCCTGCATTTGCTCTTTCATCTCCTCGTTTGCTTCCCTGATTGTTTTAATTATGTACATTCTGAACTCCCTTTCTGACATTTCTTCTGCTGTGCTGTCATTGGTTTTTATTGATATAGTATCTAGGTTTGTTTGGGACATTTTCTTCCCTTGTTTTCTCATATTGGTCAGATATCAGTGGGACCCTGAGATATTGCAGATTTCCTCTATTGACTTATAGTGTCCCTGTAGATTTCCAGTGTATCACCTCCCAGCCTTCAGTAGCCTGAAGTCTTGGAGGAACTTGATAATGCAGTGCTTCCGAAGAAAGCTGCCCCTAGCCCGCTACTGGTTCCAGGGCTTGTAGCTGGCTCTATGCGGAAAGGCTCTCACTGGTGGGCCTGCTCCGAGAAGTTGGTCATGTGGGAGGAGCCCACCACCGGAGTGAGCAGGGCTACCTGGGGAAGACTCTAGCTGCCCTGCCCTGCTCTGATAAGCCGCCCCTATCCGGGCCTGCCGCCCAGGCCAAGCTTCACCTGGTGGGGGAGACTCACCCTGCTCTGTTTTAGTCCGAGTCTCTCAATGCCTCCCCTTCTTGAATCCTGGGTTCTGGAGCAACAGGAGATGCAGTCACCCTCTAGTCCGCCATCTTGGATCGCCCCGTGGAAAGAGCCTGTGGCTGGAGGGGGCAGGGCCGCCTGGAGAAGTCTCTGGCTGCCCTGCCCTGGTCCCAGAGGCTGCCTGCAGGTAGGAGCTCTCTGCTGGCTCCGGGACTTGTGGCTGGCTCTGTGTAGAAAGGCTCTCACTGGGCGGTCTGCTCCGAGAAGCTAGCCTTGAATGGTGCCTCCCGCCGGAGGGAGCCGGGCTGCTTGGGGAAGTCCCTGGCTGCACTATCCTGGTCCCTGAAGCTGCCTGCAGGCCAGAGCTCACCGCGCTGGCTCCGGGACTTGGAGCTGGTTCTGTGCAGAAAGGCTCTCACTGGGGGGCCTGTTCTGAGAAGCTGGAGAAGCTGGCCATGTGGGAGGAGCCCACCGCCTGAGTGCCCTCATCCACTTATTAAGATCCTCAGCAATTTAGCAAGACCCTGTCTCAAAATAAATTATAAGACGGGCTGGGGATGTAGCTCAGTGGCAAAATATCCCTGGGTTCAATACCCAGGACCAAAATTTTAAAAATCTTTTAAAATTCTGAGTTATGTGATTATAACAAGAGATGGAAAGGCACACTAGGTATTGGTTTTGTATTCTTGGTTATCATCATTTTCCAGGTGATTAAAGTATAGACTGACATAAAACTAGTTAAGACTTGTCTGGAACTAGAACAGTTACTTCTACTCTATTGGGTTTTCCACCACATCGCAGTGCCTCATTATCCTTTCTGCCAAGGAATGGGAGTGAGATGAGGGAATAAGGGGGCCTGGCCCATGTACTCTGCTATGCTTTTTGATCTTGCCTAACTTGGTACACTAATAAGACTGAAGCAGGTGTCCTTGCAGGAAAAGCCGTGTTATTGTCCTGCCTTTCTCCAACTAACTTATGTGGGAAAATCTCTTTAATTAGTGAAATAATCTTTAAGCCACAATTAGAAATTATATAAGTACTTTAAAATATAAGCCCTTGGGACAGTGAACACATTGGTGTGCATAAATTTCTGGCAAATGCAAATTACCTGTCATTATAAAAGCCATAACAGAGTGTTCAAGAAGTATAAAGAAGAGGAGTTTGTTCTTCCCTTTGGGATGGAAATGCTGTTACAAGGCAGGACCTTTCCACCTTTTCTATGACTGTATCCTTGTGTTTCTACCTGCTCTTCTATATTTTGCTACTATTGGGGATACATAAAAGTTCATGAATTATACATTACATAATTGTAAAATATCCATCTTTGTCTTATTAAATGTTTGCTGTCTTGAATTCTACTTGGTCTATTATTAAAATTTCTATGGTGCTTTGTTTTTGCCAGAATTCGCTTGATATAGCTTTACCCAGATTTAATTTTTTTACCTTTGGTTATCATTGATATGTCTTTGATAAATACCATATAACTGTATTTTACTTTCTTTGCCCAACATAAAAGTCTTTTTGTCTTTTTTTAACAAGAAATTTACCACATTATTCTTATTATGACAACTTGCTCTTGATCTTATTTATATTACTTTCTTATATGTTCTTGATACTTAACTTCTTATTCCTTTTGCGTGGGGTGAATGGTACTGGGGATGGAACTCAGAGGTACTCAACCACTGAGCCACATCCCCAGCCCCTTTTTGTATTTTATTTAGAGACAGGGTCTCACTGAGTTGCTTAGCACCTTGCGTTTGCTGAGGCTGGCTTTGAACTCCCAATCCTCCTTTCTCAGCCTTCTGAGCCACTGGGTTCTTTTTCCTTTTTGACTTTTTCTAAAGTGCTTTGGTTTTCATTGATCTCTATTTTTCCTCTAGTGATTTGTATGATTTGTGTATTATTCTCATTCTACTCCTATTTTCCTTAATTTGTCTTATTGCTAATTTTAATTCTATATTTGAAACTTTGCACTATTTAAATTATTTATGAAAAGTAAATTTATCTACATCCACCTTGTATGCCCATCAAGGGAACATGACTGCAGAAATGTCTGATAATGTGTGCCTTTGCACATAACAATCGCCAGAACAAAGGTTGAATTAGGCAGTCACATTTCTTTTCTGACACAATTTCGTTTTTTTCCATTATTGGTTCCAGACAAGAATCTCCTCACTTGTGAAATTAATAATACTGAATAGTATTTTGTTCATACTGAAATTAGAGATCAACAATGAGAGTGAGCAACACTATGGTAGAATTTTTAATTAAGTTCTATGCTTTATTGATCTTTCATATCTTTCATTGATTTCCCTTCCACCTTTACTAAAATGGTCCACCTTTCAACCCAATGTTGAACTGTACTGATTTAAGAAGCTTAATTCTGCAAGTTAAAAGTTAATAAATCCAGCAGCTTGGGAGGCTGAGGCAGGAGAATCATGAGTTCAAACCAGCCTCAGCAACTTAACCAGGCCCTGAGCAACTTAGCAAGGCCCTGAGCAACTTAGTGAGAACTTGTCTCTAAATAAAAATTTTAAGAAGGCTGGGGATGTGGCTTAGTGGTTGCGTGCCCCTGATTTCAATCCCCAGTACAAAAAAAAAAAAAAAGAATAAAAAATTTTCAAAGCAGAGAAAACTAACTTAGGCCCTGAATCCTTGTCTTTCTGCTTTTGCTAACTGCGTGAATGGTGGGTGCCTAGTCAAGCATGACTATAGTTATAACATTCACATAGAAAATTGGGCCAGAGAGGGCTAGGGATGTATCTTAGTGGTAGACCACTTGCCTACCATGTGCAAGGCTCTGGTTTCAATCCCTAGAACCACAGTTATTTTTGACTTTTGAGAGTTCTGTACATATTCTGCTTACAAGTTCTTTCAGATGTGTGAGACTGTTTGGTTTGGTTTAGTACTGGGGATTGAATCCAGGGATGCGTTACCCCTGAGCACTGAGCTCCATCCCCAGCCCTTTTTATTTTTATTTTGAGACAGGGTGTCACTAAGTTGCTTAGGGCCTCCCTAAGGTACCAAGGCTGGCCTGGAACTTGCTATCCTCCTGTTTCAGCCTCACAGGTTGCTGGGATTATAAGCATGAGCCACTCACTGTGCCCAGCTATCAGAAATGTGTTTTGCAAAATATTTTTCTTAGACTGTGGTTTGTGCCCCCCACACCCTTTAACAGTGTTTTGCAAAAAGCAGAAGTTCTTGATTTAACATTTTTTTATGGATTGTTCCTTTCGTGTCAGAAATGAGAAGTCTTTGTCTAACCTAGGTTTAAAAAGACTTTCTTCTAAAAATAGAAATAAAACTATTGTTTTAGTCTTTATGTTTAGGTTCATGATCCATTTTTAGTTCATTTTTACACATGATATGGGGTATACAATAAACTTTTTTTGTTTATTTGTTAGGGATGTTCAGTGACTTCAGCGATGTTAGTTAAAGAACTTATCTTTTAAAATTTGCTTTTGCACTTTCATCAAAAATCAATTGGCCATATATGTGTAGCTCTATTTCTGGACTCTCTATTGTATTCCATGGACCTTTGGGTCTATCCTTTTGCCAATACCTCACCATCTTGATTTCTCTAGTTTCATCATGCATCTTGAAATCAGGTATTGTGAGTTCTTTGCTTTGTTCTCCTTTTTCAAAATTGTTGTAACTAGTATAGTTTCTTTGTCTTAACCTATTAACTTAAGAGTCAGCTCAACAGTTTCTACAGTCTTTCTGAAAGGATTTGAGCTGGGGTTCCAATAAATCATTCAACAATTTGGAGAGAAGACATTGTATTGTTTATTAGTGCATTACAAATTAGCCCAAAATTTAGTAGCTTACTTTATTTATTTATTTTGGTACCAGGGATTGCACCTAGGGGCACTTAACCACTGAGGCACATCCCCAACCTGTTATAATTTTTATTTAGAGATAGGGTCTCCATAAACTGCTTAGGTCCTTGCTAAATTGCTGAGGCTGGCTTTGAACTTGTGATTCTCCTGCCTGAGCCTCCCAAGCCACTGGGATTATAGGTATGTGACAATGTACCTGAATGATAATAGCCATTCTAACTGGAGTGAAGTGATATCTCATTGTAACTTTGATTTGCACATCTGTCCCTAATGATCAGTGATGTTGAACATTTTTTCAAATACCTGTCGACTATTTGCATATCTTCTTTTAAAAAAATTTTTTTAGTTGTAGATGGACACAATTCCTTTATTTTATTTATTTGTTTTTATGTAGTGCTGAGGATCAAACCCAGTGCCTCACACATTCTAGGCAAGTGCTCTACCACTGAGCCGCAACCCCAGCCCTGTATATCTTCTTTTGATAAATGTCTGTTTAAGTCTACGGCCCACTTTTTAATCATATTAACTATTTTTTTGCTATTGAATTATTTGAGTTCTTTATATATTTTGGATATTAAACTCCTGGACAGTTTTGATAGTCTCATGCCCTAATTCTATCAAACTTATCTTTAATTCTTTATACACAATATCTGAAAATCCCACTTTCTATCATATTGTTTGTGTGCCTGCTTCTGAAGTTTGATGTTTCTGCCCTAATGATAGCTTGTTTCCTTGTGGGTTTAGTAATTTTTTAAAATCCAAATTTCTGACTTTATGGGAATTCTTCGAAGTCTCTATAATGTGTATCTGCAGAGAAAATTTTTTGCTTCCTGTAGGCACTACTCAGGACCACTTTGAACTCTATTTTTGGCATTGAAGTTATTTTAGGCCTGAGATTGGGATTTCCATCTGATTCACACCCATGTGAAATTGCTCATGCTTGGTCTTGAACTTTGGATCTTCCTGCCTCAGCCTCCTGCTCAGTCTCCTGAGTTGTTGGGATTATGGGAGTGTACCACAGGGCCTGGCCATGGTTGGGCTTTTTCAAATTTAACTTCCTGAGAGTGTTGCTCTTTGGCTTCTCAGTGTGTAAGGGAAAGAGAGATCTTTTCTTTTTTTAACCACACCCCTCTTAGTTATTCTGTGAGCTCTTTGACTGGATCTAGGAACCCAATTAATACAAGTTCTGATTAACAAGGGGAAAGCATAAGTTTTATTAATTTTACATATATATGGGGATCGTCATAAGAGCATGAACTCTGATGACATCACCCAAGGAAGGAATAATACATTTGTGAAGGAATGACAGGACAAATGAATGTCTGGACTACAGTAGTAAATTCTAGGGATGTTACTAAGATATATATGAGGTGCAGCACTGTAGAAGATAAGGGTCACTTCAAAGAGTTTGTTTATTCAGGTTCTTTGAAGCCCAAAATACCAGTCTCTGGTGATCAAGGCTATTTTCCAGCCTTTGTATGTGAAGGACATCCCTCCCAAAATAATTTTTATGGCTCGCTACATGTAGGGAAAGATAGGCCAAATGGCTCTTCCTGAGACAATTACAGTTCCTCAAGTGATTGCAGCTTGAAAAAATCAATATATTAATTTGGCATGATTTTAGATGTTATGTCCTTGACTCTTTCACATCTAAGGGTCTCCAATCCGACCTTGAACGTAGCCTGTGCTCTGGGCTTCATCTCCCATCCCACACAGGAAGGGCTCATTAAAACCTGACTCTAGGCCAACAGGTATCAGTAGATAACTCCAGAGTAAATATGATTTCTAGCTCTTGTGGATTCATGTTTTCCTATCATTTGTACCTTGACAGAAACCCCCTTATTTTCTCACCATTACCCTATATATCAAAATATTAAAACTTTTTGGGCACTTAACATGTTCTGAACTTAAAAGTTTCCCTGAACATCTACTGCAGTATATAGTTGGAGAAACAAGTCCTACTCTTAAGATATAAGCATATTTCTTTACAGAATTTTTTCTATGCAGATATGTAATCTGTATGATTAAAAAAAAAAAAACACCATGCATGCTGCTTTTAACCTGTTGTGTCATTCAACAATATATTTTGAAGACCAGATATTTTGGCATGAATAAATGTGTCAATAGTGCTGTAGATGTGGTTACCCAGGAAATAGATTGAGAAGAGATTTGTGTGCAGCAGGTTTATTAAGGAATACTCTGGAGATCAGCGCCTATGGGAGAAGAGAATAAGGTAGGATAAAGCAGTTGGAAAAGTTTAGGTGATGTAGTGGCCACAAGAGCTTCAGCTTTGAAGTTGAGAAGGCCCTACAGAGTAGTCCTAAATTGAACAAAGAAGCATAGGCTTTTATACCTCTGCATAGGTTGATGTGTGCTGCCCCTGGAAGCTGGGAGGACATTGGGCAGGACAGTTAAGTACAGCTGAGTGCAATTCCTGGAGTTAGCTGACAGGGTACCTGGAAGTTTTTGAAGAGAGATCCAAGGTGGATCACAGATTCTGCCACATTTAGAGACAATTTTGGCTCCAAATAACAGAAAAGCCAACTGACCCTTGCTTAACAAACAGTTAATTTTTCTCACATAACATAAGGTCTGCATCAACAACATTGGTCCCTCCTATTAGGAAAGCCAAAAACTTTCTCAAAGGCCCCCATTAGAGCTGGGACTGTGGCTCAGAGTGCTTGCCTAGCATGTGTGAGGCACTGGGTTTGATCCTCAGCATCACATAAAAATAAATAAATAAAATAAAGGTATTGTGTTCATCTACAACTAAAAAAACAAAGCCCCCATTAGACCTCTCTGTACATCTCATTGACTAGAACTGGACCTTGTGGCCACTCCTAACCACCAGGGAAGCTGGGAGACTGGGATCAGGATTGTCATAATTTTGCGTAGGGAATGGTGAATATTGCTGCCCTAAACAATATCTAGGTTGTTAGCAAAGAAGAAATTAAAGGATATTAGTCCTACAACTAATGGAGTCTGCTGCAAAATAAGCCCTACAAAATTATTTTATATAGATATAACTTACTGAAATCACTGCATATTGCTGGATGTTGTGGTTCTTTCCTACATTTTGCTGTTATCCATGCTTTGCTATGCTGCAATAAACATCCTTATCAGCCCTTAATTGTTTCCTCAGGATAAAAGATAAATGTGCAATTTCTAAGCATTGAGAATGTACCTTTTTAAGGATTTTGATACAGATTGCCAAGAGGTACCTGAGAAAGTTTCTACAAACTTGTCCTAGAAGCAGTAAATGAAGAAGCCAAGTTCCTCCAGATCCTTACAGATACTGAATATTAACATTCTTATTCATTTTCATCAGACTTATATTGTTAAAAAAGTAGCTTGTTTTCATTTGCATTTTGATTACTTTTTATTCATCATAACTTATTCATGTTTTGAATTGTGGTCTAAAATGCAGCTTCTATGGTTTTGGCTTTTCAGAAATTGTTGAGATGCAGTGCTTTGGTCTTGTGCTGTTAAGGGTTAATCACAGCAGGTCTGCAATTCGAGTGAGATGTTTAGTTAAAGATTTTGTTTGACACTGACTCCTGGTCAAAGCATGAAGCATATTGATTAATAGTGTCTGTGTAACCATGAGTCCGAAGAGTTTCAGGGCAGTTTGACCCAACTTGTCAGCATTGTTTATTGATAACAATGAGATCTGATACTGCCCCCCCACACATCGCATCTTATTCTCCTCCCCAAAAGATCTATTGGTTTTGCAGTCACAATATGCTTAGGTGACCAGCAACATATAAAAAAACCAACAAATACTTCATTTTAATCTTTCCAGTTCTGAAGTGTTTTCTACACACAGCATTTATTCCCCATCCAGGAGACATCTGGTTTGCCCTTTATAGAGGACATTAGAAACCATCACCTGGCCTGTAACCTGACTTTTATGCTCATAACATAGTGTGTTTACTGTTATAAAGTGTAGATATTTTGGGTCTTGTGAGTCTTCTTTAGAAATTGAACCCTGGTTTTAAAATTTTTATTTATTTTTTATTTTTAGTGCTGGGATTGAACCCATGAACTTGCACATGCTAAGCACATGCTATACCACTGAGCTATATCCCCCAGCCCTTGAACCCTGTTTACATGCCACTGTTAGTGCAGCTATATATTCAATTTTTGTAAACATTGTGCAGGCCTAGAAAAAAAAGTATACTGTGTGCTATATGTGCTTCTTTATAGGAAGCTATTAAATAAGACTGACTGATCATATTATTGAGTCTTCACCATATTTTGCCTTTACACATTTCAATGACATTTTGTTCAGATTGGTTTTGGACTCAAATTCTTTCAAATTAAGTAGTTTGATCTTTGGTTTCCCATAATTTGTGTTTGTTTTGTATGTTTTCACATATTCTTTCATTGTCTCAAAATAAAAAATAAAAAGGGCTGGGGATATGGCTCAGTTGTTAAGCACCCCTGGGTTCAATCCCTAGCATCAATAATAATAGCAATAGTAATAGTAATAATAATAATAAATAATATAGAATTGATTTTTTAAAAATTCAATCTGGGAAATTTTATTTTAAAATATGGGAATCCATTTGTATTTATCATTATAATGACTACATTTAGTTTATACTTTTTATTTGCTATTTTAAATGGTTCATTGCTCTTTCCTTTTTCTAGATTTTTTCTTTTATGAATATTTTCTTTGCTTTTTTCTTCTTAAATACTTTCAAAGGCATATATATCTTTTTACACCTAGTAAGTATGACCTTTCAGCATTGTGAATCTGGGGAAGAGCACACACAAGGTGTTGTGACAGTAAGAAAACTACCAAAGATAGCTAGATCATGGCAAAATGACTCAGGAGCCAATTTAAAGAAGATCCTACTAGCCACATTGGGATAGTGCAAACATCAGTATAGATAATAGTAATGGACAGAAAAACAACAGAGCAGTTTAATTCTGTGAGTTCATCGTATTATCCCCCAAAGGAATCCTTCTCATTTACCTTTTTATTAAAAAAAAAAGGAAAAGAAAAAAACCCTTATTGTTTTTCTTTAGAGGAGTTTATGGCACAAACTCTATTTGGAAAACTTCTAAATAAAATAACCAAGCAGGACAACAGTTTTTTTGGTGTTGGGAATTGAATCCAGAGCCTCTTTCATGCTAAGCATACACTACCAATGATCTACACCTTCAACCCCAGGATAACAATAATTTATAAAAAAAAAAATTCTATGACCTATATTACCTATTGGAATTTTAAAAAATGAAATGGTAGCCTTTTAGTTGCTCATGATTCTGCCAAGTTGAGCTCACTTTTACTTTCCTCCCTTTTTTTTTAATAGAGTCTTATGTTTAGATACAGATGAATTATTCAATTTTTAAAAACTGCCTTTGTAATAGTCACATGAATTCCCCATTTTTCAGATCTTTGGTGGTTTGATCTTTTGTTATGCTTTGTTTTGGTTTTGGTTTTGAGACAGTGTCTCACTATATTGTCCAGACCCTGAACTGTGGGACTCAAACAATCCTCCTGCCTCAACCTTCTGAGTAACTGGGAATAGAGGTGTATGTCTCTACACATGGCTTGATCCTTTGTTATTGTAGTGTATATTTTTATTAGACTTTTTTCAAGAAGTGTGCATTAATGTTATTTTTTACTGTTATTTGCATTTATTTTATGCTGAATTTATTCCTGTGCCACAAGTTTTTGTTTCTTTAGTTTCTTTCGGGATATCTTTTTCTTCTGTGCAACCTCCTCTTCTGGCTTAGGAACAGTTTGTTCCTTTGCAGTGAGGATCCTTTCCATGTGGCAGGGGGAGCTCATGTATGGGTTGATCCAACCTGAGCTCTGTAAGTACAATGGCGCATCTTGGGTACTTGATTTACCTGGATATGTTTGATGACCAGAGAATCTACGTCCAAATGCTTGAGTTCAGCATTACTCTCTGCATTTTTAAGTATGTGTAGCCAAAAGTCAGCACTCTTTTTGGGCCACTATCTCGGTGTCGAACCCCACTGTTTGGCCTGGGCACACCTCCCAACTCCACCATTGTAATGCCGGAATGACACACATTGGTTCTTTAAAGTGATATCTTTCAGGTACTTGGTGACTTTTCATATATGCATACCCTTGATGTCCTGTGCAGTTTCACAGGTGTTCTTAAAATGAGCATGAAGACTTGAACCTCTTGATTTGTATGATTTTGTGGCGTTTTCCAGGTCAAGAGAGTAGCAGACCATTTTCACATTTCACCTCAGGCCCCTTACCAGAAGAGGAAGAATGTTATGTTTTTTTAACTCTGTACATATTGAAGGGCAGTTGACAGCATGGGCATAGAATATCAGTCTGCTAAGGCTCTTAGATAAGTTACCTAACTTCCTTGGGTTTCCGTTTTCTCATATGTAAAATGAAGATAATAAGAATTCCTGTCTGATAGAGTTATTAGTGAATGACTCAATATATGTACGAATCATATAAAACAGTGCCTGTCATACAGCATGTGTTTAATATTGGTTAGTTAAAGACAATTTGGCAGAGCATATGAATCTTCAGTTACAACATTTTTCTTTTTCTCCAACAAGTCTAGCTGTTGCTCCATTTTCTTCTGGGTTTTTTTTGTGTGTGTGTGTGTGGTGCTGGGGATCAAACCCAGGGCCTTGTGCTTGCGAGGCAAACACTCTACCAACTGAGCTATATCCCCAGCCCCCATTTTCTTCTGAAAGCTAATGTTGCAGAGAAGTCTGAAAGCAAACGGGTTCTGATCCCTTACAGAGGATCAGTTAAGAGCTCAGTTAACCTATCTTGGTTTGTACCCTGGCTCCCCCACTTACTGTACTTGACTTCTAATCTTTACTGTCATCATCTGTAATGTGGATGCAACTCACAGGCCCTCTCTGTCATGCACCCTTTGCATTTGTTGCCCAAACCATCCCACCTTCCTTTTATTTGTTTCTCTTTCTATCCTTTTATTTCTGGTGGGATTTTCAATCTTAGAAACCTTGCCCCACGACCAACTATCGTACTCCACTCTCTTGGCCATTATGTTGGATATAAGTGTGAGGACATAGCTGAGTCCTTCTACCTTATTTCCATAAAGTGGGGACTCCTTTGCAGGGCACATAGGAGTCTTTCTTTCTTTCTTTCTTTCTTTTTGTAGATGGACACCATACCTTTATTTTATTTATTTATTTTTATGTGGTGCTGAGGATCAAACCCAGTGCCTCACACATGCTAGGTGAGTGCTTTATCACTGAGCCACAACCCCAGCCCACATAGGAGTCTTAAGTGCACATTTGAAACTTCACTGAAACCTTAACTCTGCTTGATCTCCATGACTGTGTCCTTGGCTTGTGTCACCTTTGCAATAATTCCAAAACTTGTCATAGCTTCTGTGTGTTTTCCCATGGGGGAACCAGAAGGGGAAAACATTTCCTCCTTTCCTGGGCTCCTGGGGCTAGGAGAACATGGGTCTGGAGCTGCCTGTGCTGTTTTCCAGGAAGCCTATCTGCATTTGGAGAGACTTGGGCATCACACAGGAAAACAAACAAACAAACAAACAAATAAACAAAAACCAGGCTGAACAGCTAGGGAGCAAAGGGATCCCCACAATATTGGCAACGGGGGTTCCTGAACCCAGTCACCTCTCGAACACAGTTGACTTCAAGGCCAGCACTGCCGCTGTGTTGGGTTGCTGTGAGGATTGAATGGGAATTCCCATGAAGCACCCAGCAGAGTGCCAAGCCCAAGGCCAGCCCTCAGGAAGGGATGATTTTCTTGTCTTAATGGTTGCAGGAGTTTTTCCTTTTGTAGTAAAAACTTGTTGCTGAATGTGTCTAGGTGTAGGGAGTTAATTCTCCTTGAAATGTGGTAAGTTCTTTCAGTTTGCAGATAAAGATCCTCCTCGAGCTTGGGAAAATCTTTTTCTAAAATATGTCACTGTTGTCTCCCTTGGCTGGAACAGCAAGTACTGTTATCTGTGCACTGATACTTGATTCTCTGCGTTCTCTGCTCTCCGATATCTCATCTCAGAATTTTCTCTCTCCCCCACCTCTGAATATCCCCCACCTCTGAATGTTGGAGCTCCTTGGGGGCTGACCTTGGGCAAAATCTTAATCCTAAGAGCAGTTGACTCCTTGTGCTGCTCCCAACCTTCCTGGGCCATATCAGGCACACTGGCCACCAAGAGCCCAGCTCCTTCCTACAGGCCACCTGAGGGAATGGGTTTCTGCCATTTCCCAGCCCCTGCTGTCTCTCTAGCAGCAGCGCTGGCAAGGACATGCAGTGTGTGATTTACCAGTGACTCAGACTCTGCAAAGCTGGCTGGAGAAGCAAAGCTCTGCAGAATCCCAGAACCCCCTCTGCTCAGACCAGCAGCGTCCAAGGGTGTCATCTGGGCTTGCTGGAAATGCAGACCTCAGGCACCGTCCTGGACCCACCAAATTAGAATAAGCGTTTTTATAGCATTTCTGGGAATTTGTGTACGCATCAAAGGTTGAGAAGCAGGCTCAGAAAAAAAATTGAGAAAACAGGCTCAGTTTAACCCTTGGGATTCATAATCCATTTTTTCTACCCACCAAGCCATTCTCTATTGTAAAAAAAAAATAACTCCAAATTCCTCATCAGGTCAGATCATGTAATGCTCTGACTCTCTTTACTATTAACTTCATTTTCATGTGAATTTTCCCCTTAATATAATATTACCAAGAAGTGGGGGAACCTGACCTAAGAGGTTTTGTTTTGTTTTGTTGTTTGTTTGTTTTGGTACTGGGGATTGAACCCATGGGGCGCTTATCCACTGAACCACACCCCTAGCTCTTTTTTGTATTTTTGAGACAGGTCTTGCTAAGTTGCTTAGGGCCTGGCTAAGTTGCCAAGGCTGGCTTTGAACTTGCAATTCCCCTACCTCAGTCTGCCAAGCCAATGGGATTATAGGTGTGCACCGCTGCACCTGGCACCTTATTTGCATGATCCAAACTTCACTGCAACCTTAACTCTACTTGGTCTCTCTTGCTGCTTGTCCTTGGCTTCTCTCACTTTTATAAGAATTCCAAAGTTGTGTCAGCAGCCTCTGTTTGTTCTTCTCTCCATGCAATTCATTGATTTGAATGCTTCCTCCTCAGTTTAGATACATAACTCGTTTTGTTTCTACTCACTAACCTTGATATATTTTCTTTCTCTAATATTGGATCAATATATATCACTCAGCAATGGCAAAATATTAATGGCTAATATTGGTTACCATATGTCATTGGCATGGTTAATCTCATTTTATACTCACCATGACTCCCTGAATTAGATTCAAATATCTTCACTTTGCAGATGAGAAAACTGAGGTGGGAATAATAAGCAGCAGTTGAGATATTTCTCTTTCTCTTGAGGAGAAATGGTAAAAAAAATATTTGTACCATGATGAGCTTAGAGATTCATCATAATATTTTTGCCTACTGCATTAGTCAGCTTTCCATTACTGTACCAAATACTTGAGATAATCAACTTATAAAAAGGAAAGATTTGTTTTGGTCAGGGTTTTAGTCCAATATCTAGTGACCCCATCACTTTTGGGCCTGTGGCAAGACAGGACACCACAGCAGGGAGCACATGGCAGAGCAAAGCCCTCACCTCCTGACCAGGAAATGAAAGTGAGAGGAAGAGACTGGGATCCTACATTCCCTTTTGAGAGCATACCCACAATGACTAGAAGACTCCCCCTCTACTAGGCCCCATCTCTTAAAGGTTCCACCACCTCTCAATAGCACTGCACTGGGGACCAAACCTTTACCACATAGGCCTACAGGGGACATTCCAGATCCAAACCATAGCATATACTTTTGTATGTGTTTGAATATTTTCATAAGCGAAAAGTACATAAACCAAAATAAATAATTTCTAGCTGTAAGGGTGGATGACCATCCAGTGTATCACTCCCATTCTGACCTGAGAGGTCAAAATAAATCATCCTGATTTATATATTTGGTGACTTTTTTGACCTCTTCACTCTCCAACATCTTACAAGCATCTGAAGCCTACTGCACCTAACACCACACTCCTGCTGTTCCCTCTTTGAACTGCTCTTTTACCCATCTTTCCCATCTTAATTAACAGCAGCATCATACGTCCTATGTTCAAGTTGAAAACCCAGGAGTTGTTTGGGGCTGGCCCCTCTCCAGCACCCCCTATACCCAAACCATCACAACCTTTCGCCAGTCTAAACCTCCAGAATATGTCCTGGCTCCATTCATTTCTTTTTGCAGTTTCAGCCACCACCATTGTCCAAGGTATTCTCACCTAAATATTGCCCCGATTCCCTCACTTGGGAGCCTGAGGCAGGAGGATTGCTTGAGCCCAGGAGTTGGAGGCCAACCTGGGAAACTTAGTGAGACCTCATCTCAAAGGGAAAGGAAAAAATGTAAATCACATCAGTCACCTACTTAGAAGCCTTCCATGACTTGCAAATCCCCTGAGAATAAAATATAAACTCTTCATGATCCCTTCATGTCCCAGTGTGATCTGGCCTCAGTATCTCCCTTGATCTCATACCACATTCCTTGCCTTCCTCACCTCTCCCAGAGGCTCTTCTGTTTCAGGCTCTTTCTTGGCTGTTCCAAGCTCTTTTCTGCTGTAGGACTGCCCACTCCTGCCCTCTTACTCTTCCTCCACCATCTCTTACTCCACTTTACATTGCTCCTTCCTTACAGAGACCTTCCCTAAGCACCCAGTCAGGACCAGTTTCTCCTGGGCAATCTTTGTAGTGCTGGTTTCCATTTGCAGAGATCATCACAATTTGCAATTATATGTTTACCTGTGTTTAAGGGTTTAATGACTGCCTGCCCACTCAAAATGGAAAATGTGAAGGCCTTTTTATCCCACACCCAGCACAGGAAGTGGCACATAGTAGGTGTTCACTAAGAAAGTGGTGAGGAGTGGCTGGGGTTGTGGCTCAGTGGTGGAGCACTTGCCTAGTATATGTGAGGCACTGGGTTTGATTCTCAGCATCACATACAAATAAATGAATAAAATAAAGGTTCATCAACATCTTAAAAAAATATATATTAAAAAAAAAGAAAGTGATGAAGAACCAAATCTCTTGGTCATTTTCATCTGTATTCTGGGAAAGCATCTCAAGGATGTCTTTCATACTTGTGATTGAATTCTCTACAACATTCTTTCCATTCTTTACTGACTGCAATATGGGCTTTTTTCTTTTCTTTTCTAAGTACCAGAGATTGAATCCGGGGGCATCTACCCACTGAACCACACCCCTAGCTCCTTTTTGCATTTTTATTTAGAGACAGGGTCTAACTAAGTTGCTTAGGGCCTTGCTAAGTAGCTGAGGCTGACTTTGAAATCATGCTCCTCCTGCCTCACCCTCCCAAGCTCTGCAGTATAGGCTTTAAGTCTGCTTTTGCCTTTGGAATTTTCTTACTATCTTTCTTTGAGTGTTCTACCTTTTCAATTTTTGCCTCTTCTATCTCTGACCTTTTGCTTCTTATGCACAGGAGTCATAATTATTTGCAGTCTTTTAAGGACACCAAATAGTTTGATGTCTTCTTGCCTCTGAAATCAAACGACTTTTGGGACTATTTTCTTTCTCTGAACCTTCTATTTCTTTTTATCCCATAGTCTTGGTTGGTAGATTCCAGTTTGCTTTTTCTCTTAATTCATACCCAAATGAGGGAAGATCCTTCCAGACTCAAGTGTGTCAAAACAGAATGTGTGGGTTGTCTTTAGTCCCAACTTATATTCACTTGGTAATGATTCCACCCCCTTGATAAATCTGTGAGTTGAAAAGTAGCAAGTTGATGGGAATGGGAAAGATAGTGGAATGAATCAGACATCACTTTCCTATGTTCATATATGAATACATGACCAGTGTAACTCCACATCATGTACAACCACAAGAATGGGAGGTTATACTCTATGTATGTAGGATATGTCAAAACACACTCTACTGTCATGTTTATCTAAAAAGAACAAATAAAATAAAATTCCTGAATAAAAAAAAGTAGCAAGTTGACAGATACTGCTTCTAGTCCGCGTTTCAGTTTCTAATCAGCTTTTCCTTATTGGACCTCTTTGTAATCTGGTAGTATCGTCTTCTCCCCCACTGGTTCTGGAAGCCAGTGGCAGCAAGTGAGACAGTTCTCCCGGTCTCTCAGGTCACCTACAATGAGTAGTGAAGAGGATAACTTTATACTGTGGCTAGTGCGAGTGCACCCTTACTTCCTGCCCAGTTGATTGCTGGAATTGTTCTGTCTCAATGTAAAAAGACAATGGACAGATGGGAAGGGGGATGCAGTAAGAAGTTGAAACTCAGGAACAAAATTAATTGCTTGCTTCACAGTGTAGCTCCTGGGAATGGAGATGAAAGCCTAATCATCTGGCAAGTGAAGGCCTGAATCTTTGAGTCAGAACACCTTTAGAACAAGAACAATGTACATTAAAAACATGAGTATTCCATAAAGTAAAGAAATAATGTTTTTGTCAGTCTAACTCCATTTGCCTTAAAATTATTTTCAAGGCTGCTCTCGCTATTTTAATGAATTTTTATTCTTCTCCTATAAGGCCATGGGGTATTTCAGTGAAAAGTCATGAGACATTTCACTAGGGAGGTGCAAAATCCATTTTTTTCTTATCCTCTTAACAAAGTTATCTGAAGATCCACAGAATATTCATGAATATGATTGTTTTGCTTGACATCTGCTCCCATAGCTCTTTCAGTGAGGAATTCATCTTCCGAAAGTATTCCATATGCTTTTCCTCTCCACACTTACCAATGCAACTTCCCCTGGCACAATCCTCTTCATTCTTGGCCTCTAGCAACTCAAAGACAGGACATTTCCACTGTCCCCTGGTTTTGAACCTGAGGACACTATGACTCCATTTTTGTGAGTTCAGACATCTTAATATGGACTATACCAACATGGATAAAATTTTATGAAGAATGTATTCCCCTGAGCAAACTCAAATCCACTTAATTTCTTGATATCGACTCTCCATAGGGCACCAGTACAATATTCCTAGTATTTTTCTCACGTTTTTATTTTTATTGAAATCTTCCTCTGAAAATATTTATTTATATAAATGTCAACATGAGGGGCTGGGGTTGTGGCTCAGTGGTGGAGCACTTGCCTAGCATGTGTGAGGTACTGGGTCCGATCCTCAGCACCACATTAAAACAAATAAATAAAATAAAGGTATTGTGTCCAACTACATTTTTTAAAAAATGTTAACAAGAATATTTGTTTTAAAATTTGTCTCAATGAATTTTAACTTTTTGCAAGCCAGTTAGATTACTGTTACAATAATCCTTTCTATAATTTCCCATGGTTGAAAATTTTGTCTAAATCTTGTCACAATGTGATTCTTCTATTCTTCTGAAAGCTTCTAGCTGATAACAGGTATAGCAGACAGTAGTGATGCTCTACCTATATCCCTTTAGCACTCACTGTTCAGAACCCAAGAATGGCAAGAATGGCAGTTCCCAGTGTGAGCACCTGCCACTCTCCACCAGAGGGTTTTCTTCCAGGCAGCAGACCCCAGCCTAAAGTGCTGGGGAGTTAATGTCCCTAAGAACAACCCTAAGCCAGGCATGCCTGTAATCTCAGCAGCTTGGGAGGTTGAGGCAGGAGGATGTCTAGTTCAAAGCCAGCCTCAGCAACAGTGAGGCACTAAGCAACTCAGTGAGACCCTGTCTCTAAATAAAATACAAAAAGGGCTGAGGATGTGGCTCAGTGGTTGAGTGTTCCTGGGTTCAATTCCCAGTACCAAAACAAAACAAAACAAACCAAAAAACCCTAAACCAAGGACCAATGGCAGTTGGAAGGAGAAGCACCTGGCTTCCTCGTCCTGCTGATGGGACTCTGAAGTATGTTCTACACTGTCTTCCTGTTCCGCTGGGGAGACTTGAATTGAGTCGTCCCTAGTGGTGTACTGCTTGATGATGCAGCCTTCATTGACTTCATTCCTATCCCATGTCTGAAGTTCCCTTCCCCTGCTGGTGCTTCCTGAAATGACTTCTGGAAGACTTTTACTCTCATCTCTCCTCAGGGGAGCCCAACCTAAGACCACAAATGTAATTTATTTAGTTTTTGCCATTGTCTGTTTTATTGTGTTGGTAAAATACCAATTCTATTTTTCCACAGTGTTTTTTTAAATTTTCAGAGTTAAAATTTTCTTTAATGAGTTAAAATAAGTTCAATCTTTTTTGTTTCTTTAGAACAAAGTTTACTAGACACTGCTTTATGTTATTCCTATCAGTACTAGAATACATGTGAGTAGAAGACTGCTAGTATTTACTGAAGAGTAAAGGCATGGAGTCTGAGTGCATGCTTGGGTCAGAAACTCCAGCCTCATGTGACCTCTCTGTGTATTTTTGCATATCCCCTCTTGAAAGTCCTTTTCTGTATTATCCACCTAGAGAAGTCCTACTTAATCTCCATGACCAAGTAGAAAGTCAATTCTTACATGAAACTTTTCCCGATTCTCATCAATGGTGATTATAATGTTCTGAGGTCCCATATATGCTGCTTTTTTCTCTCCTTAGCACTTTTTCCTGTTTTCAGTGACTTTTAGTTGATTAGACTCCCTCATTAGATTGAGCAGAGTAGACTGTACTTAGTTTTCACTTCTACCTGACTTCACTGTAGCAAGTATTCAATAAAAGTTTAAATGTGTTTCCATTACAGAAGATGGAACCCTCCAAGGAAACTTCTCATACTCCACATCTAAATAGAAGGTTTTTATTAACTTTTGAATAGGTTTCCTCATGAAACTGTAATGTGTCATGTCACATCTTTTTCAATATCTTTATCAGCTTCCCCCTCCCTCAAATATGATTCTTAATAATTTTGCTCCATCAGCATAATTCTCATCCCTTTTGTTTTCTCCAAAGTGTTTCATTTGCATTCCACATTTAATGAAAGCTGATTATAGGATTGATAAAAATCATATTAATGATTAAAGATGCCTTTGGAATAGTGTACTCAAGTAGGACAAAGTATAGATGAAGAATCCTTTAAAAGTCCATAAAGAAACACCAAAATGCCATTGCAAAATGCATAAGTGTCATGAACAGGAATTCACAGAACATATGTGGCAAAAGGATGCAAAAAAATTTTCATCACTGTGGTAAAATAGAAATTAAAATATACTTTTCATCTATTAGATGACTAATGATTTCTTTTTGAAGAATACCACTCAACACCATGGAGGTGTGGCAGTAAATTCATATACAATGCTGATGTGGAGGTAATAGTCTACAACTTTTCTGGAACCGAATCTAGCAATATTTGTGAAGGACTTTAAATAGTTCATTTTGGGGTTGGAGTATCAGTAGTAAAGTGCCTACCTAGTATGTGCAAGGCCCTGAATTCAATCCTCAGCACAGCAAAAAAAAGTAAATGGAATTAAATAGCTTATTTTAAACTCCATTTTTAGAAAACTACATTAAGAGAACTAAAGTGTAAACACTATAAATAGGGGCTGGGGTTGTAGCTCAATGGTAGAGCACTTGCCTAGCACGTATGAGACACTGGGTTTGATCCTTAGCACCACATAAAAATAAATAAAATAAAATAAAGGTATTGTGTCCATCTACAAGTAAAAAATATTTTAAAACCCACTATAAATAGGTTAATCAAATGAAAAAAGAATTTTTATAATGTACTATATCTCATTTAGGGATATGGTTAAATTATAGTATAATCATATTATAAAACATCAAGTAATCACTAAAAATATTACTTTAAAAAATTTAGCCAGGTGCAGTGGTACACGCCTGTAATCACAGTGGCTCAGGAGGCTGAGGCAAGAGGATCGCAAGTTCAAAGTCAGTCTCAGCAACTTAGTGAGGCCCTAAGCAACTCAGTGAGACCCTGTCTTTAAATAAAATATTAAAAAGGGCTGCGGATGTGGCTCAGTACTTAAGCTCCCCTGGGTTCAATCCCTGGTATCCCCCCCACCAAAAATTAATGGTTGCCAGGGTTGGTGGCACATGCCTGCAATGTTAGCAATTTGGGAGGCTGAGGCAGGAGGATCACAAGTTCAAGGCTAGCCATGGCAACTTAATGAGACCCTGTCTCAAAAAATAAGGACTGGTGATGTAGCTCAGTGGTAAGAGTGTCCAAGTTCAATCCCCAGTTACTAAAAAGAATTTTTAATGGCTTATGAAATTGTTTCTAACAAAGATTTTGTGCAAATACAGAATACAAAACTATAATTATACTGATCTCGACACAATCCCCTAGAGATAATTTTTTTTTTTCTTTTTGTGGTACTGGGGATGAACTCCTGAGTCCAACCCTTTTTGAGATAGGGTCTTGCTAAGTTTCTAAGGCTGTCCTTGAACTTATGATCCTTCTGCTTCAGCCTCCCAAATTGCTGAAATTGCAGGCATGTGCCACTGTGCCTGGCTCCTGAGAGTTTTCCATTAACTCCTTATTTTCCTGTGCATGGGTCACATTTTTCTGTTTCTTTGTATGTCCTGTTTCTTTTAGATAATGTATTGCAGCAACTCTGGATTCTATATCCCAGTGCAGGGTGATTTTGCTGAGTTTTCTTTTATTGTTTAGTGATTTGCCTGAACTAATTCTGTGGCATATTTTCCTCACCTATCCTTCCCTCCCGAGTACTACATCCATGACTCCTGATGTCTTCTGTTGGTTTTTAAAAATTACTTTATTAAGCCTGGATTCCCAGGGGTCATCCTTCAATCAGCAACTTTAATGGTCAATGATTGGTCAGAAGGTGTGCTTGAGGGGCTGGAGTTGTGACTCAGTGGTATAGTGCTTGCCTGGCATGTGTGAGGCCCTGGGTTCGATACTGACCACCACATATAAATAAATGAAATAAAAGATGCATTGACAACTAAAAAATATTTAAAAAAAAATACTTTGAGCCAGTAAAGCTTCCACCCTTTGCTGATGAAAGCCTGTGTGACCTTGGGAATGCACTCAAAGTTTGAGTGGTTTCCAGAGCTATTCCTTTATTTTTTTTTTTTTTGGCGTGTGCTGGGGATCGAACCCAGGGCCTTGTGCTTACAAGGCAAGCACTCTACCAACTGAGCTATCTCCCCAGCCCCTTTATTTTCAAGGCTTTACATACCAAGACAAATAGTTTGGTAGGGCTCTCTTTGGTCTCTCCTTGGTTGCACATAGCCCTGTGCATGAGCACAGCCTCCCAGCCACCAGGGACAATGTTGGATCTTATCAAGGCCCACTCTGGCTGTCTCATTTCCCAAATCTGCCTGTTCAGTGGCTGGTTGCTTTGTCTGCCAGTCTATTGCTAGCCCCAGTCCCAACTGAGACTTCAGGTGATCTTCAATGTTGGCCACTCTGGGGTATGAGGTTCTCCGTGCTCTACTCCAAATAGTCAGCCATTTCCTGTGGCCATGGTAGAATGACTCTTTTCAAGAATGTTCATGGATCATCTATATTTCATGAGAAAGAGCTCAGTGGTCAAATATTTGGTTTACACTGAGCTAAGAAAATCAAAATAAACAGACTTCTCGGAGCCTTCAATATGCTAAGGTGTGTTAAGATTCTCTAAGAAAGTGCAATGGTCTATAATGTGTCCCAAGATTATTGTGACCACTAAACATCTCCCCACCCTTGCAGAGCATTTCATGGAATCAATATTGTGTAAAACACCCTCTCAGGGCTGGGGATGTAGCTCAATGGGAAAGTGCTTGCTGAGCATGCATGAGACCCTGGGTTCAATTCCTAGTACCAAGAAAAAAAACACACCCTTTGGTCTGTTTCACTTGATGTTTCAGCCTGGATCAGAATAGTGAGATGTTAAGGGAAGTATCTGTTGACAACTGTGACAGCCATATGCATCAACCTTCCAGACACAGGAACAGTGGAGTGGAAATGAATGGCAGGAAATTCCTCAGGGAGGTCAATTCTGGCAGACAATCAAGCTTTCTAATACAACTCCCCCTCCTTACCAGGTGCATTTTATTGGTAATCTTCCAAGTTTCTGGGTTCTATTTTTGTTAAGGACTTCACCACGAGTCAGACATTTTAAGTCAAATTCTTGGAAGATAAAGATAAAAAGATAGTATCTGCCCTCAGAGTACAGTTAAGGGTGGAATGGAGGATACAGTTATAATCAAATATCAGAGGAAATGAGGTCTAGGTATCCACAGGAGCTATGGTAAGATCAAGAGAAGTTAAAGACTTGACTGAGGTCTTGATACCCAGGCTGGTTCTTGAAGGTCAAAAAAAGGTGATCCAGGAGAGCAAGTGGAGGAGTGTGGGTACAAAAGCAGTGAGGCTTGAGAAAATATGGTCTTTTCAGGAACACCACTTAGCTTGCATAGCTAGAGCATGGGGTTTAAGATTCAGTAGGTACAAAGGGAGCAAAACATGAAAAGCCTTGTATGGCACACTAGGGAGTCTGAATCTCATTCTCAGGGTAAAGGGGGATTATTGAAGACTGTTGAATCTCAGGATCAGATCTACCTTTTGAAAGTTTCCTCTGAGGCGGGTCTGTAATCCCAGTGACTCAGGAGGCTGAGGCAGGAGGATCACAAGTTCTAAGTCAGCCTCAGCAATTTAACGAGGCCCGAAGCAATTTAGAGAGCCTGTCTCAAAATAAAAAAAAAAAGGGCTGAGGATGTGGCTCAGTGGTTAAGTGCTCATGGGTTCAATCCCTGTGGTTTCAACCCCTGATATAAAACAAAAACAACAAAAAACTCCCCCTGGCAGCAGTATAGAAAATGGATTATGGAAGTAGGAGACCAGGAAGAAATCTCCAGGAGTCTAGCAAGAATGAAGGCTGGCAGTGTAGGTCAGTGGTAGATGGTTGCCTAGCATGCAGGAGGCCTGGGTTCCACCCTCAGCACCACAAAAACAAAGAGGGCCTGAACTAGGAAAGTATGGATGGAGAGGACAGAGGACAGGGCAGTTTAAGTTAATGTGATAGAGCTGGGTGAACTAAGATGATGGGATTAAGAAGAAGAGAGGCATTCCCAGGTTTCTGACTTGAACAAACATAGGCAATAGTAGAGTCATAATAATATAGAGAATATAGAACAAGGGGCAAGTTTTGGGGGAAGAATAACGTATTTAGAATTGTATTTGTTCGATTTGAAATGCAACATGTGAGAAACATTCAGGATATGGCTAGAACTCTGGTCTGAGAGATGCAGATTTGACAGGTATCAGAATAAAAGTTATAGAGGTGAAGTCATAGGTGTGGGTGAGATTGTGTAGGGTTTAAGTGGAGAGGAGAGCAGAGACAAGAACCCTGGAAAACTAATTTCTCCCTCTTCTAAGCATTTCTCCCTACAGCATTTTTCTTATATGGAATCTATTATATGCTGCATAAACACTTTGCTCACTGTCTACTATGAACAAAGTATTGTGCTAGATATGAGGGTACAAGGAAGAAGAGAAGGTCCTTACACCCAAGGAGACTATGATCTGGTTGTGGATGAAGAATTATACTCAACTGCTATGCAAAATGAATGAAATAAGAGCTACAAATGTGATGAGTATAGAAGAGGCAATTAATTCAATGGAAGAAAAGAGGTTATAGGTTTCAGGAGTGGAGGGGAGCGCATGAGTTGGGTTTTGCAAAAGTAAGTGGATTTTGACAGGAAGGGAAGGGGAAATGAAAGTGGTATGAGGCCGGAAGTGAACACATAACACAAAATGGAGTGTAGGAAGTGATAGGGAGAAAGACATCAGAACAGTGGCCTGAAGCCAACATTTAGGTTCTTGAGAATCCCGCTGAGGTTTCTTGGTCCATTCAAAGGGCACACACATGCCTGTGTATACCTCAAACTTCTGCCTATTCCCTGATTTAAGAAATACCTTTAAGAACAATGAGTCAGCTGGGCATGGTGGCACATGCCTCGTAATCCCAGCGACTCAGGAAGCTGAGGTAGGAGGATCGCAAGCTCAAAGCCAGTCTCAGCAATTTAGCGAGGCTCTAGGTAACTTAGGAAGACCCTGTCACAAAGTAAGAAATAAAAAGAACTGGGGATTTGGCTCAGTGGTAAAGGCCTGCCCCTGGGTTCAATTCCTGGTACCAAAAAATAAAGTTAAAAAAACGAGTCAAAAATGCTAAGGAAATCTAAAAATCACCAAACTAAGGTTTGAGGCTTGAAAATGCTTTTTCTCAGTTCTACATTTCCATCCTGCAAAAACTGCAAAACTCTGTTAGTGGAACTTTAATTACTTGGCGTCACTGTAAAATTTCCATTGCATATAAGAGTATAAATAATTTCATTCTAATGCTCTCATTTAAATCTGTGGCTAAAAGCACTAGTAGAAACCACATTTTCATGGCATTTCCTTGGCATGTTGAAGGAAAACAGAATGTATATAACTAATCAAGTCATTAGTGACTCTGAATGTGAAGGGTTATATAAAGATAGTAAATAATCAGAGATAAAGAAGTATATTTTAAAGATTAAAAATATTTTATTTAAACTTTTCTTCATAAACACTTTTAACATTTTTTTCAATTTAAAAACAGAATGGATAGCATAAACATGTTTGAATAGATTATATCCACGGCTTGGGAAAAAATTACCTGACAAAAATGTAAAGGCTTTCAAAACAGGTATAAAAGGCAAACCTTAAATTATTCTAAGATTTTTATATTGGCCCTAGGATTATTTGACTACTGGCCCAAAATGTACCTAAAGGTCAAAATATTTTTCTATAGACAAAGGATGCCCAAGAGGTTTAGGGCACATATAAGTTAGGTAGAAAATAACCTCTCTGATCACCTGCCGGGAACATTCCTTCGGAAAGCAAACACCTAATCCTTACTGGTACACTGATTAATAAAATTTTTAATGCAGTTGTTCCCAAAGATGTAAAAAGAAAATTCAAGAATTTGAAGGGGGAACAAAGCTGATGGCATTCTCTCAATGTTACTCGTGTAATATTGAAGTTATACTGGTATACTGAGAGGATATGATTTCCATGAATTTATCTATTCCAGTCTATGCCTATTGAATATTTGACTTTATAAACTCTCAATAAACTAATTTCTCAGGACTTTAATTTTTAAGATAAATCTCTTTTTAGAAGATATTTATTCCCAAACCGACTCTAAATGCGATTGAACAAATGTATGGTCTCTAAAAATGTTCAGAATACAAAAAAATCAAAAATGTATAGTAGGCAAACAAGAAAACTGGCACTAGCAGTTTTACTGCCATATAGCCCTCAATTATATCTAATTTACACTATTATCTATGCTGTTTTACTTCAGTCTAAAACTTTAAATTATGTATTCTCAAAAGAGCTAGCTTATAAACTGAAATAACAATTTATATTATAAACTGAAATGTTATGACCTACACCCACATATACATATATAAAAATAGTCCCACTGAACGTTTGACATGTTTAGATTATGCAGCTCAAATAATTTGTTATAAAATATTTTAAAGCTTAGTTTCATGTAATTAAGACAAAACTCTCCATTTTTACCATTTCTCCCCACACAAATGTGTGTGTCCTTTACTATGACTCGAGCAGGCTTCCCAGAATGAGGTGTCCAAAGGTGCTGCTTTAGAAAAGATAAGTGAAGGGCTCAGTCAGTATTTCACAATTCGAGTAACACTCACACAGGCAGAGTAATGAGGAGGACACAGAGAAAGCTGTCTCAAGAAGAGCTAATCATTCTATTAATTAAGCTTTGCTTTTTAAAAACCAGTAGCATTTCTTCTAATACAAAACCTTCAATGTGAGAATCTTGCATTTTATGAAAAGGCTGTAGTGCAAGGATTTTATTTAAAATCAAAATGTAAGAGAAGGTCAAAGACATGGAAGAGAATGAATGGTCCTAATTAAGATGCAGTTATTTTTGTGAAATCTGGCATTTAAAAATGTAAAGTGAAAATAACACGTATAAAGATCATAACAGTTATACTGTAGAATTTTCAAATCTCTTACCAAATTTTTTAAATGTCTATTTTGAGCATATACAATGTATATAAACAAAAACGGTTCCAAATGAAGCACACAAAAAATAAACTTGAAAAAAAATCTATGAAAAAATTTTCCATAGTTTAGTATAACAAAAATAAATCTCTTGCAGCAATTAAATCATAAATTTAAAAGGGAATGTAAGTTAATCACGGACTCAGAATAACCTAAATTAGAACCACATATAAACAGAAGAGTTTTCTCATACATTCAGAACCCAAGCAATAGCAACTATTCTTAAAGCTCAAAACTGATTACAGCTAACATCAGGTCAGACATGACTTACGTGAAGCTGAACCCAGAGTTAGTTCAAGTTAAGATTTCATGAATTTTATGAAACAAGAACTTTTGACATTGGCCTTCTGTCTTTAAAATGGAAGACCAAGAATATTCAATGTTTGCTCAGATGTTATCCTAAACAGGGCTATAAAGTCATATCTAAGCAATTAAGGAGAACCACCACTGCAGTATAAAGCCTTTGAAATGGGTACCCTGTCTGATGGTTCTTTCTTGGTCTTTTCCAACGAAAGATATCAATGATGAGGAAAATAATGAAGACGTTATTTTCTTTAAAGCAAGAAAACATGCATAAAAATTCTAAACAAACTAATGTATTAGAAAAAATTAAATGGCTAACCTAATTCCTAGTTTTCAAAAGTAAATTAAAAATTATTTTTAAAATGTAGAAAAAGACTTTTACCCACATTCCATGGGAAACTAAGATATCAATTTTTAGAAACTAAGTAAATGAAGGACCACTTAAAGAAAATTTAAGTCTCATATACAAAAGAACATTATTATTACCTAGATTTCTGAAACCTACGCCAATGTTTTTCTTTTTTACAAGCTACTTATATACCTGACTGTTTCTTAAACTCAAATGCCTCCAGATTTGGAGTTTTAAAATCAGGATTTATTTCATAGTATGTCTAATGAGAACTGCAAAAAAAATAGAAACAACAAAAAAAAAAAAAAACAGTCTTCACATTTCCACAACTTCACACTTCCATTTTATGTTCAATGGTGGCAGCAGCAAAAAAAAAAAAAAAAAAAAAAAAAAAAAAAAGTGAAACTAGAAGAATTATACAACAGCAGCCATATAGAAGGCATTGCAATATTGCACCAATATTCTAAGTTCTGGCAAGTTTTGCCAGTGTAGACCTAGTCTGTATCAGATATAGACTACTCATAAGAAAATGGCATCAATCTGAATGATCCACTTCCAGATTACTCTTGCTTAATTTTTGTCAACTACACTCTCTTTCTTAGCATTTCAAGAATTGAAAGGTGCAGCTAATGCTAAAACATTTATTATAAATGCTTTCAAACAGCTATTCTTGATCCATTCTGAACTTTGTGGTCACTATCCTTCATGCTAGTAGCTTCCAGTAATTAAACAAAAGCCAAGGACTGACATCCCTAGTGCCACTGAATATTTTGTATGAAATAAACAGGTAGATATAACCAGTAACATTATTATTCTCTTTCTTGCCTCTAAGTCAAACTGAGCTCAAATTTTCTAAGAGTTGCTACCCTCCATTCAATAACAGATGCAGCAGCCTTAATGAATGTAAAGAATGGGAGTTGCACTTACTTTTAAGGGGCCTTTATTTAGGAGTCTGGTATTACCTAAATTCTCTTTAAAAGTGCTTGCACGCTGCAGGGTCAGAGCTTGTCATATACCACTCCGATTCTCACTAAAAACAAGGCAACATTAAACAGACTGCAAAGAAAAACATTTCAAAAAGAAAAGATATATCGATAAGGAACACTAAAGTTTACTTCTGAAAAGAAAATATAAAATGTTTTCATAAATCCATATGTTTCAGGAATATAAGGAGTTTGAATATTACTGAATCAGTATGGACTGAAGATATAGGCTAGTTTGATACCAAATGAGGACTCCAGTTATTTTAACTTTCTAGAAATGTTAATACATGAAAAGACATTACATCTAAAATTCAACAAGTATGGCGGACTGTGTGTGCAAGTGCACTAGCTTAAAAATATAGAATCCTAACCACGCATAAAAGGGATGTGCCTTATATATTTATACCATGTATGCGAGTATGGATATGCTTTCACTAACACAATGCAGATAAGAGAAGGCAGCTTAGAAATAGTGTTCTGAATATAAAAAGTTAATTTTGTAGAAAATTTATAATTTTGCATTTTCAGCAAAAAGCCATGCAAAAAGGTCAAGAGTTTTAAACTTTTAAATAATAAAACCAAAACATATAACAGACTGAAATACAGTGAAACTAATGTTGAAAAAGGTTTCAGATAGAGATAGGGACTGAAATCACATCCAGTGACACTTATCAGGTCTTCTCTTAGAAGATGCACGACTTCTACGCTAACATCTGAAAGAAATGTTTAATGCAGAAAATCAACTTTCCAGATAAGTGGAGCATTCTATTGAACTGCTTCTGGAAGTAGTTTCAAGAGCTAGCGCTTAGAATTAACTTATTGCATGAGTTTGAGGCCACTGAAAAGAAAAAACAAGAATGCTAGCACAGAATGAAAAATTCTTACGATATTAGACCAATGGCTTTGATAGTAAAACTGGTGAGGTTTTTCTTTATGCTTTTTAATTAACTACTTTATCACAAACGCTTTGTTTGCTTTTTTTTTTTTTTAAAGGGAGAAAGATGTCATTAGTTGCAACGTCTGACCTCATCCAGTACATAGTCCGGAAAATGCAGGTTGCATACTTGTAAACCATCGAGCTTGCAGGGCATCCTGGGGTACTCATCTTCCTTCCATTTGTTTTCATCCGGATCAAAAGTAAGAATGGAATCACTGTAATGACCATTATAACAAAGGCCTCCAAGAACCATTATTTGTTTGTCTAACACAGTCACACCATGGCCACTTCTACCAATTGGCATGGATGCCAAGATGGTCCACTGATCAGTCTCTGGGTTGTACACTTCTGTGGAAGGGCAGCCCTGAGATTCAAAAGAGGCCCTCAAGATCACACAGACGCCACCGAAGACGTAAAGTTTGCCGTTGTAAGAAATCATCTTATGAAAGCATCTTGCATAATTCATCTTGCTCTTATTCTCCCAGCAGTTGGTAACTACTTGAGTTCTCCTGGTCCGCTGTTCTATGGTCCCTTCTTTACTGGGGTCAAACACACACACTTGCTTAGAAGTGGAAGATGAGGTGATGCCTCCAGTGATAAACAACTTGTTATTGAGCACTGTCCCCTCATGTCCATATTTATTAACTGGATAAGGATCCACAAATTCCCACTTATCATTGGTGATGTCATATCTCTCTGTTGAATAGAAAGTCTCATCTCTGGTTCTGCCTGCTACAGCATAAATGAATTTCCCAATAACACCAACTGCAAATTCTGAACGTGGTACAGACATGTCTGCCATCCGCAGCCAAGAGTTTTGTCTTGGGTCATACCTGAACACTTTGGAAGAAGCATGGAATTCGCCATCTGGGCCCAGTTCTTCCCCACCCAACAAGAAAACAAAGTTATTGATGATAGCAAGGCAGTCTGGCCGTAGAGGTACTTGTGGGCCCTCGAGTTCCCACCAGACTCTTGGTTTCTTTAAGAGAAGTATTTTGCTGTTAACCATGCTATGTCCAATCATTCCACGGAATACTGTAGTTTGTGGTTTGGCAGAACGAATGCGGCTTGATTTCATATCTAACAAAGGCTGCTGGTGAACGTTCTGAAAGTAATTCAATGCTTGGTCAACTTCATAGCGCAGCTGTCGGGAATATCTATAAAATTCTGATGTTTTAACCTAAGAATACAAGTAAAAGAATTTAGCCAGAAGAAAAAGTGGTGAACAAAATATCAAAGCTCACTAAAATGATCAGGATTTATTTTAGGCTCCTTTACTAAAGCTGCTTTTCCTGGTAAAAGTTACCTACTTTCTATTTTCTACAAAGCTTTTAAATCATACTTGTTTTGTAATTTATATTTGTAATCATCTATGTACATTCCCAAGCTTTTAAGTAAGCAAATTATTTTTAAGCACAAGCTCTTTTCTAGGCAAAAGGCAATTCATAACGAAATGGATTAAATACCTATTATATGTCAGGCCCTAGCCTACTAAGTAGGGGATAGGAGGTCAAATATGGGCTTCAGAACTTTGGATCATGTAGAGGAAAATGGGGTGGGAGGGGGTGGGGGACAGAAAGATAGTACAATGAAACAGACATCATTACCCTATGTATATGTATGATTACATGAATGGTGTGAATCTACATTGTGTACAACCATAGAAATGAAAAGTTGTACCCCATTTGTGTACAATGAATCAAAATGCAGTCTGTAAAAATAAAAAAGATTTTAATAAAAAAATAGAAAAAAAATATGGGCTTCATAGTACAGGAAACAATGTCTGCAGTTTTCTTAACTATAGGTAACACCAAAATATAACCATGATTGAATGATTTGAGGAATCATGCAAGTTATTGAAAATTTTAAACACGTGCAAAATTCTCAGGTTTGTGACACACAGATTTGGTATGGTAACAACTAACAACTCCTACAGTAGTAATTCAGTAGATAAGAACAGATCTTTTTTGCTATTGGAGTTGGAATTACCTAGTGATGATGACTATCAAGATCTTAAGAAGCATTTTAAGTGTAGTATGGGGAAGATATAAGATATGGCCTGTTTCCTCAAAGAACTTAGAATATGTATGTGAAAATGAAAACTAATACCAATTTACTAATATAGTGAGTCAATATAGGTCTGATACTGTACAGCAAACCTGTGAATGAATGTTGCAGTATTTTATATAGAGAGCACACCAAACTGACCCCAAACACTCAAGGAATACCTTGTGAAAGAGGTAGGAAGTTGGGGACCAACAGAAAAATCACATATTGTAATATGACAAGGCAGTCAGAAGGTACTAAATTTGGATAGGAGAAATGAGACATTGTAGAGATCAAATCTACACATATCCATGACTGAAACAGGAATAGGGTAAAAAGCAAGGATTTGGGGCTGGGGAGGTAGCTCAGTTGGTAAATTGCTTGCCTAGCAAGCACAAGGCCGTGGGTTTGATTCCCAGCACCACAAAAAAAAAAAAGCAAGGATTTGAATATGATTTGGGGATTCAGACTTGAAATGATAGGCAAAGCAGTATTATTAATACAGGAAAACAGGGAAGATAAGATGGTTTGAGATGCCAAGAAGGAAATGTCCAGAAGCCTATTGGAAATCTGAGATGACAGCACAGGAGTCAATACTAAGCATGTATATTTATGAGCTTTCTCTCCTTCCTTTCCCCTCCCTTCCCCTTTCCTTTCTTCCTCTTCCTTTAATACATCCATTCATTCCTTCCCCATCTAAGTCCAAAAAAGTATTTGAAATGAAGTACCACGTTTAAGTATTTTGATAAAGTATCCAATATAACTGAGTTATTTTGTAATCTCAGGCATTTTATTTTATGCATTTAAAATTGTTACTTTGAGAGGGAATCTTTCCATGGGCTTTGCTAAACTAGCTCAGAAAAGGTTGAGAACTTCCTGCCTAACTATGTAAGATAGAAAACTAATGCTATAATTACAATGGGTGCTTACATGTGCATCTCACATTAAATTATTTCTCCTGTGAGAGAGTAATAACAATTTTTATTTTCCTGGTAAGAAAACTTAAGGCTTAGAATGCTAAATGACTTGACCAACTTGTTTACATAACTAAAATTGATAGACCTAGATAGATCTGAACCCTGAACCAGGATAATTTTCCTCCAAAACTCATATAGTTTTTAGTATGTCATAGCACAACTTCCATTATTCTTTAGAAAAATCTTTAAATGATACTCATTTATTAAACAGTTAACATGCTCAATGAATGAACCTAATGACTCCTTTCAAAGAAAATGGAATCTAATATTAACTGTTTTTAAGAAAAAGGAACATATGGATCACAATGATTAGGCACACAGTTCAAATATTCCTAGCAAAATAACAACTGTGGAAGAAATCAGCAAATAATGAGTAACTGTAAATAAGCAATTTCAAAAAGACAAATAATAGAGTAAAGGAAAAAGGGAAAGATCAGAGGCCTTATCCTTTACTACTTCTACTTCACATATAAAAAATTAAAGTGAAAATCAAAGTTTTACTGGGCTTCAATCTCTTATGAGTAACAGTGGAAGCCAGGCACAGTGGCACATGACTATAATCATAGCGACTCAAGAGACTGAAGCAGGAGGATTTGAGGCCAGCCTCAGCAACTTAGCAAGATCCTGCCTTAGAATAAAAAATAAATAAAAAGGGCTAGGGATGAGGTAGAGTACCCCTGGGTTCAATCCCCAGTATCACAAAAGAAAAAAAAAAAAAAGAAACAATGGAATACTCCTCAGTCACTATGGATAATATCACTGATTATTTATTAACACAGGATGATGTTTGTAGTATATTCAGTTTCTAAAAAAAGTATTATCCTAATTAAAATTTTATGTATGTTTGCTTGTGTTAGGAGTGATTCTCTCTAGAACTTCACAAACATTTTTCACTGTGTTTTCCATGTATCATGTTTATAAACAGAAGAGTTCTTGCCATTTAAAAATTGGGACAAAAAGGGCTGGGAATATAACTCAGTGGTAAAGCATTTGCCTAGCATGTGCAACCCTTGGGTTTGATCCACCACACTGGGAGAGAAAAAAAGGGGGAAGATTCTCCTAAAGTCATCAAAAAACTGTAAGAATTAGTATCTTTTCATATTTTCCTCTTCCATTAATTTCTTCTATGAAATCAGCTAACAAGTATGCCTTACCCATTTTTTTTTCTTTTTCTTATTGACCTGTAGGAGCTAAAAGTTAATACTCTAGAAATCAATGAGACTCATAAACCTCAAATTAAGTATTTAAATGCCTACTGCATACAGTCAGTGGTCTGAGAGCTACATAGGTTTTCAAGTAATAGAATCTTACCTGGCATAGTGATTAAGCACCATGCCAAGAAGCCCAGTATGGTGACTAAAACCATTTTGTCCTATCATCCCAGATGTGAACACCTATAAAAACAAACTGACCAACAAAATACCACTTAGGGTCACTTTGAAATAAATATAATTACTTTTAGAGTTATGCTCTTTTGAGAAATGTTATAGGCAAAGTATTACAGCATTTGAAAAAATACACATGAAAATATATTGAGATATATAAGCTCTAGATTATGATTTCCAACCCATTTTAATCTTGAAATATTTGCAGAATCAAAAACTTGGGACTTAATGGGTTAAGAATTCAATTTAGTAAATTTCTAACTATGAAACAAGCTATGTGATCTTAGGCATTTAATTGAACATTCTTAAACCTGTTTCCTCAGCCATTTTTATTGGGATAACAGCACCCATGCCTCCTAATCTTGTGACAGGAGACAAGTGAGATAGTCCTCATGGAAAGGATTTAGTATGGAATCTGTCATGTGATATTACACAAAAAAATTAACTTATTTTCCATTATTGCTGACCAAGGGACATCTCAGCTTAATGCATCAAATAACATGCTTGTGGTCTGTATGAATAGTTAGTCCTTTCAGAAAGTAAAGGAGAAGTGAGAGCAACTGTTACTTTGGATCTAATCCTCACTGGTAAAACCTAATTGGTAATGTAAAAGTAGGAGATTTTAGATAAAGCAGCCATGTTGTTTGGAGATCAAGAAAGGAAGGAGAAAGATGCACATATTGGATAGGCAGATTTCAAGTTTTTCAAAGGAAAATTAGGATCAATTCCAAGATCAGAAACTGTAAGAAAGCTCAAGAAGGCTTGGAGGCTCTCAAAAGCATAATGCTGACTGCATAATTGCAAAATACACTGATGAGGGAAGAAAGGGGGAAAATAAAAAATCTGATGTGCTGCACAGAGAGCTTTCTGGAATTCAGATGTTAAAAAACCTCTTACAACAGATGGTAAAAAAACAGGCACATAAAATAAGCATTATGAAGAGTGAAATGGAGCTGTAAGAATATAGTGAATGATGCTAAAGTCTCAGGATGAATTGTGACTTTAGAGTACCAGATACTGATTAAATGGCATTCTAGAGGTTAAAGTCAAAAGACAAAAAAAAGTGAAAACCCCCCCGACCCAAAGAAACACCCTCACTCCTGTTTTATTTCCATTCTTGACCAAGAATGTCTTATTCTCTCCCATTTGAAGATCAAATACAATAACTGAGAAGAAACTTAAATCCAAGATGGTTGAGGAAAAAAAGAAACACCAGCTAGTGATTCACACTGAGTTCAAGTCATTTGACCTCCTGAGAGGCATCACAGATAAGGCTGCTTAATTACTTTCTGTAATCTGTGTGGAATCATGAAGAATAGTAAAGGACTAAAACCCAGATTTCCCAACTACAGACTCGTTGGTATGAGATGGATCCTGGATTACTAAAAAACAGCACTTGAAAAGAAGAAAGTACTACACACTAGGAAGCAATATCAACTCACTGGGTAATGCCAAGTCCAACCCTATTTCCTGTTTAATTTTTGATTATGTGATAGCACTGATAGAGGATGAGAGTTTTTAACTTCAGCAAAGTAATCAACAAAATCTAATCATAAAGAAAAGAGAAACACCAGGGAACCATGAACCAACTGAAATTGCAGCAATGATTATGTGTTAATGCATTTGGGAGGTAGGGTGAGGTGATAGAAAATCCGTGTTTTTATCAGATGCTCTGGAGATCCATAAACTCCAAATGTAAAACTTTAACGGACTCTCCTCAATATGAACCAACATGATATGGCAGCCTTTAATTCATGGACTGAATTAAAAGAGACAATTCTACCCTCTCCATTTAGGTAAAAACCAGAACTATGATAGTGTTCAGTTTCATCAATACACTTTAAAGTAGACATGGACAAAGTGAACCACATCTGGAAGACAGTGAAGGAATCCAAAGGGAGAATATTCAAACAGATGAGGATGGTTTCAATTCAAGAGAAGACTCTGGAAAAAGATGGCAACTGTTTTCAGGACCAATTGGAAGTTAGGAGGTAGATTTTAGGTCAATATAAGAAAAAGCTCTGAAATTAGAACTGTCAAGATAATGGATGGTCATGGCTTTATTTTCAGAGCACAAAAACTGAGACTAACTCATGTTATCTATCATCAGTTGGATGAACTCTGGTATATACTAGATATGATCATTAAAAAGATTGAAGTTAATCCATATGCACTGACACAGATGTTCAAAATGTTAAATGAGAAAACGGCAGAATACCACATATAATATTCTCAAAAATTAAAAAGCGAACTGTTTTACACAGTTGGCAGCATATGTAGGAAAAAAATGTTATGTATATGTGTACAATATATAGTTGCCAATGAGTTCTTGGGGACTTGCCCTTTTTCAATTTTATATGTCAGTCTTAGGTGTTTAAAAAAAAAAAAACAGGGACCATACCCAGGTACACTTTTGTAATCAGTGAAAAAAGGTTACAGGTACCTGTATATTCCCAAATCAGGGACTACTGGCCTCCGGAGTCAGTAAGCCTCCTGTCACTGGAGGCAGTCAAGGCGTGACCACCTATCAGGAGTGTTGGAGAGGAATTCCAATGTTTCACAGAGGACTAGGCTAGATGACCCATCACAGCCTTCTACCTTCCAACCCAGGCTCAAGCAGATCCCATCAAACTGGTCCAGCTTAAATGCTCTTGGAGTCATTTTCTAGTCTTTGATTACACTCAATCCTCTGATTTCTTTGTCCTCTCCCAATTCATTCTATTATATTCCTTTAAAACCAAGGTTCCAAGGAGTTTACAAGAGTCACTCCAACTCTATGTTAAAGTCCAAATCAAAGCTACGTTTCTTTATCCAATTTATTCTGCCTCTAAGCCCCCATAATAGAAGTTATGCTTTTTGAGATAGCTGATCTTCCAACTAAAGAAGCTCCTATTTAGCTTTCTCTCTCTGCCAAGGCTAGTTCTAGATATGCCTTGCACTTTTCCCAAAGCTACTTATTGCTGCAATCTTCCTCTAAAACCATACAATACAGTAAATATAACCAATTTCTTCATTATTGAAATGGAATTAATGCCTCTGATAATCCTGGCCAAAATATTTACAGATATAGTCTGCTTCATGTGTATCTAAAAAGAACAAACTTTTTAAAATTAAAAAAGAAAGCCTAAAGAAAAGAAATGTGTGGCTCATCTTTTCATGGAGAAAGCATTTCTCCCATCATTTATTCCACATGTAAGTTTAACTACCTATATATTGGATACCCTCAAAAGAAAGATAACAGAAAGAATGACACTTCTTTCATGTTCTAAATTAGCTTCTTCATTCCTTCGCAGGAATAAAAAAGCTATCTTGTTTTAAAACTTAGAAGTATTATTGCTTTCTTGATTTGATATTTTAAAAAATCATATTATGAAAAACATTTTGTCTTATTCTGAATATCAAATTTTAGAAAGTATACACTACCACTCAAAAACAACGTTCTGAAATTTTAAATTGGCCATTCCCTCCTCTACACTTCTTTTGTTTAATGTAATTGTATCCATATATAAATGCATATAGTTAGCAAAGGAGGAAAAGTGAGAAATGATTAATTTTGAATGTGGTACCTGTAAATATATAATAGCTAGGTCTACTGGGCAAAAAATCTGTTTCTTCATTCACTGCCAAAATATTATATAGTCTATTTATTAAACACTTGTAATAAATATCAAAATATTAAGTATAATTAATAAATATTAAAATACTGTTTTTAAAGGTAACCTGTATATACCATCCTTAATTTTTAAGAATGAAGATGGAACTTACAACATAAAATAGGCATATCCAGAGCTGGGAATGTATTTCAGTGGGACAGCACTTGCCTGGCATGTTCAAGGCCCTGGGTTCTCTTCTCAGTACAAATAAAAAGGGGCATTTCCAAAGAGTTTACTTTTATTTGATTTAAAAATCTGTAGTTCTAAAGATCTACTAAAACTGCCTAATCTGAAATTATTTTAGGCTTTTAACCAGTAAATTTTTTATGTAATTTTTTTTTTTTTTTTTTTTTGCAGTGCTGGGATTGAACCTGGGATCCTGCACACGTTAGGTAAATGCTGTACCACTGAGCCACACCCCCAGGCCCTAACCAGTCAATTTAAGATGTCAGTTTTTTTTTTTTTTGGCAGGGGGACTAGGGATTTAACTTGGGTTCTCAGGTTCTCAACCCCTGAGCCACATCCCTAGCTTTTTAAAAAAATTCTTGAGATAGGGTCTAAGTTGCTTAGGTCCTCACTAAGTTGCTGAGGCTGGTCTCAAACTTCTAATCCTTCTGCCTTAGCCTCCTGAGTCTCTGGGATTATAGACATGTGCCACCATGTCCAGCTAGCTACTGGTCTCACACCTGCTAGGCAAGTGCTCTACCACTGAGCTACACACCCAGCACTGAAATTATTTTTTAAATGTTCAAAACTCTTATATTAAACCAAAGAAATAAAATGCCTTTTAGTTTATCTATTAGTGTATGTGTTGAAGTGGTGGGATGGAAACAATACCTAAATTTAAGATCCCTGGTTTAAGGCTTGACACTATCATCAAGTCACTATGTGACCCTAGACAAGACTCCAGGTTTAGGCATTTTCTCCAAAAAAAGAGGTTAGGTACATGAAGAGACACCTTTCTGGCCCTTCCTGCATCCAAAACAACATTAGCTTAATTCTCAGAATGACAAGTATAAGAAGGTACCATGTGTAAGACTGAGCCTTGGTCATCAGTTTTACATCCTTTTTGTACAATGATCAATCTTTTCAAAAGAGATATCCAGAAACAAAGTAGTTACTATCATGGGGCTCTAATGCTAAAAACAAACCATATCTTTGGGAACCACAGCTACATTTGATATAATTTTGATTCTCAGTAAAATCTGAAAGTCTTTATTTGTTGTATTGTAAAACTACCTTGGTACAAGAAGTCTTTATTTATAAAATCATGCTGGGGGAGCTGGGGACATAGCTCAGTGGCAGACTTCTTGCCAAGCATGCAAGGGGCCGAGTTCAATCCCCAGCACTGCAAGGGAAAAATATCATGCTCAGAATGAAAGCTTATATTGATTCATGTGAAACAAAATCATCATTAAAACAGCTAGGTGCATAATGCTTTTAATTAATCCCTTTGTCCTGAAAAACCAAGTTAATGACCAGGACAAGACTATGAAAAAAATCAGTCCAGGCTAAGTGCAAATCCTTTTTATAATACTATAATTATAGTCATCCCTTGGTAACTGAGGGGGACTGGTTCCAGGACCTTTTGCAGATGCAAATCTCATATAAAATGGTATAGGATTTGCATTTAACCTACACAAATGCTCTGATATGCTTTAAATCACGTCTAAATTGCTATGTAAATATCTGTTATACTATTATTGCTTATGAAATAATGACAAGAAAAAATAATGCAATTTGGGGGGGGATATTTTCAATCCTAGGATAGCTGAATCTGTGGATGGAGAAACCCCAGAATAGGGCCAACTACACAGTTGAATACCAAATAGTAAAAACAAATTTTAATAAGAATTTATGCATACTCTGCTCTCTAAGCTGGCAAGAGTCTGAAGTACCAAATTAAACTCCCAAAGTAAAGTGACCAAGATAAATGGGGCAAGGAAAAGGCCCCCCTCAACAAGATTCAGAGTCCTAGCACAATTTCATAAGTTCTCCATTTCTTCACCTTGTCTAGAGAGTAAAAAATAGTTGATTCAAAAATAAATGTGCTTAGAAAATCTAATTTCCTTCCAATTTATGTACAATAGAGCACTGTTATAAACTAATATACAAGCCTAAAAGGTAGGAAAAATGCATTTTTAAAAAGCTTTAAGACCATTTTTTTACTATCTGCTCATGCTAATAGACGGCACAACTAAATTCAAGGATTCACAACTTATGAGGAACTTTTTCCTATTTATGGAAACACTCTCCACTAAATATTTTATTTATAATTAAAGTAGAGCAAAGCCAAATAAAAGGCTTACTCCTAAAACTAACTTCTGGATGAGCAATGCTTACTTATGATACATGTAGCATTTTCCAGAAAATAAATCTGAAAATTAAAAACCTCAAAGCCTAAAATCTAAAATATTCACCTTGTTCCTTTCTGATGCCTATCCTTTTCTCCAGTCATTTACAGATTGACCTGATCCTTTTATTTTTTTAGGTGCTGGGAAATGAACTCAGGGCCTCCCGTATGCCAGACAAACACTGTACAACTCAGCTCAATCCCCTACCCCTTTGATTCATTTTCTGCTTATCATTTGGTTTCTTTTTCCCCACAAGGAATTACAAAGGGTTTCTCCTTTTACATGTCAACATAGCTGTCTCCAATTCCACATCTTCCCTTTTAATTTCCAATTCTCCTATGCTTTTGTTTTCATCTTACTTAAAAGAAAATTGGCATGTAAGAATTTTTAAACTCCCATTTTCAATAGGTTCCTGTCTTCTTAATACATTCACTAAGATACTGTCTTTCTCAGGGCCCTAACAGCAGTCAACACTTAGATTCTGGCACTCTTTATGAACCCACAATCTGCAATGAATGCAAGTCAAAGGTAGAAAACAGCACTCTATATCTACATATAAAATGCAGAAGACTTCAGAGGAGAAAAACACAGTTGGGTGATTTTTGAAGAACTGCATATGTGTTAATTACAATCATCCAAATCTATGGGGTCTGGGAGGAGGGTCAGCAAAAAGGAGACTGATGCAGAAAAAGAAATTTAAGTTAACTGAGAAAGTATACTTCACCCATTGACCTAATTTCCAACAGAAAACCTGCTCATCTCTGTGCTTTCATTTCAAGGGGCAAGTGAGTTGATTGTTAATTTAAGCAATTTCAAGTTCAAACTGCATAAATACTGTTTAATATCTGAAGATGATTTTAACTTTTTAAAAAACAGCATATCAGAAATTCTAATCAAATTTCACATTTTTCTTTTCTTAAACACTTTTTACTATCAAATAGAGCACTACTTGTTTCTCATATGCTTCTAAAACTGAGGGTTAGAAGGAAATTTCTACTTAATCCTCTAGATCTACCTGGCTCTAGCTGAAGTCATTAGATGTAAACAAACTTTTTTCAAGAATTTTTGTCTAAACTATGCTAGCACTGCAGTTTATGGTTTAGTTTTTAGATAGAAATTTTATATCAGATAACTGCAAGATTAGTCAAAACATGTTCCAGTGCCTCAGTGAAGGGATTTTGGAGGAGCATTCACCAATCTACCCTTTACCACATGGGTTGTGCCTCAATTAATCAGAATATCACACCACCCAAGCATGAGATTAAGAACAACAGGCATGTCTATAATAACATCAGCTCAGGAGGTTGAGGCAGGAGGGTCAAAAGTTCGAGGACAGCTTCAGCAACTTAGCAAGACCCCGTCTCAAGCAATATGAAGGGCTGGGAATGTAGCTCACTGATAAAGCGTGCCTGGGTTCAATCCTCAGGACCAAGAAAAAAAAAAGCCAAAAGACCAAAAAGAAGATAGTTCAAACAATTTAAATATTCACTGAAATTCAGAATGACAAATATTAGGCCTTACCTTATTAAAAGGTGCAAAGACCAACAGAACTAGTAAAAATACATGCCAGGATATTTGTGTAAGTGAACACTATAACTGCAGTCTAGTTTTGAAAGTGGGAATCGACGATATATAAACAAACCATAAGAACTCAAACTACTAATGCACTAATTAAAATAATAATAGTAGAAGGGAGATCAGAGTAAAGTAAGCGATTCAGGGAGATGGGGAGGGGAAGGAAAGGGAAGGTACTAGAAAATCAGATTAATCAAATTATGCACATCTACAAATATGGTATAATGAATCTTAATATGAGGTATAATTATGATGCACCAATAAAAAAAAATCAAACTACTAGGTCAAAAGGGCAAGATCCAGTTGGAGAACATAGTTTAGTAGTAAAATGCTTACCTAACATGAGTCCCTGGATTCCATCCCCAGTAACACACACACACACACGGGGAGGGGGGAAACTTCCTTAAATTTTCAGATTTCTGTGTTGGAGTTGTGGCTCAGTGGTAGAGTACTTGCCTGGCATGTGTGAGGCCCTGGGTTTGATACTAGCACCATATATACATAAATAAAATAAAAGATCCATTGACAATTAAAAAAATATTTTTAAAAAATTCAGATTTCTTTGAGTATGTAGTAGAAACCCCTGAATCATGCTTTCACACCTTATATTCTTTCAGTACTATTTAACTTTTTAGGTTGTTGCTCAAGCAAACACATTAGAATTTTCACAAGGATAACAACTTCAAAATTACCCAGGCTGGCTCACAGGTTAACAGCATGCTTTCTGCTCCTTAAGGTTCTTTCCCTACTCTATCAACTGAAACAGGAAGTCCCTGGACTGGGAAGCAAGCAGACCTGAGTTGCAGTCTGGACAGTGACAGTGCTACTTGTTCTGGAATAAGATTCCTAACTTGAGATTGTTTTCCTATCTACAAGACAGGGATAACGTGTAGAATCTATGTATGTGTACAGCACTTTGTACACAACCTGGCATGTATGTATGTATGTATGTATGTGTGTGTGTGTGTGTACACATCCACACACAAAACTGTGTGTGTTGTGTGTGTGTGAGAAACATTCAGATAAATAGAATCACTACCTCTAATAAAAGGAAATCTACAAGCCTTGGCCTCTTTGGTGCTGGTCCCACAGAGAATTCAGTATGAAAGTTAAGGAAGTATTTTTAGCTGAGGGGGAAATCCAGTAAAGATACAAAGAAAGATACTGCAACAGAATAAACCCAAAGATTTCAGCACTGCTAGAGGGCAATATTCAGGTTCTAGGAATCAGTGAGGAAGAGATATCCTTAAAGATACAGAATAGCCCATCCCCCTCTCTAAGAAGCCACTACTCAGATCTGATAGTTACTACCACAGGAAGAGTTAAAATCTCCATAGGTTCCTTTCTCAAGCATTGTAAAATTGCTTTTATTTTCATGAGGTCAGGGTCAAAAGACCCTGACAAAGAGACGCTGAACTCATTAACAATTATCTTCATCAATCACTCCAAAGAATCATACTGTATATAACAGTTCCAAAGTCTGGGTATCTGGGAGAGGGATTAAGTATGTGAGAAAGGCTGTTTACTGGATGCATATTCAGAGGGATTCTAACAACTCACTTCCTTAAGCTTTACAGTAGCACTGTGACAAATATAATCTGACCCACAATCACAAGCCAAAGAAATAGTTTTACATTTTCTAGTAGCCACATTTTGAAAGTAAAATGGTGAGCCACATGTGGTGGTGCATGCCTTTAATCCCAACAACTCAGGAAGCTGAGGCAAGAGGATCGAAAGTTGGAGGCCAGTCTCAGGAATTTAGCAAGATCCTGTCTCAAAATGAAAATAAGGGCTGGGGATGTAGCTCAGTGGTAGAGTGCCCCTGGGTTCTATCCCCAGTACAAAAAAAATAAATAAAATGGTAAAACTGATTTAAACAATATATTTAACTCCATATATCCAAGACAGTATTTCAACCATAACCAATACAAAAATTATTGAGGGCTGGGGATGTAGTTCAGTGGTAAAGCCCTTCAATTCCCAGCACCACAACAACAACCAAAAAAAAAAGCTGAGGTAATTTACATCCTTTTTGTCATTTTACTGTTTGACATCTCAGTTCAGACTAGTCACATTTTAAGTGTTCAATAACTACCAGTAGCAACTATACTGAACAACACAGTTCTAGACTCAGGTACACAGTGATTTTTGTCGGGGGGTGCTAGGATTGAACCCAGAGCCTTGCACATGCTAAGCACATGCTCTACCACTGAGTTATATCCCTAGCACCCACACTGATTTTTTATAAGAAGGAATCTTTCAATTTTGACACTTCAGCTAGTTTTAATCTCAATAAACTGAAGAATTCTAAAATTTTTAAAAGGAAGAGAAATTCCATGACTCTAAAAAAAAAAAACCTAGCATAGATTAGTGTGAATAAAATTCTTCATAATTTTGTTCATAGAATTGGGTCACCTGGTCTCATAATACAAAAAGAATGGTGATTTCTTAGTTTGATCAAAGTTGCTAAGTGGTTTTACAAGTTTTTCCTCTGGCAATACAATAATATTTTCCTGAAAAATAAGATGCTAAAAAGTTGCTGTGTTAACAGGAAATAAAGGGACTAGGGGAACTAATGTAACATCAACACAAGAAAATAATTAGACACATCCAGAATGTGGGACACCCTAAAACAATGGGTGTCCGGTTGTTCTTAAAAGTAAGTGGGGTACTGGGGGACTGTTCTATATTAGGAAAGCACATGATAGCCAAAAGCAATGCATAAACCATGACTAGATTCTAGTGAACTTTGGAGACAACTGGGAAAATGTGAATATGGATTAGCTATTTGGGATGTCTCAATCTTCCTAGGTGGAACAGTATTGTACTTATGTAGGAAAAAGTTCTTATTTTTAGGAAAACTATGGTTTAAGTATTCAGGAGTGAGGTATCCTGATGTTTACAACTTATTTGCAAGGGTTACAGAGCAAATATGGCAGATGTAACAGTCCTTGAATCTACATATACAGGTGTTTACTAGACTTTCAATTTTTTTAATGTTTGAACATCCTATGATAAATGGGGAAAAGAGAGACAATTCTAGATTCAAAGACAATAACCAAATGTGCTACGTGAACCTTCGTGTTAAATCCTAGTTCATGAAAAGAAGTTTTTTAAAAATAAAGACACTTTTGGAACAACTGAGAAAATCCAAAAATGGACTAGATGTTATAAGACATTAAGGAATTGTTAATTTCCTTAGGTGTGACAATATTATTATGGCTACATAGGATAATATCCTTCATCTTGGAACATGCCTGATGAAGTAGTTAGGGATGATGTCTACAACTTTCTTTGAAATGGTTTAGCAAAAAAAACAAAGCCAAACAAAACAAATTATACACAACATCTACACACCCTCTACCTATCTAGCAAATAAGGCAAAATGTTAACTATTAACCTACGTGATATGTTTATGGGTGATCATTCTACTCTTCTTTCAGTTGTTTTCTAAGTTCAGAAAGTCTCATAAGTGAATTTAAAACACTTTAAAGCTAAAGACAAAAAGTGCCCATCAAAATATATCTTTCTGAGGCTGAGGTTGTGGCTCAGTGGTACAGTGCTTGCCTAGCATGTGTGAGGCCCTGGGTTCGATTCTCAGCACCACATATAAATAAATGAATAAAATAAAGGTCTATCAACATCTAAAGAAATATTTTTAAAAATGTTTTTCTAAATTTCAGCAAATAGGATAAAACCACAAGTTAAAACTGTCTGATACTTTTCCCCATGAAGATTCTCTTACTAAGAAAGGAATAGCATGGATACAACATGGCTTTATTTCTATGCCCTTTCTGAGGCCCATGCATATATAATGGATGTTAAAATGGCCTTGAAACATGTAGTTTTGCTGAGTACAGGAAAAGTAGCTGGGACTTATTTTCTTTTTGTTATTGTTGTTGTGCTAGGATCAAAACTCAAGCCTTGCCAGTGTGGTGGTGCACACCTGCAATCCCTGATGCTGGAGAGGCCAAGGTAGGAGGTTCACAAGTTCAAAGCCAGCCTCAGCAACTCAGCGAGACCCTGTCTCTAAATAAAATATAAAAAGGGCTGGGGATGTAGCCCCTCTGGTTCAATCCCTATTACTGTACCAAAACAAAACAAAACCCAAGCCTTGTAAGCATGCTAAGCAGGTGTTCCATTACTAGGCTACAACCCAGCCCCAGGCCCTATTTTCAAGGAAATCAAAATAGGTATGGTGCAAATACTCTAAATTCTTATTGTCCAACCAAATGTTCCATATTAAGTTTGGTTTCTGGAGTCATTTCTAGATATAAGATCTCAAATCTGCCTACTTTAGTGTTTTTCAACATTTAGAAACCCATAAAATTCCTTTGATAAACAAACCTCATGAACTATTAAGGCAAGAATCACTTGCTACTTTCCACTTATTTTACCAATATTATTAAAGTAAAACTGAAAAGATTTATATTACAAAAAACTGAAAATTTTATCTGGCTGAGTCCTTAGTTAAGTTTTCCTAAGAAAGTAATTCCAGAAGGAAGTCTTAATAACACATTTATTCTGAAAACTCCCAATACCAAGACAATGGAAAGAACTACCTCCTGTGCTGTAGATGTCAAAGGAATCCATCAGACGGTCCAACTGATATTTTCTACAATTTACAAAACTATTAAATTTTAGTCACTTTAATAATGAGGGAACTAAGACAAAGCAATTTGTCCATGGTCACGATGGTTAATAGTGAAATTGAGACTGAAGCCTAGATAACACTCTACTCCCTAAGGTGAATACACGTTTCCTATACCTGGCAACATTTTAAAATAATTCCTATAAATACATAGAAGTACTATTATTGATTTGCTTTTATAAATTTATGAAAGGTACAAAATTTACTACTTGTCATCAAAGAAAAATTGTAACTTTTATTGATAAGAAGTCTTTAACAATTATTTTGTTTGGCTCAGTGATGCACACCTGTACTCTCAGTGACTTGGGAGGCTGAGGCAGGATTGCAAATTTGATGCCAGACTAAGGAACTTAGGCCTCAAGCAACTCAGTGAGAACCTGTCTCAAAAACAAAAACAAACAAAAAGAAGCAAAACTCCCAATTAGAACGAAATAACAATAAACAAGGGCTGGGAAGTAGCTCAGTGGTAAAGCGCCCCTGATTTCAATCTCGAGTACCAAATAATTAATTAAAAGACATTTGTATTATTTCCTTCCGTGATCTAATAAATAGACTATAGTGAAAATTCTTTGCTGGTATAATTCTCTACAAATAATTATGACATTTTGTTAAACTATAATAAAGCTCAAAGTAATAAAATAATAAAAATTTTAGTCACTGTTACTACCTTGAGCTGATGACTAGAATGTAAAAAAGCTCTGTAACTGAGGACTCAAATCAATCACTGTCGTCAATTCTACATCAAACTGTCCCACATAAGAGATGTAATTTAATTTTCTGTTTCACAAGTACTTCCACCTAGAATGCAGTTGGAGGGATTTTATTTTAGTAGTGGGAAAGTATCTACACTTAACTTATAAAGACAAAACAGAATTCTCCAGGGAAAGAAAACAATAAAAACAATAGTAAAGGTTGGGTGCACTGGCATACACCTGTAATCCCAGAAGCTCAGGAGGCTGAGAAAGGAGGATCAGGAGTTCAAAGTCAGCCTCAACAACGGCAAGGCACTAAGCAACTCAGTGAGAGCCTGTCCCTAAATAAAATAGAAAATAGGGCTGGGGGCGGGGGATGTGGCTCAATGACTGAGTGCCCCCAAGTTCAATCCCCAGTACCAAAAAAAAAAAAAAAACAAAAAAAAAAAACCTAATAATAAGGAAAAATATCAAAACAACAGAGCAAGTTATTTACACAGTTGATGTGTAGCTAATTCTCACTGAACAAAAAGAATAATTAAGAAGTATATTCTTGCTGGGCATGATGGTGCACATCTGTAATCCCAGTGATTCAGAGGCTGAGGCAGGAAGATTGCAAGTTCAAGGCGAGCCTCAGCAACTTAGCAAGGCCCTGTCACAAAATTAAGAAAGAAAAAAGATAAAGGGCCGGTGATGTAGCTCAGTGGTAAAGTACCCCTGGGTTCAGTCTCAAGTACCACAAAAAACAACAAAAAAAAGTAGATGATGATGAAGATGATGAAGATTATTCTTAAATTTCAATTATTCCTATCATATCAATATATTCAGAGAATAAAGATAAAATCACACAAAACTCAGTTCTCTATTAAATGTACAAGATAATTACAGTTCATAGCATTCCAGAGGAAAAAAACACATGCCAGGCCACTGAGTATTATTCAAAGGCGCAAATTTGTTTATTTTTCAAATGGCATAAACAACCCTCCTTTGCAAATATTATATTTTTATCACCAGGTCTAGTAACTAAAGCTGAGGAATTATTTAACATGAAGGATGTCAACCAAGCTTTGTGTGCTTTCTAGAAAGAAGAAAAGATGCAAGAGGTAAACAGAGCCCCAGAGGTAACCATGTGATTAGAAACCAATTAAGTTAAGCAATTACTGAAACTGCTCTCTCTCCTTTGGGCAAGAATGGATCACAAGTGAGACTCTTGATATAAAAATGAAAATGCTTACATGCAAAAAGGCCAAGGCTGTTTTGAAGAAAGAGTATTTTAAAGGAAGAATTATTTACATGATAATATGTGCAGTGATGTTTGATTAATGCAGATAAAGGATTTATAGTTACTTGCTTAGAAACACCAAAATGTTTTTAGACATATAACATGTTTTCACGGTGAAATTTAGTTAGTGTTCACAGTGAAATGAGGGAGGGGGGGACAGAACTAGGTGAGAGTAGGGAAGAAAATCTAAAATCTAACATGGCCTATTGGCTTTCAAGAGTTATTTTATGTGGCCCAACTATATTTTAGAGGAATAAGAAACTGTATTAGTGTATACCATAAAAAATTGTAAAACTTAATACCAATTCCAGCATGTATTACTTAAATTCATTTTTAAAAATAGTTAGCCTGACCCAGTTCAGATTTAATTACTTTGTGAAAAGAAAAGCTAAAGCAAACTTACAATAATTTATATCAAATAATTATGATTCAACTTTAAAAGTACTTTTAAAAATGAATCTATTCTACCTACCTCATTTTCACCCACAAAATGTATTTTAAAAAACCTAAATGCATAAGCTACAACAATATCAGGTTTCTTATATATAAACTATTCTTACAAACTATTCATTTCATTTTTTGGTTCCTGACCAAGTCTGGGAATCTTATTTATAAAGACATACTGCCTTAACTAAATGATGAGTCCTGTCTATTGCTTTCAAATGCACCAACCTTCTCAAAAACACTGGATGGGGTCATCAAACAAAACCTGATGTTCTGAATGATGGTATCGGTATGTCTCCAGCGTCTTCTATCATGCCGCAGCCAAGACTGCACAGCCTCGTACAGCTCTATCTCTGGGAACCTGCTCAGATGATCATTATCCAAATAAGACATGAGCTTCTCAAAGCTCAGATAGGACAAGAAGTCAGGCCTGGACATGAGTGGCACAAAGTTGTCTAGCAGAAAGGTGTCCAGCTTCTCCCTGACACCCTCGATGTTTACACCAAAATCATCTAAGAGTCTCATTATTTCTGCACAATTTTCTAAGCAGATTTTGGCTAAGAGAAAAGAGCAGCAGAACTTCACCACTTCTATTAGTTGCACATACATGGCAGCCTGAAGAATTTCATGAACAGTATTCATACTCAGTTCTATAGTTCCATAGTACATAAATTGAAGGACGTGGCTGAAACCAGTAGCAGTTAGACCTTTCAAATGAATTTTGTCCTGATCTCGTTCCCTCATGTCTGCAGTAAACATGATTCTGAAGTAATCACTCTGGGTGGCCAAGAGTGCTTTATGGGCCTGGAACTGATGATCTTCAATAACCAGAGTGACATCAAGAAGCAATCCCTCCTCATACAGTGCTCTGAACCCAGCAGAGACACTGGTGTCATGGATGGAGGAACAGAATCCTTCCACGTCCCCTGCCATGAATCACCTGGAAAAAAGTAATCAAAGAAAATAGTGTTAATCATTTCCATGCCTTCAGAAGACATTATTAACTATTTAACTATTTTTTAAAATTATCTCAGTTCTGCTAAGTCCTAACTGTACAGATCCTTCAGGAGAAGGCAACCTAAAGGTTTTAAGACAAATGTTTTCAACTTCCCTACTAAGGAAAATAATTCATTACAAATGTGTCTATCAAACAATGGTAAATTGTTAACTTACAAACAATATTTGCCTATTCCATCAACTTTACACTGCTCATTAAATAAATTTTTATTTATTTATTTTTTGGAAGAAGGGATTGAATCCGGGGCACTTAACCACTGAGTCACATCCCCCAGCCCTTTTCATTTTTTATCTTGAGGTTGGGTCACACTAAGTTGCTTATGGCCTCCCTAAGTTGCTGAGACTGGCTTTGAATTTGCAACCCTCCTGCCTCAGCCTCCCAAGTCACTGGGATTGCAGGCATTCACAACCACACCTGGCTTCATCAAATAAAATTCAAACATGTTCCAAAGTGAGTAACACAAAAAGGATTTCATAGCCAAATATTAAATTTGGAGAAAAAGAGACGAAAAAGAAATTACGTCAAAAGAAATTTACCCAATGGAAACAATCAGATAAATATGTCAAATTGTATATACAAGGTCTTTCTTTCTAGCCTTATTTATAATTAAAAAAGAGAGAGAGAGAGAGTAGCTGGGTATAGCAGCACATGCCTGCAGTCCCAGTCACTCAGGAGGCTGAGACAAGAAGGTCACTGGAACCCATGAGTTCAGGGTCAGTCTGGGCAACATCATGAAACCGTTTGAAAAACAATAACAATATTTAAAAATCCAACAACAAACTATTAAATAAATATGTTGCAGTTCTTTAATGGATTACTATAACATTTAATAATGGTAGAAGCAGGGCATGGTGGTGCATGCCTGTAATTCCAGCAATTCCAGAGGCTGAGGCATGAGGATCAGAAGTTCAAGGCTAGCCTCAGCAACTTAGCAAGTACCTAAGAAACTTAATGAGACCCTGTCTCAAAATAAAAAAAAAAGAACTAGGGATGAGATTCAGTGGTTAAGCACCCCTAGTACCAAAAAAAAAAAAAAACCCAAAAAACAAAAAACCAGACTGAGGCAGGAGGATCACAAGTTCAGAGTCCACCTAGACAATTCAGCAAGACCCTGTCTCAAATTTTATTAAAAAGGACTGGGGATGTGGCTCAGAAGTAGAACTCTCCTAGGTTCAATTCCACACTCACACACAAAAGAATGATGGCAGCAATCTACCTTTCTTTTTTTTTTTTTTTGCTGTGCTGGGGATTGAACCCAGGGCCTTGTGCTTGACAGGCAAGCACTCTATAAACTGAGCTATATCCCCAGCCCAACAATCTACCTTTCTGACAAAGGATATTTTATTAGATATTATACTAAAAAAGCAGGAGACTGCATTATACTGAGTATATCTTCAAAAACTAAATATAAGGGGCTAGGGTTGTGGTCAGTGGTAGAGCACTTGCCTCACATGTGTGGGGCACTGGATTCAATCCTCAGCATCACATAAATAAATAATAAAAAAAGGGTATTGTGTCTATCTACAACATTTTTTAAATTAAATATGCACGTATTTGCTTAGATAAAAAAAACATCTGGGGGCTAGGGTTGTAGCTCAGTGGTAGAGCGCTTGCCTAGCATGTATGAGGCACTGTGTTCGATTCTCAACACCACATAAAAATGAATAAATAAAATAAAAGGTATTGTGTCCATCTACAACTATAAAAAAATTTTTTTAAATAAAAAAAAAAAAATCTGGAAGACAGATACCAAAAATGATGTTCCCAGGTAAGTGGGATTTCAAGAGGTGTTTATCGTTTCCTTTTTTACTTACCTCATTTATCTTATTTTAAAAACAATATATTGCTTTTATACTTAAATTATACATATATAATTTTAATGGAAATTAAACCAATCTTTGCATATCAGAGAAATAAAGGTAAGGCAGTTAAAATTAGATCTAGAGCTAGGGATGTAGCTCAGTAGTAGAATGTGTGTTTAGTATATGCAAGCCTCTGGGTTCGACTCCCGACATCACAAAAAATAATAAAATTAGATCTAAGTGAAGCAGGAAAAATTAAGTCTATTACACCGCTGATAAAGCAATTTTCTCCTTTGCACATGAAGCTCTACCTACCTATCCTGTTCTTAAACTGTAGATGGATACAATACCTTTATTTATTTTTATGTGGTGCTGAGGATTGAACCCAGAGTCTTACACATGCTAGACAAGTACTCTACCACTGAGCTACAACCCAGCCCCTTATCCTGTTCTTAACTTGAATCCTCACACAGTTCCCATCTTCCTCCCTAATCATCCCTCCTCCATTCCTGAATGCATTTCCAACCCTTTCCACTGTGCCCTGTAGAACTTTGCTTTGATGTACACAATCTTCCTTATATGCTCATGTTGGTCCAAAAGTTCCCTCCACATCCTGACTTAAATAATATGACAAAGTTTTCCTCAAAGTCACAGCTGCCAAGCCTCCTGCCTTCTAATCCTATTTCTAACCCCACCCCATCTTAGAAAAAAAAAAAACTCTTCTAGAGCTTACAGACCTAAATTTCTCTTGGCTTTAAAAAATCTATCCTTTTGCTAAAATTTGGCCTTTCAATGAGATAAAAATCCATCTTCTATTGCCCCTTGTTACTTATCTAATACATACCTCCTAATCAATCACTCTCCCACTCACATTGACATACAAGCACCTCTAAGTCAGCTTCTCCTACTCAACTTTCACCAAAGATAACCCATTCAAAAACTGAGAGTCAAAGCTTCTTAACCACCTCATAAATTCCCCCTAATTCCACTGCACACTCTACTCGAAAATCTCTAGGACCTGACCTGATACAGAACTGGTTGGCACCTGAACTTTTTCTTCTTCAGTACTAGGGATGGAACCCAGGGGCACCATACCACCCAAGTCACATCCTTTTTTATTTTGAGACATGGTCTCACTAAGTTGCCTAGGCTGGCCTTGAACTTGAGATCCTCCTACTTCAGCCTCCTGAGTCACTGGGATTACAGGTATGTGCTACTGCACCTGGCACACATCTGGAATCTTAACCATCTTAATCTTAAACTTTGCACTTAACCTTCCTCCTCTTTTTTTCATTTGATATATCATTTCTTAACTTTACCTGTCATCTTCCAGCTTAGACCTTCCCATATCAGAGCAATCACTCTTCTTGCCAGGACCTACATTTCCCTTTCCCCTTTGCCTGTCCTCCATATCTTCCCTGCTAAAACAAAACTATGTTGACTGATCCTTTAATTTCAGGGGGGACCTTCAGTGCCTTACGGGTTTTTGTTTTGTTTTGTTTTGTTTGAATAGCTGCGAGGGTATTCCCTGCTGGTGTGCATTCATGTACAACAAAAGAAGCTCCCAAACTAAGGACAACTGATATGGACAAATTTCTGGGATACTACACCAATTTTAAAGCACTGTCTGTAACATCTCATGATCTGGGAATGTTTGAGCTATCTGCTGGACCACCATCCACAGACCAGGTCAGCCTAGAAGAGTACAATCAAAGCATATGGCAGGGCTGGGGAGATAGCTCAGCTGGTAGAGTGTTTGCCTTGCAAGCACAAGGCCCTGAGTTTGATCCCCAGTACCGCAAAAAAAAAAAAAAAAAAAAAAAAGCATATGGCAGCCAACACCTATGGCTCTGAATCCCCACAAAGGGCAATGCTGAAACCCAATCTCCCAAGTTTTCTTTCTTTCTTCTGGGTGTTAGAATGAACGAGTGAAACAACAGACAACACAGACGACTACTCTCACCTGCTGTACCTTTCTTTAGGGAGGTTGTTCCCACTAATCTCACTACTCTATTACCAATAAATACCTCGTCCATTACTAAAAGAACATTTCTGTGTGTTACGCTCTACGTTAGGTATGGAGATATGCACCATTTAGGAATCTCCTCCATACACTGAATGTGGCTGAGTCTTAGTTGCTGAGAGGGAAAAGTTGGCTTCCATAGACACATTAATTGCACCACTCCTCCACTCTCATAAGGAGGTGATCACTACAATTAGTACTTTGTTATACTGTCTATGACACCACATTTAACTTCTTGACATTTTAACCCATTTAATCAATAGTTATCACAGAGAGGTCATATTTTTACTAAGAAAAAAGTCAAAAAGAAACTACACTGAAAATGTTAAAAGTGGTTGTCTTGGGAGAGTATCAGGCAGTTTTACTTTTTGTTCTTTCCTATTTGCCAATCTGCATGTTTTAATTTATGTGCAATGAGAGTGTATTATTGTTTTTTAAAGCCTATTAAAAATCTTTAAAAGCCCCTAATTGCCAAATCCAATGGTCACTTCCTAGTCTCTACTTCCCTGGATCCTTCTTTAGCACGACTTAATGCCCTTGGGTTCTCTCTCAGTTCCATGACATTGTTCTCCTGTTTCTCTTCCTATTCTTAGGCTGCTCATTTCAATATCCTTCTTGGGCTTGTTTTCCTTAAATGTTCTTATTGCCTAGGATTCTGTTCTTGCTCTTTTCTCATCTAAACACTGAACCTCCCTAAATGATCTCAGCTAAATTCATGGTTTCTACTAAGACCTATTTTCACCAATACCTTGATCATCTGCCCAAATCTCTATCCTTACTTCAGTCCTATATAGGTTTAATCAATTGCCTAGTAGACACTTCTAGGTGCCTATTTAGGGATGATCCCATTTTGTGATTTCAAAATCAACATATCTAAACAGAATCCTAATTCTATTATCCCCTTAACCAGTTTTTTTTTAATCTTGTATTTCTCCATCTTATCAAGAGGCATTTTAGGTACCTCGTTCTCTATATTTGTGTCTTTTTCTTATAGTACTGAGGGCACTCTGGGGGCACTCTTCCACTGAGCTACATCCTAAGGCTTTTTAGATTTTTTATTCAACTTTTAATATTGACACAAGGTCTCACTAAGTTGCTGAGGATGATCTCAAATTTGTGATCCACCTGCCTCAGTCTCCTAAGTAACTGGGATTATAGGTATGCATCACCATGACTGACCCCCATTTGTCTCTAACTCCTATTGATTCTACCACATTAAATGTTTACTTATCTAAGACAGCAAAGTATTCTCAAAATGAAACTAATATCAGAAATTTAATTAGTACTCCATTAATCAAAAACTATAATTTCAGCCAGTCGTGGTGGTCTGTGCCTACAGTCCCAGCTACTTGGGAGGCTGAGCCAGGAAGATCACCTGAGCCCAGGCATTTTAGGGCTACCTAAAGCAAGACCTCATCTTAAAAAAAAAAAGTAACTATGTAGTTTTATTTTGGGAATGTAAAACACAAGAGGGCTTTATCTATAATTTGGGGAAAATATTTTAGACAATGTAATCAATGCTTATCAGAACTACTTTACTAATGCATTCAAAATTAAAGCAAGTTATCAATGTGGCCCTGTTTTTCTGAATTATTTTTACTTATTTCTACTTCTTTACTTAGGCACTGAAGATTGAATCCAGGGGCATTTAACCACTGGGCCACATCCCCAGTCCTCTACCCTTTTTTACTTATTTATATTCCTTTTATTTTTTATTTTATTCTGAGTTAGGGTATCACTAAATTGCTTTTGGCCTGGCTAAATTGCTGAGGCTGGCCTCAAACTTGTGATCCCACTATCTCAGCCTCCTGAGTCACCAGGATTATGCACCTGGCTCTGAATTATTTTTAAAAGTAAAATCAATGAGCTTAGAATTTCTCAAGTAAAATAAAGCATACGTACAAAAATGAACAAAAGGAACCTCATACAGTGGTGAATGGATAAACAAACATTCTTGATACTAGAGGGCTATCAATATCATGCTAATTATCAATTTTCAATATAGAATAAAAACAAGAAATTAAACTGGATGAAAAGTCTGGCATTTCATAATCTTTCTCAGGGTTATTATGGTCACCAATTGTCACTCTGGTTTGTCAAGATATAATGACTTAATGAATATTTAATAACAAGGCTGAACAACAACATTCATATACTTGAGAGTAGACTTGTGCTGTTTCATTAATCTGTTATATAGAATACTATATATTTCACTTCATGTGAAAACAATCCTCTCTATTCAAAAGTTACCACTATTTGGAAAGCTAATATTCATCTTTCTAAAAGATACTCTATCTAAAGGAAACTTTTAAAAGGAGATACAGGGGTCAGAGATATAGCTTAGTGGTAGAGGGAGTTCTTAGTATGCACAAGGCCCTGGGTTTGAGCCCAACACCAAAAAATAAAAGAAGATACTATGCTTTCTCAAAAAAAAAAATAATAATTCGGGTTCTGGATAGTATGTGAAAATATCATAAGGCAATGAAGTAGGGGAGGAGGCAGACTCCTCTAGGCATCCAGCCTGCTGAAAGGGATTACTAGCAGGCAGGTTTCCACTCCCTAGTTCTGGCCGTAGTCACATATGGTCAGACCAGGATAGGAAATATGAATCAAGATGAACACCCTTTTGTCAAGAATTTAGAATTTAGGGGAGGGGAGAGAAGAAAGAAAGGGAAAAAGAGACAGACATGCACTGACTGTGTGACTGGAACATGTCAAAGAGCAGCTGTAGGTATCCATTTCTGCCTGCCATGTGGGCTAAGTATCAGAGAAAGACAGCCAACTGAACAAGAAGAAAGCCAAGATGAGAGGATGGGGAGTGCTTCTTAACACCTTCATGTTCCAGTCCCCAGACCCAGGTCTATGTCTGGTCTTGGGTTGTGAGAGATATCCTTATATTCCTAAGAGCAAATTCCCCCATTTTACTACCTCAGATGATTTCTCCTATTAAAATCAAGGGCCCTAACTAAAAGTTTTAAAACAGAAATATATTTACTCTGATTAAAGTTACTTAAACTTTCTTGGCCTTCATTCTGCATCTGTAAAAATTAGAGCATTAGATTGTGATGCTTTCTAAACTTTTTTTCTTTTCCCAGTACTAGGGACTGAACCCAGGCCTTCGCACATGCTAGTCAACTGCTCTACAGAACCCCCACCCCCCAGTACTAGGGATGGAACTCAAGAGTGCTTATTAACCACTGAGCCACATTCCCAGCCCTTTTTTATTTTGAGAAAGGGTCCCACTAAGTTGCTGAGGGAGACTTTGAACTTGTGATGCTCCTGCCTCAGCCAAACAAGCAGCTAGGATTATAGGTGCATATCGCCATGTCCAGCTCTAAACTTTGGAGTCATAAAATTCTCATTTATTCTTCTACTTTTCACATGACCTCACAGATATGTAATGCACTTATGTAAATATGCAAAGTAAATAAACTATAGCTACTTTTAAAGTCTTACCAATGCATTTGCAAAGTTTACCTGATCTGAACCAACCTCTAAAACCAATTTACGAGCTTATTTGCTTTGATTTTTCTTGTTGCTGTAGATGGACATAATACCTTTATCCTTTATTTTACTTATTTATTTTTATGTGGTGCTGAGGATCGAACCCAGTGCCTCACACGTACTAGGCAAGTGCTCTACCACTGAGCTACAACTTGATAGCTAATTTGTAACTTCTTTTCTACCTGAAAAGTTTAGTGCACCTATTAGTAAGACTAACAGTGTTAGAGCAGCAGTATATTTTACCTTTTTAAAAATTTTGAGACAGAGTCTCATTAAATTGCCAAGGCTGACCTCAAACTTCTAGATCCTCCTGCCTAAGCCTACCAAATCACCAGTATTACAGGTGTATGCCATCATATCCAGCTTGTATTTTACACTTTTAAGGGAAGTGTGTACAAAGTAGAAAACAATGGAATGTTCAGTGATTAACTTAACTGACCAACATGATATAGTTACAGTACAGGTCTGAAGTCTGATAGCAAAGATTGAATGCTGGTTCTACCTATTAGCTCTGTGACCTTGGGGCAACTACTTAGCTTCTCTGTTCTCTAATATCCTCATCTGTAAAAGGAGGTACTAATAGTAATAGAATGTACCTCATAGGTTGCTGTGAGTTAATGAGTTAATACATGTATAGCACTTAGCATGATTCATGGTCCCTAAGTACACTATAATATAGTGCTTACTGCTATGTCCCTTCACTTGGTACTACTGGAGGTCAAATAATCCTAACCCTTAAACTTGGGAGTTAAATAATAAACCTGACCCAGTTAACTTCAGAGAAACTCTTCTCCCTAGTGACACCATTTCTAACCATGGTCCACCTTTTTGGGACCCAGACCAACTGTAACTGGATAAAGACGTGGTTCACAGGTGAAAAGATTTTTTTTTTGGTACTGGGGAATGAACCCAGGGGTGTTTTACCACTGAGTGACAGCCCCAGTCCTTTTATTTTTTTATTTTGAGGCAGGGTCTCACTAAATTACTGAACTCCTCGCTAATTGCTGAGGCTGGTCTCAAACTTACAATCCTGTTGCCTCAGTCTCCTGACTGACTGGGATTACAGGTGTGAGCCACTGTATCCAGCAGAGATGACTTTTTAGTCAAGGTCATACAATTCATTAGAAATAGAGTTAAAGATTACCCTATGTGCATATATGATTACATGACCTGTGTAAACCTACGTCATGTACATCCAGATGAATGAGAAGTTATACTCCATTTATGTATGATGTGTCAAAATGCACTCTGTCAGGTATAACTAATTAGAACAAATTAAAAAGTATATTAAAAATAAAAAAGAAATAGAGTTAAAGGGCTGGGGGTGTAGCTCAGTGGTAGAACACTTGCCTAGTATGTGAGAGGCCCTAGGTTTGATCACCAGCACCATTTACATAAAAAGTTAAGACTAGAATTTGATTTGTTAAAAAAAAAAAAGTTTGGTTAGAAAGAGAACAATCTTTGAAATCAAAGTATTTACTAGTACTTACCACTTTTGTGACCCCGATAAATTTGAAATTTTGTTAATTTCCTGATCTTGGTTTCCATCCTTATATTAGGAATAATAATAATCTGACTGAGTTGGGGTACTGATTAAATATCTAGCCCAGAGCAAGGCATCCCACTAGAGGTCCATCAATGCTCGTTTCCTTTATCCAACTCTTACCTAAAGCTCCCCATCACTAACAAGACCAGAGGGATTTAAGACACCTCAATCTCTTCCATACAGACCCCAAGCCTCTCTAGGGTTTATCACAATGAAGAGATGTACTGGTAGTCAAAAACACTGGACATCATTTTGTAACAGCTTTGTTTTCCATTTGTTCTAATCATGAAAGTATGATTTTCTAGTTTTAATAGTGGGCTCCTTTGGCTTTTCTGCCCTAACCAAAGTTAGTCTATATCTATGCTGTTTCAGAAGCCACTAGCCATGAGACTATCAATCACTTGAGATGGGACTAGTCCAAACTGAAATTCTTTAAGCATAAAATGAACTGTATTTTGAAGTCTTAGTATCAAATAAAGTATGTAAAAGTGTCTTGCTAAATTTTATATTGATTATATATTGAAATATTTTGGACATATATTAAAATAAACTAAAATTAATCTCACCTGTTTCTTCTTTTCAGAAAACTTGCTATAAGAAAATTTTAAACTGCATGTGACTTGAATTATATTCTAATGAACAGCACTGATCTATAAAATCAGTGTTTAAGGCATCAAACAACCAAATTTACAAATAAACACATTAAACAAAACCAACTTGTTCACAATTCATACCCTGGATGCTATGAAAAAGAAAAGACTTAGAATGAGCGAGGCTTAAAAAAAAAAAAGAATAAAACTACAACACAAAAACACTTAAGTTGAAAATAACTAGAAAAAGGGCAATGTAAGAATACAAAAAAAAATGTAAAATCATATACCTAAGAATTCTCTAAATACAGAATTATACCAACTTAAGGGAGAAGCTAATAATTATCAGAACTAATCATTATAAAATTAACACAAAACTCAAATAATTCTATAAGTTATTTGAAGGCTGGGGGAAAATCCATTAGGGTCTTCAAGAAAATATATTTACTGGCATACACAATGTTTAATGTTCTGCATACTCACTTTTCAAAATGGATCATCAGACTAAGGGAAATTATGTTTCATAAATAATATGTACATACTCTACGCTTGGCCTTCAGAATTTCAAATGGCAAGTTTTTTTCAAAAGGGGAATGATCCTAAATTAGACTAAACTACAAGGATACTTTTACTACTAAGAAATACTGAAAACTTTGTCTTGTTTCATCAACTTGGTACTGACAAAAGAAAGGGGGCTGAGGGTATAGCTCAGTAGTAGAGTGCTTGACTAGCATGCAGGAGACTGGTTTGATTCCCATCACTGCAAAAAAATCCTTTTAATTTAAAAAAGGAAAGTAAATCTCACATTTTTTTGCATAAGAATGATTAGCACAGCAATTCTCCAACTATGGGAGTCCTCAGGGAGGACTGGGAGTCTGGTCCCCTAAAATGGCTCCCCAGGTCAAAAATTATTTTCAAAATAATTTTTCAAAATTGTCTCTTTCACCTTTGTTCTCTCACTGAACTGATCTCCAGTAGTTTACTCATGATGTGAATGCAGAAGCTGATGAGTCGTCTTTTATTAAACCAGACATTAAAGAGATCTGCAAAATTGTAAAACAATGCCACTTTTCTCATCATGTTCTTATTTTAAATTATTTTAATAAAAAATGTTCTGAATGGGGGCTGGGGAGATAGCTCCGTTGGTAGAGTGCTTGCCTGTCAAGCACAAGGCCCTGGGTTCAATCCCCAGCACTGCAAAAAAAAGAAAAAATGTTCTGAGTGCTGTGGTGCACACCTATAATCCTAGCAGCTTGGGAGGCTGAGGCAGGAGGATCATGAGTTCAAAGGCAGCCTCAGCAACTTAGTGAGGTCCTAAACAACTCAGTGAGACTCTGTCTCTAAATAAAATATAAAAAGGTCTGGTTCAGTGGTTAAGTGCCCCCGAGTTCAATCCCTGGTACCAAAAAAAATTAAAATTAGAAAAATTTTAAATTTTTTAAAAAAAATGTAAAATGTGATCTAAGCAACCATTTAGTGGGTTTTCAAAAAAGAATTACGAATAAGTTTTTAAATTTCCTAGTACAAATCAATTTCTATATAATTTAATATAATCCACATGAACCAAATTTTGTTAGGATCCCAATAATTTTTAAGAGTATAAAGAGGTCCTGGGACCAAAAAGTCTGAATACCACTAAAGGTGTGATAAGAGATAAGTGACCACACATACACACACACGACCTCTTCCTACCTCTGCCCTGGAAGACTATTCCTACTATTTACACCACAGAAATTTCTAACAGTTCAAACTCTCTAGTGAATAGTAAAGAAAGAAGTCTGGTGGAGGTAAAGTTGGACAGGAAATTAAAGGCAAAGAAATTAAATGCTTCCTTTTCAGTTAGAAGGCTGCCATTCTGATTTGAAGGCAAAATTCTGAGCAATAGAAGATGTTTCCAAATTAACTAACCTCTGTGCTTATACCATAAGTGGTAATTTATCACTCTCACATTCTTCCCACAGATACCTGAAAATTCATATTCAGTACAAAAGTTAGATCCTCAGAGGCTAATGCTTATCCTCAATGAAGAATTTAAATGGTTTTATACTACCTTCAACCTCAAATTGTTCTACCAAATTTGATGACTACAAAGAAAATGCCATACTTGCAATATTAAAAAAAAGAATGCAAGCTGGGCACTGTGGCGCAAGCCCATAATCCCAATCACAAGTTCAAATCCAGACTCAACAACTTAGCAAGGCCCTAAGCAACTTAGCAAGACTGTCTCTAAATAATATATAAAATGTGCTAGGAATGTGGCTCAGTGGTTAAGTGTTCCTGGGCTCACTCTCCAGCACCAAAAAAAAGCAAGAGAGAGAGAGAGAGAGAGAAGAGGAGGGGGGGGAGAGAGAGAGAGAGAGAGAGAGAGAGAGAGAGAGAGAATATAAGGCTTACTATGTATAAAAACAAAATTTCTGAATCATATTTTCCTGATTTCTACAACCTATAAAGTAACTTTAAATTTAACCACCTCTTTTTACACACATTGTTAGTTATAGATGGACATAATACCTTTATTCATTTCTATGTGGTGCTGAGGACTGAACCCAGTGCCTCACCTGTGCTAGGCAAGCACTCCACCACTGAACCACAATCACAGCACTGAGCCACAATCCCAGTCCAAATTTAACAATCTTGAAGAACACAACTTATCAATGTATGAGTCTAAAAGGAAAGAAAATTTTGAAAGACTTTTCTAGCAGTCATTTTACCCTGAGATACACTGCTCAAACTAAGAAACAACACAGTTTAATATCAGAAGAGGGCTAATTTTAATTTGTGTAATACTGGAAATCTTTCCATAAGAAATATTTTTATAACTCAGTACCAAATTGCAAATGGTCAGTTAACTAAACTATTAAGAAGGTTCTGAGCTGGGAGCAGTGGTGCATTCCTGTAATTCCAGTGATTCAGGAGGCTGAGGCAGGAGGATCCTCAAGTTCAAAGCCAGTCTCAGAAACTTAGCAAGACCCTTTCTAAAAATAAAAAATAAAAAGGGCTGAGGATATAACTCAGTGATAAAGTGCTCCTGGGTTCAATCCCCAGTAATTAAAAAAAAAAAAAAGGTTCTGACTCCTCCAGTCTCTAAGCTGGCACCGAGTAACCAAATTATTTCACCTTTCATGTATGTTTAAGCATTTAGTCATCCTGCAATACAAGAAACCTTCTAAGAAAAAAAAAAACCTCTGTTTCAATACTATTTTTCATCAGAATACTTTAATGCTCCTCTGCTTATTCCTCACTACAAGTAGAAGTAGTCCAAAAGTGATGTCATGGAAAACAGCTTTCCTAACCTTTAGAGATTGGCTCCAGTGAAAACTCTAGGAAAAGACTCTATTGGTAAATAAACCCCCAAATCTTCTAAGTTACATTCTAGCATGAAATCACAGATCCTGTAACGTTAGCATGTTATCAGAAAATTATACAACTAAACTAAATTTTTTGGAAGGTCTTGATGTTATAATACAGATTTCCTACAAATTTTTAAAGTCCACAATGCAGAATCATTAACTAAATTCAAAGATCTTATCAAGGACAAAGGATAATTTTTCTATCTGCTCTTATTTCCTGCAAATTTTTAAAGTCCATGATGCAGAATTATTAACTAAATTCAAAGATCTTATCAAGGACAAAGGATAATTTTTCTATCTTTTTATTTGCTTCAATGATTCACCCAGATGAGCTTTAAGAATCTTTTATATTAAAACAGAGAAAACTGAGAACACATTTTGCCTTTTCTACATTTTTTCTGTCTTGTTTTTGGTACTGGGGATTGAACCCAGAGGTGCTTAATCTCTGAGCCACATCCCCAGCCCTATTTTGTATTTTATTTAGAGACAGGGTATCACCGAGTTTCTTAGGGTCTTGTTAAGTTGCTAAGGCTGGCTTTGAACTCATAATCCTCCAGCCTCAGCATCCCAAACTGCTGACATTACAGGTGTGCACCACCACACCCAACTTCTGGGTTCTTTATTCCAAAGTTAAAATTTCTGGGCTGGGGATATACTTCAGTGGTAGAGCATTTTCCTAGCACATGCAAGGACCTGGGTTCTATGCCCCGGACTTAAAAAAAAAAAAAAAAAAAAGCAAAAAGTGCAAAGTTAAAATTTCAAATTTTGAACAAGACTTCCACTTTTGGACCCAGAGCAATACAACATATACCCATGATAGAGATGATCTGAGAATTGTTCCAATAATTCCTAAAATCCTAAAATAACAATTGTAATACCCTTTTATTCTCTTCCCTATTGCTGCTATTTCTTGAAAAACAGTCACACTCCCACTTTAAGGCCTCTCTACTTGCTGTTCCCTCTGCCTGGATCACTCTCCAGATACTTACCTCTTCCTTCAGATCTTTATTTCAGTGTCATTTCCCTAAACACCCTCTTAAAATTTCAAAATCTGACCCAACCTACCTACCAGATAATCCCATCTTCTTTCTCTGCTTTATTTTTCTCTACTGCTTCAAACATCTTTGTTGTTGTTAGCCTGGCACAGTGGTGCACAACTGTAATCCCAGCTACTCAGGAGGCTGAGCCTAGCCTAGTCAACTTGGCAAGACAATGTCTCAAAACAAAATTTTTTAAAAGGACTGGAAATGTATCTCAGTGGTAGAGTGCTTTCCTAGCACACAAAGGGCCCTAGGTTCAATCTTCAGTACCACAAAAAATAAATAATAATAATAATATATTTTGTTTCATTGACTGTTGTATCCCTAACATCTCGAACAGTGCTTAGCACATTAAGAAGTGCTTAATTAATACTGGGATGAATGGATAAACTTAATCCTCACAACCCTCCATGTTCTATAACCATTACTGACTTAGAGGTAAGAAAAATCAAAGCTCAGAGGTTAAGTAACTTGCCCAAGACTGTGATTATTAATCGGTTGTGGAGCTGGGGTCTGCCTGACTTCAGAGTCCTCCTGATTAACTACTGTTCTACACTGTCTCATCAAGGACTCTTTCATTGCTCTTCAATTAAAAAAAAAACTCACAGGAGCGAACAGCATTCTGAATGAAATGAAATATATGCTAATAAATTAATCCACACACACACCCCTCTCCAAACTAAAGATCCATTTTCCTTACAGTTAAGTTATTCACTCTCAAAACATTTGCAATGGGAAAGGCCAAACTTGACAATGGGCCAACAACATCACTTGCAGGAGGGGGGCCTTGTTCAAAAGCAGGAAAAAAATGTTGTTAAAGATACTAAAATATAAAGCTTTTTCCTTTCTTCGGTCTCTCTTGACTTGTCATGATGTGTTTTTATTTGCTGTTTTATGTCATTCTAAGAAAAATTAAAAATTTAAATTATTAGTATGAATTTTACCATTCACCTTTATATTGTACAATGCCAGTTTTACATGCAGGTTTTTAAAACAAGTATTGGTCTCTTTTGCACAACCATGAAGCCAAGCCAGCCCTGGTTCCAAGATTTTAGCCCTAGATAACCCAAATCAAAACAGAGGTCAAACCCTGAAATTCCCAATAAAGCAGTGATTTGCCAAAATTTTATCTTCAGGACAAGCAATAAGACCAATGTATAAAAACAACCACTTTAAAGTAGGCTCTTCCTTTTGCAATTTTAATCTTGCCTGCCTTATATTATGCTGCCTTTTTATAAAACACAAAAGCATATTCTGGAAGACAACTGATATTGAACTACTAGTGGAATATAAATTTAATGAAACATCTAACTACTCAGAAAACCATTTGTTAGCTAAAAATAATACACCTAAAAAAAGCTTTTCACTTTTTGTGGACCATTTTTAAACCAAACCATACTACATTTTTGATGTGCCAAGGAAGTATGATTCCATACTGATCTGTTACACATACAAATTCTGGCAAATAAATTTCATTTTTAAACCACAAATATTTACCATCTTATGTTTTTCCCAAATTAATCAGCAGTAAAGAGTGAAAATGAACATCCTTCACCACTGATAGTAACTTGAAGCACCTACTAAGTGTTGTGGTTATTAAAAATGAGAAATTACATAAATATTACATTAAATGCCCAAAAGCTGAAATTTGCTATACATTTCTAGATCTACTAAGAATCACAGAAACATGAATGCATTTATAAGCTCTTCAAAAACAATTTTCAAATGGGTAGAGGAATTCAGGCATCCTGTTCCCTAGATATGAAAAACAGACATTAAAATCAGGGCATATACATTTAAAAAGCATTTTCTAAATTAAAATTTAATCAGATTAACAAAGGAAGACAAATTCAGAAAATATAAAAGACTAAACAAACGCAAGGTGTTAAATAAATATTCTGGGTAAGAATAGGGGCCTCAGCGGCCTAGAAACATGAAAAGCAAGGCCCTAGAGTAACATTAAATTTGAATTAAAGAATACCGTTATTTAAATAAGCAGTTAGCGTTTCGTAGAGGGAAGGCCAAGCAACGTGACTATTATATATCTATGGATTCTCAGCACCGCTTCACTAATACATGCTTATTTGCTTATACTTATAATATAGAAATAAAGAGGCAGCAACAGTTAGCCACTACAACATTAACCACTCTGGCAAAGGTTACTTAAAAAATGGCCTTACATTTTTACAACACTTAACAGCTATAGATTATTTTCACATATATGACCTCATATAGTCCTTCCGACCCTATGATGTGGGTATTACTGGCTAGATTTCATGGATAAGAAGCCGAGGCTCAGCACGCGATTTTCTCAGTAACCCAGTCGAACCCAGACCTTCCCATTCCACGCTTTATGCCTCAACATTTCGCAGAGTTCTATTTCAGAATTTTTAAAGGGAAGGAACGGGTTAGGGGAGAAATAATCATGGTACCTGCAGCTGTGTGCTGCAAAAAATGGCTGAATTATTCTTCTTCCTTTTTTTTTTTTTTTTCCTCTTTCTCTCTCTCTGAAAAAAAAAATTAGATTTCAAACAATTTAAGTAAACTCAGACAAATTAGGTCCCGGCGTCTACCAAATGTTTGACTCAGACCTGTACAGAGGGCCACGGAATCCGCGCCTTGCTAGGGGCCGCGAGAGAAGCCCGGGCTCCGCAGGCCGGCGGCCAGGGGCGGCTACGCACCTCGGGGGTCCTGTCCAGCCTCTAGTGGACGGCAGTCTGCATCAGGAAGAAGCGGGCCAGCCGGCCGAACGGTGGGCGGTCGGGCGCCGGGAAGGCACTCGACAGGCTCCTCCAACGTCTACAAGGGGCCGCTCCCGGGCCGGGCAGGAGTGCTCCGGCGGGCGGCGAGTCTGCGTGCCTGCGGCCCCCTCGGAACCAGTCCTGGGAAAGAAGACAGCACTGAGTCGCGAGTCCAGACAGTCCGGCTAGGCGCAAGGCGGCACGGCGTCGGGGCCGGCCTTGCCAACGCCGGGGGCCTCGCAGGGCCCAGCGGGGCTCGGCGGGAGGGCCGACTTGGGGCCACGAGCGGGGGAAGGGGATGAGGGGCCGTCGACAGCAGGAGAAGGGCCAACGGTGGCAGAGTCGACGACGGCGTCTCCGGGCTTCTGCCCCGAAGCGCGCCGAGGCTCAGGATCACCCACGCCGGGGGTGGAGGAAGGCGGGAAAGGGGCGGGCAAGGGGCGGGGCGTGCGGGGCCACGAGCCAGGGGCCGCTCCGGGCCTCGCGCCCCCTGCGGGCCGCGGGAGCCGCCCGGGGCCCGCCCAGGGAGGCGGGGCTGGCCGGCAGGGGGCCCTGTGCTCCTTAGTCTCAACGCGGAAACCCGCCAACCTAGGAGACAGGGAGGAGGGTGGGAAGTTAAGGGGTGGAGAGCAGACCCAGGAGGCCCCCTCGGGGCCCCTGCTGGCGCCCCGAAGGGGCCAGCGCTCGGCCTGGAGGGTGTTTACCTTCCCCCTGGTCGAGCGCCAATGCCGCCATTTTTCAGCCTAGCGCGCGTCACTTCCGGCGCCACGGGAGCGGGAGCGAGTGTGGGAACCGGGTGGGGGAGGGCTGTCCCGCGCCGGCGGCGTCCCGCATCCCCACCGCTGGCAAGCGGCGGCAGCAGGGCCCCACCGAGGAAGAGAGACAGCCAGGTGCTGCGGCCGCGAGCCCACGGGACTTTCCCCGGCAGCGCCGCCGTCGAGGCTGGGGACATTAGGCTGTGCAGGTCCCCTAGCAACAGTCCCTCCGCCTGCAGGAACCGTGGGCCCGTAGCCACTGCGGTGCACAAGTTAAGGCTGGGAAGCCCTTAAAATGTATTTTTACATCTTGCACACGATCGGGGTAGGGGAATCCGAAACAGCGTAGAGGAAGCTTTGCCATAGCTACCTGTTTAAAAGTGACGATCTGCGCCTAATGACATCATTTTTTTTTGTAAGGCAACTTGCAGTAGATTATTGCGTCACTGTTCCACTTGGCGTATTGCACAGCAATTACACGTTTCAGAAATGCATTTCCCAGAGGTGGAAAAAGTCATAGAAAATGACTGCGCCACATGGAGAAATGCTGGATCTAAAATACCGTTCTGTTTGTAACAAAATAAGAACGAGCATTCAGAGGGCAGTGAGATTTTTGTTATTCATTTTTAACTAATGAGCTATAGAATTTCAGCTAATGCTTTTTAAACATTCTTGATTTAAGAATATAAAACTACACTATAGGACTTTTGTAAATTTTTAATGAAATCTCTATGGGAAAAAATGTAGATGACAAATACACAGTTGGAAGCCAGTGGTTCTAACGACTAACTTTAAATTAGGTCATCCATTGCCCATTTCTGATCTTAAACTGAGGTATTTGTTTCCCCCACCCCTGTCCACACCCCCCGCCGCCATTTTCTCTCTAGACCAATATCCTGATGAACTTTCCGTGAGATGTTATGACGAAAAGCGATCATTATCTCTTTCTAGCAAACTTGAACATGCCTTGTTTCCCGAGAGGCTAAAATAACACACGGTGTACTGTTTTGCTGAAGTAAAGTACATCGTGGGAAACACAGAGAATCATTTTAATCTTTTGAAAATAGGGAGATAAACTTTCCTTTTCTGACTTAAACTATAAAAACAATCTTTAAAAAACTATACTGAATCCCCAAGTAGTCCACACTTCCATCTTTTCCAATAGCTCCTTTAACATCTTTATATTCACTATTTAAAAATCTTTGCTTGGGCTGGGGTTGTAGCTCAGTGGTAGAGCGCTTGCCTAGCATGGTTGAGGCGCAGGGTTCGATTCTCAGCACTACGTACAAATAAATAAAGGTCCATTGACAACTTAAAAAAAAACCTTGCTTACTGTATTTGTATCTATTACTACATAAGAAATTGCCTCAGAACTTATCACCTTAAAATAGCAAATTTAAAAAATTTAAACCCTAAAATAAACTTAAAATTGCACACATTCCACTTTTTAACATTAATTTTCATACGTTATGAAAAGTTAAAAGTACTCTACCACTGAGCCACAACTCCGGCCCCCAAGAAGTTGTATTTAATCCATGATGGTGTTTTTTTTTTTTTTTTCCAGTGCTGGGGATCAAACCCATGGCCTCCCACATGCTAGGCAAGCACTCTGCTACTTAGCCATACCCTCAGTCCTCTCTAAAAAAAAAAAGAGTAGTATATATGATAGCAGTACTTTATATCTAAATGTACACACACACACACACACACACACACACACACACACAGAAGGGTCTAGTATACTAAGAAGACGTTTTGCTTCTTCAGTACCAAAGAAAGTAACTTCCCATCTAAATAAACTAATGCCTTCAGCAGTAATTCCTATCTTCAATTAACTCAGGGTTGTTTTACAGGAGTTGTGTCCTGAGAAATGCATCCACAGGCAATTCCATTGTTGTGAGAACATCAGAGTGTACTTACACAAACCTAGATGATACAGGTCAATCATTCAATGTGGCTTCTTGATGTACTCCAGACAAGGTAAACATGAGATGTACAAGGTTGCTGCTGCTGTAACATGGCATAATGTTTTACAGTAAACTTTTTTTTTTTTTTTTTTTTTTTTTGCGGTACTGGGGATCGAACTCAGGGTCTTGTGCTTGCAAGGCAAGCACTCTACCAGCTGAGCTATCTCCCCAGCCCTTACAGTAAACTTTTTTTTTATAAGCAGAAGGAGTACACTCAAAAATGATTTTAAAAAACATATAATTACATAAACCAGTAACTGGCGTATTATCTTTAGTAAGTACTATGTACAATACATCATTGTAAGTGCTATACTTTCCTATGACTGGTAGCGCAGAAGGTTTATTAACTGTAGTATCATCACAAATGTGTGAATAAGGCATTGTGCTACCAAGTTAGGACAGTTATGACATCGTTAGACAATGGGAATTTTTCAGCACTATTATAATCTTACAAGACCACCATCATACATGTGGTCCATAACATCCTTATGCAGCATATATCTATCTGTACCTTTCTCACCAACCGTTGGTTGAAAGTAATGGAAGCTCCTAAATATCTTGAGAGCTTCTTTTTAAAACTGTCTTTTCTTAGCTCTTTAGTCTAAGAATTTGAGAATAAGCATTCCTCAATTGCTATTTAGGCTGCATTGAAGTCTGATGTCCTGAGGCATGCTTGAAGGCTTGAGCCTGGGAGTGGTGATAGAATTGGGAGGTTTCTAACCAAGGGTTCAGAAGATTTAGGATACTGTATTACCTCCTCCTTCTTCCTTTATTTTGCTATTTTGTTTTGTGGGGGTGTTTTTTGAAGGGAGGGTACTGGGAATTTAACTCAGGGACGCTTTATCACCGAGCTACACCCCCCAGCCCTTTTTACTTTTTATTTTGAGACTAAGTTGCTGAACCTGGCCTTGAACTTGCAATCCTCCTGTCTCAGTCTCTGGAGTTGCTGGGATAATAGGCAGGCGCCACCATGCCCAGCTTGTTTTGTGTTTTAAATTCAGGCACTATATCCACACCTGAAATTCTAGCCACTCTGGAGATTAAGGCAGGAGGATTACAAATTCAAGGCCAGTCACTGCAACATAGCAAGACCCTGTCACAAAATAAAAAATAAAAAGAGCTGAGGGCGTAGCTCAGTGGTAGAGTGCCCTGGGTTCAATTCCCATTATTGAGGGGAATGGAGGGAAGGCTTTTCAGAAATCCTGTCAATGGTAGTTGTTGTGATAATAACTTTTCAGATAATAACTAATTGCCACCTAGTCTTTGCAAATGAGAGTGATATCTATAATAGCTATTCAGAAATTTTAAGGCAGCTTGTGGAACTCAGTCCATCTTTGTCCCCTCAGGGGCCACTGGTTTCTTCTAAATCAGTACAATTTCTACAGATCCACACCAAGCTGCAGACACCAACATATTCCAACATGAAGGTTGCTGTAGTCCTAAACATATCTTCCTTCCTATCCCAGATGGAACCTTCAAAACACAATCTGAGGTGGGTGTGGTGATGCACACCTGTAATCCCAGTGGCTCAGGAGGCTGAGGCAGGAGGATTGGGAATTCAAAGCCAGCCTCAGCAAAAGAAAGGCACTAAGCAACTCAGTGAGACCCTGTCTCTAAATAAAATACAAAATAGGGTTAGGGATGTGACTCAGTGGTCAAGTACCCCTGAGTTCAATCCCTGGTACCAAAAAAAAAAAAAACCCACAATCTGAGGATCCCCAAAATTTCTGTCTTTTAACTTCAATGTTTTAATAGCCAAATAGAATAATTTAGGGACTGAGAGTATAGCTCAGTGGTCCTGGGTTTGATCCCTAGAAACAGTAAGTAAATAAATAACTTGAACCCTTATGCTGTATGACTAGGAAATTGGTATCTTTATAAAATGTTGGAAGATTCCTGGCTAGTGCTTAAACATCTTGGTTATTGCTGGTTACCTCTCACTTGGACTGGCACCTCTCAGCTTCTTTCATATTACCTCTGGCCTTCTGGTCTATGACCACCTCTCCATCTCTTTCTATCCACTCCTTTCTAATTCATGAACCTGACCCACATTCTTAGGCAAAGCACAAACCTAAAGGTATCACACAGAAAATTTAATCTCTAAACAGGTCATGGCAACTGGGTGTGGTAGCACATGCCTGTAATCCCAGTGGCTCCAGTGACTGAGGCAGGAGGATTGCAAGTTCAAGGCCAGCCTCAGCAATTTAGTGAGATCCAGAGCAATTTAGTGAGATCCTGTCTCAAAATAAAAAACAAAAAGGGCTGGGAATGTGACTCAGTGATTAGACACCTTTGGGTTCAATACCCATTTCCAAAAATAAATAAACAGGTCATGGCTTCTAGAAATTCCTATACAGGGATTTCCTCACTGGTCATCCCTAGGTCAGATCTATAGTCATTTGATGGAAACCCATAAGTTTATCAGTTGTTTCTCCCATCTCTTCTCTTCTCCAATCTCTTGAAGACCAAATCCATTTCCCTGGACCCAGCTGGGAGAATACAAATCCCCAAACATTCAAAAGGGTGTGAGTGCAAAGATAAAAGAAAACAAAAACAATCTTCAAAGGGTACCCCCATGAAACAGAACGTGACTGAAATATGCATATTTGTATTATTTCACCACTGTGGTGGGGGAGGGGGAGCTACTCAAGGAAAATGAATTAATAATTTGGCTTATGTCGACATGGCCAAGAAGACTCACCAGGGTCCGTCCTGGAACCAAGCGCTTCTTCACTAATTCACTTCCCTGCTTAAAGCCCTAGCAAACAAATATCTGCTGATAGTTAGAATAACTACATGGCCCCTGCAACTAGACATCAAGGGTTCAGAAACATACAGACCTGGCCTCAGAGTCCCCAATACATTGTGATAGGTTTAGGCAACATGGGGTGTTATGAGGTAAACAAGAATTCTCAGAGGTGGTGATCTATAAATTCAATCCAAAGAAAAGCAGGGAAAAGGGTGAAGTAAAAGACTTCCACAGGGTAGTTTGTTCCAGGCTTGGGAGAAGTAGCAAGACATCTTTAAAGAACTACTGATGATTTAGTAGGGTTAGTGTTAGTACAAAAGAAAGGAGATAGGAGTAGGGGGAGAGGCATTCCAATTTTATATATTTATCTCCTTTTTTTTTGGTACTGGGGATTGAACTCAGGGGTGCTTACCACTGATCTATATCCCTGAGTTGCTAAGGGTCTCACTAAGTTTCTGAGGCTGGTCTCATACTTGCCATCCTCTTGCCTCAGCCTCCCAAGTTACTGGGATTACAGGTGTGCACTGCCTCACCCAACTGAGGCATTCCAATTTGAACTGGGATGATCAGGAGAGGAGATGTCATTTGAGCCTTGACTTGGGGATGAGGGAACAGACTATAACAAGCCTTGTAGACCACTGTAAGATCTTTGGCCTTTGAGAAATTTGGAACCACCAGAAGATTTTGAAAACAGAAGCAGTATGATTTGACACTCAGTCTGTCGTGTAAATAATAGAATTTAGGTAGACAAGAATGGAACTGGAGGATGGTTTATGAGAATATTCCACAGTAGTTTCCATTGTGGAATGGATGGAGGTTACAGTGGAGATAGTAAAAACTGGCCAAACTCTACAAATATTTTGATGGTACAGCCAATAGGATTTCCTGGATATAGGGATAAAGGAAAGAGAAGAGTCAAGAATGTTGCCAAGGTTTCTGATCTGGGAACTGAAAAGATGGATTTGGCATTTTCTAAGATCTGGAAGACCTCAAGAGGAGCAGGTATGATGGGTGTGGGGCAGAAAAGAGAAGGTACAATGACTGCACCCAGGGGCATGCCAAGGATGGGGTGCCCTCTGGGAGAAAATAAGGAATTGGTCTAGAAGATCAGACTAAGTGTGGTATAAGTCAGAGAGAATAGTACTATAAGTCGTTAAACATCCACTATCAATAAATATGCAACCATTTTAACTGAATATGATTACCTTGAAACATGGTGTAGACAATGCCCCTTGTAAATGAAATATTTGAAAAGAATAAATTTTAAAACACATTGATCACTTTGTGTTGTTTATGAACCAATGAAAAATAGCACTACGCTTCAGAAGGCTCAAAATTCGAACCATATATTCAAGACTTCAAGAAGTGTTTACAAAATTACCAAAGGGCTGAGCATAACTGGAGCAAGGACTGGGCCCTGGGACACACAAATGTAAGGGAGTAATCCGGAAGAAGATAAGGAACTGTCAAGGAGACATAGAAGGAGTTGCCAATGAGATAAGAGTAAGACAAAGAGCGTGCTATGCTAAGCTAGATAGGAAAGTGCTGTAGTTGACAAGCATCCACTATCAATGAAAAATGAAATAAATGTCCCCATTTTAACTGAATGCATTCACTTTGAAACACAATTTAGACAATACCCCCTTGTAAACAAAATGTTAAAAAGAACAACCCCTCCGAAAGCTAATCATTTTTAAGCTGTTTGTTTGGGAGTTAAACCCAGGGGTGTTTTACCACTAAGATACATCTTCTGCCATTTTATTTTTTATTTTGAAACAGTCTCACTGAGTTGCTGAGGCTGGCCTTGAACTTGTGATCCTCCTGTCTCAGCCTCCCAAGTTGCTGAGATTACAGGCATTACAGGCATGCGTCACTGCACCCAACAATGCTATATTTTAGAAGTCTCATAAGACAAGTCGCATATTCATGAACACTGCATTTCAGTCATGGAAACATACACACACAACTGTGAGTGCCAGAATTGAGGAGCAGCGATGAAGAGTTGCTATATAGTGTTGCATGATGAAAGTGAAAAACAAACAAAATCCTACAAAATTGCTTCTGCCAGCAGCACAACTTTAAGGTTTGAGAACAATGGCTAAGGATAGAAACAGAATTGAATGTAGGCTCTGATATTATTTATGGTTCTAAAACTAAGTGGATTTTGGGTGGGGGGTACTAGGAATTAAACCCAGGAGTGAGCCACACCCCCAGCTTTTGTTGAGACAGGGTCTTGCTAAATTGCTTAGAATCTCACTAAATGGTTGAGTCTGGCCTCAAACTTGCAATCCTCCTGCTTCAGCGTCCCTAGTCACTGGAATTACAGGCATGTGCCACCACACCCAGCTAAAACTAAGTTCTTAAAAAACAGTGATTGTGTAACTATCTCAAGACAAAATTTCTTTTTTTTTTTTTTCAGTACTGGAGATTGAACCCAGGGGTGCTTAACTCTACCACTGATCTGCACCACCCCTCAGTCCTTTTTATTTTTTATTTTAAGACTTAGTTTGGCTTACTTGCCAAGGCTGACCTTGGATTTGCAATCCTCCTGCCTCAGCCTCCGGAATCAAGACAAAATGTCTTTGTAGATACAGAGACTTTAAGTAAGTCAGTTCTGGTTTCCTCAGCTTTGGGTGTGGGTAACTGATGGGAAAGCAGGAGTATAATTTCACAGATGAACATTGGACCCAGGTCTGACTGAAAGTTGGGATGGATTTCATGCTGTCTAGGGACGTGGAAGAAGAGGCAGTAATGTCTTGGTGAGGAATGGTAGAATGCTAAGCACAGGTGAGACACCATACTCTCTGGGATTGGAAGTCCCCATACTGTCAGATGGCAATTCTTCCCAAATTGATCTATAGATTCAAAACAACCCCTATCAGTTGGGGGTGTAGATCAGTAGTAGAGTGTGTGCTTTGCATGCATGAGGCCCTGAGTTTAATTCCCAGCACACACATACCCCCACAAAAAATCAAAAGTCCAGAGGAATGGGTATGGAGTTTCAATTTTACAAGATGAGCTGGATGTGGTAGTGCACACCTATAATGCCAGCTACTTGGGAGGTTAAGGTAGGGGGATTTCAAGTTTGGGGCTAGCCTAGACAACGTTGCAAGACCATGTCTCAAAATAAAAATAGCTGGGTGCAGTGTAATCCTAGCAGCTCAGGAGGCTGAGGTGGGAGAATTGCAAGTCCAAAGCCAGCCTCAGCAACTTAGTGAGGCCCTCAGCAACTTAGGGAGATTCTGTCTCAAAATAAAAAATAAAAAGGACTGGGGATGTGGCTCAGTGGTTAAGATTCCCTGGGTTCAATCCATGGCACAAAAATAAATAAATAAATAAATAAAGGACTGGGGATGTACGGAAGAAAAATCCCCACAAGAAAAATCAAAAAGTTCTAGAGATTTGTTGTGCAACAGTGTGCATATAGTTAACACTACTGTATTGTACACTTAAACATGGTTAAGATGGTAAATTTTATTCCATTTTTTCACCACAATTTATTTACTTATTGGTACCAGAAATTGAACCCAGGGGCGCTTAACCACTGAGTCTCACCCCCAGCCCTTTCTATTTTTTATTTTGGGGCAGGGTCTCACTAAGTTGCATAGGGTCTCACCAAGTTGCTGAGGCTGGCCTCGAATTTGCAATCCTCCTGTCTCAGCCTCCTGAGTAGCTGCAATTACAGGGGTGAGCCACTGTACCCAGCTACCACAATTTTTAAAAATCCAGCAGACTACTTTACAGAAATTGATAAGCTGACCCTAAAACAGATATATGAATACAAAGGCCCCAGAAAAGCCAAAACAATCTTGAAAAAGAACATATTTAAAGGACTTACACTTCTCAGTTTCAAAATGAAGTACAAAATTACAAAAAAATCAAATAGTGTAGTATCAGTATAAGTATAAACATAAAGATCAATGGAACAGAATTGAGAATCTATAAATAAGCCTTTATTTGTGGTCAACTTATTTATTTGCAGTGCTGAAGATGGAACTCAGCACCCTGCACATGCTAGGCAAGTGATGTACCACGGTGCTAAACCAAAAGTCCCAAGATCAATTTATTTTTTGACAAAGGTACTAAGGCAATTCAATAGGGAAAAGACAGTCTGCAACAAATAGTACTAGGACATGCAGAAAGATGGATTTAAACCATCACCTCAAGCCACACACAAATAAATATTAACTCAAAATGGATAACAGATCTAATTGTGAAAACTGAAACTATAAACCTTTAAGAGGAAAACAAACGAGTAAATATTTATGACCTTGGGTTAGGCAAAGTGTTATTTTTTGAGGGGGTTCCTGGAGATTGACTCCAGGGCAGGGGCACTTTAACACTGAGCTGCCTCCCTAGTCCTTGAAATCCTCCTGTCTCAGGCTCCCAAGTCACTGGAATTGCAGGTGTGCACCACCATGCCTGGCAGGCAAAGTGGTTTATTTTTTGGGAGTGTGGGGTAGGGGGTGGTAATGGGGATTGAACCCAGAGCACTTAACCACTGAGTCACATCCCCAGCCCTTTTTTAAAATTTATTTAAAAAAAATTTTTTAGTTGTTGATGAACCTTTATTTATTTTTAAATATTTTATTTAAAAAAATTTTTAGTTGTAAATTGACACAATGCCTTTATTTATTTATTTTTATGTGGTGCTGAGGATCAAATCTAGTGCCTCACACATGCTAGGGAAGTGCTCTACCACTGAGCACAGCCCAGCCCCCTTTTTTATTTTTTGAGACAGGGTCTTGCTAAGTTGCTTAGGGGCTCGCTAACTTACTGAAGCTGGCCTTGAACTTGCAATCCTCCTGCCTCAGCCTCCAAGTCACTGGGATTACAGGGATGTACTACCACACTCGCCATGCCAAGTGTTCTTAAGATATGGTGCCAAAAGCATGATCCATAAAACAAAAAATGAATTGGACTTGATCAAAGTTTTAAAAAAATCAACCCTTGTTCTTCAAAGACACTAATTTAAAAAAATGAAAGACAAGCTGTGTAGGGTGGCACACACCTGTAATCTCAGCTCCCTGAGAGGCCAAGGCAGGATGATCACAAATTTATGGCCAGCCTGGCCAATTCAGTGAGACCATCTCGAAATAAAAATAAAAATAAAGGGTCAGGTCCTGTGGTGCATGTCTGTAATTCCATCGACTCTGGAGGCTGAGACAGGAGGATCACAAGTTCAGGGTCAGCCTCAGCAACTTAGTGAGACCCTGTCTCAAAATAAAAAATGAAGGGCTGGGGATAAAGCTCAGTTTGTAGAGTGCTTGCCTATTAAGCACAAGGCCCTGGGTTCAATCCCTAGTACTGCCAAAAAAAAAAAAAAAAAAAAAAGGAAAAAATGAAAAGTAAAAAGGGCTGGGGGATGTAGCTCAGTGGTTAAGCACCCCTGGGTTCAATCCCCAGTACCAAAATAAAAAAACAAAAATAGTAAGAAAAAAAAGAGAATTGTCCTGTAGCTCAGTGGTAGAGTGCCCTCAGGTTCAATCAACAGTACTGCCAAAAAAAAAAAAAAAAAAAAAAAAGACAAAGTACAGACTGTGAGAAAGCATTTGCAAATTATACATCTGATAAAGGATTTGTATCCAGAATATAGAAAGAATTCTTGTAACGCAACAAAAAGATAAATGGGATGGGGGTGTATGTAGCTCTGTGGTAGAATGTGTGCTGAGCAGGCTGAAGGCCCTGGGTACAATCCTAAGTATTAAACAAAAAAGAAAGAAAGAAAGAAAAGAAAAGAAAAGAAAAGAAAGAAAGAAAGAAAGATAAATAAATAACTAAATTTTTTTAATGGGCAAAAGATTTGAATAGACATTTTACCAAAGAAGAGATATGAATGGTGAATGGCCAATAAGTCTATGAAAACATGCTTGGGCTGGGGGTTCAGTTCAGTGGGAAAGTATTTGCCTAGCATGTGCTCAAACCCTGGGTTCATTCTCAGTAGGGCAAAAAACAAAAAACAAAAACAAAAGATGTTCAACATTCATTAGTCATTAGGGAAATGCAATTTAAAACCACATTCACTAGAATGGCTTTCATAAAAAAGAAAATTATAAAGTTGTTTTTTATTTTGTACCAGGTATTGAATCTAGTAACACTTAACCATTGAGCCACATCCCTGGCCCCTTTTTTATATTTTATTAACAGACAGAGTCTCAGTTGCGTAGTGCCTCTCTAAGTTGCTGAGGTGACTTTGAACTTGTGATCCTCCTGCATCAGCCTTGAGAGTCAATGAGATTACAGGCCTGCACCACCACATCCAGTTACAATTGTAAGTAGTGTTGATGATATGACGACACTGGGGCCCTCATATGTTGCTGGTGGGAATGTTAAAAGATGCAGCCCTCTTGGAGAATTGTTTAAATGTGTCTGAATGTCAAACACAGATTTACCACAGGACTCAGCAATCATACAACTCGATATTTACCAAGAGAAATTAAAGCATGTTGTCATAAAAACTTGTACACAAATATTCATTAGCAATATTATTCACAATAACCAAAAAAGTAGAAATATTCATTAACTGGTGAATAGATCAACAAAATGTAATTTGAAATTGTATTCAACAATCCCAGTTCTGCTATTTTTTAGATATGCAATCTCCAGTGTTATTCAGTCTTTCTAGGACTCAATTTCCTCACTTGTAAAATGGGAATCATACTAGAAACCCTACTGGACTGTCATGAGAATCATATAAAATTAACAAGCTTCGGGGCTGGGGTTATGGCTCAGAGGTAGAGTACTTGCCTAGTATGTATGAGGCACTGGGTTTGATTCTCAGCACCACATAAAAATAAATAAATAAAAAATAAAGGTCTTGTGCCCATCTACAACTAAAAAGATTTTTAAAAAATTAACATGCTTCATTGGGGTCAATAATTTGTTAACTTTTTTGAGAGAAGGCCTGAAACTTCTGGGCTCAAATGATCCAACTGCTAAAAAAAAAAAAGATCCAACTGCTTCAGTCTACCAAGTAGCTGGGACTACAGGCATGTGTCATTGGGTACCTGGCCCAATAAATTTTTTTTAAATATTTTTTTTGTTGTAGATGGACAAAATAAAATATCTTTATTCATTTTTATGTGGTGCTGAGGATCAAACCCAGTACCTCACACGTGCAAGGCAAGCACTCTACCACTGAGCTGCAGTCCCAGCCTCCAATAAGTTTTAATGATAGAACATGTTATATTCTATTTACTGTCAATGCTCCTCCCCACCCCCAAAACTGGGGATTGAACTCATGGGTGCTTTACCACTGAGCTACATCCCCAGCCCTTTATATTTTATATTTTGAGACAGGGTCTTCATAAGTAGCCCAGACTGGCCTAGAATTTGTGATGTTCTGCCTCAGCCTCAGGAGTAGATGGGATTATAGGTATGTGCCAGCACATATGGTGTCAATGCATTTTTTATTGAGATATAATTCACATACCTTAAGATTCACCATGTTACACTGTACAAGTCACAGGTTTTTAGTATATCCACAAAGAATGTGCAACCATCACCACAGTTCAATTCCAGAGCATTTTTGTCGCCTCAATGGTTTCTTTTTCAATATTTCTTTTTAGTTGTAGGTGGCCACAATACCTTTATTTTATTCATTTATATGTGATGCTGAGGATCAAACCCAGTGCCTCACACGTGCTAGGCCAGTGCTCTACCGCTAAGCCACAACCCCAGCCCCTCAATGGGTTTTCTTAATCGGCTGGTATAATTATTTAAAATGTAAGATTAAAACCAAATAAACATCTCCACCCAAGTACATTATATTGTAGTTCCCATTATCACTTATCCAGTGAATGCATTTACTGACACATAACTTCCTATACTAGGTAAAATGCAGTACCTAAAATATCTGCGATATAAAACACGTAGCTAGGCACGGTGGCACATGCCTGTAATCCCACCGACTAGGGAGGCTGAGGCAGGAGAATCAAAAGTTCGAGATCAGCCTAGGTTACTTGGTGTGACCCTGTATCAAAATAAAAAATAAAAAAGGGCTAGGGATGTGGCTCAGTGGTAAAGTGCCTCTGGGTTCAATCCCCAGTACCAAAAACAAAGAAAATATAAAACACTTGAATTTCATTGAACGTAGATAGCCTAAATTCTTATTCACCTCTTCTCACATTTTTTCCTAGTTAAAACGACCAACTGTTTATAAGAAAAATCGTATAGAAATATAAGGAGAAACGAAAAAAAAAAATCACTTCTTTTTAACCCACGGAGAAAAAGGGCTTAAGGAAGTCTCAAAACTCTAAATTTAAAAATACTGATTTATCTGTAATTCTTCCATTAGAAAAGTGGGTTTTCTTGGATCTGTTCTTAAAAAGACACACACCCTCTGGACAATCTCACGACACCTAGCTTCTATGTGATGCTAAATTCACACTGAACAGTCTGGCGTCACCAAGGACCGCCTCCCTGGCCCTTGAAACCGCTGCCTGGGAACAAGCTAGTCGCTGCTGAGTCCTTCACCAAATCTCCGCTTGAGGGCGCCGTCCCCAACGCAGGCCAGGGACCGCGCAGGGACGTGAGCGTGGCCAGCTCAGCACGCGGCGTCCTCCCGGCCGAGAGCCCCGTCACGGGCGGGGGAGGACCCGGAGCCGCTACCGGCTTAATAAATTACAGAACTGATTAAAATAAACAAGTATATATATAAAGTAAGAGATACATATGTATTTGTAAGGGACACTCCTTTCTGCTGTCAAACCCCGGGTAAGATTCCCAGGTCTGGTGACTCTTTCGGCACAGCCCACAGGAAACGGAAATGGCTTCTCCCATGCCAGCGCGCATGTCACATTGCATTGCCCGCCTCGCAACCGGGAGGGGGGGGGGTCCTCTTATGGGGCTGCCCTCAGTGTTGCCTGCACAAATATCTAACTTTTCTGCAAAAAATAGATCCCGAATCTTTGCATAGTGTTTTTAAAATAAGCCTTCTTGTAGACCATGTGCAATTAAAGCAGAGAGAAGTCTAGGCAGTGAGGTCGCTCTGCTCCTGTCATCCTTTTTTCTAAGTCTGGAATCTAGTCGGCCTTCCCGCCTTCGCTTCCCCGCCCCGCCCAAGGGGGCCTGCGTTCTGTCAGGCGGCAGCCCAGAGCAACTTCCTTCCTCTCCGGGCAAGATGGCGGGGGGCGAGGCTGGAGTGACTCTTGGGCAGCCGCACCTTTCTCGTCAGGATCTCGCCACCTTGGTGAGGTTTCGCTTCGGGAGGATGGAGAGTGAGCTCGGGAGTGGGTATGACCGATCCTTCCGGCAGGTGTTGAAACAAGGCAGTGCCGGGATGTCGGGAGCGTGAGTTTATGAGGCAACCTCGAAGCCGGGCTCCCTAACCCGCGCTCCCGCCTGCACCTCTGCGGGTCCGTGTGAGCGGACTTGGGGCTGTGGGATCGTGGGACCTCGAGCTCCTGAAGGATTCGGCCAACTCTTGGTATTAGATGTCACTAAGATTTTCACCTGTGATGGTCTGGGAACGGGGTGTCTACAGTGCCCTCACTACGCTGGGAACTAAGGCCCTAAGATTGGGGGCCTCTGGCCTTCAGACCCCCTTTAGTGAGGTTAGGAGTCTTGTGTTGTGTAACCATGAAGGGCTCTTATGGCTTCCCGACTATTAGAATACAAGATCATTTTATACAAGAAAGGCACTTTAGACGAAGAGAACTCTAAAGGTGGTGGTGAGTTGTACTGTACATAGCGAATGTAAAGTCAGAGGAAAAGTTCTGATTTGTCTTAGGTACGAAGTTTTAAAATAAATGTATTTCATTGCAGGATGTTACCAAGTTGACGCCACTGTCACACGAAGTTATCAGCAGACAAGCTACAATTAATATAGGTAATATAAAAATGATTTAGGGACCTGACTTACAAGTAGTTTTGATATTTCCTTTTAATGTAATTACCTGAATAGTATGAGGATTTAAATATTCAAGAATAGATGTTGAGGGCTGGGGATGTGGCTCAGTGGTAGCGTGCTTGCCTAGCATGAGTGAGACCCAGGGTTTCATCCTCCACATCACATAAAAATAAAAATAGAGGTATTGTGTCCACCTCTAACTAAAAAAAAAAAAAAAAGAATTTGAGCTCAGTGCAGTGCACATGCCTGCAATGCCAGCTACTTGGGAGACTGAGGCAGGAGGATTGCTTAAACCCTGGAGTATGAGTCCAGCCTGGTCAACCTAGTGAGACCTTGTCTCCAGAAAAAAAAAAAAAAAAAGCCCTGTGAGCATCCACTAGATTTTTGTGTGGTTGCAGGGGCAAAGAATACTGCTCATGTAAAACTGGGATTGGTGGCACAGGCTAGTTATCCCAGGGACTCTACTTGTGAGGCTGAGGCAGAAGTTTGGCAAGTTTGAGGCCAGCCTGGACAATTTAGTGATACTGTCTCAAAATTTAAAAAGAGCTGGGAATTTAACTCAGTGGTAGGGTACCTCTGGGTTCACTCCCTGGTCCCAGTGCTGGGGAAAAAAAATAAAAGAGAAATGCTGCACATGTTGAGCAGCCTACCTGAGAAGAAAAGATATAGACATATGAAAAGTTTAACAGCATAAGGCACTATGTAATCATACATGACTGAAATTTAAGAGGTGAAAATACAGCTCTTCTTGTCACACAGGGTTATTGAAAGGACAGAGTTTATGAAATATTTATTTGATACATAAGCTATGATTAAGTAGACTTTTTTTCCCCTTTTTAATTGGCACCTAGAACTTTAGAGGAGAAGTTACACTGACTGATTGTAAATTTTGGGTATTTGAGAGTCTATACAAACAGCATAGTAAAACCTAAGACTCTACCATGAAGCTATTAAAAAGTTGTAAAGAATGTGCTGTCTTTGACAGCATTGCTGTAATTAAACTTGGGTTGTTTCCTTGTTTTCATGAATTCCTTTTGTTGTTGTTGTAGATGGACATAATACCTTTATTTTGTTTATTTATTTTTATGTGGTGCTGAGGATTGAACCCAGTGCCTCACACATGCTAGGCAAGTGCTCTACCACTGAGCTACAACTGCAGCCCTCAGTTCAGCATATTGACAAAGTAAATAAGTACAACAAGTCTAGACACCATAAAAAGGAATTTATGAGGGGTTGGGGTTGTGGCTCAGTGGTAGAACAGTTGCCTAGCATGTGTGAAGCACTGGGTTCGATCCTCAGTACCACATTAAAATAAATGAATAAATACAATGAAGGTATTATACCCATCTACAACTAAAAAATAAAAAACATGCTGGATGGTTTCTCCACAAACAAAATATTATTTTATTTGTTTTATTTTTTATGTTTTGCAGTACTGAGGATCAAACCCATGACTTCACACATGCTAGGCAAGCATTCTACCACTGAGCTACATCTCCAGGCCTAAGATTATTAGTTATATGGAAAGTTCTTCAGTTCTGTATCAGAATAGGTGTTTAGTAGGAAAGGATATGTAGTAAGAGAAATTGAAGTCATTGGTTTTGCACTGATATTTACAGTGAATTAAGGGTTTGAGTTTTCTCCTCTTAACACTATTTGAAAGAAATACTTGGTATAAGTGAATGCATTTGAGATAATATTTGTACTTTGTCTCTAGGTACAATTGGTCATGTAGCTCATGGAAAATCCACAGTTGTAAAAGCCATTTCTGGAGTTCACACTGTCAGGTTCAAAAATGAATTAGAAAGAAACATTACAATCAAGCTTGGATATGCTAATGCTAAGGTGAGCTGTGTATTGTGAAACTAGAAACTTTTAAATTTTAATTGTTGTACAGATAACAACTTGAAATCTTTTTTCTTTTTTTCTCTTGAAACTTGTAGATTTATAAACTTGACGACCCAAGTTGTCCTCGTCCAGAATGTTATAGGTCATGTGGAAGTGGCACACCAGATGAGTTTCCTACAGATATTCCAGGGACCAAAGGGAACTTCAAATTAGTCAGGTGACCACTTTTGTGTTAAAAAGTTTACACCTTTTGGGGCTGGGGTTGTGGCTCAGTGGTAGCATGCTTACCTAGCACACATGAGGCCCTGGGTTCGATCCTCAGCACCACATAAAAGTAAAATAAAAGTATTGTGTCCACCTACAACTAAAAAACATATACATGTAAAAAAAGTTTACACCTTTTATTTTGCTGTTGTGCAAATGTTTTTTTAGAAAACATTTGAAGTATTAAATAATGAACTAATTGCTGAATGGTTTTGTTATTTTTCTAATACTATAGATTTTATTGCCTGTAATAAGGATAATTGAAAAGTCAAATATTTAAAAAAAGAAAAAAGAAAAGTCAAATATTTCAAATTAAGTTAAAATACTTAAATTTCTTGCCAGGCACGGAGTGTTGCATGCCTATAATCCTAACTACTTGGGAGGCTGAGGCAGTAGGATCACAAGTTTTTTTTTTTTTTTTTTGGTGGTACTAGGGAATTGAACCCAGGGCCTTGTGCTTGCAAGGCAAGCACTCTACCAGCTGAGCTATCTCCCCAGCCCCTGGATCACAAGTTTGATTCTATCCTGGGCAACTTAGCAAGATCCTGTGTCAATTTTTTTCTTTTTTTAAAGTGGTACTAGGGATGGAACCCAGAGCTTCATGTGTGCTAGGCCAGCACTGTACTATTGAGCTATGTCCCCAACCTCAAAATAATTTTTTTTAAAAGGGCTGTGTATCCACAAAACATTAATTAAAAAACAACAACAACTAAGTAAATAACAGAAAGATCAGTAGAATAGAGGGAAGGTAATGGGGAGAGAAGAGGGGAGAAAAAGGAGAAGTACTGGAGACTGAATTAGAACAAATTGTATTCCATGCTTTTATAATTATGTCAAATGAATCCTAATGTTATGCATAAATAAAAAGAACCAATTTTTTAAAAAATGGCCGGAAATGTAGCCCAGTGGTACAGCACTTGCCTAGTATGCGTGAAGCCCTGTATTCAATCGCTGGTACCACCCAAAAAAAATAAATGAATAAATAAAAATAATTAAAGGTTCTGCAAACTTACAGTATTATGTAAGCAGAATGGAAGAGAAAGAAATAGAATTCTTGGCTTTATAAATTTTTTTAGACCTTTTTATTGTTGTTTGTGTGTGTGTGTGTGTTTTTAAGATGAACAAAACCATTCTTAAGTACTTCTCTAAAACACATGTACTTATTCCTCATCTATTTTCTGAATGTTATTGCATATCCTAGTACTTTATCAGAGAATGTCTGTTAGTAATGTCTATGGGGGTTGCAGATGCCCCACAGATTTTAGCTCAGAGGCAGGGCTAAGACTAAGGGGAGGTAGATGAAGCCACTCTGGGCCCAAGATTAAGAAGTGAAGGGGCTGTAGATATAGCTTAGTTAGTAGAGTGCTTGCTTCTCATGCACAAGGCCCTGGGTTCAATCCCCAGCACCACCAAAAAAAAAAAAAAAAAAAAAAAAAAGTGGAGGGTAAGCTAAAAATCTCAGTAGTAAGTATAAATGCTTTAATGTGATTTTTATTAATTAATTCTTGCAGTACTAGCAATTGAACCCAGGGGTGCTTTACCACTGAGATATATTCCTAGCCCTTTCATTTTGAGGCTAAACTGCCGAAGTTGTCCTCAAACTCAAGATCCTCCTCCCTCAAGCTCCTGAGTAGCTGGGATTACAGGCGTGTGCCACCATACCTAGCACAAATTGTTTTTTCAGATACCAGTCTTTATTCTGTTAATGCCATTTTTATATATCATTAGGTTTTGGCTTTCAAATAAGTGACATTCCAATTGTATACTTTATACCATTTTTCTATACCATACTCACTTTGTGTTTGGGTTTTTTTTTTTTTTTTTTTTTGGTCACTTCAGTTATTTCTACATGTAGCTAATATTATTTGCTTTGTAATGATCTGTAGCGATTTTATTCTCAGCAAGTAATCTTATTTCCAAGGTCTAGAAACACCAACTCCTCTAACCATTTTTATAGCAATAAGAATTATCTCCTAAGTCAGGTGTGATGACCCATAGTTGTAATCCCAGCTCAAGAGACTGAGGTAGGAGGGTCACAAGTTTGCAGCCAGCGTCAGCAACTTAGTGATACTCTATCTTAAAACAAAGAGCTAGGGGTGTAGTTCATTAGTAGAGCACCCTGAGTTTGATTGCCAGTACCATCATCAATAACAACAAAAATTATTCTTAAGTGATTTAACTTTAAAGAAATCTACAATTTGCATTTGTAAGTATTCATTCATCTGAAGACTGATTGTTATTTCTCAATTGTTAGACATGTTTCCTTTGTTGACTGTCCTGGCCACGATATTTTGATGGCTACTATGCTGAATGGTGCAGCAGTGATGGATGCAGCTCTTCTTTTGATAGGTAAATACATCAGAATTTGTTTGGACTAATCAGTGTGGAACAAACCCAAGATGGAATATTTAAAGAGGAACTAAGGCCTTTAAGGGCCATATCCATTGCCTAAGGGTAATATGAATGGGAACTAACATGTCATCCAGGATGACATTCCTACCTAGAAGCTGTCACAAAATACTAATCAAGATAGACCTGGGGCTAATAGTTTCTGAGAATTCTTATCATAGTATCCAAAAGACTGAAGGTCAATAATGTGTTTTCCCCATCTTTGTCACATAAGGTAGTTTATTATTTTAGCTTAAAATTTATGTGTAGAAGTATGTGATGCTTGACAACAATATCAGGACTTTTGCCTTGAGTAGGGCTAGAATATTCTAAAGTTTTCTTTATTGGATGCCAGTGATGCTTTTTTTTTTTTCCCTGCAGATGGTGATAAAATAATACACATAACAAAATTTATCAGTTTAGCCACTTAAAGTATAAAATTTAATGGCATTAAGTACTTTTACAGTGTTGTGTAATGTAGTGATTGTAGCAGCACTATTATCTAGTTCCAGAACATTTTCTCCACAAACAGAAACTCCATGCTCATTAAGCTCATTAATTCACTTCCCAGTCCTTTTTCTCCCCAGCCCCTAGCAACCAATAATATGCTTTCTATCGCTGAATTTACCTGGTCTGGCTATTTCTAGCTATACTTATACATCTTTTTTATTCCTCATCAACTAGCTGGTAATGAATCTTGCCCTCAGCCTCAGACTTCTGAACACCTTGCTGCTATAGAAATCATGAAACTGAAGCATATTTTGATTCTACAGAATAAAATTGATTTGGTAAAAGAAAGTCAGGCAAAAGAACAGTATGAACAGATCCTTGCATTTGTACAAGGTAAGAAGCCATAATATCTAATAAACCCATGAATCATTTTGAGAGGCATTTAATCCAGGCACTAGATAATAACTTTGAATAAAGGATACTTACCTAAAAACAAGGTAAATTTAGGGGTCTTAAGTTTTATTTCTGTACCGAGTATTTGTTAGCAACTTGATATAACTGGTAAAATGTGTGTTTTTGAATTCGATGTACATAAATATATTTTTGCTAGCTGAAAGTTAGAAATGAAGTTATATTCTAGAATCTTTTATCACTCAGATTTTAGAAAAAATCCTCAGTACTGAGGGTGTAATTCAGTGGTAGAGCACTTGCCTAGCATGCATGAGGCCCTGGGTTTAATCCCTGGCATGTGTCAGGGGGGCTTTGTGATAGTAGAATGGATAAAAGTATTGTAAAAAAAAATCTTCATAGTGTCCCTTTCTGTAGCAGTATAGTATTTTTCATTTCAGGGAAGATTTGATGCATATCATTGTTCACATTTGATTTTCTCTTAGAATCTCATTTTTCTTGTTATAAAGGTTAACTTCGTATGAACCCAGTTTTGTCACCATGAAAAAAAAAGTCATTTTGATTAAAATCTGATTATGTTTTGTCTATTTCTTTGACGTCTGTTTGATGTATAATTAATAAGGAGCAAATGTTATATGTGGCAGCAGTCTTTGATTAGCAGAGTCTGTAATTCTATCTTAACATTTATTGGGAGGTTAATTACATGTTATTAGAAATCTTTTCAACTAGTAAAGTACTCTTTCCCAGGAGTGTTATTAAAGGGAATAGTATTCCTTTTCAGGAGTTAAAACAGTGGTGAAATATTGTCATTTTTCCAAACAGAATTATTGCTTTCTACTTATTGCTGTCATTTGTGTGGGGTTGTATAGAACTCTGTTTTAGTAATCTTAGTTGTTTTATGTAACAGATGCATAGAACAAGTTTATTAAAACTGAAAAATTTTGATCTTTCTCAATTTTGCCATATAGGTACAGTAGCAGAAGGAGCTCCTATTATTCCAATTTCTGCTCAGCTGAAATACAATATTGAAGTCGTCTGTGAGTACATAGTAAAGAAAATACCAGTACCCCCAAGAGACTTTACTTCAGAACCCCGACTTATTGGTAAGTGATAGAAATCATCTTTAACTGTGTGTCTGTCTGTCAGTCTGTCTCTCTCTCTCTCTCACTGGGGATTCTACTCAGGGCCTGGAGCATGCTAGGCAAACCATCTACCACTGAGCTGTACCCCTAGCCCTTTTCTTCCTTTATTTTGAGACAGTGTCTCACTAAGTTTCCAAGCCTGGCTGCAAATTTGTGATCCTCCTACCTCAGCCTGCCAAGTAGTTGAGATTACAGGCATGATCCACCATGCCCAGCCAATCTTTATCTCTTATTTTGGTCTCTTCCACATTAGCGATTCACATTTATGGGCGTTTCTTAATATTTCCTCTTTCTACAGAGAGATAATAAATACACAAGTTTTTGAAATTGATTAATTCTGAGATTGTATTGGCAGTGTTAGATTGTATTGCCAAATGAGGAACAGAGTCCTGAATACTATAGAAACTATTAACCTTTCCAAAACTCAGCCTGTTGTATGTTATATAATGTTTTAGGATGTTACAATTTCCATACAAATGATGCCACTGTACCATTGAAAACAGACATTTGAGTCCCTTTAAGCCTTCATTTTGGGTTCCTGTGTTGTTTGGTGGGAAAAGTGCTCTTGAGTGACCTAAGTATAGGTTATGTAGTCCTAGAATTGTTTAGTTTTGCAGAAGCCACATAATATAGAAATTTCTTATATAAAATGGCATAGAATTTGTATGTAACCTACACACATCTTCCAGTATACTTTTATTTTTTTGTGGTGCTGGGATCAAACCTAGGGCCTCATGTATGCTAGGCAAGCATTCTACTACTGAGCTGTAACCGTAGCCCCCTCCTGGATATTTTAAAGCATCTCTACATTACTTGTAGTATCTAATACATTATAAATGCAGTGTAAATAGTTATTGTATTGTTTAGGAAATAGTGACCTCCCCCCAAAAAAAAAAATAAATAAAAGTTTGTATGTATTCTCTATAGACTGTTGATTCTTTTCTTTTTTTTTAATCTGCTGGGCATGGTGGCATACACCTGGAATCCCAGCAACTCAGGAGGCTGAATCTTTATAACTACTCTTTTTTTTCTCCTTAACAGTATATGAGAGTCATTCTACATCATTATAAAAACTCTAATACTCTAACATTTTTTTTATTTTGTGATACTGGAGACAGAATCCTAGCCTTGCACATGCTAGACAAGCACTCTACCACTGGGCTATATCCCTAGATCATTGTTTCTTCTTTTTTTCTTTTCTTTCTTCCTTTTTCTTTGATCTTTAATTTCTTTTTAAGTTTATTTCAATCTAAGAGAAATTAAAAGACTAGTCTTAGCTCTAGTCTTTCTTTGTGAGAACAAATCATAATGATGGACTATTACATAAGAATAGTATGCTAGTCATAAAATATAGAATGCTAGTCATAAAATTATAGCATGAGACCGTATTAAAATTATACTTAGAAATTTCCTAGAAACAAACAAAGATTAAAGCGTATTTGACTTTTTGAGAAGGTGGGGTACCAGGAATTGAACTCGGGCACTCAGCCACTGAGACTGGCTTTGAACTCACGATCCTCCTGCCTCAGCCTCCCCAGCCGCTGGGATTACAGGTGTGCACCACCACGCCTGGTGTATCTAACTCTTAAATAACACAAAACACAGATGATGATGCCCCCACAAAATAGCATCCAGTACTTAGGTACATCAGCAGAAGTACACTTTGTTCAGTTAGTAAAACAAATAGCACACCTAAAAATTAGCCAGCTGTTTCACCTAAAACAGAAGATAGAGGAATTCAGAGCTAATATTCATAATGAAAGTAGACACAAATTAAAAGTATGCATTTAGGCACTGAATCTCAGAGAGTTGGCCAAAACATTACAGGGGATATATCCCTAGATCTTTTTATTTTTTTGCTTTGAGTCAAGGTCTTGCTCAGTTGCTGAGGCTGGCCTTGAACCCAATATCCTCCTGCCTCAGCCTCCCTACAAGCTGGAATTACAGTCATGGGCCACCATGACCAGCCCCTGACATTCTTATTTATTTATTTAATACAAGGGATTGAACCAGGGGCACTTAACCACTGAGCCACATCCCCAGCCCACATTTTGTTATTTGAGACAGGGAGGGCCTCACTAAGTTGTTGAGGCTGGCTTGGAACTTGCAGTTCTCCTGCCTCAGCTGCTGAGACTACAGGTATGCACCACCCAACATTCTTTTTTTTTTTTTTTTTTTTTTTTGGGTGCTGGGGATCGAACCCAGGGCCTTGTGCTTATAAGGCAAGCACTCTACCGACTGAGCTATCTCCCCAGCCCCCCAACATTCTTTTTAATAGCTTAAATGGTATTTTATAGTGCAGATATGTCATAAGATGACACTTACCAAGGAACTTTCAGGTTATTTTCATTTTTCTCATCATAAGTAAGGCTGTAATAAGCTTGGAGTAGTAAAATTAGATAATTAGATATTTTTGAAAAGTTAACTTGGAAAAGAACATTTCTTCTAAAGTTAAATTAATAGAAATAGTTTTAATTTGTTTTCTTTTAGTTATTAGGTCATTTGATGTCAACAAACCTGGTTGTGAAGTTGATGACCTTAAGGGAGGTGTTGCTGGTGGTAGTATTCTGAAAGGAGTATTAAAGGTAAGGTAGGTTTGGGTTGTTGTGTTTTTGTTTAGCCCTGTCTTAAGAAAAAGGATGAATAATCCAAGTTGAATTAAATGGTTTATGGTGTTTGTTATTTGATATAGATTTGTTTGCTTTTATGTCTTTGGAATGTGTCTAACCTCTAAATTTACAGGCTTCTTTTGAGTATGAAGCCCATTTTATGTGGTGATGGGTTTATGTAGTAGGTAGTAACTTGAGTGGTTCTGATTTTGAAGGTCTCTTCCACATTTATTTTTTTCTTTTATTAAAATGGTGATCTTTGAAATAGAGGAAGGTTAACCTTTTCAGTTTTATGGTTTTCTTGTTAGAACTTTTTTGATAGGTAAATGATAATTGTGTTAATTCATACTAATTTTCACTACTGGTTATATATTTACAGGTGGGCCAAGAAATAGAAGTCAGACCTGGTATTGTTTCCAAAGACAGTGAAGGAAAACTCATGTGTAAACCAATCTTTTCCAAAATTGTATCACTTTTTGCAGAACATAATGATCTCCAGTATGCTGCTCCAGGAGGTCTTATTGGTAAGGATTTCCCTCTCATCCCTTTTCTTTTAATTTGCACATATTCATGGTACTTTTCATGGGAAATGGATTAATATAAAGGTATATTGTAGTGGTTTTTGTTTGTTTTTTATTGTACCTAGGGGCATTTTATCACTGATCTATATCCCTGGATTCTTGGTGGTTTATTTTTGTTTTTGTTTTTAAGAGCACAGATTTTTGCTGTGCTTGCCCAGGCTGGCCTTGAACTCCTGAATTCAAGCAATACTCTTGCCTTAGCCTCATAAGTAGCTAGAACTGTAGGCACATGCCATAGCAGTACCCATCTTCTGCTTTTTTGAGGGGAGGGTGGGTTAGAGAGTGGGTTTGTGTGTGTGTGTGTGTGTGTGTGTGTGTGTGTGTACACATGCACATGTGGGGTTGAGCCTAGGGCTTTGCATATGCTAGGCAAGTACTCTCCCTCTGGACTACATGCCCAGCTTTTTTTTTTTTTTTTTGAGACAGGGTCTTGTTAAGTTGCTGAGGCTGACCTTGAACTTGTGATCCTCCTGCCTCAGTCTCCTGAGTCACTGGAATTATAGATGTGTCCATGCCCAGCTTGAGTGATTACTTTTTATGTATGTTTTGTAAATGGAAAGTTATTCAGATATGTTGGTTGAATGATGTCAAATAATGTTTACACTGCAGTGGAATAAAAGAAGATAACCTCTAAGTGGGTGTGATTGTGTGCACCTATAGCCCTAGGTACTCAGGTGACTGAAGCAGGATGATCACTTGTGCCAAGAGGTTCAAGGCCAGTCTGGGCAATGTAGTGAGACCATGTCTTAAAAAAAAAAAAAAAGTAAAGGAAGATAACTTAAACTGTGTAGGAATCACTCAAAGTTGTGGGGGTTTTTTGTTTTGTTTTGGTTTGGTTTGGGTTTTTTCCGGGGGTGTTAATGGGGATTGATCTCAGGTGCTTTACCACTGAACTACATCCTGTCCTTCTTATTTTTATTTTGAAACAGGGTCTCTCTTCTCACTAAATTGGTAGATTGATAAGGGCTGAGGTGTAGCTCCATGGTACAGCAACCCTGGGTTCCATCCCCAGTGCCAGGAAAAAAAAGAAAAAAGTGAAGATTCAGCAAATATTAGTGATATTGTCATGTCTTTGGATTAAGGAAGAAAACGTTGGGTGAAAAAGCAGTTTATTCTTCACCAAACAAATTGGTCCTCTGGTTTTTGCCTATATAGTTCATTTTTCTATTCTGCCCTGTAATTAAGTGATTATTGCATAAAGCTTTACCTTTTGTTTTGTGGACAAGGAAACTCTGGAAACTTTTTTTTTGACACGGTTTCACTGAGTTGCTTAGGACCTTGCTGAATTGCTGAGGGTGGCTTTGAACTTGCAATGCTCCTGCCTCAGCCTCCCGAGCCACTGGGATTATAGGCATGTATTACCATGCCCGGCTTGGAAACATTTTTTTATAATGTAATTTACTGCCTGGTGTGTTACATGCCTAATAATCCAAGCTATATGGAGACTGAGGCAGGAGGATTGCAAGTTCAACCAGTCTTGGCAATTTAGTAAGAACTTGCCTTAAAATAAAAAGGACTGGAGATGTATCTCAGTGGTAAAGTGCCCCTGGGTTCAATCCCTGGTTTAAAAAAAAAAAAAAAAAAAATGTAATTTATGGAACTCTTCAAACTTAAAAATAGAAAGTAGACTATTATGGTGATAACCTTCATGTAGCAACCTTTCAACTAACAGCCTTGCTAAATTGCTGAGACTGGCTTTGAACCTGCAATCCTCCTAACTTAGCCTCCTGAGCTTCTGGGATCATAGGCATGTGCCACCACACCTAGCTAAGCTCTTTTTGATCAACCTTCCAGGAAATGGCATGAAAATATTCTGCAAACTACTCATGAATTTTGTATCTCCCCCCGCCCCCTTGGGTACTGGGGATTGAAGCAAATGGTGTGTTCTACCTCTGAGCTACATCCCCAGTCCTTTTTAAATTTTTTTTTGTAGTCATAGATGGACAGAATGCCTTTATTTACTTATTTTTATGTGGTGGTGCTAAGAATCAAGCCCAGCACCTCACATATGCTAGACAAGCGCTGTGCCACTGAGCTACAGCTGCAGCATCCCCAGCCCTTTTTATTTTTTGTTTTGAGACAAGGTCTCACTAAGTAACTGAGACTGGCTTTAAACTCAATATCCTTCTGCCTCAGCCTCCCAAGTTATTGGTATTACAGGCATATGCCACCATGCCTGGCTCAATTTTTATATCTTTTTTCATATTTCAGCAAGGATATTCAAATTCAGTTTATATTAGGTTATTATCTCTATTTGCCTTTTGTTTAGAATATAACAAAGAGAATCTTTCTGTTCTCAGTTGCCCAAAGGATGTGTGAATTTATGAAACAGATATCTTGTTATTCCTATGTAGCTGTGTACGTATTATTTTACATTAGGAGTTGGAACAAAAATCGACCCCACTTTGTGCCGTGCTGACAGAATGGTGGGGCAAGTACTTGGTGCAGTTGGAGCTTTACCTGAGATTTTCACGGAATTGGAAATTTCCTATTTCCTGCTTAGACGACTTCTAGGTGTACGCACTGAAGGAGACAAGAAAGCAGCAAAGGTAAGTGCTCTTTGTAATTTCTGTTTCCCAAAAAGTGGCCATGATGTTAAACCCAGTTTTTTGTTTTATTCTCATATAGTTAAAATAGAATTAAGGTAAATCGTTTTGACTTCCTGAAAATCAAGAGCAACTATATGGCAATCAGTTTGAAAACAAAGAAAAGAGTAGGGAAAAGTATTTGTGTCATTTATGATATAGACATGATATTCCTAATATCTTTGTGTTTAAAAAAAGTGTTTCAATAAGCATGTTGGTAGAAAAAGGAAAAGAAAGGTTGAGGGGAGATCTCATGAAAATTGAATGAGAACAGTAGAATAGAGGAAAGAGATCAGGGGGAGGGAGAAGGGGCAGGAAACAGGAGGTACTGGGGAATGTTATAGCCAAACTATACTGTTATGTTGTTCGCATTTATGAATAACAACAAATCCCACCATTATGTACAACTATAATGCACCAATAAAAAATATGGGAAAAAAAGAATGTTAGCAGAGATGGAAAAATTACTGACAGCTAAGTTGGCAAGGATATAGAAAATAAACAAGTTATAGAAGAGTTACAGAATTGCCTCTTTTCAGTGGAAACACTGAACTTTCTGACTCTCATCATGAAAAATTCATATAACACAAATAGCATGAAGTTATTTTCATGAAAAAGCAAGGAAAGAAATCATTTGACTTTGAGCTACATGCCTATAAAACTTGAGGTTATGTTCTTCAGAATTCCTGTAGTACAGACTGTTTTTGTCTCTTTTTACTTTTTTTTTTGTCTCATTTTACTTTTAATGAAAATATAAAGGTATTAAAATAATGATCTGAATTTTGGCATTAGGTTTTAAATAGCAAAAATAGGAATAGTAGCTAAAAATTCACCTAATCTTTCAGATAAACATGTGGAAGGTGTTAGCCAATTTTGAAGAGGCACAGAGAGTTCAGTTGCTGGCTTAGATACATGAGTGGAAATGCATCTCCAGAATCGCTTTATTGACTTTTCTTTTCTTTTCTTTTCTTTTTTTTTTGGTGCATTGTAGTTGTACATAATTATGGGATTTGTTGTTACATATTCATGCATGCACATGATATTATTAACTAATAGCCGTTTTCCTGCCCCTTGCCCCACTTAGGAAATTTTGTATCTCATTTCTACTACAGGTTGTTCATCCTTAATTTAAAAATCTGAGGTCCAAAATCCAAAACTTTTTTGAGCACCAACATGATGCCACAAGTGGAAAATTCCACACCTAACCTTATGTGATGAGTCATAGTCAGAACACAGGTGCACTAAAAATATTATATAAAATTTCCTTTAAGCTGTGTGTATAAGGTTTATATAAAAGACAAGTGAATTTTGTATTTAGGCTTGTGTCCCATCCCCAAGTTAAGCTTATTATGTGTACGCAGATATTTTAGAATCCAAAAAAATCCAGAACACTTCTATTTCTAGGCATTCCCAGTAAAGGATATGCTATCTCAATCTGTATACAACGTCTTCAGAATTTTAGGAGGTTTTATGCTATGGTTACTAGCTTATTTTTATAAAGGTAGATCTTGTGTGAAGTCAGCATGTGCCAAATCAACCAGTTGTTATCTTTAGACTGTATTATAGTTCACATTTCATTGTAATGAAATTTCTGTAGAATTTTTTTTCTTTTATAATTGTCTTTCTTTCCCCATATTTTTTTCTTGGTACACTAGTCATACATAATGGTAGGGTTATAATTGTCTCAATTCCAAAAATATTTGGTAAATCACCATTCTTTTTGGAAAGCATGTTCTTGATTTTGGGATTTGTTCTTCCCTAATTTATTTCCATAGGTCCAAAAGCTGTCTAAGAATGAAGTGCTCATGGTGAACATAGGATCACTGTCAACAGGAGGGAGAGTTAGTGCTGTCAAGGCTGATTTGGGCAAAATTGTTTTGACTAATCCTGTATGTACAGAAGTAGGAGAAAAGATTGCCCTTAGCCGAAGAGTTGAGAAACACTGGCGGTAAGTTTATTAGCCTTTGCCGATGCAAGAGTCAGTTTCCTTAAGTCCATGGTTGTGTAAACACAGGTGCATATTCTTTGAACACAGTTGTATAGCTTTAGCTTTCAACTATTTATTTTGATGACTTAGAAAACTATTTCTAACCTCAATTTGTAGTCCCATATTTTAGTCCAAATACTGTAATTGGCTTCCCTATGCAAACATCAGTGAATTCAGATTCAATATTTCCATTGTCTTTTTTTGTGTGTGTGTGTGCTGGAGATTGGACCCAGGGCCTTGCACATGCTAAGCCTGCCCTCTACCACTGAGCTATACCCCCAGTCTGTCTTTGACTTTTTATTTATTGATTGATTGGTACCAGGGATTGAACCCAGGGGTGCTTTACCACTGAGCCTCATCCCCAACTGTTTTCTATATTTTTATTTAGAGACAGGATCTCACCGAGTTGCTCAGGACCTTGCTAAGTTGCTAGGGCTGGCTTTGAACTCACAATCCTCCTGCCTAATCCTCCCAACCCACTGGGATTACAGACATATACCACCATGCCCAGCCTTTTTTGACTTTTTAAAAACTATTTGTTAGTAATTTCATACTTACCAGGGAAATCTCAAGAATTGTACAGATAATTCCTATATACCCCTTACCCAGATACACATGCACACACACATTTATTTATATATATAAAATGTTTTTTAGAACTATGGGTAGCTTGTTGGTTGAATACTGGCCTAGCATGTGCAAGGTGCTGGGTTTAATCCCTGGCACCAAAAACAAAACAAACAAAGCCGGACACAGTGGCATATGCCTATAATACCAGTGACTCAGGAAGCTGAGATGGGGATCATGAGTTCAAAGCCAGCCTCAGCAACACCATCGGATCACAAATTTAAGGCCTGCCTCAGCAATTTGGCAAGGCCCTAAGCAGTTTAGTGAGACCTTGTCTCAAAATAAAAAATAAAAAGGGCCAGGGATATAGCTCAATGGTAAATCACCTCTGGGTTTAATCCCTAGTACCAAAACCCAAAACCAAACAAACAACAAAAAACATACAAAAAAATAAAAAGGGCTGGGGATGTAGCTCAGTGATAGAGTGCTTGCCTGGGAAGCCCACCCTGGGTTTAATCCCTAGTACCACAAAAAAACTCTCAACATGGAACTATGTTGTTATTACTTGTTTGTTTCATTTCATAGATTTGAACATATTTTTAAATAAAGACTCTTTTGGGGTATTTTTACTAATATTACAAGAGGATTCTATCCAAATAAAATTGGCAAGTATGTTAAAATTCGAATAAGAAAAAAGAGAGCATCTGAATGATCATTACGTGTTTATTTATTTATTTTGGTGCTGGGAATTGAACCCAGGGGTACTTTAATATTGAGCTACATACCAGTCCTTTTTTGAGACGGGTCTCAAAGTCATCAAGGCTGGCCTTGAACTTGGATCTGCCTGCTTCAGCCTATTGAGTCGCTGGTATTACAAGCATATGTTGCCACTCCTTGCTGATCCTTATATTTTTAAGAATAGTGAGTTTTTTCCGTGTTCAGGTGGACTTTGTTCAAGAAGCTACAGTTGAGGTAGCAACCAAAGGGAACAGAAGTCCCTTTGTTATCAAGAGTAATCAGTTTACCAGTGACTCTGAAGGTTGAGGCAGGAGGGTCACAAATTTAAGGCCAAACTTAGCAACTTAGTGAGGCCCTAATCAACTGAATGAGACCCAATCTCAAAATGAAAACAAAAAGATCTGGGGATATAGCTCAGTGGTAAAGCATCTTTGGGTTCAATTCCCAGTACCCACCTCCCCCCAAAATAGTTTGCTTATAGACTGTGAGTTCCTCTGGTTCTCTTAAATTTCCTTTACCATTTGGGGTCACACTAAATGCATCATGATCTGTTGATGTGCTATGAGTGGTAGAAAAGCATTTTTCAAAGAGAAAAGCATAGAATGAGGTTTTGAAAGACAATCAGACTGATTGGTTTGTGTATTGGCATGATTCCTTCAGTGGAGTAAAGAGCTCTTAGTTGGATCTGAAGGGTTAGGTATATTTTGATAGAATGAAGACACATATATTCATGGTAGCAATTTTTGTTTGCTTTTCCTGTCATGCTAGCCAGATCTTATCTGGTTCTAAGAATCTAAGAAAATAGTGTGGCCTTTATGGAGGAGCAGTCTGTGGGAACAAATTTGAATTTAGAAGATAGGCAGGTAAAACTAGTTCTATCATATAATTGTTTGGTGATGATAATGAAATGGATGTAATATTCATAATTCTATTTTCATTTTTCAGTTTAATTGGTTGGGGTCAGATAAGAAGAGGAGTGACAATCAAGCCAACAGTAGATGATGACTGAAGAATCCCAGTTAAATAATACATTTGGATGGAGCTGGAATTTCTCTTTAACAACCTAGGCGTATATTTTCAGAGCAATACTCGGCAATTAATTTCACAGCTCATTACCTTAGTAGGTAGCTGTAAGGTTGTTCTCTTTTTTTGTTGATGAAAATTTAACCTCTAGCACTAATATAGCATCTACAATAAATATAAAAATTGGTGTAATGTTGGATTGAATCTACATTTTAACAGAAGTTAAACATTCCCAAGTAATGTATAATTTATACATCAATGTGGGTTTAAAATGAAACTGTTTGCTACAATCAGCCTTTGCTATAGCATGCACGCCACGGAATCTGTCTGAAATAAAATTTTTCTTGTTCTTTTTCATGATTCTTTTTTTTTTTTTTTGTGGTACTGGGGAATCGAACTCAGGGCTTTGTGCTTGCGAGGCAAGCACTCTACCAGCTGAGCTATCTCCCCAGCCCTTCATGATTCTTTTCAGTAGCACCAGGCTGAGGGACTGTTGTACCAGTAAAAACTGGAAGACATAGCTCCCCTTTGGCCCCATACTTTATGTCACTTTATCTTGATATTTTGAGAGAAAATTGACCTTCTGAGCACAAGTGCTCATTCCCATAGACAAACCTTTCCTCTTATTTTCCTGGACTAAAACATAGGAAACCAGAACCAGAAGTTCTCACCCTCTCACCATGGTGCCCTGAGATTATTTCTGCATTGGTTTATGCCTAAAACAACACTCATTGGAAAAAATGTTAACCAAGTGATTCTAGATAACCAACAAAGATCTTTCCAGTCCTTATTTTTGGGGCATTTTGTTGATTGATTGGTTGCACTGCTGGGGATTGAACCTAGGGTCCACAAAGCAAGTATTCTACCACTGAACTGTACCCCCAACCCTGTTTGTTTCTTAACCACTTAATTGGTGTGATTATGAAATAGACTCTAATCTTAGTAATCTTTGGACTTTGCAAGGGATTAAAAGGTAAAAGATGTTAGAAAGCAAAGGGTGAGTCCTTTTAATTTTTAACACATTTTCCATGTCCCTATACTCTTCCTGGTACTGTGCTTTTAAATTTTTATTTATTTATGATTTTCCTCCATAAGAGATTCTGTTAGAGCACAGATGGTATTTTTTAAAACTCCCAGTATTGAAAAGTAGGCCTATTTAATAAAAGTACCTGGGACTGGGGATATGGCTCAGTGGTAGAGTGCTTGTGTAGCCTGCACAAGGCCCTGGGTTCAGTCCCCAGCACCAAAAAAAAAAAAAAAAAAAAGTATCTCAATGAGTTTTGGTAGTCTGATAATATGCTTTAGTTTTTTTTTTTTTCTTAAACTTACACTGAGGTGAGATTTCATGCCACAATCATCATATTGTGCTCTTTTGATCATTGAAGCTGCCTTGAATTTTTGATGCTGTGGGGTAGTAGGCTGTTATTAGTGAGTTTTTTTTTTTTTTTGCAGTACTGGGGATCAAACTCAGGGCCTTGTGCTTGCAAGGCAAGCACTCTACCAGCTGAGCTATCTCCCCAGCCCATTAGTGAGTTTTGAGGAAATATTAATGTTACACACTTGATTGACTTTGAAGGGTTGTGCTGTATCACAAGAAACCCATTTAAATAAAATAAGGTTCTAAATCTAGCAATTTTATATCTAACGTCCCCACGTGGTTTTTTTGGAGGGAGATCTTGGGGGTTTTTTGGTTTTGCAGTACTAGGGATTGAACCCAGGGCCTCATGCATGCTGGGCAAGTAAGTGGTCTGCCTCTGAGCTACATCCCTACCCCTTTTTATTTTGAGACAGGGTCTCACTGAGTTGCTGAGGCTGGCCTTGAACTTGTGATCCTCTTCAGCTTCCTGAGTAGCTGGGATTTACAGGCATGCACCACTGTGCCCGGGTCCCCTTGAGTTTTGTAAACACTGTATATCAAAAATTCTGAAATAAGACCCAAAATATTGACTAACATTGTAATTAATCTCATGTCAGACAGAAACCAAAAATCTCTTAGAATTAATTTCAACCATCTACATGAATTTTAACAACTTTGCAAAGCATTGTGCTTAGCCTAATAAGTATATACAGATAGGAAAACAATGGACCTTATTGTCATAGAGTTTGAAGTCAGTATGATGATTCTCAGCAAAAGATATACCTGATCAAGAATCTACCTGTAAGGCGATGTTCCTGTTGAAGGTATGTTGCATATATAAATCCTCTTGGCTCTACCATCAGCATATTTTCAAAATTTTCAAAATCTGACCAGTTCTCGTCACTTCCATTGTTTACCACCCTAGTCAAAACCACCAGTGACAGCTGAAGTAACCTAACTCCATTTCTGTGCTTACCCTGTTGCAGTCTGTTCTCAGCACAGTAGCCAGTTACCTTTTTGTAAGAATGCTATGTACGCCTCTTTAATAATAAGTTGTACAGTTAGTCTAACTGAAATAAGGGTTGTGAAGACAGTCTGACATTATTCATATGACTTCCAGGCTCACCTGGAAAACTCCTATTTTACTCCTAAATAACCTCCAAAGATTGTATGCACACACTTGTATTTTGCAAAGGAAAATTTCTAATTGTGCAAGTAACTAGACTCATAAAACTTATGGAATCTTTTCTAGAAAAACTTGATACAGTGATGCTTCCAATTAAATGGATGCTTTTCCAGAATACTTATTTGTGCGCGTGTGGTGATCCTCTTGCCTCAGCTTCCTGAGTAGCTGAGATTTACAGGCATGGAGGAGCTCAGGGTTTCATGCATGGTAGGCAGGTGCTTTATCACTGAGCTACATTCCCTGTCCTAAAAGTTTTTTTTTTTTTTTTAATTACTAAAGATAAAGCAGATATCCTTAAAAGATTGATACTTATGAGACAGGTTATTAAAAAATGACCTCTCTGGGGGCTGGAGTTGTAGTTTAGTGGTAAAGCGCTTGCCTAGCATGTGTGAGGCACTAGGTTCGATCCTTAGCACCACATAAAAATAAAGGCATTGTATCCATATACAACTAAAAAATATATATTTTTTAAAAATTACCCCTCTGTTGGGCATGGTGGTGCTCCCCTGTAATCCCAGCAACTTGGGAGACTGAGGCAGGACAACCATAAGTTTAAGGCCAACCTCAGCAATTTAGCAAGACCCTGTCTAAAAACAGTTCTTTTAAAAAGATGGGAAGTAGCTAAGTGGTAGAGGCTTACCTAGCATGCACAAGACCCCTGAGTTTAATTCACAGTACTGAATTTTTTCTTTTTTTTATAAAAGAAGGATATGACTAATAAACAGTATTGAATTGGGAATACCGAATCTTGTACAGATGACTGTGCCTCCTTTAATTTTTCTACTAAAATTTTCAGTAAGGCTTTTTTTTTCGGGGCGGGGGAGTGGGTACTGGGGATTGAACCTGGGGTACTTTACCACTGAGCTACATCTTCAACCCTTTTATTTTGACACAGGGTCTTGTTGAATTGCTTGGGGCCTTGCTAAATTACTGAGGTTGACCTCAAGCTTGCAATCCTATCTCAGCTTTCCGAGTCACTGGGATTACAGGTGTGTAGCACCAAACCCAGCTTAGTAAGACTTTTTAAAGAACTTGTCCAGCTGAATTGAAAGATTTGGAAAAATTACAAGAATAATAAACTTGAAAAAATTATGATTGGAGGGCTGACAACCATATTTTGGAATACATAAAATCACATTTACCTTTATAAATATGTGTGGTATTGATGCAGGCATAGGGCAATCATTGAAATAAGCTTTACAACCAAATGTGAAGTTACAGAAATAAATGCTGTGGGCAGCACTGATGTCAGTGAGGGAAAGGGTATACTTTTTATTTTTTTTTTTAAACAGGGAAAAGAACAAAATTTGTTACATTCCTAAGGCATAGGAGTATTAAGCTCTAGGATAGATTATTTTGTAATCAAAATAGCTAGTCGTGCTGGGTGTGGTATATTGCACACCAGCAACTTGGGAGGCTGAAGCAGGAGGATCAAAAATTTGAGGCCAGCCTCAGCAATTTGGCAAGGCCCTAAGCGACTTAGCAAGATTCTTATCTCAAAATTTAAAAAGGACTGAGGATGTAGCTCTGTGGTAGTGCTTCTGGATTCAATCTCCAGTATCAAAAATAAAAATAAAAAGTCATTTAGGGATAAAAGTTTTATTTAGAATTGTATTTAAGATTTAATTTTATTGAGACAAGATTATGGATAAAGAAAATACAGATTATTTTAGTAATTGAGGGGAAGAAGGTAAAACAAGAAATCTAAGACCCTTAAGAAAAAAGTTGAGTAGCTGGGGTTGTGGCTCAGTGGTAGAGCACTTGCCTAGCATGTGTGAGGCACTGAGTTTGATTCTCAGCCCCACATATAAGTAAATAAAATAAAGGTCCTTCAACAACTAAAAGAATATTTTTTTTTTAAAAAAAGGAAAAGACAAAAGTTGAACTGGGCACTGGTACACACCTATAACCTCAGTGACTCAGGAGTCTGAGGCAGGAGAATCACAAGTTAGAGGCCAGCATCAGCAACTTAGTAAGACCTTGTCTTACAAAAAATAGAAGGGGTAGGGATCTAGCTCAGTTTTAGAGCATTTGCCCAGCATGCACAAGGCCCTGGGTTCAATTCCCAGTATGACAAATAAATAGAAAGGGCTGGGGATGTAAACTCAGTGCTGGAGTGCCCCTGGGTTCAATCCACAGTACCACAAAGGAAAAAAAAAAAAAAAAAACAAAACAGGTGGTAAAAGCAAGAATCAATAAATGGGATAGATTCAAACTAAAAAGCTTTCTCTCAGCAAAGGAAACTATCAGCAATGTGAAGAGAGAGCCTACAGAGTGGGAGAAAATCTTTGCCACATACACTTCAGATAGAATTTGTAAAGAACTCAATCTCCAGAATTTGTAAATCTCCAGAATTTGTAAAGAACTCAAAAAACTTTACACCAAGAATTTTTCTTATTTCTTAAGACAGAAGCATATGCTATTGGTCAGATCCCTCCTTTTCTGATAGACATTTAAAGCTGCGAATTTCCCTCTAAGCACGACTTCTCTGTATCCCATCCTATTTTTCAAATTAAACTTTTTTATTATGATATAACTGTGAATTCACATGCAGTCCTAAGAAATCAGAGAGAGCCCCTGTACATTTTACACAGTATTCTCTCATGGTAACATCTTACAAAACTGTAGTACCATATCACAACCAGGATACTGACACTGATAGCCATACATGATTTTTTTCATTAACAAGGATGCCTCATGTTACTGTCATGCATCACATCAGCTTTCCTCTTACCCTTCATCACCTCCATCCTTCGCCCTTGGTAACCACAAATCTGGTGTCCATTTCAATAATCCTGTCATCTCAAGAATGTTATATAAAGCTGGGTATGGTGACTGCACGCCTGAAATCCCAGTGACTGAGGTAGGAGGATTGCAAGTTCAAATCCAGCCTCAGCAACTTAGTGAAACTCTAAGCACCTTAGCAAGACCCTCTCTCTAAATTAAAAAAAAAATGTTCACATACAAACACACACACATAGGGTTGGGGATGTGACTCAGGGGTTGAGCACCCCTGGGTTCAATCCTGGAATCATATATTTTAGGATTGGCTTTTTTTTTTTTTTTTTTTTAGCATTTAGCATAGTTCTCTTAAGATTCACCCAAGTTGTTGTGTATATCAATAGGTAGTTCCAGGCTGGGATTGTAGGTCAGTTGAAGAGTGCTTGCTAACACATGTGAGGCACTGGGTTCCATCCTCAATACCACATAAAAATAAATAAAGGTATTATGTCCATCTATAACTAAAAAATATTTTTTTAAAAAAGTTCCTTTTTGTTACTAAATAGTATTCTGTGGTATGGATATACCATGGTTCATTTGAATTAGTTACCTATTGAAGAACATCTTTGTGGTTTCGTTATTACCTGTTACAATTAAAGCCACTAGAAATATTCATACACAGGTCTTTTTATTTTGTTCATTTGGATGATGCTGGAGATCTAACCTAGGACCTCATATATATAAAGCATGTACTCTACCACTATTCCTAGTCCCTGTATTGGTCTTTATGTGAATTTAAGTTTTCAGTCTCCCAGAATAAAAGCTTAGGAGTATAATTTCTGGGTTGTATGATGATTACATATAGAAAGTTACATGTTTAGTTTTTGAAACTGTCAAAATTGCCAGGTGAGCCAAGTGTGGTGGTTCATGCCTGTAATCCCAGCAATTTGGGAGACTGAGGCAGGAGGATTGCAAGTTCAAAACCAGTCTCAGCAACTTAGTGAGGCCCTGTCTCAAAATAAAAAACAAACAGAAAGGCTGGGAATGTGGCTCATAGGTTAAGCACACCTGGGTTCAATACCTGGTACTCCCCCACAAAAAAAATTGCCAAAGGTGATGGTTCATGCCTGTAATTCCAGCTACTTGGGAGGCTAAGGCAGGAGGATTACATGTTTGAAGCCAGCATCAGCAATTTAGTGAGACCCTGCCTCAAAGAAAAAATTTTAAAAAGGGGTTGGAGGTGCAACTCAATGGTAGATCACACCCCTGAGTTCAATCCCCAGGCATACACACACGAAAAAAAAAAAAAATCTGTCAAATTTTTCTGAATGGTTATACCATTTATGTTCCCACAAGCAATGTGTATAGTTTTTCCACATCCTTGCCAGGATTTGGTGTTGTCACTATTTTTTATTGTAGCCATTCTGATAGGCATGATACCTTTTTGTGGTTTTAATTTGTGCGTCTAGTAGCTAATGGTATTGAATATCTTTTCATGGGTTTATTTGTCTTCTGTGTATCCTCTTTGATAAAATGTTCATATCTCTTCCTCCTTTCATAATTGAATTATTTGCTTTTTTACTGTTGAGTTCTGAGGCAGTGATGCTTTGTCAAATATGTGGTTTGTAAATATTTTCTCCCAGTCTTTAGCTTGACTTTTTTCATAGTCTAAATAGGTTCTTTCACAAAAAATTTTACATTTTGATGAAATTCAATTTACCCATTTTTGGGTATTAAGCTTAAGAACACTTTGCCTGGCCCTAGATTCTAAGAAATTTCTCCTTTTTTCCCCTTAAGGTTTTGTAGTTTTATGTCTTACATGTGAGGCCAAGATCCATTTTTAGTTAATTTTTATATGAGGTGTGAGGTTAGGTTGAGTTTCATTATTTTTCTTATAAACGTATAATTGCTACAGCACCATTTATTGAAAAGGCTATCCTTCCTTCATTGAATTACTTTTGCACCTTTGTTAAAAAATCAGCTGGACATATTCTTGTGGTACTGGAGATTTTTTTTTTTTTTTTTTTTTTTTTACGTTTACATAGGGTAATGATGTTTCTTTTTTTTCCCTTCCCCCCACCCCTCCCACCCTTTTCCCTTTATACAGTCCTTCTTTCCTTCATTCTTACCGCTCTCCTTAGCCTAACTCTAAACCTAACCCTAAACCTAATGCTAACCCCTCCCACCCCCATTATATGTCCTCATCCGCTTATCAGCGAGATCATTCGTCCTTTAGTTTTTTGAGATTGGCTTATCTCACTTAGCATGATATTCTCCAATTTCGACCATTTGCCTACAAATGCCATAATTTTATCATTCTTCATTGCGGAGTAATATTCCATTGTATAAATATGCCACAGTTTCTTTATCCATTCATCAACTGAAGGGCATCTAGGTTGGTTCCACAATCTGGCTATGGTGAATTGAGCAGCAATGAATATTGATGTGGCTCTATCTCTGTAGTATGCTGATTTTAAGTCCTTTGGGTATAGACCAAGGAGTGGGATAGCTGGGTCAAATGGTGTTTCCATTCCAAGCTTTCTGAGGAATCTCCACACTGCTTTCCAGAGTGGCTGCACTAATTTGCAACCCCACCAGCAATGTATGAGTGTTCCTTTTTCACCACATCCTCGCCAACACCTATTGTTGCTTGTGTTCTTGATAATCGCCATTCTAATTGGGGTGAGATGAAATCTTAGGGTAGTTTTGATTTGCATTTCCCTTATTACTAGGGATGTTGAACATTTTTTCATATATCTGTTGATTACTTGTACATCTTCTTCTGTGAAGTGTCTGTTCATTTCCTTAGCCCATTTGTTGATTGGATTATTTGTATTCTTCGTGTAGAGTTTTTTGAGTTCTTTATAGATTCTGGAAATTAGCGCTCTATCTGAGGTATGGTTGGCAAAAATATTCTCCCACTCTGTATACTCTCTCTTCACATTTCTGATAGTTTCCTTTGCTGAGAGAAAGCTTTTTAGTTTGAATCTATCCCAGTTGTTGATTCTTGCTTTTATTTCTTGTGCTATGGGAGTCCTGTTAAGGAAGTCTGATCCTAAGCCAACAAGTTGAAGATTTGTACCTACTTTTTCTTCTATAAGATGCAGGGTCTCTGGTCTGATTCCAAGGTCCTTGATCCATTTTGAGTTGAGTTTTGTGTAGGGTGAGAGATAGGGGTTTAATTTCATTCTATTGCATATGGTTTTCCAGTTTTCCCAGCACCATTTGTTGAAGAGGCTATCTTTTCTCCATTGCATATTTTTGGGACCTTTGTCTAGTATGAGAAAATTGTATTTATTTGGGTTTGTGTCCATGTCCTCTATTCTGTACCATTGATCTACCTGTCTATTTTGGTACCAATACCATGCCGTTTTTGTTACTATTGCTTTGTAGTAGAGTTGAAGATCTGGTATTGCAATGCCCCCTGCTTTGCTCTTGCTACTGAGGATTGCTTTAGCTATTCTAGGTTTTTTATTCTTCCAGATGAATTTCATAATTGCTTGCTCTATTTCTGCAAGGTACATCATTGGGATTTTAATTGGAATTGCATTGAATCTGTATAGCACTTTAGGTAGTATGGCCATTTTGACGATATTAATTCTGCCTATCCAGGAACATGGGAGATCTTTCCATCTTCTAAGGTTTTCTTGAATTTCTTTCTTTAGTGTTCTGTAGTTCTCATTGTAGAGGTCTTTCACCTCTTTTGTGAGATTGATTCCCAAGTATTTTATTTTTTTCGAAGCTATTGTGAATGGGGTAGTTTTCCTAATTTCTCTTTCTGAAGATTCATCACTTATGTATAAAAATGCATTGGATTTATGAGCATTGATCTTGTAACCTGCTACTTTACTGAATTCACTTATGAGTTCTAAAAGTTTTCTGGTGGAATTTCCAGGTTCCTCTAAATATATAATCATGTCATCAGCGAACAGGGATAGTTTGAGTTCTTCTTTTCCTATTCGTATCCCTTTAATTTCTTTGGTTTGTCTGATTGCTCTGGCTAGAGTCTCAAGGACGATGTTGAATAGAAGTGGTGAAAGAGGGCATCCCTGCCTTGTTCCAGTTTTTAGGGGGAACGCTTTCAGTTTTTCACCATTTAGAATGATATTAGCCATGGGCTTAGCGTAGATGGCCTTTATAATGTTTAGGAATGTTCCCACTACCCCAATTTTTTCTAGTGTTTTGAGCATGAAGGGATGCTGTATTTTATCGAATGCTTTTTCTTCATCTATTGAAATAATCATGTGATTCTTAACTTTAAGTCTGTTGATATGGTGAATGACATTTATTGATTTCCGAATGTTGAACCAACCTTGCATCCCTGGGATAAAACCCACTTGATCGTGGTGCACTATCTTTTTAATATATATTTGTATGCGATTTGCTAAAATTTTGTTGAGAATTTTTGCGTCGATGTTCATTAAGGATATTGGTCTGAAATTTTCTTTCCTCGATGTGTCTCTGTCTGGTTTAGGTATCAGGGTGATATTGGCTTCATAGAACGAGTTTGGGAGAGTTCCCTCCTCTTCTATTTCATGGAATAGTTTGAGGAGTATTGGAATGAGCTCTTCTTTAAAGGTTTTGTAGAACTCGGCTGAGAACCCATCTGGTCCTGGACTTTTCTTTGTTGGTAGGCTTTTGATGACCTCTTCTATTTCATTGCTTGAAATTGGTTTATTTAGGTTGTGTATGTCCTCCTCGTTCAGTTTAGGTAATTCATATGTCTCTAGAAATTTGTTGATGTCTTCGAGGTTTTCTGTTTTGTTGGAGTATAGATTCTCGAAATAGCTTCTAATTATGTTTTGTATTTCACTCGTGTCTGTTGTGATGTTTCCTTGTTCATTCCGAATTTTAGTAATTTGAGTTTTCTCCCTCTTTCTCTTTGTTAGTGTGGCTAAGGGTTTATCAATTTTATTTATTTTTTCAAAGAACCAACTATTTATTTTGTTAATTTTTCCAATTGTTTCTTTTGTTTCGATCTCGTTGATTTCGGCTCTGATTTTAACTATTTCCTGTCTTCTACTACTTTTGGTATTGGTCTGCTCTTCTTTTTCTAGCGCTTTGAGCTGTAGTGTTAAGTCGTTTATTTGTTGATTTCTACTTCTTTTTTTGAATGCACCCCATGAAATAAATCTTCCTCTAAGTACTGCTTTCATAGTGTCCCAGAGATTTTGATATGATGTGTCTTTGTTCTCGTTTACTTCTAAGAATTTTTTTATTTCCCTCCTGATGTCTTCTGTTATCCATTCATCGTATAATAGTGTATTATTTAGTCTCCAAGTATTGGAGAAGTTTCTGTTTTTTATTCTGTCATTTATTTCTAATTTCAATCCATTATGATCTGATAGAGTACAAGGTAGTATCTCTATCTTCTTATATTTGCTAACAGTAGCTTTGTGGCATAAAATATGGTCTATTTTAGAGAAGGATCCATGTGCTGTTGAGAAGAAAGTGTATTCGTTCTTTGTTGGATGGTATATTCTATATATGTCTGTTAGGTCTAAATTGCTGATTGTGTTGTTGAGATCTATAGTTTCTTTATTCAATTTTTGTTTGGACGATCTATCCAGTGGTGAGAGAGGTGTGTTAAAATCGCCTAGTATGATTGTGTTGTGGTCTATTTGAATTCTATAATTGAGAAGGATTTGTTTGACGTACGTGGATGAGCCAATGTTCGGGGCATAGATATTTATGATTGTTATGTCTTGCTGATTTATGCTTCCCTTAAGCAGCATGTAATGTCCTTCTTTATCCCTTCTGACTAGTTTTGGTTTGAAGTCCACATTATCTGAGATGAGGATGGATACTCCAGCTTTTTTGCTGTGTCCGTGTGCATGGTATGTTTTTCCCCATCCTTTCACCTTTAGTCTATGGGTGTCTCTTTCTATGAGGTGAGTCTCTTGCAGGCAGCATATTGTTGGATTTTTCTTTTTAATCCAATCTGCCAGTCTGTGTCTTTTGATTGATGAATTCAGGCCATTAACATTCAGGGTTATTATTGTGATATGATTTGTATTCCCAGTCAATTGACTCATATTTGTTTTTGACATGATTTGGTTTCTCCTTTATTTGGCTATTCCTTTAGGCTAGCGCCTCCTGTTGCTGATTTGCATCGTTGTTTTTCATCTCTTCCTCATGGAATATTTTGCTGAGAATGTTCTGTAATGCTGGCTTTCTTTTTGTAAATTCCTTTAGCTTTTGTTTATCATGGAAGGATCTTATTTCATCGTCAAATTTGAAGGTAAGTTTTGCTGGGTATAAGATTCTTGGTTGACATCCGTTTTCTTTCAGGGCTTGGTAAATGTTGTTCCAGGCCCTTCTGGCTTTTAGTGTCTGGATTGAAAAATCTGCTGATATTCTTATTGGTTTCCCTCTGAATGTAATTTGATTCTTTTCTCTCGCGGCCTTTAAAATTCTGTCTTTATTTTGTATGTTAGGTATTTTCATAATAATGTGCCTTGGTGTGGGTCTGTTGTAATTTTGTATGTTTGGAGTTCTATAAGCCTCTTGTATTTGGTTTTCCATTTCATTCTTCAGATTTGGGAAATTTTCTGATATTATTTCATTGAATAGATTGTTCATTCCTTTGGTTTGTTTCTCTAAGCCTTCCTCAATCCCAATAATTCTTAAATTTGGCCTTTTCATGATATCCCATAATTCTTGTAGATTCTGTTCATGATTTCTTACCATCTTTTCTGTTTGGCCAACTTTGCTTTCAAGATTAAATAATTTGTCTTCAATGTCTGAGGTTCTGTCTTCCAGGTGCTCCATTCTATTGGTTATGCTTTCTATGGAGTTTTTAACTTGGTTTATTGTTTCCTTCATTTCAAGTATTTCAGTTTGGTTTTTTTTCAGTATCTCTAACTCTTTATTGAAATGATCTCTTGCTTCCCGTATTTGGTCTTTTAACTGTTGATTGGTGCGATCATTTAATGCCTGCATTTGCTCTTTCATCTCCTCCTTCAATGCCTGCATTTGCTCTTTCATCTCCTCATTTGCTTCCCTGATCGTTTTAATTACGTACATTCTGAACTCCCTTTCTGACATTTCTTCTGCTGTGCTGTCATTGGGTTTTATTGATTTAGTATCTAGGTTTGTTTGGGACATTTTCTTCCCTTGTTTTCTCATATTGGTCAGTTGTCAATGGGACCCTGAGATATTGCAGTTTTCCGCTATTGGCTTATAGTGTCCCGGTAGATTTCCAGTGTATCGCCTCCCAGCCTTCAGTAGCCTGATGTCTTGGAGGAATCTGATAAAGCAGCGTATCCGAAGAAAACTGCCCCTAGCCCCCTACTGGTTCCACGATTTGGAACTGGCTCTGTGCTGAAATGCTCTCACTGTGGGCCTGCACCGTGCAGCTGGCCGTGTGGGAGGAGCTCACTGCCGGAGTGTGGAAGGCTACCTTGGGAAGACTCTAGCTGCCCTGCCCGGCTCCAATAAGCCACCTCTATCTGGGCCTGCCCCCCGGGCCGAGCTTTACCCAGTGGGCAGACTCACCCGTGGCTCTATTTCAGTCCGAGTCTCTCAATGCCTCCCCTTCTTAACTCCTGGGTTCTGGAGCGACAGGGGGTGCAGTCTCCCTCTAGGCCGCCATCTTGGATCGCCCCGAGAAGAGAGCCTGCAGCCGGAGTGGGCAGAGCCGCCTGAAGAGGTGTCTGGCTGCCCTGCCCTGATCCCAGAGGCTGTTTGCGGATCGAGGCTCTCTGTTGGTTCGGGGGCTTGTGGCTGGTTCTATGTAGAAAGTCTCTCACTGGGCGGTCAGCTCCGAGAGGCTAGCCTTGAACGGCACCTCCCACCGCAGGGGTCCAGACTACTTGGGGAAGTCTCTGGCTGCCCTGTCTGGACCCTGAATCTGCTTGCGTGCCAGAGTACGCTGAGCTGCACTGGCTCCGGGACTCGGAGCTTGTTCTGGTCGGAAAGGCTCTCACTAGCGGGCCAGTTCCGTTCCGAGAACCTGGAGAAGCTGGCTGTGTGGGCGGGGCCCACCGCCGGAGTGCGCAGGGCTGCCTGTGGATGACTCTAGCTGCCCTGCCCGGCTCCGATAAGCCACCTCTATCTGGGCCTGCCCCCCGGGCCGAGCTTTACCCAGTGGGCAGACTCACCCGTGGCTCTATTTCAGTCCGAGTCTCTCAATGCCTCCCCTTCTTAACTCCTGGTTTCTGGAGCGACAGGGGGTGCAGTCTCCCTCTAGGCCGCCATCTTGGAACCGGTACTGGAGATTGAACCCAGAAGTACTCTTGTCACTGAGCCATATCCCCAGTCTTTTTAAAAATTTAAAAAATTGCCCCTCCTGCCCTTTTTATTATTATCATCTTTAATTCAAGATAACGTCTTGCTAAATTGCAGAGGCTGGCCTTGAACTTGAGAGCCTCTTGCCTCAGCCTCTCAAGTAACTGGAATTATAGGCATGTGTCACCATGCCAGGCAGTTGAGCATATGCATGTGGATCTGTTTCTAAGTTCTCCATCTGTTTCATTGATCCATGTCTATCTCTCTACCAGTATCACACAATCTGGATTACTACAGTTATATAATAAATCACGAAATCAGGTGATCGATGCCTTACACTTTATTCTTGTTCTTCAAAATTATTTTAGATAATCTACATTAGTTAAATTAATATTTTCCTTCCATACACACATTAGAATAAGCTTGTCTGTTTCAATTTAAAAAAATTGCAGCCTGGTGTGGTGGCATATGCCACCAGCCTTCTGCTCAGGAGGCTGAGGCAGAAGGATCATAAGTTCAAAGCCAGCCTCAGTAAATTTAGCGCCTGTAAGTTCAACCCTGGTACGCCCCAGCAAAATATGTGTGTGTGTGTGTGTGTGTGTGTGCATATATGTGTGTGTGTGTATATACATATGTGTGTATATATATATACATCTAGGATTTTGATAGGAATTGTACTAAGCCTATATACCAATTTGAAGAGAATTGACACCTTTTCTGTTAAGTCTTTCAATCAATGGTCACAGACTGTGTCTCTCTATTTATTTAAATCTTTTTAATTTTTTAATCAATGTTTTATAATGTTCAACATATAAGCCCTATGTATGTTCTTCCAGATTTACACCTACTTATTTCATTTTTTCTAAGCAATTGTAAATGCTATGTGTATTTTAGTACAATCAAAAACAACCCTTTAAAAAGAATCACACACTATGATGAAGTGAGGTTTGTTCCATGGATGAAAATCTGGTTTGATATTCAAAATCAATCAATGTAATCTACCACATTGTATTTTAAAGTCTGGTATTCATGTGTTCATTGCTAATACATGAAAACACAATTGATGTAGTATGTTTATCATGTTTATCTTGAAAATTCCATTGTAATTGGATTATTTGCTATGACTTTGTTGAACTCACTTTTTAGTTCTTAGAATTCTTTTATAGATTTTCTATGTAGACAACCATGTCATCTGAAAATAGGAACAGTTCTATTTCTTTCCAATCAAGATATCTTTTATTCCGTAATCCCATTGGCTCAGGAGGCTGAGATAAGAAGATCGAGAGTTCAAAGTCAAGCTCAGCAACAGCAAGGTGCTAAGCAACTCAGTGAGAACCTGTCTCTAAATAAAATACAAAATAGGGCTGGGGATGTGGCTCAGTGGTTGAGTGCCCCTGTACCAAAAAAAAAAATTATATATATATTATATATATATATATATATATATATATATATATATATATTATATAATATATATATCTTTTATTTCCTTGCTGCACTGACTAGAATATCCAGTATTTTAAAAAATGTTTTTAGTTGTAGATGGAAACAATACCTTTATTTTATTTATTTATTTTTATGTAGTCCTGAAGATTGAACCCAGTGCCTCACATATGCTATGCAAGTGCTCTACCACTGAGCTGCAACCCCAGTCCAAACATCCAGTATTATGTTGAATAAAATGATGAGTCATCCTTGCCTTGTTCCTCTTCTTAGGGAGAAAACATTCAATCTTTCACCAGTAAGCATAATGTTAGCTATAAGATTTTTTGTAGGTTTTCTTTTTTTAGTTGAAGAAATTATTTTCTATTCCTAGTTTTCTGTGAAGTTTATCGGATTGATTGTTGAATTTTGTTGAATCTTTTTCTGCATCAATTGATATGATTATGTGATTTCTCTTTTTTAACTTGTTGATGTGATGGATTACATTGATTGATTTTGAATATTGAACCAGATTTGCATCCATGGAACAAATCTCACTTGATCATGGTGTATGATTCTTTTTTTTAAATTTATTTGTTCTAATTGGTTATATATAGAATGCATTTTGACACATTGTACACAAATGGAGCACAGCTGCTCATTCATCTGACTGTGCATGGTGCTGAGTCACACCAGTAGTGTAATCATACATGTATATAGGGTAATAACATCTGTCTCATTCTACCATCTTTCCCATCCCACCCCTCCCCTCATGCCCCTCTGCATAATCCAAAGTTCCTTCATTCTTCCCTATCCACCCCCAGCTATGAATCAGCATCTGCTTTTCAGAGAAAACATTCGGCCTTTGGTTTTGGGGGATTGACTTATTTTACTTAGCATGATATTCTCTAGTTTCATCCATTTACCTACAAATGCCATAATTTCATTCTTCTTTAAGGCTGAGTAATATTCCATTGTGTATATGTACTACATTTTATGTATCCATTCACCTGTTGAAGGGAATCTAGATTGGTTCCATAGCTATTGTAAATTGAGCTGCTTATGATTCTTTTTTAAAAGTTGTTTTTCTATTGTAGTAAAAACACATTGCATCAATTTTCCCATTTAGCCATTTTAAAGTGTATAAATGACATTAAGTAATTTCATGTTGTGCAATCATTACCACTATCTAATTCCAGAACATTTTCATCACCCCAAAAGTGAAACCCTAAGCAGTTGAAATCCATTAAGCAGTTATTCCCCATTCCCATTCTCCCCAGCCCTTGGCAACAACTAATATACTTTCTGTTTATGTGGATTAGCCAACTCTGGATAATTCATATAAATGGAATCATATAATATGTGGTCTTTTGTATCTGGTTTCTTTCACTTAGCGTAATGTTTTCAAAGTTCATCCATGTTGCAGCATATGTCAGTATCTCATTCCTTTTTATAACAGAATAATATGCCATATTTTGTTTATCTATTCATCTGTTGATGGACATTTGGGTTGTTTCCATGTTTTGGCTATTGTGAATAGTGGTGCAATGAGCAATCACATACAAGTTTTCATCTAAACAACTGTTTTCAATTCTTTTGTGAATGTACCTAGAAGCAGAATTCCTGGGTCATAGTAATTATATGTTTTAACGTCTTGAGAAATCGCCAAACTATTTTCCAAAGTGGCTACACCATTTTACGTGGAATTTTTAAGATTAAGAACTCAATTTCTTTAAAAAATATAGAATTATTTAAGTTTTGTATTTTTTATTGCATGCATCATGGTAGTTTATATTTTTAGAAGAATTGGTGCATTTCATCTTTTTTATTTAAAAATATTTTTTTAGTTGTAGATGGACCTTTATTTTACTTATTTATACATGGTGCTGAGATTTGAACCCAGTGCCTCACACATGCTAGGCAAGCACTCTACCACTGAGCCACAACCCCAGTCCACATTTCATCTTAACTGGTAAGTTTTCGTGTAGAATGGTTTGTGGTATTCTTTATTGTCCTTTGATGTCCACAGGGACTGTGGTGATCTCCCGTTTCTTTTTTTTCTTTTCTTCTTTTTTTTTGTATAGGGGATTGAAGCCAGGGATGCTCTACCACTGAGCCACATCCCCAGCCCTTTTTACCTTTTATTTTTTTAGAAAGGGTTTGGCTAAATTGCTTAGGACTCGTTAATTCGCTGAGACTGGACTCGAACTTGCTATCATCCTGTCTCAGCCTCCCCAGTTGCTGGGATTACAGGCGTGCACCACCATGCCAGCATAGCACTCTGTTTCATTCTTGATATTGGTTATTTGTGTCTTTATTCATTCTCATTCTCTCTCTCTCTCTCTCTCTCTCTCTCTCTCTCTCTCTCTCTCTCTGTCCTGTCTAGCTAGAGGGTTATCAATCTTATTGATCTTTTTTTTAGATGTTGATGGACCTTTATTTGATTCATTTATTTATATGTGGTGCTGAGAATCAAACCCAGTGCCTCACACATGCTGGGCAAGTACTCTACCATTAAGCCACAACCCCAACCCCAATCTTATTGATTTTATTCAAAGAACCAGCTTTTGATTTTTTTTTATCTGTTGTTCTTCTGTTTTCACATTGATTTCTGATCTTTATCATTTCCTTCCTCTGCTTGCAACCTTTCTTCTTCTTTTTTCTTTCTTTTCTTTTTTTCTTTTTTCTTTCTTTCTTTCTTTCTTTTTTTTTTTTTTGTACTGGGGATTGAACCTAAGGGTGCTCTACCATTGAGTTATACCACCAGCGCTTTTTATTTTTATTTTGAGAGAGGGTCTCACTAAGTTGCTGAGTCTGGCCTCTAAATTGCAATCCTCCTATCTCAGCCTCCCTAGTAGTTGGAATTACAGGCATGCACCACTATATTTGGTTCTTAGTCTTCTTTTTCTAGGTTCTTCTATTGGGAATTTAGATTAATACTGAGAGATTTTTCCTTTCAGCACTACTTTATCTCTGTCTTGTAAATATTGATATGTTGTCTTTTCAGTTTCATTCAGTTTGCTCATGGCTCTTCTTCTGTCTTCAACGTCAGCAAAGAAGCCAGGTGTGGTGGCACACACTCTAATCCCAGCAACTACAGAGGCTAAGGCAGGAGGATCACAGTTCCATCTTGGGCAATTGAGCAAGACCCTGACTCAAAATAAAAAATAAAAAGGGCTGGAGATATAACTCAGTGGTAGAGCAACCCTGGGTTCAATCCCTACTACCCCCTTCCCCCCAAAAAATCCTCAACAATGAGCTGATGGCATCTTTCTTGCATGTATCACTCCAATACTCTCCTGCCTCCCTCTTTCACTTTTGAGTACCCTTGTGATTACATTGAGCCTGTCCAGATAATCCAGGATAATCTCCTGATTTCAAGATCTTTAATTTAATCACATCTACTAAATCCCGTTTGTTATGTAAAGTAACATACTCCTATCTACTGGAGATTGAGAGTTTGTTTGGAGGTTCTAGCAAGGGAGTGCAGCTGCTCTTATACACCCTTGACTAAAGAACAGTCCTTCTCTATCAAGGGAAGGTCATCCTCTTCCACCAAAGATTCGACTTTGGGAGGGACACACATTGCACGTGAAGTGGTGAGGGAGGCACTCAGGGACACTTGACCACTGAGCCACATCTCCAGTCCTATTTCGTATTTTATTTAGAGACAGGGTCTCTCTGAGTTGCTTAGTGCCTTGTTTTTGCTGAGACTGGCTTTGAACTCGCCATCCTCCTGCCTCAGCCTCCCAAGCTGCTGGGATTACAGGCTTGCACCATCGGGCCCAGTTCTTCATATGTTTTGAGTCTCTTGTTAAGTATATATGTATATATAATTTATCATTGTTATGTCTTCTTAATGTACTGATGCTTGTGTCATCATGAAATGTACCTCTTTGTCTCTGGTAATATTTTTTGTCTTAAAGTCTCTTTTGTCTATTCAGCCTCAGTCAGGAATGTGCTTGCCTCAACCAATATGGTGGCCTCAGGTTGGGAGAGATGCTTATCCTTCCCTCTCAAATTGTCACTTCCTCTGATAGTGCAGCTATGCCTTGACATGGCCCACTGAGACTACTTTATGGCAGAAAAGCTGCCACTCCTCAAGATCAACCCTAGCAGAACTTCCATGTTTCATTTCTGTTCAGAGTATATCAAAGAGTGGAATGGCTGGGTTATATGATAATTCTGTACTTAACCATTTGAGGAATTGCCACACCGTTTCAAAGCAGCTGCACCATTTTGCATTCCCACCAACAGTATGTGAGGGTGCCAGTTTCTCTGCATTCCCACCAACACTTTAAGACTTTTTTTTTTTTTTTGGCAGTACTGAGTATTGAACCCAGGCTTCATACATACCAGGCAAGTACTGTACCATTGAGGTACATCCAAGCCCCTGTTATTGTGATTTCTTTGGCTGCATGTTTTTTTTAATTTCTAATTGTTTATCCTTCAGCAGATTTTTTTTTCCTTTGAAGTCCATAATTTACATTAAGGTTCATTTTTTGTATGTTGTGTATTCTAGGGTTTCTTTTCTTTTTTTCAGTGTTAGGATTGAACCTAGGCTCTCTGCATGCTAGGTAAGTACTCTGCCAATAAACTACATGACCAGCCCCCATTCTAAGGAGTTCTGACAAATGTCTAATGAATAGATTAACTGTCCTAAAAATCACCTATGCTCTACCTACTTATCCCTTCCTCCCTTCAAGTACCTGCAGTCACTGATCTTTTTACCGTCTGGAAAAGTTTGACTTTTCCAGAATGTAATATAGTTGGAATCAAACAGTATGTAGCCCTTTCAAATTGGCTTTTTTTTTTTTAAAAACTTAGCAATATGCATTGAAGTTTCCTCCATGTCTTGTTTTTTCTGACTTAATAGCTTATTTCTTTTTAGCACTGAATGACATTTCATTGTGTGAATGTACCACAGTTTGTTTATCCATTCACCAATTTTCAGTCATCTTGGTTGTTTCCACAGTTTGGCAATTATGAATAAAGCTGTTATAAACATTCACACGCAGGTTTATATGTGGACATAAGTTTTTTTTTTACATTTTTGTAGTTGTCAATGGACCTTTATTTAATTAATTAATTAATTTATTATTTATATGTAGTGCTGGGTATTGAACTCTGCCTCACAAATGCTAGGCGAGAACTCTACCACTGAGCCACAACCCCAGCCCCTATATGTGAACATAAATTTTTAATTCATTTAGGTAAATACCAAAGAGTGTGATTGCTGGATCATATGTTTAGAGTCTGTTTAATTTTGTAAGAAATTGCTGAACTGGCTTCCAAAGTGGCTGTATCATTTTGCATTCTCACCCACAATAAGTAAGAGTTCCTACTGGTTACTATGACCTTTGGATTCAAGGCATCCTACTGAGGACAAAGTGGTATCTAATTGTCATTTTGATTTGCATTCTCCTAATGCCTAATAATGTTGAGTATCTTTTCATACACTTGTTGTTCATTTGTATGTTCTTTGGAGAAATTCAGATCCTTTGCCATTTTTTATTTATTTATTTTTAAATTATTGAGTCTTTAAGAGTTCTATATTTATTCTAGGTACAAATTTCATGTCAGATTTATGATTTGCAAATATGGTGTTCCATTCTGTGGGTTTTCTGTCCACCTTCTTTTAGGGAGTGGGGGAGAGGATTGAACCCAGTGGCACTTTACCACTTAGTTACATTTCCAGACCTTTTAAAATTTTATTTATTTATTTATATTTTTTAGCTGTAGATGGACATAATACCTTTATCTTATTTATTTTTATGTGGTGCTGAGGATGGAACCCAGTGCCTCACACGTGCTAGGCATGTGCTCTATCACTGAGCGACAATCCCAGCCCTTAAATTTCATTTTGAGACAGGGTCTTCCTAAGTCACCGAGGCTGGCCTTGCACTTGAGATCCTCCACTTTAGCATCCAGAGTCACTGGGATTACAGGGATGCAACACACCCTCCTTCTGAGCATCTTGTTAGTGTTCTTTGAAACATAAAAATTTTTGATTTTGATGAAGACCAGTTTATCTAAGCTTTCTTTTATTGCTTGTGGTTTTGATGTCATACCTAAGATTCCTTTGCTAAATCATGATTTACTTTTGAACCCATGAATTATTTAGTAGCATGTTAGTGTTATAAATAGTCATTAAAAAAACTTTTATTGTTCCTTTCTATTAGAGAGTGAAGTCTGTTCAATCTTGATTCTTTGAAATTTGTTGAGACTTCCTTTGTCATTTATGTGTTTGTTTTTGGTACTGAGGATTGAACCCAGCGGTGCTTAACATCCCCAGCCCTGTTTTATTCTTACTAAATTGCTGAGTCTGGCTTTGAACTTGTGATCCTCCTGCCTCAGCCTCCCAAGTCACTGGGATTACAGGTTTGTGCTACCACACCTGGCTTCAATGCATTATTAATCTAGGGTAAACAGTTTCATGATCTGTAACAGAGTTTTAAGGAACATGTGAAACTGCTGGAACAGTCTTTGACTTAAAATAATCTCTTCCATAGTTCATATTTTTTCAGGAAAACTTAACCATTGTTCCTCAAGCTTCTATAAAACCAGTCCAGCCTCTTTCTATAAAATACATTACAAGAATATTTATTACCCTTTGCAGGGTGGGTATAAGATATTTCACTATATTTGCTGTCAAGTATTCACCAGAGAAATTGTTACTGGAAATATTACTTTTGGGAAATGCTATTTTGTCAGGCTGAAATATTTTTTCTAACATCTTATGTTAATGATGTACCTAAAAGTAATAAAAGGGTATTCAAAATGAATCTGAGTAATTTTTCTTTTCTTTAAGATGGGTCTTGCTAAGTTTCTGAGGTTGGCCTCAAACCTTGAGATCCTCCTCCCTCAGCCTTCCGAGTAGCTGGAATTACAGATATGAGTCACCACGCTCAGCTTTGAGTAAATTTTCTTTTATCAGTATTAAGAACATTATTTCAGGTGACTATTTAAAAACATCTCATTTTTGCACAAAAAGACTAAAACTATAAATTTACTTGGGTAATTATTTTAAATCCTGATATAGTTTTACAAATACATGATTGGTTTATTTACTAGAATGATGCCATCATGTATGACTTTTAATAGATATTTAAATAAATATTTTTGGATGGAAAAAAAGATGAAGAAAGGGGAAAAAAAAGAAATGATTGGTTTAGATTAGAGACATTTTTGTTCATCATAAGTGGTTGACCAAGCTGGGCACAGTGGCACAGCCTGTAATCCCAGTGTTTCAGGAAGCTGAGGCAGAAGGATCAGAAGTTTGAGGTCAGTCTTAGCAACTTAGTGAGACCCCATCTCAAAATAAAAAGGGCTGAGGACATAGCTCAGTGGTAAAGGGTCCCTGGGTTCAGTCCTCAGTAACACAAAAAAGATAAATAAATAAACATTTCAAAAGCATAGAGGAACCTCATTTGGAGGAATAGATACTATTATTGGAAAACAAATAATCTATAATTTTGCCTAAATAACATTTCTGTGAATTGAATGCTATTTCAAAATTTATTAGAGAAACTTATATATGAAAAAATTATTTTTAAACCATATAGTACTGTATTAACAGGGCCTATTACAATTTTCAATAATAATTTAAAGGAATTCTAAGGCTAAAATTATGAAGTGCTTTCACAGATAGTTTATTTAAATGAGCAAGGCTATAAGATAAATATGAATGAATAAATGTTCTCTTTTAAAGAGGGGAAATAATGAAAAATACAAGGGGAGGAGATCACTCATTTTCAGGGTTTTGTTGTTTTTGTTCACAATTTGGTATGTGGTCCTCCAGGGGAGTGTCCCAGTAGTTCCATTATTTATTTAAAAAATTAGATGAAATCCAATAAACTAAGTAAAAAGACCATAATATTAAAATTGAATTGAAATTTTTATATAAGCCCATGACTAAGAATTACATTTGCAGGACTAGGGTTGTGGCTCAGTGGTAGAGCACTTGCCTGGCATGTGTGAGGCACTGGGTTTGATCCTCAGCACCACATGAGAATAAATAAATAAAATAAAGGTATGTGTCCATCTACAACTAAAAAATATTTAAAAAAGAATTACATTCGATATCTGTTGCTCCATAACTGTATTACCACAAACTTAGGGGTTTAAAATAAGCACATTACTCTCTCACACTTTCTTTTTTTTTTTTTTTTTTCTGTCTCACACTTTCTGTGGGTCAGGAGTCTGAGCGTGGTTTAGTTAGATGCTCTGCTTTTGTGTCTCATAAAGTTTTAATCAAAGTGTTGGCCAAGGGCTGAGAGTGTAACAGTAGCAGAGCTCTTGCCTAGCATGGACAAGACCCTGAGCTTCGTCCCCAGTACCTTGGCCAGGCCTGCAGTTTAATCTGCTTCCAAGACCATGTGTCTGCTGGCAACCTTTAGTTCCCTGCAGCCTGCCACACTGAGGGCCTCCGTTTCTTGCAGGCTGTCAGCCAGAGGCTGCTCTCAGTTCCTTGACATATGACCCTCTCCATATAAGCAGCTGGTTTCTGCAAAGTCAGCAAGGGAGAGAATCTCCTTGTAAGAGGGGTATTACAGTCATAATGTAGTCATTATGTATATGACATAATCATGTATATGTAATCTTGTACATCTGTCACCTTTGCCATATACTACTGATTAGAAAGAAGTCACAGTTCTTCCCACGTTCAAGAGGAGGGGCTCACAAAGGGACATGATACACCAGGAGGCAGGGATCATGGGGAGGCCACCCTAGAATCTGTCTGCCACAAATGTGTATTTTTTTTCTAGCTCTGTCTATTGAAGTGCCCTAAAAGCAATATCACTTCATAATAAACAACACTGCTGGCCAGGTTGTTGTCTCTAAAACCCATTTCTCATAAAAGAGAAGAGGGGCTTTTTGAAGGAATGACTTATTTCAGGTTGGGTCAGGGAAAGTACAAGGAGAGCCAGAAATATCTTATTATGCTAGAAGTCAGTAAAATTCTCAAGGATCAATGGAGTCATGTTCCATTGGATATAGTCATGACATTTAGAATACTACAAATGCTAGTAATAGCAGTGATGTAAAACAGATGGAATTTATGAAAATGCATGATTTAATAATGATGCTCAAAATAGGGAGTCACTATTTGACAAAGATATTAAATCAACTACTTACTATGAATAGTGGTAGTAGTAAAAATGTAAGCAATTTTATTCAGTATTTCCAGTAAAATCTGTATACTTAAGTAACCAAATATCCCCAATAGATGAGGGAAAGCTGTACTTCACAAATACAAATTAATAAATGCAGAAGGGATGATAGATTTAGAAAAACATTACTTTGCAAATTTTAGTGAAATTATCATGATAATGATAGGATCCTTGTGATTACACTGGGCCCACCTGGATAATCCAGGATAATCTCCACATCTCAAAATCCTTAATTTAATCACATCTGCAAAGTCCTTTTTGTCATGTCATGATAATGATTTTCATGCTAATCATCATTATCATATCAAAGCATGAATACTGATATTAAAATGGTTGATTAGAACTGGATTTTAAAAATTTTATTATTATATTATTTTGGTCCTGGGGATTGAACCACTGAACCACATACTCAGTTCTTTTTTTTTTTTTTTTTTTTTTTTTTTTTGTGGTGCTGGGGATTGAACCCAGGGCTTTAGTGCTTGTAAGGCAAGCACTCTACCAACTGAGCTATCTCCCCAGCCCACATACTCAGTTCTTTTAATTTTTTTTTTTTTACTTTGAGACAGGGTCTTAATAAATTGCTTAGGTCCTCACTAAATTGCTGAGACTGCCCTCAAACTTGTAATACTCCTGCCTCAGCCTCCTGAGTTACTGGGATTACAGGTATATGCCATCATGCCCAGCAAGGACTAGATATTTTTTAAATGCAAAGGTAATAATGAATATGTCACTTAGTTCAGGACAAAAATATACTGTAAAATGGAGCGATTAGGCAGTCATCTTTTTTTTTAATTTTAATTTTTTTTGGTACCAGGGATGGATCCCAGGGACTCTTAACCACTGAGGCAAATCCCCAGTCCTTCTTTTTTTTTTTTTGTATATATTCTATTTTGAGACAGGGTCTTGTTAAATTACTTAGGGTCTTGCTAAATTGCTGAGGCTGGCTTTGAACTTGTGATCCTCCTTAGGCAGTCATCTTCTTAATCCAGCACTCAATCTTAAAATCATTAATGGATTAAACTGTATATTACCTCTCTTCTGATGTGATTTGACATGAATACCTATTACTTATAGAACATTCTAGCAAAAAATGTATAATAAAAATGATACATGATGCTGGGCATGATAGTGCATACCTGTAATCCCAGTGACTCCGGAGGCTGAGGCAGGAGGATTGCAAGTTTGAGGCCAGCCTTGGCAAGGTCAAAGCCAGCCTCAGCAATTTAATATGACCCTGTTTCAAAATAATAAATAAAGAGTGCTTGGAATGTAGCACAGTGGTACAGAACCTCTGAGTTCAACCCCTAGTACTGCAAAGAAAAAAAAGTTACAGAAAATGCTGAACATAGAAGAGTCAATTTTTATCCAAGAGATAGCAACTCAACAACATAATGTGGCATATTTCTCAGAACAATTGTAGACAATCTCTTCCATGGTCAATGAACATCACAAGGAAAGGGACCTAAATTATCAGATGCTATTGTGGTACTCGAACAGATTCAAGTTTGGATCAAACTAGTGTGAAGGGTATTTTTGTTTCATCTGGAAAATGTCTAATAGTCTTAAGTATTTAATCAAATTAACAGATGGAGTTTCTTGGCAAAAAGTAGTAGGTTATAAGGTAGTATGTATGCTGCAATCCATTTTTGCAAAAAGTACACATGCACACAAGAGTGTAGGCAGAGATCTAGAAGGTGCAGGTACTTAAATGTTAGTAATGGTGACTCTCTGTGGGGGGGATTGTTGCTGTAATAAATGACCCCAAATGTAGTGGAAAGAACACAATTTTATTTTCTTACAATTCTGGAAGTCAGAATCCTGAAATGAGTTTTATGGGACCAAAATCAAGGTATTTACAGGTCTGGTTCCCTTTGGAGGCTCCAGGGGAAAATCTATTCCTTGTCTCTTCCAGCTTCTAGAGGTTTCCTGTGTTCTTTGCCTAATGACTGCATCACTCCAATCACTGCTTCTATCATCACGTCATCTTTGCTTTCTGACCTTCCCCACTTCCCTTTTGTAAGGATCTTTGTGATTACACTGGGACCACCTGAATAATCCAAGATAATCTCCACATTTTGAGTTCTTTAATTTAGTCACATCTGCAAAGTTCCTTTTGTCATGTAAAAAGTTCCAAGGATTAGTTTGTAGACATCTTTAGGGGACCATTATTCTGTCTACCACAAAATGTGATTTTACTTTTTATTTTCTATCTGCATTTTCTAATTTTGTGTAATGTACATGAATTGCTTAAAATGTGTAAGTTAAAAACAGAGAATATTAAGCTGGGCATGGTGACATACTCCTATAACTCCAGTGATGCAGGAGGATCACAAGCTCCAGCCCAGCCTGGGCAATTTAGCTAGATACCTGTCTCAAAAAAAAAAAAAAAAAAAAAAAAAGATAGGGAATATTATAGTTTGTGGACATTAATTTTTATCTGAATTAATTTGCAGCTTAAGTATCACATTCAGCCACTTATTTTCTTACCTTTTTGTTATACTAAATCAGAAAATTCCATTTCACTTTATATGTTGCCAAAAATGGCCATAAGTTTTTGATCAGAGGCTTCTGTAAGTTTGATCCAATGGGGACCCATAAGTTAAGAACTAATTTCTATTCAGTGTTGTCCCAGACACTAGATGAAGTATCATATTCAAATTAAGCAAATTTCAATGTTTACCTTAGGAGAGTGGTTGTCACTGGGGGGCAGCACCAGCCAGGGGTGTGCTTAGAAAACATGGGAGCTATTTTGTTCATTACAGATCTCCTAGCAGGGATTTACAAGGCATTTACAAGGCAGAAGCCAAGAATGTCATATGTCCTTCAATGCACATGACATTCCTGTAAGGCAAACTTTTCCTACATTTTACATAATTTTCAAATGTCCCTAGACATTCATGCATATGAAAAATCTATTTGGGATTTTCTGAATTTAAAACTAATCTCATTTTACATGTAAACCCAAAGTCCTTGTTTTCTTTATATAAAATTTATTTTTTAAAATATGGAGTGCTGCTGGGTGGGTTGGCACACACCTGTAATCCCAGCATTTGGGAGGCTGAGGCAAGAGGATCACAAGTTCAAAGAAAGCCTTAACAACTTAATGAGACCCTGTCCCAAAGTAAAAAATAAAATGGGCTGGGGATGTGGCACAGTGGTTAAGCACCCTTGAGTTCAATCCTTGGTACCAATAAAAAGTAAACAAATTAATTAAGTAAAATATGGAGTGCTTTCACAAATTTCATGCCATTCTAGTGCAGAAGTCACACTTTGTTGTATAATTCCAATTTTAGTATATTGCTGCCGAAGCAAGCATAACTCAAAATATTTTTTGCATGGTTTTAATATACATGGAATTTTCCAGGAACAGAACTACTATGTAAATTGAAAGGAGTGTATGTTTTGTTTGGAACCCTCCCAAGAATGGCTTAATGTTTTAGAAAACCGCACCAATGACGTCCATGCCATTTACTGGTTGTGTTGGATATCTTCCATTTGCCCTTCCAGATTCACTCTACCCTTCTTTACCTGCTGTGTACCCCAGGGAGGGGCTGTATCAACAGGTTTCCTTGCCCCTGGCTTTCAAGAGTGTCCTGTCAGTGAGAAGCATGGGCAGGAGATCTAGAAGATAGGAAAGTGAGGTAAGCTACTTGAAACGACCATCAGGAGCTAGGCTGGATGTGTATGGCAGTATTCCATTAGAAAATAATAATGAGGGGCTAAGGCTGTAACTCAGTGGTAGAGCACTTGCCTAGCATGCATAAAGCACTGGGTTCAATCCTCAGCACCACATTAAAAAAAAAAACAAAACAAAATAAAGTTATTGTGTCCATCTACAACTAAAAATATTTTTAAAAAGAAAATAATAATCAGTTTGGGTGTAAGCTGGTTGGGAGGCCCAAGTAAACTGTGAAAATGTGGTTCAGATTCTCATTATACTTGCTTTTAATGGTTTACTTCTTTAACCCACATTATGGCTTCCTAGAGAGCTCTTTTTGTTTGGGCAACAGGGGAAATGTACCGGCCTGGTTTATGCAGGTTTTGGGGCACCATCTGAAAGTGCATGGTAGCCAGGCATGGTGGCTTATACCAGTTATAGCAGCACCTCTGGAGGCTGAAGCAGGAGGATCACAAACTCAAGGCCAGACTCAGCAATTTAGTGAGGCCCTAAGCAACTTAGTGAGACCCTGTCTCAAAATAAAAATAAAAAGGACTGGTGATATAGCTTAGAGGTAAATAAAAACAAAATATAAAAGTTCATGGTAGCTGCATTCTAGCCTCTGAATGGCCATGGTGATGGAAAATAATCATGGGGTAAAACTTTAGGCAGTATATCTTATTCACTTTGAGTGGGAAAAAAATCTGTTTTCTCTCTGGGCATAATATTGTTGGGGGATGCAACCCCCCATGGCCTGGAGTGTTCCTGCTTGTTTTTGTTGGATATGCCAAGAACACAAATCCCTGACTGCTCTTTACCTGGACCATTTCTCAGGGTTGCATTGCAAGGAGCTGCCTTAAGGGGTGATGCTATAGCTCCGTTTAGGACAAAAAGCAAGTTTACTAAAAATGATGTGAATTCCTCAAGGCCAAGAATTCCTTGTCTGTGATGAAATTGTGTGCTACATACATAGCATGTACACCTGGACCCGTTGGCATGACCCCATGGAATTTGGAGTTAGGGAAATGAGGAAAATACAATGATACTCATGCTGGCTTGCTGTGCTGCTACTCTCCATGAAAAAAAAAGATCCATAAAAGACTAACTTGTAAGTAGAGGGAAATCCCAGACACCAACAAATAATCATTACAAACCTCACAATTGATTTTGCAAGCCTTTGGACATTATGTGACTTGTACCTAATTTCTCATTGAAGGGTGCAATTCTGAATTTTTCCTCTGTACATTTGGTCCCTTAGAAAAAAATTTCAACAATTTTTGTTCAGGCAAAACGCATTAGCAGAGGCATCACTGAGCATCTGTTAGAAAAAAACAGGTAAATTTTTTCCAGGTATTAGAGAATGAATCCAGGAGAAGTTTACCACAGAGCTACATGCCCCGCCTTTTTTATTTTTTATTTTGAGTCAGAGTCTCACTGAGTTGCCCAAGTCAACCTCTAACTTATGGTCCTCCTGCCTCAGTCTCCTGAGTAGCTAGAATGACAGGCATGTACCTCTGTGCCTGGGGATGTTTCCATATTCTAAAAGCTAAGAATGCATATAAATTTTCTTTAATAGCCAAGCGAATTGAAAATTTGTGTGCTCACAAAAACCTGAATGCAAATGTTTATAGGAACCTTATTAATCAAAAAGTAGAAACAAACAAGATGTCCTTCAATAGGTGAATGGATAAATAATTTGTGGTACTATGTATGATGGAATACAGGTTAGCAGTAGGAAAGAAAGGTCTATTGGTTCCCTCAACAGTGAGGGTAAATCTTTTTTATTTTTAATTGTAAAATATGTATAACTGTTTGGTGCTGTGACCTATACCTATAATTCCAGTTACTTTGGAGGCTGAGGCAGGAGGATCACAAATTTGAGGCCAGCCTCAGCTATTTAGCAAGATCCTGTCTCAAAATAAAAAATAGAAAGGACTTGAAATGAAGTACCTATGGGTTTAATCTCCAGTACTGCAAAAAATAAATAAAATAAAATATGTATAATATAAATGTGGATGAATCTTAAATGCATTTTGCCAAGTGAAAGAAGCCAGAATCGAAAGCTCATAAAGTATTGTATGATTCTTTGTATATGATATCTTAAAAAAGGTAAGTATAGGGATGTGTTTTAGTTTCCTATCACTGCAGTAACAAATTAGCACAAATCTAGTGACTTACATCAATACAAATTTATTCTCTTATTGTTCTGGAGGCCAGAAGTCCAAGACCAGTTTCACTAGGCTAAAATCAAGGTGTTGACAGGGCTGGCTCTTTCTGGAGGCTGATGGGGTGTTTTCCTTCCCTTTTTAGTTTCTAGAGGTCATCTGCATTCCTTAGTTTGTGACTCCTTCCTCACATCACTCCAACTTCTTGTTTTTACCCTCACATCTCCTACTACCTTCTTTGATATTCTTGCTGCCCTCTTTTAAGGGTACTTGTTCTTACATTTAGGGGTCATATGAATAATCCAGAATAATCTCTTCTCAAGATTCTTAATATAATCACATCTGTAAAGTCCCTTTGCTGTATAGGATAACATTCACTGGTTTCTGAGAGTTAGACATGGATATCTTTGTGGGGTCATTATTCATTCTAGAATAGGACTGAAAACAAATCAATGGTTACCAGGGATTGGGGGAGAAAGGGGAGGTTGAGGACATAATGGACTGCACAAGGTTATGGTGGATACATTACTCTACAATTGTCAAAACCAATAGAATGATACATTAGCAAGAGTGAATATTACTGTATAAAATTGAAAAATAAATCAACCTGGATGTCAGTGATCACAGGATGGAATGCAAACAGTAACTAAAGACCTTAATTGTACCTGGAAGACATTATGTTATGTGAAATAAACCAGGCACAGAAAGACAAATACCTCATGATCTCACTTACATGTGGAATCTAAAAACATTGAACTGGTGGAAGCAGAGGCTAGAATGGTGGTTACCAGAGTCTGGGAGTAGAGTAGGGGAGATATTGGTCAAAGGATACAGAATTTGTTAAATAGAAGGAACAAATTCAAGAGATCTATTGTACAATATGGAAATTACAGTGGATAGCAATATATTATATTCTTGAAAATTGCTGAAAGTAGATTTTTAGTGTTTTCACCATAAAAAAACATAAGTATGTGAGATTAGGATGCATTTTTATTAGCATATGTTAATTATCTCCATTTATTTCACAATGTCTACATATTTCTATTTATTTATTTATTTTTGTTTTCTTATTGTTTCTCTTTTTAATGTATACATTTTTCTTCTTCTTCTTCCCCTTCTTCTTCTTCTTCTTCTTCCCCTTCTTCTTCTTCTTCTTCTTCTTCTTCTTCTTCTTCTTCTTCTTCTTCTTCTTCTTCTTCTTCTTCTTCCTCTCCTCCTCCTCCTCTTCCTCCTCCACCTCCTCCTCCTCCTTCTTTTTTGGTACTGGGGATAGAACTCAGGGGCACTCAACCACTGAACCACACACCCAACCCCTATTATTTTTTATTTTGAGACAGGTTCTTACTAAATGGCTTAGGTCCTTGCTAAATTGCTGAGGCTGGCCGTGAACTTGTGATCATCCTGTTTCAGTCTCCCGAGTATCTGGGATTACAAGTGTGTATCACTGTGCCTGGCTTAATTCATGTGTATTTCAAAACAACATGTTGTATGCCACATATACAATTTTCATTTGTCAATTAAATAATAATAGGATTATTATTTTATTTTATTTTATTTTGTACCAGGAATTGAACTCAGGGGCAGTCAACCACTGAGCCACACACATAAACACCAACCTCTAATTGGGAGATAGATACAGGAACGTAGATATGTATATCTATATAGGTTAGCATATGTAGATGTATTTCCTAGCCCTGTAGTGACACCCCAGCTTCGATGAACAAGTTTCAAAGATTGGCAACACTCTGCTTCTGAAAAGGGGCCTGACTTTAATTGGATCATACTGTGAAGCAATTTATGTCCCATGGCAATGTCAAAAACATAGAGCAATCAGCTAGATTTAGTAGATGCTAATGGGTGAGCATGATACCATTAAAGGTAAACCAGTTAGAAGCTTAACAGCAAAATAGAGAGCTGAGCTATAACCACTATCAAGACCCTGAATGACACATAATGGGGGGTGGGAGGGTTAGGGTTAGGGTTAGAGTTAGGGTTAGGGAGCGGGGCAAGAATGGAGGAAGGAAGGACTGTATAGAGGGAAAAGAGGGGTGGGAGGGGTGGGGGGAAGGGAAAAAAAACAGAATGAATCAAACAACATTACCCTATGTAAATTTATGATTACACAAATGGTATGCCTTTATGCCATGTACAAACAGAGAAACAACATGTATCCCATTTGTTTACAATAATAAAAAAAAATAAAAAAAGAAAAAAGGAAAAAAAAAAAAAAAAGACCCTGAAAGTCATGGAGATGATATGTGTGTCCAAGGTTGTGTCCTGTGAAGAAGACATCAGAGGCTCCCCATTTTGTGGAAATTCAGACTTTACTAACCTAGTCCAGTCAAGTCATTAAACAAATAATAAATAAGTCCTGGAGGTATGTGTGGGGGAATCAGTCCCCAGATTTACTATAAAATAGTCTCTAAAATGTTCAGAATTCAACAAAAAGTTTACAATTAGTTGTGCTGACACACATCTGTAATTCCAGCAACTCAGGAGGCTGAGGCAGAAGGATCACAAGTTCGAAACCAGCCTCAGCACTTTAGTGAGGCCCTGTCTCAAAATACAAATGAAAAGGGCTGGGGATATAGCTTAGTGGTGAAGTGCCCCTGAGTTAAATCCACCTCCCTGCCAAAAATGTGACTGGGAATGTAGCACAGCGATGGCATGCTTGTCTAGCAGTCAAGAGACCCTGGGTTTGATCTTTGGTATTGCAAGCTGATATTCTGAGCTGGCAGAAGAAAGAATCAGTTAACCCAAATGTCAATAGAGATTATGCAATCTTAAGAACACAGTGAAAAAAGTATGATGAAAAAGTTAATAGTCTCACAGAAATGTGGGATTCCATTATATATAATGGCAATACCAGGAGGAGAGAATTACAGAAAGGAGAAGAAAAAAATATTTGAAGAAAGAATAGTTAAAACCCCCAAAACAATGTTCAAAGAAATTAAAGACGACTCAAATACATGAAAAGATAACCCATGATCTGGAATCAGAACAGTTCACAGCATAAGCTCAGGAGATCAGGCTGCCTAGGCAACTATTCTGGCTCTTAGATAAGTTACTAAATCTTTCTGGACTTCAATTTTCTCATCTCTAAAATTAAGACAACAGAAATTCTGTTTTATGGTATTGTATATGAAATGAATGACAATGTAAATATAAATCACTTAGAACAGTACCTGTTATACATGTGTTTAATACTGATTAGCTACTGTGAAACAGTGAAGGACAATTTGGCAGAGTGTATGAATCTCGAATTATAATCTTTTTATTTAAAATATTTTTTAGTTGTAAATGGACACAATGCCTTTATTTTATTTATTTATTTATTGTTTGTGGTGTTGAGAATCTAACTCAGTATCTCACACATGCTAGGCAAGCACTCTACCACTTAGCTACAACCCCAGCCCCTTGAGTTACAATCTTTTTCTCCAACAAGTCCAGCTATTGCTCCATTTTCTTTTTTGGTATTGGGGATTGAACCCCAGGGGTGCTTTACCACTGAGCTACATCCCAGCCCCACCCCACTTTTTTTTGACAGAGTCTTGCTAAGTTACTTAGGGTTTCACTACCTTGCTGAGGCTGGCCTGAAATTTGTTATCTTCCTGCCTTAGCCCCCCAAGTTGCTGGGATTACAGGTGTGTGCCACACTGCGCCTAGCTGTTGCTCCTTTTTCTTCTGAAAGCTAATGTTGCAGAGAAGTCTGAAAGCAAACTGGCCCTGTTCCCTTACAGAGGATCAATTAAGAGCTCTAGAGTTAGCCTGTCTTGGTTTGTACCCTGGCTCCCCCACTTACCTTGGGCAAACGACTTGACCCCTAATCTTTATTGTCATCATCTGTAATGTGGAGGCAACTCACAGGTCCTCTCTGTCACGCGCCCTTTGTATTTGTTGCCCAAACCATCCTTCCTTCCTTTTGTTTGTTTCTCATTCCAACCTTTTAATTCTGGTGGCATTTCCAATCATAGGCCCATGGCCAACTATCTTACTTCATTCTTCAGCTACTGTGCTGGATCAAAGTGTGAGCACACAGTATGAAGACAACTGGAGACCCATAGGAAACCAGAAGGAAGAAACATTCCCTCCTTTCCTGGGCTCCTGGGGCTAGGAGAACATGGGTCTGGAGCTGCCTGTGCTGTTTTCCAGGAAGCCTATCTGCATTTGGAGAGACTTGGGCATCACACAGGAAAACAAACAAACAAACAAATAAACAAAAACCAGGCTGAACAGCTAGGGAGCAAAGGGATCCCCACAATATTGGCAACGGGGGTTCCTGAACCCAGTCACCTCCCGAACACAGTTGACTTCAAGGCCAGCACTGCCACTGTGTTGGGTTGCTGTGAGGATTGAATGGGAATTCCCATGAAGCACCCAGCAGAGTGCCAAGCCCAAGGCCAGCTCTCAGGAAGGGATTGATTTTCTTGTCTTAATGGTTGCAGGAGTTTTTCCTTTTGTAGTAAAAACTTGTTGCTGAATGTGTCTAGGTGTAGGGAGTTAATTCTCCTTGAAATGTGGTAAGTTCTTTCAGTTTGCAGATAAAGATCTTCCTCGAGCTTGGGAAAATCTTTTTCTAAAATATGTCACTGTTGTCTCCCTTGGCTGGAACAGCAAGTACTGTTATCTGTGCACTGATACTTGATTCTCTGCGTTCTCTGCTCTCCGATATCTCATCTCAGAATTTTCTCTCTCCCCCACCTCTGAATATCCCCCACCTCTGAATGTTGGAGCTCCTCGGGGGCTGACCTTGGGCAAAAGTCTTAATCCTAAGAGCAGTTGACTCCTTGTGCTGCTCCCAACCTTCCTGGGTCATATCAGGCACACTGACCACCAAGAGCCCAGCTCCTTCCTACAGGCCACCTGAGGGAATGGGTTTCTGCCATTTCCCAGCCCCTGCTGTCTCTCTAGCAGCAGCGCTGGCAAGGACATGCAGTGTGTGATTTACCAGTGACTCAGACTCTGCAAAGCTGGCTGGAGAAGCAAAGCTCTGCAGAATCCCAGAACCCCCTCTGCTCAGACCAGCAGCGTCCAACAGTATCACGTGAAAGACTCTCAGTCCTTGTCCTGAACCCACTGAATCAGAATAAGCATTTGCACAGCATCCCCAGGAGATTTGTATGCACATCAAAGTTTGAGAAGCTCTGCTCAGAGCACAGGCTCGGTTTAACCCTTTGATTCATAGTCCATTTTTTTTCTACCTACCAAGTCATTCTTTACAGTAAAAGAAAACTCCAAACTCCTCACTAGATCAGATCATGTAATGCTCTGACTCTCTTTATTACTAACTTCATTTTCGTGTGAATTTTCCCCTTAATATGATATCACCAAAAAGTGGGGGCTCTGTTGCCAGGCACCTAGAAATCTTGTATGCACAATTCAGACTACACTGAAACTTTAATTTTACTCAGTCAGACTCCTGCTGTGTCCTTGGCTTGCCTCACCTTTGCGAGAATTACAAAACTTTCCACAGTTCTGCCAGCTGCTTCTTCCTGTTTTGTTCTCAATTTGGGGTGTTTATTTCTTTTGCTTGATGTCTGTGTGCTAAAAGAAATAAATAAGCAGAAAACATTTGTGGTTCATTCAAGTACAGGGCACAATCCAAATGTGTTCCATATGATATTCTCTGACTAGGAATTTGTATGTCCTGTTGTTGGTGAGTATATTTTTGCCTTAAAGTGTAATGTTGAATTAGAAGTTCTTTTAGTATATTTATTTTTTGGGGGGGAGTCATTATGTTATAAAAAAGGAGCCTTTGTTCGAAAGGTGGTATAATTTTCAAGAGGTACTTTGGCAAAAGTTGTTAACTGAAGGGTCATTATGTAAGTTAGTTATGTATTATATTTTATGTTACACATATTATGTAAGCCTATGTGATTTCAAATATGATTTGTAGAGTGGTTCCAGTCAATGAACTCTTTGTTACTCATTTGTGACAAGATAAATATAGAAATTGAGAGAATGTGTTTAGAAAATTTTCTAACAGTTGAATGAGTAATTTTAATGTCTGCTGTCTTTGATAGTAAAAAATTCAGCTTTGTATTTTGTATGTTATTTTAAAATTTCATTTTCCTAACAATTTACTTTTATATTTTATAGAAATATCAGTGTACAAAAAGAAACAAAAGAAATATCAGTGTATGGTAGATTGGAAATTTTTTTAAAAGTTAGTCTTAGTTTTGCTATTGTACCTCAAACTGTAAAAGTTGTGGCCATAGTGTGCAATAAATACAGGAAAAACAATATATATATTATGTATATATATGTAATATATGATTTGGAATTATCTATGGCTTCAGAAATCTACTGGGCGATCTTGGAAAAATATCCCCTCCTGGTAATGGTGGATTGCTGTAATGTTATTATTTTGTTAAACACTATAATAATGTTTAATATTTTTACTGATTTTTTTACTTTAACTGTGAGATCTGGTTTTATGGGCAGCACATATCTGGGTAGAAAAATGCACCACAATATGTTTCTTTGTTTCTATTTACAAGAAATTCACCTTCTCAGATGCAGCTTGAGAATCTGAAAATAATCCTTAGAGGCAAGTTTAATTAAATTTGATTAAAATGTCAGGACCAAAAAAAGCTGATTGCAAAAAGAAATGGAAAATATCCATAAAGTTCATAGATTAAGAAAAGAATAAAAAGTTATTCTTTCACTGCAGATCATTTGAGCAGCACTGATATCAAGCACATTCTATGGTTTCAAAAAATCAAATTTTGATATAAAAATATGAAAACACAACCTTTCCTTGCTTCAGTAGTAGGAGCTCTTTTTTTTTTTTTTTTTTTTTTTTTTTTTTTTTGAAACAGGGTCTCACTCTGTTGCCCAGGCTGACCTCAAACTCCTGGACTCAAGCCATCTTCTTGCCTCCTGAGTAGCTGGGACTACAGACACACGCCATCATATCTGGCATCATATCTGGCTTTGTAGGGATATTTAAAATATTTAAAAATAATGACTGGGGTTCAATCCCCAGCACCAAAAAAAAATAATAATAATAATGACTGGGTTAGAAAAGAAACTGAAATGAAAATTTAAAAATATTTAGAATGGAACAGTAGCAAAACAATTTATTAGTACTTGAATGATACAGCTAAAGTGGTATTTAGAAGGATATTAAAGTGCATTTATAAAATAAAATGCATTTACTTCAGAAGAAAAGATTTTATTTAAAAAAATATATATATATATTTAGTTGTTGATGGACCTTTATTTTATTCATTTATTTGTGGTGCTGAGAATCAAACCCAGTGCCTCACACATGCTAGGCAAGCACTCGATTTACCACTGAGCCACAAACCCAGTCCCAGGAAAAGGTATTTATAACTAATGATCTAAGTGTTTAGAAAAGAAAGATATAAGGGTATAGGCTCAGTACTTTTATCAACGAGACCCCAAAATCTAGAAACTTAAATAAGATAGAACTATATTTTCTTCTCATAAAATAATCCTGTGGTTGGTGGAAGATCCAGGGTTGGCAGGCATCTGTGTAAAACTCAACATAAGTCTTTCATTTGCATGTCCCAAGCAGCACTATCTTGTTGTCATCACTTTGCAATCAGACAGCAGGAAAGAGTCTGAGAGTGCACGCATAATTTTTAGAAATATAAGACCCTGAAGAGGCATGCAACACCTCTTCCCCCATTCTGGTGGTGAGAACTTGGTCATACAGTGACAGCTAGTGGCAAAGGGGACCAGGAAGTGTGAATATTAGCTGTGAAGCTGTGTCCAATTAAAATTCCATTATAATGAAGGAAAGAAAGCAAGCTATTGAGGGATAATTACAATATTCCATAAGCAACATTAATAAACTCAAAGAAAATTGAAGGAAGAAAGTAGCAAATATAAATGTAGAATGTTACAAAGAAAACAAAAATAAATGATCAACAAAATTAAAAATCAATTAGTTTAAAAGAATAAAAATGAACTAATCACTTGGAACATTAGTTGAGAAAATAGGAGGCATACTAGGCAATGATAGAAATAAAAATGAGGGACTGGTGATATAGCTCAGTTCATAGAGTGCTTGCCTGTCAAGTATAAGGCCCTGTGTTCAATTCCCAGTACCACAAAAAAAAAAAAAAAAGAATAAAGAAATAAAAATGGGGACACTGACAGAAACAGTAAAAGTTCCAAACTCACTAAAGAATATTATGAAACACTTTATAGAAATACATTAGAAAAGTCACAGTGAAATAGCCAATGAAAAGTTAAAATTGCCATTATTTTCAGGGAATATGATTATTTTCATAAAAGTGAAGGAAATGTTCAAACCTTGCAACTAATAACAAAAGTCAGCAAGATTGCAGGATACAGTATTGATTTGCAGGCTCAAAATTCCTTAATTACAATTCTAAAATGAAAAAAATCTCTGGAAACCAAGTTGTTTTTTTTTTTTTTTAATATTTGGTGCCAATATTCCTTTGGCAATAAGACTCTTAGTCTAGCTACAGTCTTAATTGATTCTGCTTAATAAAATGCTTAAAAGATTCATTATAGAAATATTAATGTACTTTGATTCTTGGGTGCTGCCCCAGAATCTGACAATGTTACACAATATACAGCAAATGCATTGTATTTTTTAAAATATTTTTATTAGTTGTTGATGAACCTTTATTTGTTTGTATGCGGTGCTGAGAATCAAACTCAGTGCCTCATACATGCTAGGCAAGCACTCTATCACTGAGCCACAACCCCAGCCCCTGCACTGTATTTTTAAAAATTTAAATATTAATTTTTTCAATTTTTTTTAGTTTTTAATTTTTTAAAGTTTAATGTTTTATAAAATCTGAAAAATCTGATCTTGGAAACACATCTGGCCTAAGGGTTTTGGATAAGGGCTTATGGATTTCCCTTGTTCCTATACATTAGCAGTACCACTTAGAAAATATTGTAGAACAAAACCCTCATACACAACTAACCTGTAAGATACATAGAAATAAATCTAATGAAGAAATTGGAGACTTTTTTTCCTTCCTCCCTTCCTCCCTTCCTCCCTTCCTCCCTTCCTCCCTTCCTCCCTTCCTCCCTTCCTCCTTTCCTCCCTTCCTCCCTCCCTTCTTTCCTTCCTTCCTTTGGATTGAACCCAGGGGCACTTTAGCACTGAACTTCATCCCAAGTCTTTTGTTTTTTATTTTGAGACAGGGCCTTGTTAAATTGCTGAGGCTGGCCTTGAAGTTTTGATCCTTTTGCCTCAGCCTTCCAAGTCACTGGGATTACAGGCATGTGTCACTATGTCTGGCTGTGGAGATGGTCTTTAACCCTTCTGGAGGCTTGTAAGGCAGGTGGGCACAGCTATGACTGACCTTTTTGCACCACAGATTTTTAAAAAAGTTTGTCCCCTACCCGTGGTAAAAAATAATTTTTACACTGTGACCTGTTACAGTTCTCTATATCTAAAATGAAACAACTTCACCAAAAAATATTCGTACTACTTGTGATGTATTCTACAAAGCTTAGAGGGTGGTAATACACCAAATTCATGGTTCTGAACCTTGACATACATTAATATAACTTGGAGAATTTTTGAAAAAAATACTAACGCTAACGTCTCACCCAGAGAAAATTAGAATCTCTGGAAGTGGGACCCAGACAATGGTAGTTTTAAAAAGTTCCGTAGGCTATTTTAATTAACTTTGTGATGTGTAACTTGAAAAGCTATCCTAGACAAAATCACTTGAAAGACAAGCAGCAGACCAGAAGATGATATTTGTAATATTTGTAACAAGCCAAGGATTAATATTCAGAATATATAAAGTAGTTCTACATATGAATAAGAAAAAGACAACTTGATAGAAAAACAGACAAAGGTATTCCAAGGCAATTTCTCATGAGGAAAACTGTAGCTAATGAAGATTCAAAGATACCGTGAACTTTATTTGTTATCAAGGAAATGTAAAGTAAATAATTTCACCATTTCTCACTTATCAGATTGGCAAAATTAAAAAGTATGAGCCTGTCAAGAGTTGACCAAGGAATGGGTAATTGGGAATTCTCTTATTCTGCTAGAGGGAATATATATTAGTATAGTACTTTTGGAGAGTAATATTGAAAATGTGCCATAAACAGCAATTTTACTATTTTTTTTTTTTTTTGGTACTGGGGATTGAACCCAGATGTACTTTATCACTGAGCTATATTCCCAGACCTTTTTATTATTATTTTTTAGACAGGATCTTGCTAAATCGCTGAGGGCCTCACCAATTTGCTGAGGCTGTCCTTGAACTTGTGATCTCCTTGCCTCAGCCTCCCGAGTCACTGGATTACAGGTGTGTGCCACCACACCTAGCTAATTTTACTTTTTTATACTACAAGAGAAATTCTTATAGATATGGGCAAAGAGGCATTTATAAGGATGTTTTAATATTTTTTGCAAGGCTGTATTAATATTCTCTTCTTTTGTGTGTGTGTGTTGCTGGGGATTTAACCCAGGGCCTCCTGCATGCTAGGCAGGTACTCTACCACTGAACTATACCCATCCTATACCCTAGGATGTATTAATATTTCTTGAAGTGTCATTGGTGTGTGAACCACTTGTCTGAGTATCACCTGAGCTACCAATTAAGTTATATATTCCTTGGCCCTTTCCCATTCCACTGAATTAGGATTTCCCAGAGAAACAGCCAATACTATATACAAAAGCTATATAAGAGGAGATTTATTAGGTGAATTTTCTTGGTGCTCAGAGAGACCATGAAGTCCCATGATCTGCCATCTATAAGCTGGAGAACAAGGAAAACCAGTGGTATAATTCAGTCTGGGTCCATATGCTTGAGAATTAGGAGCTCTGATGTGTGGGCACAGGAGAAGATAGATGTCCCAGCTCAAGAAGAAGAGAGATGATTTGCCCTTCCTCTGAATTTTGGTTCTGTTTCTGCCTCAACAGGTTGTATGATGCTCACTCACATTGGTGAAGATGGGTCTTCTTTATTCTGTTACTAATTCAGATGCTAATCCCTTCCAGAAATGCCCTCAGAGACAACAGACACCCCCCCCAAAATAATGTTTTGCCTGCTATCTGGTCATCCTTTAGCTCAGTCAAGTTGACACATTAAAATTAACCATCATGGACTGGGGAGATAGCTCAGTTGGTAAAGTGCTTGCCTTGCAAGCACAGGGCCCCGGGTTTGATCCTCAGCACCGCAAATATTAACCATCACACTTACTGAATCAGAATTTCTAGGAATTGGGGCCCAGGAACCTTCATCTTTATCAAGGTGTTATTCCCTTGCAAATGTGAAAAACATGGCTATTCTCTTAAATCATAAGTAGTCTAGTTTTAGCTGGGTGTGGTGACCTATGCCTGTAATCCCAGTGACTCTAGATACTGAGGCAGGAGGATTGCAAGTTGGAGACCAGTCTGGGTAACTCAGCAAGACCCTGTCTCAAAAATTTTTAGGGGCCTGGGAGATAGCTCAGTTGGTAGAGTGCTTGCCTTGTAAGCACAAGGCCCTGGGTTCGATCCCCAACACCCAAAAAAAAAAAAAAAATTTTTTTAAAAAAGTGGTCTAGTTTTATTTATTTATTGTTTGACTATGCTAATTTTTCGAAAGTAAGTGGTGTCATATGGCCACAGAAAAGTGAGAAAGGAAGCACTAATACCTGCAATGCTATCTACTTCAAAGATTCTTTGAAATTTGAAGGTAATTTTTTCTTTGTGTGTATAACATATATATTTAAACTTACTGTGGAAAATTTCAAGTATATACACAGGAAAATAATATAACAAATCTTCATATGCCTATTATCTAGTCTCAAGAACTGTCTGCTTGCAGCTCATCTTGTTTCCTTTATATCCCTCACCCGCTTCACTCCCACTCCCTGTTCAGTTCTTTTCCACCTCATGTTATTTTGAAGGCCATTTCAGATATTGTATCATTTTTTCCACAAATATTTTGTTCTTATATCTCTAAGATAAGGACTCATTTTTAGATATAATCAAAACATCATTATTACACTTAATGAATTAATAATTTGTTTATATATCAACATATATCCAGTGTTGACAACAATCCAGTGTTCACATCTCTAAGATTGTCTCATCAATTTTTAAAGTTGTCTGTTGAATCAAGATTGAAATGAAGTTCCTACACTGCAATTAATTGACATGTCTTTTAAGGTTTTTCTAATCTATTGGTTTTCCCATCAGTTTTCTTTCTTGTAATTTCTTTGTGAAAGAAAGTAGGTCATTTGCCCTACAGTTTCCCAACTGGATTTTGTGAATCACATCCCTATGGATTTCATTAATATATTTCTCTGTCCCCTGTATTTCCTGTAAATTGGTAAAACAAGAGGGTTGCTCCTAGCTCAGGTTTGTTTCATTCTTGGCTAGTGGCATTGTGTATTTCTGTCATGAGGATATATCTGAATGTCTTTCTGCTTAGCAGCCATTGATTATTGTTGCCAAGATCTATTATTAATTCATTAGTGGTTGCAAAATGGTGATTTTCTAATTCTATCAGGACTTCTTCAAGTATCAGTTGGAATACTACTACAAGAAAGTTTTCCTTTCTGAATGATGTGGTTAGTGTGGGAAACAGTTCTTATAGGATTAAGCGCTTCATCTTTTCCTTTACCAGTTTTCAAAGTAATGATTAGGTTCCCTAGTACTCTCCAAAGGTGATCATTTAAAAAATCTGAGATATAATTTACATGCCATCAAAATAACATTTTAAAGTATACATACAAGTCACTAGTTTCTAGTACATTTGAAAAGTTGTGCAACCATCACTAGTTGATCATGTTTTGAAGTCTCATAGATTCATGGACATATCCATTGTTTAAATCCACAGCAATTATTGTTCTTTTGACGTACAAATTTTCTCCATGTTAGCCAGCTGGAGTCTTTAAACTGACTCCTGAGACCTTTTGACACATTCCTAGTAAGCTTTGATTTTTTTTCCCCTTGCTTTCTGGTATGAGATGTTCCTGGCTCATCTCATACTTTCTTGTTCCAGCCCAGGACTCAAGTAATTTCTCCAAGGAGCCCTGGTTCCTTCAATGGAAAATTGTAGAGGCCCCCATCTGGGCACCAGAGGTGTTCCCTGCTGCTGCTCATTATTTCTAGGCCTCTGTATTGGTGTTTATTTCTTTACCAGAGCTAGTCTGTTTACTGTGTCCTGTGATTTATAATCCCCGAGGTAGAATTTGGCCATTCGTGATATTCAGGAATTAAACAATGTTTTACTTAATTAATGAGTCATATGAAAAATACTGCTTCAAAATCACCTAATTGTCATTATTTATTTTAAAATTACATTCCTTTGGGAAGGTGTACAGCTTAAAGACTCAGATTAAAAATTCTTAGCATTAATTATAACCGATTGAATTCCAACAGAAGATGCAACTAGCTCATATTAAGTATAATTTAGGTATCAGATATAGTTAATTTTTATAGGACATGTTTAGATCAATAAAAATAGAGGCTTTCTAGGGGAAGGTAAATATTTTTTAACCTTTGGGATATAAAATAATGCATTACCTCAACAATTTAGTGAGACCCTTCTCAAAATAGAAAATTAAAAAGGGCTGGGGATGTATCTCAGTGGTAAAGCGCCCTGGGTTCAATTCCCAGTGCCAAAAAGAAAACAATAAATAAAATAATGCATTACAAAAACTTTATTCAGGGTCTATATTTTCTCATAGGGCAATAATTTATTGTTTCCTATTTGAATTCCCATCACTGAGTGATGGGGATTGCAAATCGATGGACGGCTTCTTTTCTGACTAATCTTTCTTTGGAAAAATGATTGAAAGGTCTTGTGTTGCTTCTGGCTCAAGCACCTATAAATATGTCAGAGATTTTTAGTTAAGTTATTAAAACACTGTCAAAACTTTGAGTAGAAGCTTTTAACTATCTGATATACATTAACAGCTTTGAAGGAACAAATAAATTTTAGCACACCATCAAAATTCTTTTGACTGCTTTGAAACCAGCTATTTTGTATTCATAGCATATGCTTTTGAAACGTTCTGCTCTCAATCTCCCTAGCTAAATTTTCCTTTTATTTTGTGTTTATTTAAGTGAGAAAATGAAAGCACTTAAGAATGTTGTTATTCTGCTATACAGCCTCCTTTTTCAAGTTCCCCAAGGGCATGCATGGAGGCTTTGTTATTGCCTGTGCCCAGGACTCTGTAGGTCCCTAATACTGAAACAATGACAGAAAGTATCAAGAACCAGGTAAAGTAATAGAACCTTTAAGTACAAAAGGTCTGAGCATTATCACTTGGTTCTTGATTGTCAAATACTTTCAGTGATGTTAGGTGCCCTCAAGGTCCAACTGTACTTTCATAAACTGCATAAATTATAGTACCAAATGATTTCTGATTTCTGTTGTTCACACTTCCTTTACATCCTCACTTTATCATAATATTAAGTGTACTTCCAGTAAAATGTTTATCACAGTTCTTTTAACACTGTTTAACAATGTTCTTTACTGCCTTCCATAAATGGATTTGAAGTATAAATTACTCCACACCCCACTCTTTTTTTTGGTATTGGGGATTGAACCAAGGGGCGGTTTACCACTGAGCCACATCCCCAGCCCTTATTTTTTATTTTGAGACAGGATCTCCCTAAGTTGCTGAGGCTGGCTTTGAATTTGTGATGCTCCCGCCTCAGCCTCCTGAGCCGCTGGGATTACAGGTATGCCCCACCGCAACATCAAACATCCCCCCACCTCCCCGTGCGCCCTTAATTTAACCCAGGGCACTTGCCTAGTTAGTCTCTTCATGTATGAAAAGTGATCACAATCTGGCATGGCGCAAACCTGTGGTTCCAGCTACTGGGGAGGATGAGGAGGAAGGATCACTTGAGCCCAAGAGTTCAAGACAGTTTGGGCAAATACAATGAGATTCAATCTCCAAAAATAAATGAATTTTTAAAAAAGTAGTGACAAAGCACTCTGCGACAGTATGAATACCTAAAAACTGTGTGTGTGTGTGTGTGTGTGTGTGTTTCTTTTGGCGGTTCTGATTGAACCCAGGGCTTCCAACAAGCTAGGTGAGCACTCCAGGCTGACCTAGATTCCCAACCCGGCTCCCCTCCCCCTTTTCTGAGACCAGATAGGGATTCACTGTGTTGTCCAGGCTGCCTCCAAATCCTGTGCTCTAGTGATCCTCCTGCCTCAGCCTTCTGCATAGGTGGGACTACAGGCACATGTCACCACACCTGGCTTTCTTATTTTGCTTGAACAATGTTGCTTAGTTTTATTTACCTTTCTTTGAATACAGACTGTCTGCAGCCTGAAGGAATTTCCCATAATTAGAAAGATATGTTATCATTTATCACATCTGAAAGGAAATTTGATCACTTAAAAAAAAGAAAAAGGTAAAAACTCAAGCCCCGAGAGGAAAATGACCATTCAGTATATTCCCAGAGATTTCTGATTTCTTCTCATGCTTCCTTTGTTTTTTTTTTTTTTTTTTTTTTTTTTGAAAGCATTTTATGACTGTAAGACTTCTGAGGGAAGGGACAATTTGCATTATGGGAGGTTTTTAAAAACTGTTGTGACAGGTCACTAAAATACAGGGCCTCTGAATTGAAAGAGATTTCACATCAGTATGTTACTTGCTTTCTAATTTTGTGTTTATTGTATAAAAATGCCTTTAGCATTTAGCGCTGTGTGGAAGTATAGCATGTTGGATTCCAGATTAATGTAGATTACACTAACTTTTTCCTGGTAATATTTAAACATAGTCTGAGTCCCAAGTTCGGTATAGAAACAGCATAAAAAACAAATTGAGAAAAACTCAAGACACATTTTTTGAAGTTGACAAATACTTTGTTTTCTCCTGTACGTTTTCCCTCCCGCCCATCTTTTTAAACTTTAAAAGACTTGTTTAAGCAGTTAAAAAGGAATCCCTACCCTATTCTGCTAATTCCTAGATGTTTATGTAAGAATGTGGAAAATGTATTATTTATGAAAAAATTACAGGAGACTTGCAATTCATAGGTTCCCAAACTCTGAAACACAGGTATATAGAAAATATACCATTAAAATCCCTGTTCATTGCGATGCGCGAAACCAGTTTCAAAACGTAACCTATTCCTCATCCCTCCCCGCATAATAAATCAGTTTGGCTCTCTGACTGAATGCTTATTTACTAAAAAATTAAAGGGCTTGGTAGTTGCTCTAGGGTTACCCTTCTCCCCCCTTGTCTTGCCCGCACACCCATTTTAGACTGGCAAGTTCATTTTCATTTTATTTCAAAGATTTTCTTTCCTCCTTCTTCTTCTTTTTTTTTTTTTTTTTTTTTTTTTTAAAGGGAAGGCAGGGGACGTCGGGGGTTGCTAAATTTATCTTCTTCCCCAGCCGCGGGGATGAAGAAAACACATTTACTGCGGGCGGGGGTCTGAGGGCCTGCAAACAACTCGAGCTGGCGCCTCGGCCAGGACCGGGGCGGAGAAGCGGTAGGTCTCCGGGGAGGCCCCCGGGGGGCGGCCGCGGCCCACGGACAAGGTGGGGGGCGACCCGGGCCGCCTGCCTCACCGCGGGTTCGGCGGACCGCGGCCCCGCGCGGGCTTTACGGCCGAGGCAGCGGCAGCGGCGCGTGTTTGGCGGCGGCGGGCGGGAGCGCGGAGGAGGTGGAAAGAAGGGGGGCGCTGTCACGGACACTCAGGCCGCAGGAGACCCCGCGCAGCGAGGCCACTGGGCTCCCGGGTTGCGGGGCGTAAGCGGCGCCGACCCGGGGCGCCAGGGGGACCCACCGGGCGGAGGAGGGGGCCCATCTACCCTTCCGCATTTTCCTGGGTCTCTCTCCCGGGCGGTGACGTGACGTGCTGACGGCGGGCCCGTGCCGGGGAGCTGGGCCGCTTTTTGTCAGCTCCGAGCTCGGCCCCTCCTCCCTCCCTCCGCCCGCCCCACCAGCCGGAGCCCGGCCCAGTGCTCCAGAGAAAGGCCGGCCTGCAGCACCCGCCACCGTCGCCGACCGCCCGCACGCCCGTCCGGTGAGTCCCGGGCGCCGCCGCGGCCGTGGGGCCTAGTGCGCGCGCGGCGGCCTGGTCCCGGCCTGGTCGGCGGCCCGCAAGGCGCCCTCCCGCGCTAGGCCGGGCGGCGTGGCGTGCGGCGCCGAGCAGGCCCCGAGGAGGCCGCAGTTAGGCCCGGGGAGGAGCCCGAATGCCCCGAGCGGCGGCGGAGACGCTCTCCGTAAGCGGGCGGGGGTTGGGGGAGGTTTGCCCAGCGGTCCGGGAAGCGGCTGAGGGGTCTTGGGTGGGCGCCGCGGCCCACCCGGGGCACCGCGCGGGGGCGAGGCCTGGCGAGGAGGCGAAGGCTGCAGGCGTGAGGTGAAGGCCGCAGGCCGGCCGGGCCGATTTTCGCTATGTAAATATCGACGAGGGGGGGAGGGACGGGGGACAAGATGGCGACGGCTCGGCGCCTGCTGCAGGGAACGATTGAGGGGGTTGCCGGGAGGGGGAGCCGCCATCTTGAAAGCGGTGTCTGGAGAGAAAATTCCGCTACAGTCCGTGAGGGGGGGTGGGAGAGCGGGCGGCGGAGCCCGCGGTGCCGGTGACGGGCACCGGAGGCCGGGCGCGGCGGCGTGTGCGCGCGGAGGGGCGTGCTCGCTCCCTACGGCGGCCATTGCCCTCGCCGCCATGATGAGCGCTCGGGTTCCAGGCGCTCCGCGGCAGCGCCACCTTCCTGCCCTGCCTCCCTCAGCCCCGTGACTGGCTGCTGTTTCCGCTGCATTTCAGCTGTGCTGCCGCAGGCGGCCATCGTCCGGGCGCCGGAGCCATCTCTCTCTCATCGCCCCTGGCCCCAAACCTTTCCCTGGCTTTCCATGGCTGAGGGCTGCCGGGTGGGTTGGCTGCTTTAGGACTCCAGGAAATTTTGTTTTGGCTAAGTCAAGTCATACATGGCTGAGAGGGTGACCTCGATGGCGGTTGTTCGCCGCTAATCATTGCCTTCTCAAGTATCTGAGTAAAGAAATACAAATTGATGGGAAAGTTCTCACCACTCTTGACCAATAGTGAAAAAGTGCACAGCACGAAAGCGGAAGAGTAAGATTTTGAAGGAGTCTTTTGTATTCATTTCTGTGAAAACAATTTTCTTGAAAAGCACCATTTAAGCTATTAGTGATGTTTGTAGTATTTTTTTAAATTGAAGAATAAGGGCAGAACGGTTTTTCTTATTGAAGGACAACATTGTGGTGCAGTATTTAATTTCCTGTTCTTTATTTGCGAAGTTTTATGATGTTATATCCCCTAAAGTACTTTTGATTGCGCACTGTACAACTGTCCTACTAAACTCAGAACCCCGTGTTAACGGTACACCGTGCTAGTTGCTAAGAAAAATTAAAAATTTTTTTGTACACGATGGCTGCAAGAAGTTCGTTGTTCAGAGACAGATGAGACAAGGTGAAATATACTAAGTGCTGCGGGAAAGGCATATTCGATTGATTACTGGACTTCAAGAGAACGCAATGTTTCTATTCGGAGCATCAGGGAAGGAAGGGTTCTTGAAGTAGATAGCATTTTGAGATTACAGAGGTGGGACTTCGCTAGGTAGCGGTGCGGGTGGAGAAAGGGCATTTCAAGGTTGAATCTTCCTCAAAAAGCAGTAAACATTTACAGTTTGACTGAAGTGGATAGTGCAGATAGGGGAATTGGTAGGAATCAGGCTAGAAAAGGTAGATCGAGGAAGTGCTGGCTTGCCAGGTGTAAGGACTTCGGCTCAGTGGGGGAGGCAGCAGGGGAGCCCTCAACTAGTTCAGTGATGACACACGAGCTGCGCTTTAGAGTCAACAGTTCCGTTGGTCTAGGACACGTTTCAAAGTTGAGAAATAACCAGTGTTAAGTTGATCAGCGTTTTCCTTATCAGGACGCTTGCAGGGATGTTCAGGAGTTAAGCAGATTTTGCCGCTTTTTGAGTGATCTTTTTTTCTATCCTAATTTCTCACCCCGAATAACTTTTTGCTCAGAGTTATAATTTCTGTGGTAAACAACGGGGAGTTTGTACCATTTCATTTGCCGTGGTTGAAAATTACAGGACTAGCGCTGTGAGTTACTTTGACCGAAATGGGAAATGAACCTGTAAGTGTTCTTATGATAAAATTTTCAAGAAGTCATTTTGGAAAAGTGGATTGAAACAGTGATTATTCAGAAGACAGTGACCGTCAGATACCTTTTTGCAGTCCGTGTTCTTCCCCCTTGGTGAAAGTAACCACCGTTTTGTTTGAGAGGGTAGCTAAGGCTGTTTGCTGAGCCAAGCCTTCCTGCTTGTATTTTCATTAATATTTGACTAATCCAGATGCACATGTGGGGAATGTGTTTATTAGAATTTTATGTTATAGACCTAGGTGGCCTAGATATTCGCTTTGTTTTTCCATTTTCCTGGATTGCAACAGGTGAGAGTACTGATGCTCCATGAGAGGAGTGGAGGGACCGAGTCTCCAGTTTATCATAAAGGCCATGATTTAGAAAAGTCTGAGGTACAGTGCATGGCATGGAGCCGACTAGAAGCAGGTTGCTAAGGTGGCTGTGGTTGTTGAGGTGCTAAGGGTAAACATAAACGTAGAAAACCAGTCGTTTTTATGTCTTAGCTGGGAAAGGCACAGACAAACTATAAAGAAGTTCTTTTAAAAAATCTTTAAAGAACCAGTTCTTTGTAAAGGTAGACAGTACAATAGGATTAAATTAGACTCACTTTGTATTATTAAGAAGACAGATGAATGTATAGTTTAGTTTCCATCAAAAATGGAAGGACAAACCTTGATAATCTGGAAAACTAATTATTTTGTATTATTTGTGTTTGTGCACAATGGCCATTCCAAACTACTACTATTACTACTTTTTTTTCTCCCCTCTTAAACTCTTCAGCGAGGCCCTTGAAATCCTTTATCCTTAGAAAAGATTACCTAATCTTTTACTTAACTGAGAATGATAAATGACTATCTGATGTAAACAGTTGTTTCCCTTCCTTCCACTTGATGCTTTTCCTCTCTCTGCCTAGGCTTTCCTCCTTTTTCTTTTGCCACTGGAAAAACGGCCCTTCCTGGAGTCCTGCTGCTCTGCCCCCACCCTGGCCTGCCTCCTTTGGGATGTTCTCTGTCAGTGGTGCTCTCTTGCATCATTACCCTCTTAAGTCCGCAGGAGCCTTTCCCTTTTCCTTTAAATAGTCCTAGTTTTGCTCATCTTGCAAAAACCTCACCTGTCTTCTTTTTCGTTTCACCAGTACTTTCATTTGTTCTCACCCTACTTATTCCTAAATTCAGTATTTCCCAAATTAGGAAATTTGCACAGCATCTTAATGACTGTGTCATATAAAATGTTCTGTTTTACAAACTCTGTGCCTTCTCTGTCTTCTATGGTGGGATTTCCCTCAAGGTCAATTCTCTACCCATTTTTCTCTGAAATCTCCCCTAGTTTTAGTGTCCCTTACCATGTCCACCCTTTCTTCTAGTTTCTCATCTGTATTTGTGGTTGCTTACTGGCCATATCTACCCAGGTGTCTGAACTGTCTCAACAGGGCTGAAACCAAATTATTCTGGCATGTAGTAGATATTCAATATTATTTATAGAAAAAAATTTTTTTTTCCACCTGGAGCTCCTAAAACACCTCCTGTTTCTTGTTTTCTGTTAATGGCACCACAGTTTTTTTTTTTTTTTTAATTTTATTTTTTTTTATTTTTACAGACTGCATTTTGATTCATTGTACACAAATGGGGTACAACTATTTGTTTCTATGGTTGTACACAATGTAGATTCACACCATTCGTGTAATCATACATGTACATAGGGTAAAAAATACGGAACGTTTCACAAATTTGTGTGTCATCCTTGCACAGGAGCCATGCTAATCTTCTCTGTATTGTTCCAATTTTAGTATATGTGCTGCCAAAGTGAGCATGGCACCATCATTTTTCTAGGCTCAGTCTTCTCTGTCCCATAGAACAATGTGTACATTCTTAGTTTAGCATTTAATCTACTGTATTTTATCTGTGTGTTTATATTTTTTTTTCCTAAACTGTGAATATAGACAGATTCTCATTTATCTTTGTCCATAAGCGGTTCCTGGAGTATGATCATTATCTCCCAAGACAATTATCTCAATTATTGGGTGCAGAAAATTTTATGTAGTTGAATAATTTCCAGCTATTCAAAATAAATTATCTAGTCAACGTGTTCTTTGACCAAGGGGTATTCATGTTAAGGCACACTTATTTTGTTAGGATCCCAGATCAGAACCAGGAGCTGAGTACATCCTCAACCCTGTGTGATTGAAATATGGCCAACCTCTTCTTACTCTTGTCAAATTGTTTTTCTGAACAACATTTTATAAAATCTGGTTATTTTATAACTGCATTGTACTCAAAGGGAAATATACTTTAAGGAAACTGGGTAGCCTTGAAATATAGTCATTAGGCTTTTTAAAAATATGTTTTAGGGACTGGAGTTGTAGCTCAGTGGTAGAGCACTTGCCTAGCATGTGTGAGCACTGGGTTCAGTTCTCAGCACCACATGTAAATAAATAAGTAAATAAAGGTCCATCAACAACTAAAAATATATTTTAAAAATGTTTTAAGACTTTTTAATTATGAAACACTTCAAAATTACTGAAAAGCAGATGTCACCAGATTTAACGAATCTCAATGTTTTGTGGTGTGTTTGCTTCATGTTTTTTTGTTTTAGTTTAATGAAATAAAATCTCACACATCTCCTTCCCATTCTTGTCTTGGCTTTGCCAGAAGTAACCACTGTCCTAATATGTATGTACCCAAACAAGTTATTGCTTTCTGTGTTTTAACTTTATGTAAGCTGTATCATACTGTGTGCATCATTTTATGTATTATTTTCACTAAAGACTTTTTGAGATTTATCCACATCATATGTGGATCTAGTTCATTGGTTTTCAAAATGTGCTCCAGGGATTCCTGAACCTCTCTTTGTCTTACAGGAGGTCCAGGAGATCAAAAATATTTATTTATTTAAAAATATTTTTAGTTGTAAATGAACACCATACCTTTGTTTTATTTATTTTTTACGTGGTGCTGAGGATCGAATCCAGTGCCTGGCACATGCTAGGCAAGTGTTCTACCTCTGAGCTACAACCCTGTCCCAAAAGTATTTTTTTATAATAGTGTTATTTGCTTTTTTACCTACATTCTTCTGTATATCATACAAGTACTGTGCAGAGACTACATGACACATGATATAATAGATTGAATGCAGAAAAAGTTTTGAGGATCCATCTGTTCTCTATTAAGTCACACATTAAAGAGATTTGCAAAAAAAATACTACTTTGTTTCTAATATATTTTTTGTTTTGAAAAATAGTTAATATTTTAAAATGAATACTTTCATATTTACATATAGGTTTATTTTATCAATTAATATATATATCTTTAAATTTCCAATATAATAAATCTCTATGGAGAAGAACCACATGATAAACTACTGTGGTCCTTAATTTTGAAGAGCCTAAAGGGGTCCTGAGACAAGAAGTTTGAAAACTACTGATCTAGTCCATTGATATTACTTACAGGAGTTTGTTTGTTCCTATGGAGGGAACATTAGGCTATTTGCAGTTTTCAGCAATTTCATGCAGTGCTGTTCTGAACATCCTTATACGGGGGTTCTCTCTCGGGATTGTATTAGAAGTAGAATTGCTACATTGAAGAAGTCTGTGCATTGTCAACTTTACTGGAACTTGCCAGAATGCCAAATTTTATTCCATTTGACACTCCCACCAGCTGTGTATGAGCCTGTTTCTCCAGATCACTGCCAAAAGATTAGATTTTGCAATTTTTTCCCATCTGTTGGGTATAAATGCTATCTCTTTGCTGTTTTCATTTTGTATTTCTTAGATTACTATTGAGGTTGACCTTTTTTTCCTCCGCGTTTATTGGTCATTTGAGTGTTCTGTGAATTGCTCAGCGGATCTTTGGTCCATTTTTCTATTGGATTGTTGCTTTTTCTTACTGATTTGTAGATATTCTAGATACTAATGATTCACAGTTATATAAACTGAAAATATCTTCCTAGTCTGGCTTATCTTTTAGCTTTGTTTAAAGAATGCTTTTTATGTAGAACTTCTTAATGTGATGGTAGTCACTTTTTTTTAATCATTTGTGACTTGTGTTTTCCAGTGTCTTCAAGGAATTCTTCACTTACTCCAAGGTAATAATGATACTGTGCCTTTTCATATTTAGGTCATTAATTCTTCTGGAGTTTTTCTCTGTGGTATAGGGATCTAATTTTATCTTTTTCATATGGATTTATTGTGTAGTTCAGTCTTTCTTCTTTGCTTCTAAGATATACTGTATTCTCACATATACACATGTTTTTAGTTTCTCTCTTCTGGTTTCATTGATCTGTTTGACTATCTCTAGCTTTACCACCCTGATTTAATAATGGTAGCTTTATAATTAAATCTTTCTTTTTATTCAGGATTATTTTAGTTATTTTCCTCTCTTTGCTTACTTTAGAGTTTAGAGAAACTAAAAAATTTCTATGAAAAATGGTTGGATTTTTATTGCATTTGCATCAAATTTATAGGATAAATACATAGATTCATTTAGATATATTAAGTAGTAGAGCTGGCATTTAAATCTGGATATATGCTGTTAGTTTTCATAAAGTTTTTGCTCAACTCTTCAGGATAGATTTTTTTTTTTGCTAGATACTATGTAATTTTGGTTATCATTGTGAATAAGATTTTCTTTTAGTATTGGGGATTGAACCCAGTGCTTGTACATGCTGTTCCACTGAGCTGCACCCCAGCCCAGTAATTTCTATTCATTTTTTGCTGATTTATAAGGGTATTTTTTTTTAATAAGGGTATTGATGTACTGTGTATTGATCATTTAATGTTGCTGAACTCCCATGACCATATTTCATAGATTCTGAGATATACTTTCCTCCCTACAGTTTAACATCTGTGAAATCAAAACTCCAGTTGATGGTGCCCTGTGGTCACTGTTATCCAGACAGCAGTTATCATTACTTGGACATGCACAAACTTGGACAGGGCTCTTAATTTTGTCATCACTTTAGATGAGTATGCCCATTGTCGCATTGTTATTTCATGCGAAACATTACAACTGAAGACAGATGAAATTGCTAAGTGGGTGTCTGCCTTGAGAGAAAATCCCATAGATAATAATGGAGCATTTTAAGAAATGCTTCATCCCCAACACTTGTTGGCAGAGGACAATTTTGTTAGGAAAAATTGAAGAGTTTTGGGTAGAAGGCAATCCATTCTAGGATGCTGAATGTGAAGTTTTAAAAATACCCTACCGAATTCTTTTGCTTCTACTTTTCTTTTATATATGTACAAGATATGACAAATTCTGTTTAAATCTGAGTTGTCTTGATATGTCTAAAATGAAAATCCTAGGTAATAAGGGAACATGGTATCAAAAAAAATTGGTGTTTTTTTTTCCCCTTAGTTTTGTGAAATATAAGGGCATATCTTAAAATTGGTGGTATCTTTAGATTCAGTGAAATGTGGGAGTAATATCAGTTTATAAGTCTTGTATTTTCTATGTAGTTATGCCTGTGAATAATAGTTTTATTTTTTCTTTTCCATTCCCTTTTTGTCTTCCATATTTTGCTTATTGACTAACACCTCAAATGAAGTGTTAAGTAGAGCACTGATAATGGGCATCCTTGCCTATTAATGGAATGCTTCTAATGTTTTGTTATTACGTATGATACTGTAGTGGACTTTTCTTGGGGGGGGGATAGAAATTTTTTTTTTTAAAAAGTCAAGTTCTCTTCTGCTTAACATTTTAGAGTTTTTACCATGAACAGTAGTTGAATTTTTCTAAAGCTTTTAATCTGTTGATATGATGAAGTGCATAGATTTTCTATTTTAAACTATCTTTGGATTCCCTGAATATTGCATACTTTTGTTATTGCCATGTACTTTTCTTTTTTCACATAGTCTTTGTGTGTCCCCCCCACTTTGGGTGCCCATACTGGGGATTGAACTCAAGGGCATTCTACCACTGAGCTATACCCTCAGCTTTTAATTTTAATTTCCTTTTAAATTTTTTATTGAGACAGGGTCTAAATTGCCCAGGCTGGCCTTGAATTGGCGGTCGTCCTGTTTCATCCTCCCAAGTAAGTAGGATTATAGGCATGTGCCACTGCGCCTGGCTTCTTTGTGGTTTTTTTTTGGTTCGTTTGTTTGTTTTTTAAATTTAAATCTTTTTTAGTTGTAGATGGACACATACCTTTATTTTATTTATTTATTTTCATGTGGTGCTGAGGATTGAACCCAGGGACTCATACATGCACTCTACCACTGAACCACAACCCCAACTCCTTTGTGTTGTTTTGATAACAAGGTTATGTTGTTAATCTCATGAGATGAACTCAAGTTTTTTTTTTTTTTTTTTAAGGTGGGATCTCACTATGTTGTCTTTGCTGACCCCAAACACCTGGGTTTAATTGATCCTCCTGCCTTAGACTTCCCAGTAGGTGGGACTACAGATACATGCCACTGTGCCCAGCTAATCTCATAAGATGAATTGGGAGGTATTCTCTCTTTTCTGAAACAGATCTGTTTAATACACATGATCTGTTTATTGAAAGTTAGATAGAAACCATCTGTGAAACTGTCTATACTTGGTTTCTTTTTTGTGAGTAGATATTTTTGGTTTTGATTTATTGATAGTTTTTTCCCCCATGGGATATCTTTATGACTTTTTGTGAGGGTTTTGTTTAATTTTTTTTCCATTTATACAGAGTGAACAATTTCCTAGAAAAATATGCAATTTCAAGGCTATTGGTATAAACTATAGGTTTCCTTAATGAATTTTTAAAAATTTAATTTCATTAATTTGTTCCTTTTTTCCGATTAGGATTGTCAGTAAATTGCCTGTATTTATTACACTTTTCAGATAGTTCTTTTTATTGGTTCTTTGTATTTATGTTCTTATGGTTAATACTTATTTCCTTCTGCTTTAGTTACATTTATTCTGATATTTAAAAAAATGTTCCTGGGTGTGGTGGCCTACCCCTGTAATCTCTGTGACTTGGGAAGCTGAGGCAGGGGACCAGACCCAGACCCTTTCTCAAAGTAAAAAATAAAAAGAACTGGGGTTATAGAGCACCCCTGGGATTAATCCCTAGAATCCCCCCCACCAAAAGAGGCTTTTTCATTAATTATTTTTGTGCTATATACATTTAAAACTGTAATTTTTGCTCTAAAGTGCAAATGGATACTGTGATTTTGACATGAATTGATTTTTGTAACTATATAGTTTTAAATATATTGTGATTTATAATAGTCTTGTTGCCCATTAAATTATTTATAACTTTTTTTTTTTCAAATTTATGCGATATCTCCCTTGCTTGTATTATCTCTGGCATTTATTTCTTGTTTTTCTTTCTTTCTTTCTTTCTTTTTTGCAGTGCTGGGGATTGAACCCAGGGCCTTATGCTTGCGAGGCCAGCACTCTACCAACTGAGCTATATCCCCAGTCCTCTGGCATTTATTTCTAATTGTATTGCCTCATAGTTGGGGAACTCTACTGATAGGCAAAAATCAATTGTATTTTTACTAATAACAAACAATTTGAAAATCAAATTTAAAAACTAGTAAAATTTATAATAAGGTCAAGGAATTTCTTTGATATGAACCCAACAAAACATATCAGGATTTTTAATAAAAAACATTACTAAGGGAAACGAAACAAGACCTCAGTTAATGGACGGAGAGATGATGCTGGTGAACCAGTCACTAGTTTGGAGATGTCAGTTCTCCTTGAATTGATAGAGATTCATTGCAGTCCCAGTCAAAGTCCCAACAGGACAGCAGATGTTGTTTTTTCTTTCTTTTTTTTTTTCTGGATAGACCAGTTCTCAAATTTAGATGGAAATGCACAGGGCCAAATATGTCAAAGGCAATCCTGAAAAAATGTTGGAAGACTTACACTACCATTTATCAAAGCTTATTAAAACAGCAAAACCATATTGATTAATGGAATAGAATGAAGTCTGAAAGCATTCCTACATATATAAGGTCAGTTAATTTATAATAAAAATGTATTGGGATTTTGGTAGAGGTTAATTAAAATGAGCCATGCATGGTGGCACATGCCTGTAATCATTATCTCGGGAGGCTGAGGCAAAAGAATCGCTAGTTCATAGGCATCCTCAGCAACTTAGCAAGGTCCTAAGCGATTCTGTGAGATCATGTCTCTAAGTAAAATAGAAAAAAGAGCTGGAGGTGTGACTCAGTGGTTGAATACCCCTGGGGTCAATCTCTAGTTCCCCCCCAAAAAAAGAAAATGGATAGTACTAATCCAACATATTCAAGAGCAAGCTTGGTTTCTTGGTTTCTTTATATATTATTTGTAGCAGTGAGATTTTTTTTTTATTCTCAAATATTATATAAAAAAGCTTTTATCTTCAAGTATATTAATCTTCTAGTAGCACATTTTGTGAATTCATATTGATAAGGTTTTCCAGTTGATTCTCTTGGATTTCCTAGATATGTAAATAAGTTTAATTTCTTTCAAATGATAATTATATTTTGCATTTTATTTTCTTACCTAATTGCATTGGTTAGCAGTTCTCATACAATCCCTCTGCCCCAGCACTGGGGATTGAACCCAGGGGCACTCTACCACTGAGCCATGTCCTTTTAATTTTTGTTCTATTTTGTTTTGATTTGCAGTGCTGGGAATGGAACCCAGTGCCTCACACATACTGGGCAAGCAGTCAGTCACTGAGCCACACCACTTTTATTTTTTATTTTGAAAAATTTGGTCTCACCAAATTGGCCAGGCTACCCTCAAACGTGGGATCTTCCTACCTTAGCCTTCTGAATTGCTGGGATTGCAGGCATGTCCTGCCATGCCTGGCAAGTTCTCATACAATCTTAAACAATAATGGCATTCTTGTCTTAATTTTGACTTTGGAGAGAATACTTCTAGTGTTTTACCATAGTGTTTAATGTTTTTTTGTTATAAAGTATAGTGACATAATTCCCATATCCCAGAATGCATGTTCTAACATGACCTGGTTTAAGATTGCATATACTTATGTTTTTTAAAAAGATTTATTGAGATAAAGCTGTTATTAAATTTGCCCTTTAAAATGTACAATTCAGTGGTTTTTATTAGATTAATAGTTGTGCAACCATCACCAATCACTCCCCTCTTTCTCTGCCCCTTAGCCTCTGGAAGCCACTAATCTACTTTCTGTCTGTGAAGATTTGCTTATTCTTTTTTTGTTGCCATAGTGGGGATCCAGGGGTGCTCTGCCTCTGAGATGTACCCCAACCCTTATTCTTATTTTGAGGCAGGGTCTAAATGACCTAGGCTGGCCTTGAATTTGTGATCCTCCTGTCTCAACCTCCTAAGTCACTGAGATTTGCTTATTCTTGACATTTCACATAAGTGAAATCCTATAATGTGTGGTCTTTTGGGTCTAGCTTCTTTCACATAGCATGTTTTTAAGTGTCGTGCATGTTGTGTATGTATTGGTGCTTGTTCCTATTTGTATTTTTTTTTTTTTAGTTTAGTTTTTTAGATGTCTTTTTTATTCTAATTAGTTATACATGACAGTAGAATGCATTTTGACACATATATAAATGGAGTATACTTTCTCCTTCTGGTTGTAGATGATGTAGAATCACACTGGTCATGTAGTCATGTATGTACATAGGGTAATGTCAGATCCTATTTGTATTTCATTAACTGTTACAAAAGTATTCCAATTTGAACAGTTCGTTTTAAATTAAAAATAGATGCTGAATTTCAGCTTTTTGGCATCTAAACTCTGGAATAATGATACTGTATCAAAGTCTCTTTTTCTGTATGTACCTGGGTGTGTATTATTTATATTTTACATGATGAATCATATTTGTAAATATTTGACATAGGATTCATAATTAACCAATTTCGTAGTCTGCTTAAATCATTTTTGTGAAGTTTTGTTTTAAATAGTAAATTACTTTTGTGAAAGGAATTGAGAAAGCTTGCTTTCTTTGTGGTCTGGCCTAGTTCAAATAGCTTTGGGAAAAACCTGAAGCTTTTTTTTTTTTTTTCTGCCAGTGCTGGGGATTGTGCCCAGGCCTGCATACATGCTAGGTAAGTGCTCTACCACTGAGCTGTACCTCCAGCCCATGCCTGGAGCTTTTTGAAAGGGTAACATTAGACAACCCCCCCAACCTTTTTTAAAAATTTCATGGTGATTGGGTTTTCCATCTCTTACTGAGTTAATGCTGGTAATTTGTACTTTCCATCAATGTGCTAGCATAAAATTACAATTTTCTTATAAGTTTTTCATTTTTCTGTATCTGTGTGTTTTTTCCTTTTTCATTTATGTTTGTTTTACCCCAGTTTAGTAGTATTTTATTGTCTCCTTTTCTGGGGGCAGGGAGGCCAGGTTTGTTTTATTTGTTTTTTTTTTTTCCCCCCTAGTGAAAATTAGCTGGCTCCCAGGCTCTGCTCCAGAGAATGATTATGGCATTTTTTTAAAAAAAGAATATCACCATTTCTTTTTTTTTAAATGTTTTTTAAATAACTTTATTTTTTATTCATTTATTTATTTTTTTATGTGGTGTTGAGGCTTGAACCCAGTGCCTCACACATGCTAGGCAAGTGCCCTACTGCTGAGCCACAACCCCAGCCCCCTGATTATGACATTTTAAAAATGCTTGTTGATAGTCAACCTGGAGCATGTTCATTAATGGTTCTATGAGAAGCCAGTGTATTGCAAACCAACCCCTGTATTGCCTAGCCTTTCCTTTTTTTTTTTTTTTTTGTTTCTAATGATTAAAGAATTTTTTAAGTAGTACATGCAAAACATTGCTAGTTGCATTAGCCAAAGATCTGTGTGAAAACACTCCACAATTCTGCAATTGCCAATTTGAAAAAATTATTTTAGTTGTTGAAAGGCCCAGTGTTAAAATGTTAACATTCTTGCCAGTATTGCTAATGTACAGAGACCATTGTTAGTGTTGGCACTGCATTTACAGAATCTCATAGACCCAGAGAATTTAGGAAAAGCAATAATAGGAGTCATGTGTTCATGTAGGTGAGGTAGAGTAGGGTCAGAACAGTATTAGTCAAGTTGTAGTATCTGATCTGGCAAGACAGTGATGTTATGAATGTTCATAGTTCATAAATACTTAACATGTTTTTTAAAAAACCATAAAGCTGCAAGGGATGATTTTTACACCTAGTTACCAGAAAACTAAGGCAAGCACTTTACTAACTTGAATAAAGTAAAATGAAAGTGAAAATGGACTAATCTAAACAAAGCAAAAAATAAAACATCCCAAATTCTAATGCATTATCAGAAAGATTGCTCAATACAAGGGGACATATTACTCATTGAGAAGGGGTTTGATAAGGAAAGCACTGACTAAGCTAACAATTATGGGAATGACCAGTTAAGAGATCAATTAAATGGCCAATTTTGGAAAACATGGCAGGTACAAGAAAAACAGAGCATAAGAAAATGCTTTCTGATAATACTGACCTTTCTTCATTACCCACTGCATTTGACAGAAGTTAATCTCAAAAAATTTGTGACAGTTTTATTTCATTTATTCCATGTACAACGTAGTGTAATCTCAACTTCATAGTATGTTAAAAGACTGTCTTCATTCCTTTGATCACATCAAGTGTTTCACATACTCTACTCCAGTATACCTGCAACTGAAGGCAGACTAATACTTCATTAGACAAAACATGTGGATAGAATTTCTGTTCAGTCTCAGCAAAAGCTAATAAACTATTTTTTAAAAATTTCACTATGAAGTCAGAGTGATCCAAAGAGCTGAGTTATATCATTCCATTATGATATGTAGTAGAATGTTGTATAATGAACGTGGATTGATAAATTATTGCATGCATTTAAAAGGCAATGTTTTATTAAGGAGGCTGGCTGTATTGCTTTATCTGAAAAATAAATGCATCAAACTAGTCTTAAAGACAAAGGTATTGCCTTTACGCCATGTACAAACAGAGAAACAACATGTATCCCATTTGTTTACAATTAAAAAAAAAAAAGACAAAGGTATTTAAAACGGCATAGTATTCTTGGCTCATCAGTACAACTAAGTTCAGAGGGTATTTTGGCAACTCAATCTGAGCAGGAATAGGGAGAGAAATAAGGCTTTTAGGTTTGTCATTTTAGGGCCAGATTTTAATAGATTGTGAAAGTTTGAACTCTTAGACTTTAAACAAACAAAACCTTGAAATTACCAATTGGCCTAAAATGGTTTTATGGAAAAACTAATCTGTAACAAAACCTTGGCATTGAATCTTTTGAGTGAAGCATACAAGAGTTCCAAGTAGGACAGGGTAAAGAAGGACAGGGCTCTGATATATACAACAGCAGACATTTTTTTCTTCCTCTTGACACAGGGGTTGGGAGAATTAAATATTCTGTTCTAAGGGAATGGGATTTGAGTTATAGCTATTTGATTAATATTAATCATATACATCTTTACAGAATATTTGATCTGTTAAGTGTTGATAGAGTTGTACCCTACTACTGTTGATTTTTTTTTCTGTTGTTCTCAGATTCAAAAATCTATATTTCCATGCTGTTTCATTTGGCATACACTCCATAATGACTTCAAGTTCCACAGACAAGAAAACACACACATTTACTTATCTTCCTCCCAAAATAAAATTGAGGAGGAAATATAAATTCAGAGAAACAATAAAACCAGAGGCTTGTATTCCTTATCAGAATACAGTGAATTTCTGGTTGAGTAAAGCAGTTTGACTGGGATGAGGAAGTTTGCCCCTGCTCTCAACATGTAACTCTAATCTAGACCCTCATTTACAAATGAGTGAACAAACAAAAGGACCCATGCTTTTTTTTTTTAATTTGTTTTTAGTTGTAGATGGACACAGTATCTCCTTATTTTATTTATTTTTTTATGTGATACTGAGGATTAAACCCAGTGCCTCATGTTTGCTAGGCAAGTGCTCTACCACAGAACCCCAGCCCCAGCCCAGGACCTTTGCTTTTGAGAAAAACCACCAGTTTAAAAGAGTTTTACCAGAATCAGTCGATTGAATAGTGAAACACCAGAGTAGACAGTTAAATATAGGGTAGACTAAATATTAAAATCTCAGAAATAACTGGGAAAATTATGTCCACAGGGGGGAGGGGAAGTAAAGATGGCTGTGAAAAAGAAACTGTTCATTTTGAAGTTAAAACAGGGTCTTTTAAATAAAAATTTAGTAGACGAGGTGACGATCAAATTAGCTTAGAAGAATTAATACAAAGGCAAAGATAGAGAAAAAGTTAGTGAAAGGCCAGATTTAGGGGACCTTACATCCTGTAATAAGAATGAATAGAGCTGGGTACAGTGGCACATTCCTGTAATACTACCAACTCAGTAGCTGAGGCAGGAGGGTCTGAAGTTCAAGACCAGCCTCAGCAAATTAGGGAGGCCCTAAGCAGCTAAGGGAGACCTTGTATCAAATAATAAAAAGGGCTGGGGATATGACTGAGTGGTAAAGTGCCCCTGGGTTCAATCCCTAGTACCAAAAAAAAAAAAAAAAAAAAAATAGAGCCAGGCACCATGGCACATTCCTGTAATCCCACCTGTTTGGGAGGTCGAGATAAGAAGATTGTAACATTAATTAATTAGGATTTATTTTATTTATTTTGGGGTGGTACTTTTTGGATGGAACCCAGGGCCTCATCCATGCTAGGAAAGGCTCTACCCCTGAGCTGCATCTCCAGCCCTTAATTAGGCTTCAGATTTCACCAGTTCCAATTTCCTCCAGAAAAACTTTGTAGACAGGTTTGCTTTTGTTTGCCATTCCTGCAGCTTGAGCAATTCCCTGTACCACTTAAAATAAAATTGGGTTCTCTGAACGTGACTTATGGAGATAAATTAGAATTGAATCATAGAATTAAAAGACAGTGAGTTTCGGGAAACCAGATACTGAAAAGTAATTTTTGTATGCACATTTACTACAAAAAGCAAAGTGAAATACACACACACACACACACACACACATATATGTATGTATGTATGTATAAATCCTATTAATTTGCCTAAGAGGGAGACACAGAAGTGTTTAGGTATAAAGAAATATAAAACGAATAAATTGTATTGATAGTTCCTAATTAAAGGTAGTAATATGCCTTTGCTATATCTGTTAACTTGCTAGGGTATTTTTATTTATTTTAAAGAATTGATGTAAGTTTTTGAGAGTTTTCTGGGTTTCTCTCCCAGACCATTATTCACCTTAAAATTTCATTTTCCCCTTGTGAATGCTTTCAGAATTATTTTCAGGGTCATGACTCTTAGGAGCAGGAAGGGGGGAATATTTTACTGAGTTTGAGGTGATAGCGGAGTCCCGAAAGTATTTTGAGGGCATTTGATAAATGTTGGTACTTGTTCACCTGTATCCTTTAGTTCTTGGTTCTCTGAACCTTTCTTATTTGTGTCTCTCCAACCTTGGTTCTTTTTGCAAACATATGGACACTTTCTATTACGTCAGCAACCCACCCTCTTTAACCCTTACTTTTTCACAATCCGGAGAACCCCATTCTAAGAACACGGTTTCATTTTGATTGTCAGATGGAATTAACAGCTCTAACTACTGAGAAGTTACAAAGTTGAGGTATCAGCTTTTCTGCTTGGAAGTACAAAATGTATTTTTTCCCTGTTTGAGTTTTTATAATGACAAAACAGAAGGGAAAATAACCAGTCAGAATGGTTACTGCTCATCTAAGTCAAGATGAGGTGAGTGGGCCCCCTCCAATGTAGGTCAGAATATCTGTTAGGAAGTGCTTATGATGTAAAAAGATTGGGAATAACAGCAAATAAATCCATCGTGGTATGTTGGGTTAATATTGTTGTCAAGCCCCACGGATATTGGGAATGTTCTGAGCAGGGCAGTGCCATGATCAAAGCAGTGTGTCAGGAGTTTTAATCTGCAGATTGCAGGAAGCCTTAGTCCTTGGCACCAGCCCTTATTGGGTTCCTGGTCATTGGTTGTGGGAGTGACAGAAAGAAGCAAGGCCACTTGAGAAGCTATTTTCATGCCCCAGGGATCAGGAAGTATGAAGCTGAGAGGGGGAATGGTGACGGGGATAATAACAGGGACAGATTCCTGAGAAGTCCTGGGGAAGTAATTGACAAGATTGGCAAACTGACTGAATGTAAGTGGGAAGGAAGTAAAAGGCCATAGTGGTTTTGTCAGGAGAAAGATGGGTTTTATCCAGATGAATATACTTAGTCTGGTGATGTGAGGCCCTACCTACCTTGAGTATGTGGATTTTGCGACTCATCTTTGTGCAAATGGTAGTTGAAACCATGAGAATTGACAGAAAGCAAAAGAGGACTGAGTGCACTGTCTTGGGCAATGCTGAGGTAAAGGGTGAGGGGTGGCTGGGTGGCTAGCAGAAACAGAGGAAGGAGTGAACTTCAGAATCAAGGGAATTGATTATCCGTCACATTCTAATAAAAAACCAAGGAGGAGGAAAGCCAAGAGACAGAATTGTTTTGCAGGTGGAGAATTCTTAGCGCTGATGATGGGATTGGGTTTATATAGGGAAGTTGAGGTTGTAGGGCTTAAGTACCTTAACGAATCTCCTTTATTGCCTTAATTGACTTAATTTCATGTAGTATTTCATTATGCTTAGAAGATTAACTTGCAATTATCATTTTATAATTACATTTTTAAAGGGGGAAAAGAATTTTATGGCCAGAGGTGATTTTGGCAAGGAGAGGGCAGTTACGATTTATTCAGAGCACATACATTTTATTTTTCATGGTTGAACAATTTTTTGTTTATTAATCTAGCCATTATTTGCTTTAATTGAAGCATTTTGAATAACATAAAATAAACTATTTCTTGAAGATGAATAGAATGTCTCATAGCTGACATGTTGAGAAATCCATTTGTTTATTTTACAAATGTTGAACTTCTCATGAATATTTCAAGGACTATATGTGTATAATTTAGTATCTAAAAATAAGACATATAAATAACCATAATATATGGCAAACAAGTACAGTAAGAGAAGGATAAAGTGCTATGGTAATTCAGAGGGAGAAATTATTTCCAAAGCAGAGATGACAAGGGTAGGGTGTTCCAGGTAGAAGGAACCCTGAGCTAGATGCAGGGTTGGGGTCTTTCGGGAACTTGGGGTGTTTTTGTTTGACTGAAATGTCTGTGAGCCCATGCAGGGTGTGGTATGGGGAGGTGCTTAAAGGAAAGTTAGAGGAGCCAGAAAAGGTAGGTTGGAGCCAGAGCTTAGGAGATGGCAAGAATGTGAACTTTATTTGGAAGCAGCAGAGAACCATTAGCATTTTTGAACAAGAAATGATGTCACATAGCTGATGCTTTAGAAAAATGAGTTGTATTTCTGTTATTTAAAGTTTTTAACAATAAACATGTACTTATGTCATTAGCAAAAAAAGAAAAAAAAATAAAGATGTATCTAATATCTCTATATCTCTGTTTAGGTTGGATTAGAAAGTAACAAAATAAAACCAGGTGCAAGCCTATAATCCCAGCCACTTGGGAGACTGAAGCAGGAGGGTTGCAGGTTCAAGGCCAGCCTTGGCAACTTAGTGAGACCCTGTCTTAAAATAAAAATTAAGAAAAGGGCTGAGGATGTGGCTTAGTGGTAAAGCACCCCTGGGTTCAATCCCGGTAGGGGAATGTCGGGGGGAAGGTGAGAAAATAGAGATAGGGAAACCAATGAAGAGGTTTAGGTAGTGCTTATTTAAGTGAGCAAATACAATCTCTGATGTCTGCAGTTTTGAAAAAGTAGTTAAACTATATTAAGAAGTACATTATTTAATTGGCTAAGGTTCTTTTAAGTTTTTGGCTTAAGTAGAAAGGGGAGAATTAAGGTCATTGGGATGTCTTGCAAAAATCTAAGGCAAAAATATTGGTGGACCCCAAAAATATTTAGAATCAGGAGCCACAAAGCTATTGGTAAACCTCCCTTCCTTGTTTTATCCATTCGGTTTCTCAGGGTATTCATGCAGTTCTTTTTACTTTTTGTTTGTAAACTTTATCTCACTAATCTAAGCCAAAGTTGGAAAATGACCTTCCTCATCTCCAGTGTTCCAGTCACCAGAACAGAGGGAGGGAGGGAGAGTGAGCAAAAGAATAAGAGAAGGACAAAGACAAGGGGAGAGATTGATTCTTATTCATGGTTTCAGGTTCTCAGGAATAGGACTTTGATTTCATTGTGCTCAAAGATGAACTTATTTTTACCATTTTATAGCTAGTACCAATCACCCAGGCCAGGAGAGTGTCAGTACACTGTGGGAATTTACTTCTCTGGATCAGAGGGTTAGTTAAAAGAGAGGTCATTTAAGTTCAGAAATTCCAAAGGGTGTTCACTACAATTATGCACTATAAATTTTTTACCATTGTTCAATATATTGACTGAAAAAAGACTATATTTTAGAGAAGTTATATGAAAATTGTTTAGGAATTTAAGTTGAACTTTAACAAAACCATTTACCCTTGTAGAAGCATGAGGTATGTAGACTGAGGCGAGAATGCTAGAGTCTTGGAAATATTCTGTATTTTGATCTGGACAGTGTTCTGAAGGTTTATGTGTATGTTAAAATTCATCAAGATGTATGTATTTGATACATGTAAGCAGTACCTCAGTTTAAAACAGAATCTAGGTGAAGGTGACCCTTTGATTATCCGTTTTGTTTTTCATAGATGTTCATCTGTCACATAATTGAGTGTCTTAGAAATGAAAATATGACATTTTTAATACATGATATAAAACATTAATGTTTGGTTTACCTTTTTTCCTTGATTTAGGAGCTGTGACTGATGAGAATTAAAGGCCATGGATGAAGATGGACTTGAATTACAACCACAGGAACCAAACTCATTTTTTGATGCAACAGGTATAACTATATGTTTTGTTCCACTTTGTATCTACCACATTTATAGTTGGTTTTCATGTGGATGAATTGCTAGGACTCTCACGTTGATATTCCCACTTAAGTATTTTGTTAATAATGTCAGGATCTACAAATGTGAAAGTGAGCACATTATTATTCTCTTCAAAAACTTGGCTCCGTCACAACCGGCTCACATACTCTTGTCAATATAGGTTGCGCATCCCTAACGTAAAAATTCAAAATGCTTCAAAATCCAAAAGTTTTTGAGTGTCAACTTGAAGCCACAAGTAGAAAAGTCCATACCTGACTTTATGTAATAGGTTGCAGTCAAAATACAGGCACACTAAAAATATTGTATAAGATTACCTTCAGTCTATGAGTGTAAGGTGTATATGAAACAAGTGAATTTCGTGGTTAGTCTTTGGTTCCATCCCCCAAGATAACTCATTTTGTATGTGTGACTTTTTCAATATCTGTAAAAAATATGAAATACTTCTGGTTCTAAGCATTTTGGATAAGGGATACTCAACTTGTAACAATAGCAATATCAAAACCTTAGTGTTATCTTCAGTTATTCTCCTCTTGCTCAGTTATCCCACTGAGTTCTGTTGGTTGTCCCTGTGAAAATGTTCCTTGTTTACATCTCCTCTTCATTCTAGTCTGTTATATAGACAGGCTCTATCATCTCATTCTTAGTTTGCAATAACTTTTGCACTGTCTTTCTTACCCTAAGTCTTATTTATCTAGCCCACTGATTAGAGTACCCATCATAACAGTGGATCAAGTAATTTCTTTGTTCTCCATTATCCAGCAGATAAAGTATAAACCCAAGGTTCTCTACATCCTGACCCTGTCCTACTTTCATAATGTTCTGTCTCAAAAGTTCCCAAAAAGAGCATTCTGGCTCAGGAAGATGGTCTTAGTTCTCTCTCTAAGTGTACAAGGAAAAATTATATTCATGAAATTCTAAAAATGGAGAAAAAAGTTTCATTATTTTGGAGTATCCATTGTTCTAATTATGTAACATTGAAAAGTGATTAATTATAGTTGGTTTTATAATATAACATGGTTTTACATCACACTAGCCTAGCTATCCTTATAAGTAAAATGTTAATGAGTTTACCATTAGACTTGAAATGATCAGATTACAGGAAATTAAAGAAATAACAATTAACTATCAGAAAATTAAATATTAGTGACTTTCAATTTTTGAATTTTCTTTAACTCTAGTGGGGGGAGGGTGTATGTTTTTCTTAATAACTTGAAATAGACTTTGATATTTGATAAATTTCAGTTTGATTGCAATAAATGCCAAATTTATAATTCTTCATTGGAACAAGAAGTATAATTAATGTGTGCTTGAAAGAAAGACCAAGCTCTTTGGAGAAAAAAACACAGTATTTGTTTGCTTAATTTTGCCACAAGCAAACCTGGGTTGTGGACTGAGTAGTAGATTGAATTAACACTTAAGGTATTTGTTTATCTTTGAGCAAGTCACTTAATCTGCCAGGGCCTCCGTTTTCAAATGTCGTAATAATAATGAAACCTCTCATTACAGTTTTTCAGACTACTTCCCATACATTCCCATTTGATCATCACCACAGTCCTGTGAGGTATGCATGGCAGATACTACTGTCCTCATTTTACTGATGAGGAAACTGAAACTCAGAGGTTAAATGACTTGCCCAAGGTCACAAAACTATTAAGTGTATAATCCTCCTCTCTGATTTAGATTTTGTAACCAGTGCCACTAAATGCATTTCTCTTCATGTCTGCCAAATGGAGATTACAGTGATTTATCACTTGATGTTGAAGATATTGAAAACAAATGAGTATGAAACATTTTGTATTTCTATAGAAAATGAAGTTGAACATATTTTTGATTTCTAGAAATAATTAAAATGGATATTAACTGACTTTTTAAAGACTTTCTATACTTTTTAGTATTCTTTGGCTTTTGCTTATTTGTGTTTGTTGACAAAGCCATATGTTTATCTGATGACCTGGCCAGTGACACAGAGTCATTGAGGCACCTGCTTAGACTCAGGCTGGTCTGAGTCTCAACCAGAAGTACTAATAGCTTTTTGGTAAGACTTGTATAAAACTTTCTTTGCTTTCCTCTGGACCAACAGTCATGATACTGGTTTTTGTTTCATTTTGTTTTATATTTTTGGTAAGGATGTATAATTTCTATTCTCATTTATGGCATTCATTTGGAGTAATATTTACTGAGCACCATATGCTGTGCAAACAACTGTGTGATCTTGGTTAAGTCATTTAATCTCACTGGGCTACAACTGATTCAATCCTCTACTTTGATTCCTTAACTGTAAAATGGACAAGATTAAGATTTCCTATATTGTGAGGAACTGCCTTGGGGGTTGGGGTCCTGGGGCAGGAAGGAGGCTAGCTGGAGGTGGAGTACCCTGGTGAAGTTGGGGTAAGACCACTCTAACTACCCTCATCCTGCACTGCCCCAGTGCAGCTCTGCTTTTTGTTCTTTATCTATCCACAGAGATAGATATCCTTGACAATTGTCTTTCCTCCTAAACTGTGACTTTGTATCCCTATTTTGATTCATGCCCTGATCCTTTTGTGTCATATTCAGAGATTGATATCTAATTTTCCATAGTCATTGATAGAGGATGTTGGTGGTCTGATAGAGGATGTTAGGATGTAAAGGAAGAAAGGGGAAAAATGGAAATAAAAGAAACACATGGGAGAGATGGAAAGAAGATAAAATATGAGTTGAAGAGGGGGAGATGGAGCAAGGAGGAAAAAAAATTAAAGAACACATATACTGGAGGAAAATCATATATTCACCACCTGAAGTGACATTACATATTTTTTAATAATCATTCCTTAAGTAATTACAAATATGAGTTTAATTTTATTAGAGAATCTAGAATTTTACTTTCCCAAATGTACTTCTGTGACTGCCACAACTGCTTTGTTTTCCTAGTGTTTATCTGTTGATTTCAGATAAATGTATAAAATTCATTGTGTTAAAAGTATTTTTCCAATATGATTAAAAAATAGATTCCCTTTTTATTTCTTTAGTCTATCTTAATGTTTGAGAAAACTGAGGAGCTAGTCTGTTGTCCTGGTAGGAATAAAGTAACATTTACTCAGTTGTGATAGTCACACACTCTGACCTTGAAATTCGTCATTTTATTTATTTTTTAAGGAGCTGATGCAACACACATGGATGGTGATCAAATTGTTGTGGAAGTACAAGAAACTGTTTTTGTGTCAGATGTTGTGGATTCAGACATAACTGTGCATAACTTTGTTCCTGATGACCCTGACTCAGTTGTAATTCAAGATGTTATTGAGGACGTTGTTATAGAAGATGTTCAATGCCCAGATATCATGGAAGAAGCAGATGTATCTGAAACTGTCATCATTCCCGAGCAAGTGCTGGACTCAGATGTAACTGAAGAAGTTTCCTTAGCACATTGCACAGTTCCAGATGATGTTTTAGCTTCTGATATTACTTCAGCCTCAATGTCTATGCCAGAACACGTCTTGACAAGTGAATCTATACACGTGTCTGACGTTGGGCATGTTGAACATGTGGTTCATGATAGCGTAGTAGAAGCAGAAATCGTCACTGATCCTCTGACCACCGATGTAGTTTCAGAAGAAGTATTGGTAGCAGACTGTGCCTCTGAAGCAGTCATAGATGCCAATGGGATCCCTGTGGACCAGCAAGATGATGACAAAAGCAACTGTGAGGACTACCTTATGATTTCCTGTAAGTCTTGGGGTATGGTGATTGTCAGAGATGTTTTCGAAGGCTGCTTTTCCTAACTTAGATCTGGGATCTGGGGTGAGATTTCTCTTAACTTTCATGTCTATAAAATTAAAATAAATCTCATAGACCTACCTGCATTATTGTGTTAGTTTGGAGTCTATAAGATTACTCAGGATTTCTTCAGTCTAGAAGGACACAGGTTGAATGGAACTGAACTTTGTGAAATCATGTAGGATATGATTAGAGTGTTACCAGCTTCTATTAGAGTTAGGAGCCCTCGTGAAACTTATAAGGAGTTCAACTTGGAAAAATGCATTACCAGACTACTTATATTCTTTTATGCTGATAGGTACAGGAAATAAACCATTGGTTAGAGAAAGCCAGAAATACGCACTTAAGCTCTTGGATGCGCAGAATTGCTAATGTAATACTTAATGTACTTACTCTAATTATGTGTAAAATACTGTATATATAACAGCATGGGAAAGAACTCTGCCATAGTACTGAAATATGATTCTGAAACAAGTATTGTGGATTCTTATTAGGTTATTGAAAAAAAGCAAGGTGTTTTTGGAACATACATTGAAATATTTTATTTGGCATCCAGTGGAATTCTTTGGAATTAATTAGCATTTATCTTATTATTTTTATTTTGAGACAGGGTCTTGTTTAGTCACTTAGGGCCTCACTAAGTTGCTGAAACTGGCCTCAAACTTGACAATCCTCCTGCCTCAGCTTCCTGAACCACTGGGATTACAGGCGTATACCACCACACTTGGCCAAAGATATTTCTTTTATGATGTTTTTTAACTTAAAACCTTTATTAACTTCAGAAGTTTAGAACTGATGAGGGTTTTATGGTAAGTGTGTAGTGGAACTATGACCTGATTTCATCTGTGATGGGAGAATGCTGAGGTGCCATTATTAGCAGTCAACTTTAATACGTGTCATAATATGTTGAGAGATGTATCTCTGAATTACTGTTAGATTTATTCAACAGTCGGAAAGTCAAAGAACAAAAACAGGTATCCAAATACTCTCTTCACTTTAAAGATTTCAGTAAGCGTGGATCTAAGAGCCTAATCAACAACTTTTATAATATCTTTAGTGTCCATCTTGGCAGATATTTTTCCCTTTGAAGGTCTCATTTAAAGTGAAGATGAAGCAGTCCTCATTCTTTATAGCATCAAGGTAGTATATGTAGACATAAATGCACATTGTTCCAAAGAGCCAGCCACCTTTGAGGTCCAGGTGACCTCTTTAGTCTTTGCAGACTAGATGTTGCTTCTGAATTGATTTTGTATTTCTTGAGGACAGGAACCGCCCACTGTATCTTAGCTGCTATGTATTTTCCCCATCAGACCACATGCATATTAGAAGTGAAATAGATATTTGTTGAAAAAATGAATATATGAATGTTACAGCTGAAGTCCTGTGGTCATCTCGTCTCAGCTTTTAGCAATACATTTCTTCCCTACCAGTAGCTATTGGCTCTTACTTGATTCTGGTCAGGCTAGATAATGGTGGTTCTGCTTCATGGCCCTTAAGAGTTTTCTGGCTGGCTGTGAGGTGGAGTATTTGAGTGGTCCACTTGTTACTCAGGTTGCTTCTTAGTTTTTTTTCAATATGAGGCAGCTGCCAGATTGTCCCTAATCTCTTTGCAAGTGGCCTTCAGCCACCTGGAGTTTCACTTTGCAGCTGGATAGTCAAGATGCCATTTTGTGAAACATCAGTTTGTGCAACAGGGAAAGCTGGAGAAGATCTGGTGATGATGAGTCGGATAATACCTTTGAACAGTGGCAGGCAACACAATATTCTATGGGTACCTCTGATATTAACATGATCAATAAGATATCAATCTTTAGGCCTTATTGACATCTCCTATGTTTTTTAAATTAATACAGCTATGTAGAAGAGAGGTAGGAGTTTATTCCTTTCTAAACCTAGATTCAACTTAAGTGTTAAAAATTTTGATACTAGCTTTATCTAGATGTAATTTACATACCATACAGTTCACTCTTTTAACAGTTATTTTTAGTATATTCACAAAATTATACAACTGTCAGCACCTTCAGTTTTAGAAATTTAGCTATCATTCCCATCAACTCTTTCTGTCCTCTCCCCACCCAAGCAACCACTAACCTACTTTTTGTCTTGTTAGATTTTCCTATTCTGAATATTTTATTTAAATAGAATGCTGTGGCCCAGTGAGGGGGGATGCACACCTGTAATCCCAGTGACTCGGGAGGCTGAGGCAGGAGGATCACAAGTTTAAGGCCAACCTGAGCAACTTAGGAAGACCCTATCTCAAAATAAATAAATAAAAAGGTCTGGGAGTATAGCCAGTGTGGTTAAAGTGCCTCTGAGTTCAGTCCCCAGTACCAAAAAACCAAAAAAACAAAAAACCGCAAACCAAAATATAAGTGCTATAATCTGTGATCTTTTGAGATTGGCTTCTTTTGCTTAGCATGATGTTTTCAAGGTTCATCTGTGTTATAGCATGAACTTCATTCTTTTTATTACAGAATAATGCTCCATTGTGTGAATATATCACATATTAGTTCATCAATTGACAGACGTGTGTTGTTTCCACTTTTTGGGCATTTTGAACATTTGGTACTGTGTGTGTGTGTGTGTGTGTGGTGCTGGGAATTGAATTCAGGGCCTCACGCATGCTAGGCAAGTGCTTTACTGTTGAGCTACATCTCCAGCCCCTGTGTACATTTCTTTTGGGTGTTTTATGAGGGTGGAATTTTAGGTATTTTATGGGAGTTGAATCGGTAGAATTAAGTCACTATCAAACCGTTTCCCAAAGTGGCCATGCAATTTTACTTTCTTACCAGCAGTATATGGAGGTTCTAGTTACTTCACATCCTATACAGCATTTGGTACTTTTGTTTTTGATCATAGCCATCTTAGTGGATATGAAGTGGTATCTCGTTGTGGTTTGGATAAGCATTTTCCTGATGACCAGTGGTGTTGAACATCTTTTCATGTGCTTACTGGCCATTTTGTATATTTTTGAAAAAACATTTATGCAGATCCTTTGACTGTTTTTGAATTGTTATTGGTCTTTTTATTATTGAGTTGAAAAGTTCTTTATGTATGCTAGCTATAAGGCCCTTACAAGAGGTAAGGGAAATAGTTTTTCCCATTCTGTCAATTGCCTCCACTTTTTGGATAGTGCCCTTTTATGTACAAAAGTTTAAAATTTTGGTGGAGTTCAGTTTCTATTTTTTGTTGCTGATGCTTTGGTGACACATTTAAGAGATTGCTGTCTAATCCAAGGTTATAAAGATTTATACCTGTGTTTCCTGTGAGTTTTTATAGTTTAAGCTCTTAATTTGGCCTCACATCCATTTTGAGTTTTTTTTATATATGGTGTGAGATAAGGATCTAACTTCATTCTTTGGCATGTGAATATTCAGTTGTCCCAGCGCCATTTGCTGAAAAGACCATTCTTTCCTTATTGGATGTTCTTGGCACTCTTGTTGAAAATCAATTCACTGTAAATGCAAGGGTTTATTTTTGGAATTTTGATTCTGTTCCATTGATTTATATGCCTGCCCTTTTCAGAACTGCTTGAATAGAAGGACAGATTTGCTGTTGGCCCACAGTAAGAGTCTATTCCTAAAAAAGGGGAAAAAAGAAAAAGAGTCTACTCCTAAGACCCACAGGGACGTCTGTCTGTGACATCTCCTGTCTGTCCCTTATGATTTTTTTGTGACCTAGTTCCCATGGAAACAGCCTATCAAGAAGAAAAAATGAGGTGGGCTATCAGAAGTAGTCAATAAGTGTCCTGTTCTCTGCAGTGCCAGTGGTGCTGCAGTGGTGCTCCCAGGAAGCAGCATAACAAGAGTTCAGGTCCTGGAGTCAGGCTGCCTGTGTTCAAGTCTTAGCTCCACCATTTACTTGGCTGTGTAGCCTTGTGCAAGTTACTCAACCTCTCCGTGCTTCACTTTCTCTCCTGTAAACTGGAGATGATGATAATACCTACCTTTGGGAGGATTAACTGAGGTAAAGCATGTAGTTCTTAGAATAGTGCATTATAAATGTTTGCTTCTAAAATACACATTAGCTGGTTTTCCCAATGGCTCAACTCTTGGCCAAAGAATATGAAATTTTGACTCCTTCCCACCCAGACTAACAGCAGGATTAAATTGTAGCCTACTGAGAAGGAGATTCTTAGGTGATGCGGACATATCATGACTAAAATGTATCTTAATCTGTTTCCTGTAATTTTTACATTGGACAGTACTAAGATTAAGACATACTGCCAGGAGTGGGTAGCGAATTTGCAAAATTTTACTAATTTAAATATTAAAGTCCAGCCCAAAATACATAATTCAGTTTAAAAAGGTTTAGTAAAATTAATTACTTTTAGCAACATAATTGGTTCTTAAGAAAACAAAGGTGCTTGGGTATTGTGTGCTGGTATGTAGTAACAACAAAGGAAAGAACTCATCTGCATCTGAAGCCTGGAATCCTCCTGCCAATGATGGAAAAAACACTTGGCCAGATGGTTTCTATTCTAATGTAAATCTATAGGATGCTTCATTCTGATACAGTTTTTGATAAATTTTATGTTTTCACTTATTTAAAGCAGTTTTGAAATAGATGAAGAACACTTACAGTAAATAATTTAAGCATAGAACCTTTTAAATTTAGCATAAGATGCTAATTTAAAAATTAGCACCATTTAAAAAATGTTGGTCATAAAATTTGAAACTTTACTGTGTTTAGACATAAATTTAATAAAACCTTTGATTAAACTGTGGAGTAATGTAACTATATCCACTCCATCTTATTGTTTTTGTGTTTTAAGTTAAAATAGTATTCAAAACACTATTTCCTAGAATACACAACAGCTTATATAAAAACTGAATATTGATAAGTCAGTAGATTGGTTCTTAACTAGCTCCTGTTAAACGTTTTTTGTCTGTAGCATATGTAATTTGAATTACTGTTACCAGGAAGAGCTGAGGTGCTCATGTATGCAGGATGCTTTCAGATCATCAGCCCCATCTTCTGTTGACCTTTGAGTCACTTGGCAGTGAGAACAAAAGACTGAAAGCAGTTGGTTTGTTAAGAAAAAGCCCTCTTCTGGTGAGGAAAAATGTTTAGAATTTATTTTTAATTTTTAAAAATCTAATCCTTTTTTTTTGATCCCAGAAAGATTATTGTGTTGGAGATTTGTAACAAATTGATAACCCTAAAAATAGTTAATAACCTTCAATGATATCTGTGTGCCAGAATTTAATACATATTATTTTTCTCAACCTTTTGATGGTATTACAATTGTTTGGCAGATTGAGCAACTGAGGTTCAGTTTCAGTAACTTATTCAGGGATATGCATCCAGGTAGCGTTAAGGGAGGATTTGAAATCAAGTGTATTTTATTCCAAAGTGTCCGCTCTCTTAATGTCTTTGGTTGTGTCTGTTTGTATGTATGTGTGTTAATACTACAGAGCAGTAGAGTTTGGGATAAATAGTGTTTATTGGTAGATGGGGTAAGTAGAATTCTACTGATTACTAAAAATTACAATGTGATCGAATTTTAGCAACATCAGGAAATTGAGGGGACCTTAAACACTCATTTTAGTAGAAGGCACCCAGGTAAGCCTATGATCCCTATTCTACCCCCCCCCCCAAAAAAAAAGTGTTAATTTTTTTCAAATTTGTGTTTGAGAAAAACGAATCATATAAACTGTATTATTTTTACTCTCGCCCATGTTTACTTTTCTAGTACCTTCATTCATTCAAAAACATTTATTGATCAACGAACTCCACAATGAACTGTGGACCTCACTAGATGTTAGAGAAAAACAGTGAAGTCCCTGGCTTTTAAAGAGTTCATAGTCTTGGGAAGATAGAAACAGGCAGTTACTGTTGAGTATAAAAAGGTATATAAATAGATGTACTGAGTATTTTGGAAGAGCTAATGGAGGAAAGGTGGAACATTTTTGTTATACTAGAGTGAGATAAATGCTACAAAATTGTTATAAACCAAAGTTATGTGGAAGCACAGTTGAAGATGTGGTTAAATTTATTTCTTCTCTGTTCTCATCAATTTCTCTCCTTCCTGTATTACTTTGAAGTAAATTCCAAGTCATTTCTTTCATAAATATTTCAGTATTTATTTATCAAAGACAAGGACTTTTTGAAAAAACCATGTCATTATCACAACCTTAAAAAATAAATAGTTTGGGATGAACTCAATTCAAAGGATGAATGAAATGTTCAGTAGGTGACTGAGGAAAGAGAAAAGGCAGGGATATGTGAAAACTCATTGAGTATTCAGAGACTTATTCTTTGGGGTGCAAATAATGGCTTTGGTGAGGCAGATAGAAGAAATGGTAAAAAATAAAATTGGCAAAATGGGCAGGGCCCAAAACATAAAGACCCTTGAATACACTAAGAAGCCTGCTTTACCTTTTCCATGTGAGGAGTTATTAAAGGGTTTTAAGCAGTTTACTAATAACATGCTTAGATTTATAGTTTAGAAAGGTAATGGCAATGTCGAAATGAGAAACAAAAGCACAATTGGGGAGGTTATTTAGTCCAGGTAAGGAACAGATGGTAATAGTTTGAAATAAGGTTTATCAATCTCTATTGAGTTTGGCAGAACCTAATTCATAACATATTTAGGAAGTAGAATTTGGATTGAATTGGTGAAGAGGGAGTTTTTGAAGCTCACTCCCTAGTTTCTGGCTTTGTGCAGCTGAGTAGATGGCAAAACTATTACCAGAAAAGGAGCTTATTTGGACATGCTAAAGATCTCTGCAGGGTTGCTGCATACACTTATTCACTGTACAACTGCAGTATAAATGGATACCTGCACGTGGAGTATGTGGTGGTCCTGGCCATCCACTTTAGGTGTTTTGGCGCAGTTGGTCTGAGGTTAACTTCTGATTAAGTATGACCTTAGTCAGAGTAGACCTCCAGTAATCTGTATTTTAGGGACTAAATGAATATATAGAGTTTAAACCCCTATGTTTAATGCATTAACTCTGAAAATCAACAAATCTAAAAGTTAATTGATTCTTGGGGCCATTGGCACAGCAGAAATAGTAGAATATTCCTTTGTTCTGTGGTTTAATTATTGGATGTGTGTGGTAAAGCACAGAATAAAATTTTGAAATTTAAAAAATATGTATCAAAATGGGAATATTTCTGAAATGTGAGGAAAGCCTTAAACTAAGGATATTTTAGAGAGTTTGTGTTGAACATCTATTTATATTTTATTATTACAATTTTTAGTTAACAAATAAAAGTTGTATACATCTGTGATATAAAACAGGATGTTTTGAAATATGTTTACATTGTTGAATGGCTAAATTGAGGTAATTAACATGCATTTACCTCACTTTTTTGTGTGTGGTGGGAACACTTAAAATCTATGTACTTTCTTAGTGGTTTTCAAGTATGTAGTACATTATTATTACTATTATCACCTTGAACATCTCTTTTAAAGTTTGCTCTGATAAAATTTGAAGAGGTTTGTTACTTCATTGAAAATTATTGTGTAGGCACTATGAAATTTGTTGAGAAGTCAACACTAAAATTAGTGAATCAGTTTTCAGTAGAATGTTTAGTCTGGGCGTTAGTTAGATATATACCAAGAATAAAGCACTTGGACTAAGGTTGTGGTGCAGTGGTAGAGTGCTTGAGGCACTGATCCTCAGCACTACATAAAAATAAATAAATAAATAAAATAAAGGTATTGTGCCCATCTATGACTTAAAAATATTTTTTTTTGAAAAAAGAATAAAGCACTTAAGGCAAAAATGTTTTAGTTTTTTCCTCCCCTCCACCAAGAAGATTAGAAAAAGGGCTGTATCTTGAAACCATTAGAAGCAATCGGAGCTCTAGACTGACCTTGTGGTTAATATTTACCGTTTATCTGCTGAGACCTAGACAGAATCAACCATCACCCTGTCCTTTGAAGGATACATGATTGTGAGCAAGAGAGGGAGGGGAAAAGAGAGAAGGGGGTTTGGAGCAGTAAAGAAGGGAGAAGGTGTTATGGAGAAACACAGATGGTTTGTGGTAACAGGTGGGGAAATGTTTGTGGGTTATTGGTAGGTGGATAGTGAATCTCTGATTATCTTGCTTGTTCTCAGTGAAGAAGAAAGGTCAGCAACAGTGGGATTAGGGAGGTAGCATCAGAGATTTGGGGGTGGAGGAGAATCTGGAAAAGAGGAGAAGGGAAAAGTATCAAAAAAAAAAGGTTCAAATTTCTCTGTTTGTAACTGAATTTAGCTACATAGGTGCTGGTCCAGAGGCAGAGAGGCAAGTTGCCAAGTTTGTGATTCTGCCACACCATTATAATGAAACAAAAAACGGGTAGGGCAAAGGAATCAAGAGTGTTTGCCAGGGAATGAGATGAATCACAGAATTAAAGTTGTTTTGTTCTTGAGTTCAAGTAAATTCTAATTTAATAATTTTCATTTAAAAATAGTATGTATAATATCCAGTTTTCATAAAAAGTATCCATTTTAACATTCTTTTATATGTGAAATGTCTTAATGATCTGTAAGTTCTATTGATAGTTCCAAGGGGAGGAATGGTAGGATTTCGAGTACATTTTAATTACCTCTGATACTTCTTAAATACTTTTTGTTAAATAATAAGATGCATCATTACTACAACAAGCAATATTAAAAAAAAAAAAAAAAAGGCAAAATTGGGTTGGGTGCAGTGGTGCACACCCATAATCCCGGTAGCTTGGGAGGCCAAGGCAGGAAGATCACAAGTTCAAAGCCAGCCTCAGCAATTTAGTGAGGCCCTAAGCAACTTAGTGAGACGCTGTCTCAAAATTAAAAAAAGATCCGGGGATGTGGCTCAGTGGTTAAGTGCCCCTGGATCCAATCTCTGGCAAAACAAACAAACAAACAAACAATCAAACAAAAAACAAGATTGAAGAAGCATAAAGGAATGGAAATAATATCTTGTTTAAGTTGAGGACACATGGTCTGTTTCTTTGGGGGAGACAGTACTGAAGGGATAGGCAATATGGTCAGAGGTGGATTGCTACAATAAGTAATGTGTCTTTTATTTGGTAGGAAATGGGTCCCCCTTCTCTGTTAAAGATTAAGGTGACTGAATCTTTGCTTTAGGAAAGCTGACTGGGGGCACTGCCCAGGGGTGTTTGGTAGGAAACGTAGGGAACCGAGATCAACTAAGAAACAGTTCATTTGTTCTTGGAGAAGGTAAATAAACTTTTTACAACTTGATCTTGAGAGATGAGGCAATTTTGAGTAACTGGAGAGACAGACAACCAAGAACTTTAATGGAAAGACTGAGAACAGTAAAACTGCCTCTTTATGTTAATTTAGACAAAATGCAATTCCAGTGCAAATCAAATACACATTCTCCCCCCTCTCTACATGTACTATAACATTGTGTGTGTGCGTGTGTGTGTGTGTGTGTGTGTGTGTGTGTGTGTGTATTCTTGGCAAAATCATAATGAAATTATACATACATAAAAATCTTGGCAAAATTATAATGAAATTCATCTAGAAGCTTAGAGAGGTGACAATTACAAAACAATATTTCTTGCTTCATAAGGTTGTTAAGAGTAAAAGGTATACTTCTTTAAGACCTTAGCATCATTCTGGGCCTGGAATATATAGTGAGTAAATGTTTATTATCCTCTATCACAACCACCATTTCTTATTCTATTAAGTTTTCCATGGTGCTTTTCATGTAGGAATCAGCTCAGCCTGCCAATTATTTTTTAAAAATTAGATCAACATTTCCTTAATAATTTATTTGAAGGATATTTCCCCTGCTCTCCACAGCCCCCCCCCCATTGTTTTCTTTACCAGAAACTGTTGGGTTTGCTGAAATTTTAATGAACTATATTTTTAGACACCATAGTATATATTAGCATTGCAAATAATCATCCCCTAATTTTCAGTCTTCAGGGTGTTTTATTGAAGCTTCCTTGAAGCATTAGTAGTAGGAACCTATATTTTGCTATTACTAATGACATCATTGGTAAGTCAAAAGTTTTACTTCAGTTTTTAGGTTTGAAATACTGGATGAGATATAAAGATTATTATTGTATAAGACTTGAGGAGACTGATGCCAGTTTTACTTTTTAAAAGAATAAAGATGAGAAATTTACCGATTATAATGATGGAATTTCTGGTTGATGGGGTTATTGGTTATTTAGTTTTTCAGTACTAGATTTTATTTATTTTTAAATTTTATTTATTTATTTTTTATGGTGCTGGGGATTGAACCCAGGGCCTTGTGCTTGCAAAGCAAGCACGCTACCAACTGAGCTATATCCCCAGCCCTCAGTACTAGATTTTAGACAATGAACATACATTTTTTTAAAAGTCAGAAGTCAAAAATGAAGATCTGGGTTCTAAAGACAGGCGTGTCCTCCTTTCCCTCATGCCTCATTAGCTCACTGACTTTGGGTAAGTACATACCATCTTAGAGCCTTTATTTCTTTATCCGGAGAAGTTGAGAATCAACTGAAATAAAAAGTATATAGAAGCGCTAAGGAAATTGCAAAATGCCATGCAAATGGTAGTTATTATTAGAAGTAGTCTTAATTTCCAGAAATTATGCTCTTCTATTTTGGAGAGGCCTTATTCTAAAGCTCTAGCCCTTCATTACTACATTAGAAGAAGGCACTTATGCAGAAATCATATGTATGATGACTCACTTTTATCGAAGCCTTCTTTGTCTGTTTTTAGAAATTCATTTTTAATGGTAGCTTTCAAATCACAGTGAAAATCTGAGTACTTAACAGGACCATCAAAGTGTGTTTTTTTTTAAAATCACTTCTCTAATATTTCATATTCAGAATAATTTCATAGGTTGAAATTAGTGGGGCAAGTTTTCAAGGTGAAAATCTGAAGGTGAATTCTACTTTTAGAAAAATAATACAATAGTTTCGCTATCAGGTAAGTTGTTATATTTGAAATGTGTTTTACTACACATTTATGAGAGCAAACAGAAGGGTTATTTACTCCAAATTATAGGTAAATATAAGACATTTTGTAAGTTTTAAAATGATTAGATTTTCCAGTCATCAAAGGTGTTAATGCTGGTACCGACAAATCCTGTATGCAAAAGTGGCAAGCCTGGCCTTGGTCTTTATAAACACAAGGACATTTGATTTTCCAGTACCTGTTAGAATCAGTTTTGATAAACCTTGCCAAAGTTTAGGCCAGTTTCATCAATGTCAAACTGTTCAGAGATGAATTAGCTGAAGATATTACTGATTTATTTTGAATTCTTCTACCTAGTTTGGTGAGAGCTTCCTCTTAATGCTATATTCTGTTTGAAATTCCAAAATAACCTTGGCTTAGTTAGCTGGGTATGTCTAAAATGTTTAGCTTTGAAAAATGGTAAGTAAACATTGGACCAGAAATAAGGATATAATGCCCACTCCCTTTGCCTCCCAAACCATTTTACAAAGGAAATTACAATACTTTAATTTAGGTAGTTACATTCAGAATTCAGAGAACATTTATTTGTTTTTGTTTGTTTGTTTGTTTATTTATTTATTTTGATGGCGGAGAGTTTAACCAGGTAGTCTCTTTGAACCTTTTCATTCAGGTTCAGTGGATCACTTTCCTGAATCAGCTCATTTTCTCTAGCTTCTCAGCCTCTTAACCTAGGCTGCTGTTCTCACTGTTTACCTAAGTCCTCTGCTCCCATTGCCATCTGTGATTGAAACCACCAGCCATGGACTTCTCCAACTTAGCACAGTACAATCTTCCCCCACCGCTGAATACAGTTGAGCTACATTCTTATCCACATATATGTCCTCAGGTTTCAGAAGGATAGGGTGTTTCTCCTATTTTAGAAAAATGTGTTGGTTTTTGCTGCTAGTTTCATATATCCCTTTTCTTTGAGATGTGGATTCAGAAATTTCTGTGTCCTTTGGCTTCAACCTCTCACTTTCTCTTCTGTTTCTTTCCCAGATTGAACAGACTTGAGTATTTTTTATCAGTTGAGCGGGAGAGTTCTTTACCCTCCATGTGTTCTAGTTGTTGCCCCTTTGCTTTCCTTTTATAAATAAGGCTTGAAGAAATTCATACCTTCCATTTACTCTGTTTTTTTTTTTTTTTTTTTTTTTTTTTTTTTTTTTCTTCTTCCTGGCACTGGAGTTTGAACCCAGGGGTGCTTTAACCACTGAGTTATGCTCCCAGCCCTTTTTATTTTTTTAGTTTGAAATGTCTCGGTAAGTTGCTAAGTGGCTCCCTAAATTGTTGAGACTGGCCTCAAACTTGTGATCCTTCTGCCTCAGCCTCCTGAGTCACTAGAATTAATAGGCATGCACCACTGTGCTAGGCTTTCCCTTGACTGTCTTCAACGCATTGCACTGACCCCACATGACCTTCACTGCTTTCATCAAGAACATCAGTGATATTGGGTTACCACAGCTAGTGCAGGCATCCTCCTGGGCTTGTGTGCCTACTGTATTACTGCCCTGGGCCTCGTTAGGTTTCCTGTCACTTTTAATTCCCTGGCTTTCTTCATTCCCTTCTATTGTCCTTTCCTGCTTTTTCTTTTCAGGTTCCTTTGGGAGCCCTTTTTGTCCCTTTCTGAACTATGGCATTCCTCAGGTCTCTGTCCTCAGCCCCCTCCTCCTCCACACTGCAAATTCTCACTGTATGATCACAAGACTTAGTTAACATAGCTGATGGTTCCCAATCTGTGTGTCAGTATTCAGCTCTCAGACTTAAATATTCAGCTGCTGACTTTACATCTCAGTCATTCATGGAACCATTGATTCATCAATATTCTGAGTATCACTATCACCACACTCTTAAAAGACTTAAATACAGGTTTTGTGTTATCAATTGGGAGAGATGGCAGGGGTGATGCAAATAGTGATAATGCAGGGAATCATACTCTGAGAAAAGCAAGCAAGGGGTGTTCGTAGCACAGAGTGGTAGGGAGAAGCACTGGCTCTGAGAGCTTTTGGGGATGTTATCCTTGGGATATTAAAGTAATCAACTATTCAGGAAGAGAAATCCCTTTCCTTGTTTCTCTTACATTTCTTACCTCAGTCATTCATTCCCCTAAATAAAAAACCCCAATTATACTCCTTGGCTCCTGTGTCATATTAAGTTTTCAGAAGTGCACCAAGTCCTGCTCATTTTAATCCTAAGATAGGCCTCAAGTCTAACGCTCTTTCCAATATGCACTACCTCTGTCCTGATTCAAGTCCACATCATCTGTTACCTGTTGTCTATGTTATTGTAGTAGACTCACCAGTGGTTTCCCTGCTTCATGTCTTGATCCCTTTGTATCCACCTTTTCAAGGCCAGCAGGGTGGTGTAGCAAAATGGGCATCTGACCTTGTCATTCCTACTTAAAAGTTTCTCATCGTCACAGCAGGTATTCTCAAATCTTTGGTCAGACTCCTAAGGGTAGGATACCTCTAAATCAGTCTACATATATCATCATCCCTACACATTCTAATTTTGTAGAACTGTGGGATGGGAGCCTATGTTATAAGTTCCCCAAGAGATTCGGATGCCTGATTAGATTGAGAAATCTCCAGCCTACCAGGATCAGGTTTGAGCTTCTCTGCCAGTTATGTGAGGTCCTCCATGACTTGGCATAGGTTTAGAAGTCTCCCATGTTTCCTCCCACGCTTTGTGATGAGCTTTATTCTCCATCCTAGCAATGCTGAAAGATGTGTTCCATTAGCATCATGCCATTTCTTGTGTCTCTACCTTTGTCTCTTTGCCTTTACCTGAAATAAGTGTGCTTCTCTTTTTCTTAGCCTGAGTGATGCATCCTTTCTTTGTTTCCATGGGAGCCATCAATGTACAGTGCAACATTTGCCAATCTTTTGACACTAATCCTCTTTCATGTTCTGTATCAGTTTGTTATTAAAGATTTCATGACAGTTCAACTTCAGTATCATCTTGTAATATGTGTAAACACAAATGTATGTAAACAAGGTTTTGCTTTTTCTTTGTGACCTTTGTTCCCTCACCACCCCCACCCCCCACCCCCCGTGCCAGGGATGAAACCCAGGGCATTGTACATGCTAGGCAAGTGCTCTACCACTGAGTTACACCCCCCCAGCCAGGTGACCTTCATTTTTTAATTATGTAAGGAATTATGTAAGGAAAAGTATGATTTATCAAGTGTATTTTAAATTGGCATGTTTGGTTTTGAAATCGAATATATATTAAAATGTAGTTTGCTATTTAATAATGTTACAGTGTCAAAAGTAGACCAGAACAACTGTTTTCAGCCCAAAGATTCTTGGCACTTTGCATTTGAAGCAAGCTGATTAAATTTTATAATATATGTTTGTGAATGACAAGAAAGGTTTGGGGATGTGGTTGGCTGGCAGCTCTCTGCAATAATTTATCTGGGTTATGGATGGTCTTGATTCTCAGTAAGTCAGAAACTAAGTTGATAAATTGTCAGTACATGTTTGCTTTTTAATGTTGCCTTTGGAAATACTGCATTCATCTTGATTTTCTATATAAAAATTCATAAATGTAATTTTTGGACCTGATAGCATGATAGGACTTTGCAGAAGAATCATTTCAAAGATCTCAAAATCCGGGTTCTGTCTTGGTTTAATGGGTATAACTTACATAAGAGATGACTATGAATTTAAAATGTTACAGTGGTCAAGCCACTACCACCTAACATTTGTTCTGGTACTGGCTCTGCCTGCCTGAGTCATGGGCACATCACATTCATCTGATTTCAACTAAAAGAAAGCATCCTTTTTTTTTTTTTTTTTTTTAATTTGTTCTAATTATTAATACATGGCAGTAGACTGCATTATACATCATACATAAATGGAATATAACTTCTCATTTGTCTGGTTGTACATGGTGTAGAGTCACACAGGTCATGTAATCATATATGCACCTAGGGTAATAATGTCTGATTCACTCTATCATTCCTAGCCCCACTCACTCCCCTCTGTTTAGTCCAAAATACCACTATTCTCTCCCCTACCCCCATTGTGAATTAGCATCCGCATATCAGAGAATACATTCAACCTTTGGTTCTTTGTGATTGGCTTATTTCACATTACATAATATCCTCCAGTTCCATCCATTTACTGGCAAATGCCATAATTTCATTCTTTAAGGCTAATATTCCATTGTGCATATGTACCGTAGTTAAATGAAGTCATCTTTAGATAGTTATACTATTTATTAATTTTTCAAAAATCCATGGTCCTTGCCAGTTTCCATCTCCTCCAAACCCCAGAAGTTCTTAGCCTGAGTGATACATCCTTTCTTTGTTTCTATGGCAGCCATCAATTCTTAGGACTCATGTGGCTTGAGATTTGAATTTTGTGTGACTTTAACTCAAGTTCTTTATACTTAAGTTTGCTGTATTGTAAAATGTCAATAGTACTGGTCCAACTCCCTCACAGAGTTGTTGTATTAAATAGTACTTAAATTTAATCACTTAATAAATGGTAGCTGCATTGCTGTATTTAAAAATAATTATCTATTTGTCTGTTTTCCCACTAGACTATAAACCTCTGGAGTCTATCACTTTTTTATATTTGTATCTCCAATACCTTCCATAAAATCTAATATACCATTGTGATTTACTGTTTGCTGAATTGAAGAAAACATAAATGTCCAACCAAAAGGAAATAGATCTGTCTAGCAGTGGAAAACCAGAAAGGCAACAAAAAGGGAAAAGGGGAAATGGAAAGACTTGTTGAGGGTATTGAAGACAAGCTAAACAAACCATTTCTGGGCCTTGGTCCTGCTCTCTTCTGTTTGGTCTTTAGCTGGACCTAGAGCAGAGAGAACGTTCCTGCAGTGTTTCTTTAATAGAATAACATCGTTGGATTCAGTTTTTGCAAAAAAATTGCCCTACGTGCTAAGTTTTATTAACGTTAGCCACACTTTATCTTGTGCTAGAAATGCTCAGAAGTGATGTGTAGTGTAAGGTTACATTGTATGGGGATTATATTTTGGGTATTTTTCAAATCTAGAGTCTGGTTTATTTTTTTGTTTTTATTTTTGTATTAGGATTGGAACTCATGGGCACTCTATCACTGAGCTACATCCCCAGCAGTCTTTTTTAAGACATTGTTTTTTTCCTGTTTTATTTTCTAATTCTTATGCATAATAGCACACTTATTTCCTTGGCTACTTTTATGAAGCCTTAAAAAATGTAATGTTGGTTGTATATCCTGGCTCTCTGCTACTAGTAATTATATGTACCTCTGTTTTTTCCTTTCAATGTAACACAGCCATTTGGGAGGACAGTGGGTATATGAGAATATACTTGAATTCTCATATTGCTGCACTTGCCATCAGGAACCTGGACTCATTACTGTAATAAATTTGTGTGTATGATGTGTATATAAAACTATGCACAGTTTCAAGATTAAGCAGAATTTCCATTGACCATCTCATTACAGTGCACCTGTCTGGCATTCATATTTAATTATTTTTAAGTGTCTTATTCTGATGGAAATAGATCAGATCAAATGATATTCAAGAATAGTAACCATGAAGTAGTGCTTATAAAATATTTATATGAAGACTGTTTTTTTGATTTTACTACTAGGGCATTCTTTGAAACTCCTTATCTTAAGTATTAAAAAAATATTTGTTAACTGGGCGTGGAGATATGCCTAAAACCTGGGTGACTCAGGAGGCTAAGGCAGGAGGATCTTGGGTTCAAGGCAGCCTTGGCAACTTGGTGATACCTTGCATCAAAATGAAAAGGGATGTAACTCATGGGTAGTACCTCTCAGTTCAATTCACAGTATGTATTGTATTAATAAATAAATAACTTAAATGTAGGAATACTTTTACCTATGGCTTAGCACAGGCTAGTTATATTGCTTTGTTACAGTTTTCTAGGGTATCAGGGTAGTTTTCTCTATGTAGCAGTCTTTGCTTTAACATCTGATCCTATTTTAAAACGTCTTTATAAAGAAATGTATTTATTGAACTTCTACTTGTCTAGGTAAAAACATCAACATTTTATGTGAATCAAGTTAGAGTTTATATTTGTGAAAGGATTCTCTCTTTATTTTGTACTGGAGATTGAACTTAGGAACACTACCATGGAGTTGGATCTGCAGCCTTTTTATGTTTTAATTTGAGACAGTCTTGCTAAACTGCCAAGGGCCTTGCCTCTGTCTCCCGAGTTGCTGGGATTACAGGCATGTACCACCATGCTCAGCTGTGAAAAGGACTTTGGAAAACAGTGATGTTTTATTTATGTATCTTAATTGTGATGTATTTCCTGCCTATTTAGTGGATGATGCTGGAAAAATAGAACATGACGGTTCATCTGGAATGACTATGGATGCAGAGTCGGAAATCGATCCTTGTAAAGTGGATGGCACTTGTCCTGAAGTCATCAAGGTGTACATTTTTAAAGCTGACCCTGGAGAGGATGACTTAGGTAAGAGGAAACCTTAGCACATTATACATCCTGATCAAATAACTCAATCTGATTACTTTTGGATTAGAGCGACAGCATTTGAAATATTTTCTGAAGATAACTTTTTTTCATGCAGTACAGGGAATTGAACCCAGGGGTGCTCTACCACTGAGCTACATCCCCAACCCCTTTTATTTTTTATTTTGAGACAGGGTCTTTCTTGCTGAGTTGTCTAGGCTGGCCTTGAACTTGAGATCCTTCCACCTCAGCCTCGGAGTAGCTGGGATTACAGGCATGTGCCACCATGCCCAGCTGGAGATAACTTTTAAGCAAGAATTCTAATGTAGTGACAGAAAAGCATATATAAAAGTAATTTTTCAAAAGTATGTTAAAAGGGAGAAGAAGTGGAAATGAAGTTTTCAAATAAATTCTTGGAGTTGTCTTCTCCGATAGGTGGAACCGTAGACATTGTGGAGAGTGAGCCTGAGAATGATCATGGAGTTGAACTGCTTGATCAGAACAGCAGTATTCGTGTTCCCAGGGAAAAGATGGTTTATATGACTGTCAATGACTCTCAGCAAGAAGATGAAGATTTAAGTAAGTAGGTGGCCTTTTTGTGGGAGAAAATTTTATGTTTTTATAGCTTCCTCTTTCCCTCTTTGTTAAAAATGGCCAATATTTGAAGAGAACAAGTAGCATCATTTTAGTACTTATTATACTGCCATATTCTGAGAGAAGCATCAATGACTATGTATGTTTAAAATGTTGCTTTAAAACCAAATTATGATGAAAGCCAAGAAATGAATGATTCCTTCAATAGATGTTTATTGAGTGCTTATTACATGAAAGCTATGTTGTTTGGTATGTAATACTTGCACCTTCTTTCTATTTATTAACTGAATTCAGGTATAAGTATCTTTCCTTTGATCTCTGTAAACCTGGTCAGAAAGTTTTTATATTTTCTATATAGATGTTGCTGAAATTGCTGATGAAGTTTATATGGAAGTGATTGTAGGAGAGGAGGATGCTGCAGCAGCAGCAGCTGCTGCTGCTGTGCATGAACAGCAAATGGATGACAATGAAATCAAAACCTTCATGCCAATTGCATGGGCAGCAGCTTACGGTAAGTCACACAGGAACCCTGAGGATTGGCTGAGTTGGTTCTTGAACTGCAATTCGTGGTTGGAAAACAGTTTCTGTGGTTTTAGGTTTCAGAAATCTGAACTACCAGTTCCCTATCAAGATTATTTGACTTAAGCAAGAGTAGAGGAAGATTATAAAGTCTATTTTTTGTCTTTATTTTTAACAGGAATTTCCTTCATGTGTATATTATGTAGAAGGAAGTATTGCAAGAAGTACACAGGCTTTCAAGCTGAAACTTTCATCTTGATTATATCTGGCCCATGACTTTATAATTTGGGGAGACACAAAGGGAGTCCATGGGGAAAATGCTGACATGTGTTTTTAGCTTTGGAAGTTAGACATTTCCTACAGTCTCACTATAATAAATGTGCTCATAAAACCCATTACCTAGAATGGGGCATTTCTGTCATTCATGAGTATCATGGCTTACGTTTCATTGTCATAGTTAATAAAGAATTCCTAATTCTTTATAATTTATAATACTGTATAATTTTGTTTTCTAATGCGCATTGTTAGGTAATAATTCTGATGGAATTGAAAACCGGAATGGCACTGCAAGTGCCCTCTTGCACATAGATGAGTCTGCTGGCCTCGGCAGACTGGCTAAGCAAAAACCAAAGAAAAGGAGAAGACCTGATTCCAGGCAGTACCAAACAGGTGAGGGCGCACGAGTTCTATGGCGCAGCGAGCTCTGTGAGCTCTCAGAGGAAACTAGAATGTATCCACAGGGGTGTCATGATGGCATTTTAGCTGCTAGACCACATGTAGTTTTTATGTATTGAATTTGAAAATATAATTTTCAGAATTCAGTGATATTCATGAATGATTTCCTTGGATAAAAAGAAACGGGAAATGGATCAAACATGGATGAAAATCTTTAAAACTTGGATGATTTTTATGTGGAAATGAAAAGCAATTCCTCAAATATGTTGCAAGCATTAACTTTTTGTAAAAAAAAAAAAATTAGTATATTTAAAGAACCTAATTATGTCAGCATAAAGCAGGCATAATTTACAGAGCAGCAGTCTAAGTCCTTCAAAGCATGTGACATTCCTGTCTATCCTTGTATAATGACTTGCATACTAAAAATTTTATAGATATATTTAGGTTTTAATGTAAATTAGCATAAATTTTTTTTTTTAATAACCAAAGTAGGAATTTTGATTACAAAACTTTACTTTCTATGAATAATTTCCCCCAGATTTCTGAATTGATAAGGTTTTAACCACTGGTTAATAGAAGTTACATATTTATTCATTAATTTTGTTAAACTGAAGGGAGTGAGGTTGGTACAGTTCTACTTAGTGAAGTTTCCAGACCAGGTTCTCATTATATCTCTTATGTTGAAAAATGATAAAAGGGATAGCATAACAAGAGTGAGCCCGTGGCCAATAGTATTCAGAGCACATACTAAATTTTTGAAGAAGCCAAAACAGAACTTGATTCGATCCCTTATGATCTTTTCTTTTCCTTTTTTAGCAATAATTATTGGCCCTGATGGACATCCCTTGACTGTCTACCCTTGCATGATTTGTGGGAAGAAGTTTAAGTCACGAGGTTTCTTGAAAAGGCACATGAAAAACCATCCTGAACACCTTGCCAAGAAGAAGTACCGCTGTACTGACTGTGATTACACTACCAACAAGAAGATAAGTTTACACAATCACCTGGAGAGCCACAAGCTGACCAGCAAGGCAGAGAAGGCCATCGAATGCGATGAGTGTGGCAAGCATTTCTCTCACGCTGGGGCTTTGTTTACTCACAAAATGGTGCATAAGGAAAAAGGAGCCAACAAAATGCACAAGTGTAAATTCTGTGAATATGAGACAGCTGAACAAGGGTTATTGAATCGCCACCTTTTGGCAGTCCACAGCAAGAACTTTCCTCATATTTGTGTAGAGTGCGGTAAAGGTTTTCGGCACCCATCGGAGCTCAAAAAGCACATGCGAATCCATACTGGTGAGAAGCCGTACCAATGCCAGTACTGCGAATATAGGTCTGCAGACTCTTCTAACTTGAAAACGCATGTAAAAACTAAGCATAGTAAAGAGATGCCGTTCAAATGTGACATTTGTCTTCTGACTTTCTCAGATACCAAAGAGGTGCAGCAACATGCTCTTATCCACCAAGAAAGCAAAACACACCAGTGTTTGCATTGCGACCACAAGAGTTCGAACTCCAGTGATTTGAAGCGACACATAATTTCAGTTCACACAAAGGACTACCCCCACAAGTGTGACATGTGTGATAAAGGCTTTCACAGGCCTTCGGAACTCAAGAAACATGTGGCTGCCCACAAGGGTAAAAAAATGCACCAGTGTAGACATTGTGACTTTAAGATTGCAGATCCGTTTGTTCTAAGTCGCCATATTCTCTCGGTTCACACAAAGGACCTTCCATTTAGGTGTAAGAGATGTAGAAAGGGATTTAGGCAACAGAATGAGCTTAAAAAGCATATGAAGACACACAGTGGCCGGAAAGTATATCAGTGTGAGTACTGTGAGTATAGCACTACAGATGCCTCAGGCTTTAAACGGCACGTTATTTCCATTCATACAAAAGACTATCCTCATCGCTGTGAGTACTGCAAGAAAGGCTTCCGAAGACCTTCAGAAAAGAACCAGCACATAATGCGACATCACAAAGAAGTTGGCCTGCCCTAACAATACTTCTACAGACATTTGTAGAGATACTGGCCTTGAAGCAGGAAATTCATTTTAAAGCCAATCAGTCTTGTTCACATACAATACTGTATATTGATTTATGCTGTGTACAAATAGAATTATTGCTTCTAGTTGACTTTTTTTTTTTTTTTTTTTTCATTTTGTTCAGTAGCGTGTTCTGAATTCTATTCAGTTTGTTTAATAAATGGGGAAAGGTAGCAACAAGTTAGTTGCTTTTAATAAAGTAATCCCTGGTTCTATACTGAATTTTTCTATCTTAGAAGTTTTATATTTATTTAAATATTTACCTTGCCTACCTTGATGGTACTCTTCTAAGATCTTTTAACTTAAGGTAACTTTAGATTGGTAACTCTGAAAGTATTCATGTTGACTCATTTTCTTTTTCCCCATAAATTTCTCACAATAAAATTGTCAGAGACATTGAATATGAATGGGAGATTTTATAGTCACGTCTAATGATCACAGCGTGGAAGGGTTTACTTGTTCTGTTTAATATTTTCAGACCATATGACAATGAAAGTTTCCATTTGAGCTTTTGCGTCCCTGGCATTGCTGAGTTAAGAATAGTGGCTGGGTTCGTGTTTACTTTTCATTTTGTTTAGCACACAAAATATACTTCTTTTTGGCTTTCTTTGGACTATTTACATCTTTTGTTAGCATAGCAAACTTTTAGAAAACTTTATTGGAAAATTTTGCTTGCTCCTGTTGTATTTTGATTATTTTGTCAGTGCTGCTTTGTCTTGGAATGGTTGTGTGCTACAAATGAAATTTACTGAGGACTGCATTTTGGAATCTCCTAGAGGTAACTTGTGGCTCATAGGATCTTTGCAACTTTATATATGTAAATGTACCCTGAATTATATATATATATATATATACACATATATATAACATGTATCTGTGTGTATTGCTTATTTTACATATTTATACACACAACCCCAAGTAGTAGTTGTTTAAAATCTATAATGAAAAGTATTAAATTTACAATAACATGAAAGATCCAGGGATGCATGAGAGAGCATTTTGTAAGTCATGCTCTTCAGAGAGACTACTCAGGTGAAGAATTAGAAGGAAAATAAGGACACTAGTATTTTTAAAGAGTAAAGGTATTTTCTTTTAAATATCTTTGGTAATTGAAAAAAAAAATAGAGGTTAAGATGTTTTTAGATAGAATGTTTTCATACAGTTTCAGCTCCATGCCTTTATATTTTTCTGAAAAGCTAATGAATATCCAGACGTGACTCCCTCAGTTCTCTCTGAGAAGCTGGAGAGAGAGAGCTCTGTCTCACCAAATGAGGGGGACAGAGAAGAAGTGATGGCTCCATGGACCAGAGAACGGGTGCTAATTATGACTTACACTTGGCAAGTTCAGCCTGCTCTGTTAGTTCTTAGGCAGTTAAAGTTAGCAAACTTTTAAAAAACTTTTTAACACTCAAGTTGGCTTAGGTTAGAAGATAGAGGTGTGTTCCAAGTGCATAAGGAAAGTTTGAGGCCTTATTTGGAACTTCACCAAGTCTTTCAGTTTTGTTTTTCTTCGAGAGTTGGCAATTTTTAACATGTAGGTCTGAATCGGAGTCATAACATTTATAAAATGAATTTGGTTGATTAGAATTTAGTTATGTTAAGACTCTTGGAGAACAGAAAACAGTTTTTTGTTTGGGGTGGGGAGGTCCCTGGAATTGGCTGTTGGCACATGGATCTGGCACATCATGGGAGATTCAGAAATTTTCTTCCCACTTGATAGCTGCCTTGCCACCTCATTATGGTGCTCCATCCCTTTGTGCCGTTAGGTTTTTACCTTTTGTCTTTCTCTTTGCCATCAATATTTGTATTCAAGAGTTATATTTTTAGGGTTAGAAATCTAAATATTCGGTGTTTGGCAAGCCCCTGAAGTGTGAGATTGATTTAGGCTAGTTCTGAATCAAGTGCTTTAGGCTCATGTGAACTCCAGCCTAAATGCAGTCAAAGTCAAGGCATGGGTTTCTCTAGCCTGCCCCATAGGGAATGCCTGTGTCCTGTCGGCCTCCATAACATGCTTTTTAAAAAAGTAACTTACAATTCTGTCATTCATTGCCCTACTGTTCTTGAAAGCTCTGTCTGTTTTTTTGTGAGAACCTTTAAAATCTCCCTTAATTTTTATTTTCCCCAGAAATAATGTAAAACACTTAAAATAGAAATTTATTAATTTTAGAACATCCTGTAAAATTATTACAGAAAATATAAATGATTGGGTCATTTAACTATATTTTTTTAAATAAACTGAAAGATAAAGAACACAACACTTTACACACTTTATATTTCTCTTTACATAATCTGGAATCATACACAGTTCTTTTCTTTTTAAAGCACAATATTGAAGCCTTTAAAAGGTATTTAAGGGTTTGGTCAAGTGAATATAAAATGTATTTGTCTGTATAAAGAGAAAATGAAATTGTAGTCACTGTTATGTACTGACATTAGTTACAACCTAGTTTTAATTCTTAAAACAATTTGATTAGCAAAGCTAAAAAATGGATGTTTCAGTTAAATGTTTTAAAGAGGTACAGATTTTTACAAGGACATAATATAAGTTATTGTTCTGTAGAAATATCCTATTAAATATTGTATGTCCCTCCCTCTGTATACTTTGTAAAAAAAGTAAAATACATAAAAAGAAAATCATATAGGGATGTGTGACATTATTGTAATTGTGTACTTGAGAATAACGTGCAAAAATAAAAATCAGAATATTTTCCTGTTAATGAATGTTTAGTCTATTTGATACCAGTACTAAGTTAATGCTTTTTCTTAAGGAAAAAAAAAAATGTACAGTTTTTGTAAACCTAATAAACATCAAAAGCAGTGGATTATTTTCATCCCCCCATTTCTTAATTCCCTTTTATGCAGCAGTGGAATGCAAAATGCTTGATTGCTTTGAATTTTGTGACTCGGATGCAAACTGATAATATTTCAGTCCTGTGAATTTGCAAGTAATATTTCAGAGAAGTTAAGAGGTGATTGGTGAGTCCTTTGATGAGCATGTCCTTGAAATTCATTTTTTCTTTTATCTTCATAAAGGATTTGTTTTATTAGCATCTCCAATTCCCCTGATATAAATTACCCATGCGTAAAGTGGGTTTTGAGAGCACTTAAAGTTCATTTCAGTATCAATCCACAGCACATTTAATCAGTGGGGACTGCTATCCACTCCACGATAGAAGCCCTGCCCTCAAGTTACCCCTCTGTGCCCAGTTTGTAGGGTTCTAGTAGATGCTGACACAGTAGAGGATGGCCATTGTCATAGTAAAAATTAGAAGTTAGGGAAAAGTTTTCAGAAATTGAAAGAGATTTGTGACACCTTTGATTTTTGAAGGCGAGATTCTGCAGTTCAACTGTAGGAGCAAAACATTGACCTAATAGGTGAAACAGTAAACCACCAAAACTTGAGATAAATGACCAAGAGAATGTGATGACCATCACTGTCCAGAGCTATAAATGCAACAAAACCAGACCATGCTGAAAAAACTTTGTTGTAATAGAGTGCCTGACAAATGACATCTAATCCAACTATGGTCCTGACCAGTCAAGTAACATGTTGCTCTATTCTTTGGGAATCTCAGTATTAGCAATTTTTTTAATTTCCCACAAATTCTAGGATTCATGTAGGGAGAAGCATGACCATCAAAACCTTAAAAGGGGTGATATTTCAGAGCAGTGGTTTCTAAAGTATGACTTGGCAGTGCTGGCAGCATGGTGGGACTTCAATAAAGATGCAAATTCTCAGCCCTACCCAGTTCCCCTTGGACTGGGAAACTGGGTGTGGGGCCCAGTGATCTAGTAACATGTTCCCCGAGTAATTGTCGCATGCTCAAATCAAGTTTGGAAAACACTATTTTAGAGCACTTGAGGAACTTAAAGGATCGCTGGCATAACATTTTGGGTGGTAAATGAGAAAAATCACAAAGCAACCAGAAATAAATGGTGAAAGTGAAATAGGACCAGAAAGTTTCCTACCTTCAGTTTACCGTTAAGGTGTGAGACTGCCAGTAAATATATTCTTTAGTGCACAAACATGTAAATAGACTACACTTCCTAAGTATTCTAATACACTCCCACAGTTGCATTCCTCAAAGGTAAATTGAATTCAGAGGAGAATTTGACAAGTATAAGAGAAAAAAGGTGTGTGTGTGTGTGTGTGTGTTTAATTGGCCCAGGATTACTTAAGTAATTCAAATCCAAAATTCATTTTGCCACATTCTGCAGCTTTTTAGATAAGGTCAAAATTAAGTTTGCCCTATGAATTTTACTTGTTTTTATCTTTTGTTTCATGTATATATTGTTTGCCTTTTTCATAAAATAATTCTTGGATTTGTTATATATTGTTCCTGTTATTTTTGACATCTTTGCTATCGTTGTAAATAAATTACTATTTTGTTTTAAGTTACCCTAGTGGAGTGTTGGCTATAGACAGGAGACACACACACACATATGCATCCACATCCATGTTTAAATGAGACTCAGATAACAGTTAATAAATCCTTCTTACAATCTAGAAGTGGTGCAAACCCTTGATTAGCACTTCTTGCACCAAGGTAACCATTATTATTGCATATCAGGCATGGCATCTGTACCTACTCGGATTTTAAAATTGCTTCCTGACCTCCAAGATGGAAATACTTAGTCCATCAAATTTGAGGTCAAAATCAAGAATCGTTTTACTTTACTTGATTTCTTCCATTCCATCGCCTCCTATATCACTTGTCTTGCTGATATTGATGAATACCACTGCATAAAGAAAGCCACGAGTAGCTTAAAGCCACTAGGGATGCTTTGTTTCTGAAAACCTACTTAGGAATTCCAGATAGCATTTAGCTATGTAAATTACCACAGAAATATCTAAACACATTGGCCAAAATTATACAATAGTTAACTAGACCTGTATTAATTATTTTGTTTTCCAAGAGATTGATTTTTGAATGCCCATGCTCGTGATTGACTTTAAATGCAGAACCCATTTCCTTTTACTTGAGATTCTTTGAAATATGGGGAAGTATTGCAAAGTTATCTGTTGAGGTTTTGGAGGTTTTAATATCTGTCCTCCCCTCTGGGTTCTAACTACATTGAAAACAGACACAAAAAACCACCAGTTTAACGTGTGACTTTTGCTAGTAAAGCTGAATTGGGAGCCCCAGAGGTGGAAATAGGTCTACCTCCAGTTTATTTCCCCTCAGTGTAGGCTTTGACTGATAGCAGTCAGTCACTTAAAGGCAGGGATCCTACCTGCCACTCCTCCATGAGCTTAAAAGAGACTGGTTCGGTCTCTTACCAGAGAAATGGAGCATCCTCCACAGCTGTCCAAGGATGTAACACAGGAAAAGGTGGAAAAGAGTTGCCTTATTCCATCCTAATATAGGTTAGTCCAATTCTAGGTTGTCCTCTTATGATTAGAACGGTAGCAAAATGTGAGATTCTCCTCCACTTCAGCCTTGTTTATTTTGTGTCCATCTTCCTCCTAATGATTTTTAAACTGCTCTCTCCTGAAGTGGTAGTTGTAACAGATTTTCAAAGGTTTAGTTGCTATTTCTCCCAAGCAGCATGCTTTGGTTATTTTTCAGAAAAGTAATTTTGGGGGGCTGGGATTGTGGCTCAGTGGTAGAGCACTTGCCTAGCATGTGTGAGGCACTGGGTTTGATTCTCAGCACCACATAAAAATAAAGGTCCGTCAACTAAAAAAAAAATGGCAAAAAAAATTTAAAAATAATTTTTGAAGGGCAAATTTACAGCTATACAAAGATGGAGGTCTTACAAGTTAATTTTATCGCATGCTTTTGTAACAAAAATTTGAAAAAAATGATCTTTCACAATGCCACTTTTATTCAAGAAATTGTTCTCTTGTGATCTTAGTCTATACACTTAAGTCTTTTATCTGACTTGTAACCTCAGCATTGATTCCATTCTGTGACGATTTTCTTTTCAACATCAAGTGTATTACCAAATCTATTGGTTGCCTTTAAACAGTTCTCTGAAATGCATATTCTTTTGGAGAGAATATGGAAAATATAGAAGGATACAAAGAAGAAAGTAAAATACTTTCCCCCTCAACCCCATAGTAACCTGGACTATTACTATCCTTTTAAAAATGTCTTTACTGAGTTTTAAATTTTTAATTTTAACCCAGGGGTTAAAATTTGAACCCAGGGGTGCTTTGCCACTGAGCTACAACCCCAGCCCTTTTTATTTTTTTGAGAACATGGTCTAGCTAAGTTGCTAAAGCTGGCCTCAAGCTTGTGATCCTCCTGCCTCAGCCTTCTGAGTTGCTGGAATTATAGGTATGCACCACTATAACCAGGGAATTTTAATTTTATTAGATTTCTTCAGCTGCAAAATATGTGTTATTGGAACAAATGTTATACAAGTAAGTATAAAGAAAAAATGATCTCACCCCCATACTTCCTCCAAGCTTATTTTCTTGAGGTAATCATAGTTAACAGATGGTAGATCTTCCCTTCATGCTCATATAAACCTATATAAAGAGACACCCCGAGAAAGCTTAAAGGATTTTAAAATGAGATTATTTATCTTTACAAGTCACTTAATATGTTCATTCCTCTGGGTCAGTAGGCCAAACTCAATCTCATTTTCTTCAGTAAGGGAATACAGATTGAACCTACCATAATTCAGTCAACCAGTACTCTTTTGATGGACATTTAGGTAGTTTTCAGTTTTCTGCCACTACAAGAAGGCTGGAGTGACTATCCTTGTACATATAATCCTTTGTATTTGTGCTTTGATTTCTGTAGAATGGCTTCCCCCAAGATGTGAAAAATCAAGTGCTATTTTAAAAATGTTACTAGATATTACCAAATTATTTTCTGCTGGAATGTAAATTCCAGGAATGCAGAGATTTTTGTCTGTTCTTTTTGTTGCTGTTCACCTAGAATAGAGAGATGCATAGCAGGTGCTGATGATAAATTACTAGGATTAAATCAATTCACACTTCTCCAGCAATATATGGGAGGATCCATTCCCCTTGGTCTTACAGTGGGTGTTACGGCCGATTTCACAGGTTAAACAAATAATATGTTGTCATTGAATTTGTTTTGACTGGACTTTGAGTAGAGTTTAATACTTTTATATATCTGATAGTTCTTTGTGTTGTCTCTTGAGAAATTGTTCAAGTTCTGTGCTCCATTTTCTATTGGGAATCTTTTGTAAGGCCTATTAACTTTCTAATACATTTGCTGCCCATTTTTATAGTCTGATTTATCTTGTTACTGTTTATACAATCTTTTGATACATAAAATCTTTAATATTTGTGTGTTCAAATATGTTTATATTTTTCCTTTATAACTCTCGTCCTGGTTAAAAAGATCATCTCTACTCCAAGATTCTACAAATGTGTGCTTAGGTTTTCTTCTGATATTTTTATTATTTTAATTTTGTTTGGATTTTTATACAATTAAATGTTTTTGGTATATGTTGTTTGGTAAGGGGTCTCGTTTCTCTTTTCTCTTGGACAGAGAGCCAATTATTAGAATGCTGTTTATGCAGTAAGTCATCCTTTACCGCCATGAACTGAAATGACACTTTATGTATATCCTTGGATTTATTTCTGACATCTATTTTATTTTGCTGATTTATTTGTTGTTGTTCTGCTGATGTCATACTGTTTTACAGTACTCTGGTGAATTTTAATACCAAAAAGCAAGTCCAGGGCTGGGGATGTAACTCAGTTGGTAGAGTGCTTGCCTTGCATGCACAAAGCCCTGGGTTCTATCCCCAGCACCACAAAAAAAAAAAAAAAAAAAAGTAAGTCCATCTTCAGTTCTTTTCTTTTTCATAGTTTTCTTTACATTTATTCTTCCATAAGAATATTAAAATAATTTAACCCAGTTTCCCTTAAAAGACTTACTGGGATTTTTAAAATTGAAATTGCATGAATTTTTAATATTAAATTGAGCTTGATGTTTTCATCATATTATTCTCACATCCATGTTTCTACATTTATTTTAGTTTTATTTTATAGTCCTTCATGAAATAGTTTTGCTTTCATCATATAGGTCATATACTTTTCACAAGTACAGGATAAATTTTTGTAGATGCCTAGATACTGCTAGAGTATAGAGAAAAGCTATTGGTTTATGTATATTTTTAATGTACACAATCTACCACATTATCTTCCCAATTCTAATTATACTTTAGGAGTCTTCTGAATTTCTGTGTGTGCAGTCATATCAGAAAAAAGATGTCAATGATTTCCATTTTGTGTTTTATATCAGTTAGAACTTCTAAAACATTGCTGACTAGTACATATTATAGTAGGTATTTCCGTATCATTTCTGATTTTAATGGCAATACTTCAGTATTTAACCATTTAATATAATGTTGGTGTTGGAAAATAACATTTACCAAGGTTAGATAGGTTCTTTCATTATTTTAGAGATCTTATTAGAAATGACCAATATTATCAAATATCTTTTAGCCACCTATAGCTAAAATTACTTGATTTTCTCTGTTGATAAGTACATTGGATTACACTGATAGATTTTTTCCAAGGTTAAACCATACTAAGTTTCTAAGATCAAAGTACCCTACTTAGGCAAATTTTATGGTTCTTTAACTATACTGTTGCTTAAATGGGTTAGCATTTTATTTAGAGTTTTTATATCTATGTTTATAATTCTAATGTTTTCTCATTTTGTACTATTGTTATCAGGTTCAAATATTAATGTAACTTTAGTTTTATAAGAAAAACTTGAAAATTTTTCTATACTCTGGAATAGTTTAAAAATGAGAGGCATTTTCTGATTTTTAATGATTAATCAAAACTCAGTTGTGAAAGCATTTGAGTCTGATACCTCTTTATAAATGGTAGGTCTTTTTTTTTCCTGATCTCCTCTATATTAATTGTGATGTCAGCTTTTCTTCTTAAATTTTTGTATCTATATTTCCTTTGTAAATCATTTTCTCTAGGTCAGTACTTCTCAAATATTAGTGTACATATGTCTCACCCGTGAGATATTGTGAAAGTGTCATTTCTAATTCAGTGGGTTTATTAGTTAGCTTTTCATCACTATAACAAATACCTGAGATAATCAACTTATAAAGAGAAAAGGTTTATTTTGGTTCACAATTATGGAGGTTCCAGTCCATTATTGTTTGGCCCTGTTTCTTTTAGGCCTGTGGCAAAGCAGCTATCATTGTGGGAGATGTGGTGGAGCAGAGCCACTTACTTCATGGCCAGGGAGCAAAAGAGGAAGAGGAAGGGACTGAGGCCTCATTATCCCCCTAAGGTGATGCTTGCAATGACCTCCTCATCATCTTAAGACCCCTAGTAGGCCCCACCTCTTAAAGGTCCCACCACCTCAATATCACCATGCTGGGAGCCAAGTCTAACATCATGGACCTTTGGGGGCCACTTATCCAAACCATATCAGTGGAGTAGGGCCTGTGATTCTGCATTTCTTGCAAGTTCCCTGGTGATGCTGATGCTGCTGGTCAATCAACCACATGTTCCAAGCTCTTCTAAGAATTCAGTGGCTTTTGATTTCTGTTGAACATCACAATTATATAGGGCAGCTTTCTAACTTCTCAGAGCCCAGGCCACACCCCAGACCAATTAAATTAGAGTCTCTGAGGACAGGTCTTAGGAGTGAGTAATTTTTCAAGCTTCTCAGATGATCACAAAGGGTAGCCAAGGTTGAGAATCACTCTTCTAGGTTTACAATTTATTGTCATAGAGACAAACACTATAGTGTTTTATTTTCTTATTCTCATGCATTTCTGGTTATATTTCCTTTCTCATGAGTATGTTTTATTTTCTCTCATTGTTTAAACAGACTTTCAGAGGTTTAGTTATTTTTTAATATTATCAAAGAAACTGCTTTTTGTTCTCTATGTTTTTTGGGTTTCTATTAATTTATTCTTTCATTGTTACTAATTTTCTTTTCCTGTTTGAGTTTATTTTGTTTTCTAATTAAAATGTCTTATATTTCATGGTTCAATTATTTTCATTTCTTTCTTTTTTCTTTTTTTTCTTTTTTTTTTTTTTTTTTTTTTTGCGGTGCTGGGGATTGAACCCAGGGCCTTGTGCTTGCGAGGTAGGCACTCTACCAACTGAGCTATATCCCCAGCCCTATTTTCATTTCTTTTTAAAGGAAAATTTTGAAAGTTATATATTTCCTTTGTTTTACAACTCTGCCCCATTGCATTTGAATTGTTCTTTTTTATAACTCTAGATGTTTTGCATATCAGGTTTGAGTTCTTCTTTACAGTAGTGTTTAAATTCCAAATAGTAAAAATATTATTAATCTCTTTAGTGGTTTGTGTTCAAAGTATAACCAGTACAACCTCTGTAATTTTTAGAGTTTTTAAGGTTTTCTTTTTAGACAAAGCATAATAATTTGTGGGGGAATATAATAGACTTATAATGTATATTTTACCCTATATATGTATACACTTGTAAATAAAATTGAACTTGTTGATTACACTATTCTAATCCTCTATATCCTTGCAATTTTTGACTCTTTTTTTTAGTTTTTAAAAAAATATTAAAATATTTGTTATAGAAAGAACCCTACTTATTGGCACTAATTTTCTTAGTCCGTTTTCCACTGCTATGACAAAATACCACAGACTGGGTAATTTATAAACAATAGAAGTTTATTTGGCTCATGATCCTAGAAGCTGAGAAGTAGAATGAAAGGCTACATCTGGTGAGGGCCTTGTTGCTGTGATAACACAGTGGAGGGTATCATATGGAGGAAGGGGGAGAGATAGAGATAGATGGAGGAGAGAGAGAGAGAGAAAGAGAGAGAGAGAGAGAGAGAGAGAGAGAGAGAGAGAGAGAGAAAATGTATATGAATGAATACAAGTTCCAAACTCACAACAACTAATCCACTCTTGTGATGATCATGGTGATCATGGTGTTGGTCTATTGGTAAGGGTAGAACCCTCATGAACCTAACTGCCCTCTTAAAGGCCTCACCTCTTAATACTGTTAAAAAAGCAATTACATTCAACATGAATTTTGGAGGGGACTTTCGAACCATAGCACCTCCCTATCCCTTTGAGACTATTGGAAACACTGCACAGTTCCTGTCTATGAGTCATCACTTTTTTTTACCAAGCTTCCCAGCTTTTCAACTACTGCTTTAAAATTGTAAATGACTTGAAGGGAAAAACAACACTGAATTTTGGTCTCATTTCTGTGTATTTCTCATTTCTTTTTTTCTTGGCTCTCAAGTCCTCATTGCATTGGTAGCTATCTAATACTTTCAAAGCAAGAAGTTAGTCCACTCTTGCTGTAAATAGAAAATCTACCTTTAATTTTTCATTCTTTTTCACTAAAGTGAAATATGCATTCTTTTCTATAATTGTAATTTCCACAACTGTATAGTGTTAGTTCTAAATTTATATGGACACAGTATTCACCATCAGTTGTTTCACCCTTGCAGGGTCATTTTTGAGCTCCTTCTTTTTTTATTTTTTGTAGTACTGGGGATGGAACACATGGCCTTGTGTGTGCAAGGCAAGAGCTCTACCACTGAGCTACATTCCTAGCCCTTGAGTTCTTTTATTTTGATTCCGCATTTCATTGCTTGGGTTTTAGTTACAAAACTTTTTCTCTGGGATCTTCCTTCCCCTGTTTCAACTGGTTGATTTCTTTCCAAGTCCATTTGTGCAGCTACTATGCTTGAATGATTTCTTCTTATTTTTCTGGTTAAATTCACTGTTTCTTTGATGTTATGTCTTTCTCTTTCTAGGCTTACACAGTTATTACATGATGGAACCTATCCTTTAAATTCCTGAAAAGGGTTTGGGGAGGTAAACTTTAAGTCCTTGCATGTCTCAATATGTCTTTATGCTGTTCTCACTCTTGAGTTGAGGTCATATTATTCCATTTCTTAGAGTATTTAGAAATACTTATGAGGATTTTTTTTTTTTTTTTGGTGGTGCTGGGGATTTGAACCCAGGGTCTTGCCCTTGCTAGGGAAGCACTCTACCAACTGAGCTATATCCCCACCCCACTTATGAGAATTCTAAGGCCAATCTTATTCTACTTTTTTTGAAGCAATGTGTTTTTTCTCTTTGGAAACTAAGGATCTTTTTCTTTATTTTTGGCATTCTGATATTTCACTACAATAGGTCCAGATACATATTTTAAAATTTATCAGCTTCCTTGGATTTTAGTGACTCTTTATGAAAACTGGTTTCTTTTTTTCACTTATGGAGAATTTTCATCTCACTTGAAAATTATTTTCTACCCCTTATTTTCTTTAACTCCCCCAGAACTTCCCTTAGATCAATGCTGATATTTCTGAATTTGTCTTTGTTCTCTTAAAAGACTTTTCTCACATATTTTAATCTCTTTTGTTTCCCATTTGCTTGGTGCTCTAAGAACAGCACTTAGAAAACTTGTTCTCTAGCTAGTGTTTTTTGAAATTCAAATTTTTATTTTTTAATCTTAATCGGTTCTTAGCCAAATTTTTTATCCCTTTTGTGTTTTTTTTTTTTGCAGCACTGGGGATCAAAATCAGGGTATCATGCTAAATTCTTGTTTTATACTAACCTCTCTAATCTTTCTTCATACATTAATTATAATTAATGTTAAGTCATCTTCTATTTGCTATATCTACCTTAATTTTCATATGATTCAGGGCCTTATGTGATCCATTTATTGCAAGGCATTCGTCCAAAGAAATCTAGGTCAGCAGCTAAAATTCATGACAAGTAATTTGTAGCTTTACTTCATCCCTTGAGAAAAGCCAAAGAGGAAATGCATTTTAAATTCCTACCTAGCATCTTAAATGTTCCTTCTTCCCACTGCTTCTTCCCCAATACATCTCATACCACTGGCAGTCCATCTCTGAAAATCTCTCCTACTATTACTTTCAAGTCCTCCAAAAATCCCCTCTAATATCCTTTTCCTTGACACTTTTCCCATTTTCTTCCTACTTTGGAATCTCCAGGATATTTATTTTTTAAAAAATATCTCTTCCTTGTGGATTTTCCACAACAAAGGAAACCTAGGAGTTGCAACATGAAGAATCTTTCTCCTTTAGAAACTGAAAATAGGGAGGGAAGATTTTAAATACTCATACCACGAAATTTTTGTCCCTGTTAAACTTTTCCCAAAAAAGTATTTGAAAGTCTCTGTAAATAGAATTTCAGTATTTGATACTGCACCCAGAGACTATTTCTCCTCCAGTTCAGTCTTTATCCTTATCCTTTTGGAGTGAGTGTAATAATTTTTCTTGGTATCTGGGGACACTGCCAGGCTGAGCCTGATTGAATTCATCATAATTCCTTCTCACAAATTTTATAGCCAGGGAGTGGCAGACACGTTCCACAGTTTTTGCCCTGTGTAATGTAAAAATGAAGATATGCTCACCAAATAGGTATCTTCATGTTCCCAGGCTGCTGCCAGATGACCTTTCTTTACAACTTGAAGTGAGCCCAGGGCATATAGAACCTCCCAATATTTGGAGGTAGCATTTTAGGTTCCATTTCACATTTGTCTGGGTTTTCAAAATGCCAGGGTATGAGTGGCCAAAAACTTACTACCACTCCCTTATAACTCATCTTGCTCAACTGAAAGTAAATTAGTGGGTGCATCCTTCCAACTGAACTCTTGGGAGAGGGGGCACTAACTCAGGTTTCATACTCCACTTGTCCAAACCACTGAGATCTTGCTCATCATGGGCCCAATTTACAATTTGTATTTTTTTTTTCTGGAGGGGATACCAGGGATTGAACTCAGGGACACAACCACTTAGCCACATCCCCAGCCCTTTTTTGTATTTTATTTAAAGACAGAGTCTCACTGAGTAGCTCTGTGCCTTGCTTTTGCTGAGGCTGGCTTTGAACTTGGGATCCTCCAGCCTCAGCCTCCGGAGCCTCTGGGATTACAGGCATGCGCCATTATGCCTAGCTGCAATTTGTATTTTGAATCGCTCCTGTCTTCTAGATCTATACCAGAGTCCTCTGAGTTTTATTATTTAATCTTGCTTTTGAAGAACAGGTACAGTAACCTTTTCCTCTTTCTTAGATTAGGTGTACCAACAGAATTCTAGAGCTCATAATAAAGTCTAAAATGATTGAATAAATTTTGACTATAAATTAGGATTACAAATCCTTAATCTAGGTCAGAAGTTATGTACTCTTGCTGCACATTACTCACCTAGGCTCATTTAAAAAGTCACTCTGTGCGGGAGTTAGCCAATTGAACATGAATCTGTAAGAGAGAGACCTAGCCACCAGTATTTTTTTAAAAAACTCTTCAAGTGATTTAACATGCAGCCAAAGTTGAGAACCATTGTTCCTGGTGCTTCTGGCCCTTCTCACCTTGCTACCTTCTGCCCAGTAGGTACCTATGGTGGGAGTTGTTCCAGTTTGAAGAAAAAGGGTGTGTCCTTTTCTCCTCACCAACATGTGCTGATAAATTGGGCTTGGACATTGTAGCAGTGTCCATTCTGCTGTTTTCTCTAGGGGTGTGAAGCAACCCTAAAATACAAAAATAAATTTTGGTGACCTAGGGTTCATAAACAACTCTAAAATGAAAGTCACTTGATTGATGCCCAATTCTTGGGGCTTCCACCCTTCTACCATTTCATTGGTATCTCTAATCACAGATCAAATCTTTTTATCTGATGCATTAAAACTATTTCTTACTTATTGTGCTTGTGGTAAGCCTATATTGTCACAAGCCTCACAAAGGCTGCTGAATCTCAGGGAACTCATGGCACTGGTAGAGCCTAGAAGAGCCCTGAGTGAACACAGACATATTTGTCACACATTCCCTGTCTCCATTTAGGGGTAATTTCAATTTCTTAAGAACCTGGACATCTGTGGAGGTTAAGTTTTAAAGGATACCTGAAAAAAAATAAAGGATACTTGATTTACAACTTCAGATTTTCTCAAACTTGTAGACTTACAATGCCACATACTTTTGGTTTTCTCTCTGGTATATACAGTTCAAATTGTAGCATTTTCTCCCCAAATTTGTCACTCTGATTTCAACTTTAAAATGTCCCTCTCTGAGGTTGGGGTTGTGGCTCAGTGGTAGAATGCTTGCCTGGAATGCATGAGGCACTAGGTTTGATCCTCAGCACTGCATAAAAATAAAATAAAAGTAAAATGTCCCTCTCTTGGGTTATCTAGGGTTAATGTCAGATCTATTATGGCTTGGGTCTGGGAAAATCCTGTTCTTTAGCATTATTGTTCTGACATTCATGGTGAAAATATTTTCTTCAGGTTTAACATGGAAGTTTTAATTTGAAGTACAGCTGTATATCATACCTTGAAACCCAAAGATGGTTTGTAACACCAAATGTTCTCCAGGCCCTATGCCCCTTGCCTTGTTGGGGAAGGAGTGGAACAGTCAATAGCAATTCCATGTATGACTTTTCCTCTCTTTGTTTTCTACTTGGGAAAAAGCAGATTTTGTGAGGGATTGGAGAGGTCAGAGATGCAACATGCCCATACCCTCAGCCAAGTAAATGCACAAAGTTGATTGTATTTATCTATTTATTTATTTTTGCAGTGCTGAAGATCAAACCCCAGGACCTTGTGCATGCTAGACCAACACTCTATCACTGAGCTACATCTCTAGCCCACAAAGTTGATTCTTTACTTCATAATCCATGCCATATGAACTTCATCGAAATTAAAACTTTTGTGTCAAAGGACACTATCAAGAGACTGAAAAGCCACCCCATGAAATGAGAGAAAATGTTTACAAATTGTATATCTGATGAGGGTTGAATATACAAAATATATGAAGGATTCCTACAACTCGACAACAAAACTCAATTTAAAAACATGCAAAGGACTTAACTAGACATTTCTCCAAAGAAGATATATGTATAATGTCCAACAAGCACATAGAAAAATGCTCAACATCATTATTCATTAGGGAAATGCAAATAAAAACCACAATAAGATACCACTTCATACCTACCAGGGTAGCTATTATAAAAATAAAAAAATAGTAAGTGTTGGGAAGGATGTGGAGAAATTGGAACCCTCAAGAATTGCTAGTAGGAATGTAAAATGGTACAACTACTGTGGAAAATAATTTAGTGGTTCTCAAAAAGTTAAACATAAAATTACCATATGATCCAGTGATTCCACTGTTAGGTATACACCATAAGAATTGAGAACAGGGACTCAAAACAGATATTTGTACACCAATGTTAACAGCAGCATTATTCACAATAGCCAAAATGTAGAAACAACCCAAATGTTGATAGACATGTGAATAAATAAGATGTGATCTATTTGTATAATGGAATGTTGTTGTGGCAAAAGGAATGCAGTTCTGATACAATGTACCAAATGAGTTAACCTTGAACACATTATGTTCAGTAAAACAAGGCAGATATAAAAGGACAAATAGCTTATTATTCCATTTATATGAAATATTTAGACAGATTCATAGAGACAGAAAGTAGAGCAGAGGTTATCAGGAGCTAGGGGAAGAAAGAATGGGAAGTTATTACTTAAGCTACAGTTTCTGTTTGGAATGAATAAAATGTTCTGAATATAGATAGTGGGGATGGCTAAGACTTTAAATATATTTGATGTTGTTGAAATATACACTTAAATGGTTTAAATGGTAAATTTTATGTGTTTTATACCACAATAAAATTTGTGATATAAAACTTTTTTGCAGAGGCAGGGGGGTGGGTACTGGGGATTGAACTCAGAGGTACTTAACCACCAATCCACGTCCCTAGCCCTTTTTATTTTTTATTTTGAGACAGAGTCTTGGTAAGTTGCTTAGGGCCTCACTAAATTGCTGAGGTTGGATTTGAACTTGTGATCCTCTCTGCCTTAGCCTCTCACTAGGATTACAGGCTTAAGACACTACACCTTTTTACAACATTTTAAAAACATTTTTAAAATTACAATCCATCAAGTTAACTTTCTGATTCACTAATATGTCAAAATATCACAGACTGAAAAACATGGTTAGATGACCCTTAATATGTATAAAAACCCAGATGCTTTAACCCTATGAAGAAATGATGGCAATTAATGCATTATGAATGGTACAACCATTTTTTGGGGGGGAGTACTGTATATCGTTAGGCACAAATGGTCACATAGTTTTTAATTTATCTATTGTGATGCTGATTTGAAGGACCCTTAGTTTAAAATGATTACTCTCTTAGTAATACTCAGATCCTGCTTACAGGCAAAAGCTTGGTGTGTGGTCATGATATAATTTGTCACTGTACATATCCAAATCTGCAACACAATTTACAAAAGAAAATCATAGTAATCACTCAGACTGGGAGCAGAATTATTTTCTTTTCCTCTGAAAATTAATCACTGGTGTGGTGTATGTGATAATTCTCTATTGACAAGAATGTGATTGACTGCTTAAATCTATTTATTCCCAGGGTCTGCTGTGTCAGAAGGTGCTATTCTCCAGGGGATGGGTACTAGCTTATAGTGATGGGGGCCCCCTACTGGATTTACAAACATCCTAGTAACACCAAGACTTCTTTTTCAGGATTCTTTTTTTTTTTTGGGTGCTGGGGATCGAACCCAAGGCTTTGTGCTTGCAAGGCAAGCACTCTACCAACTGAGCTATCTCCCCAGCCCCCAGGACTCTTTTGGGTAATAATATTTCCTTCATTCCCAAGACATTTCCCCCATCCCACTGGCCCCATTTCAATACAGCATAAATTGAGCACAGAATTCACATGGGGCTGTAGCAGGCAGCTTCTGAACTGGATCCCAATGAAGCACATCTTCCTTTGAGTGTGGGTCATATTAGTAACTTGCTTCTAATGAACGGAATATGACAGAAGTGATGGGATGTCCTTCTGAGATTAGGTTACAAAAGACTGTGACTTCTCTCTTGATCACAGGTTGTCTCTGGTACCTCTGGCTTGATTGTTCTGAATGAGGTCAGCTGACAGCTACTACATTGTCTGCTCCCCCATGGAGAGTTACACATGGTAAGGAACTGAGAGCAGCTCCTGGCCATCAACCCGTGAGAAAGGGAAGCTCTCAGAGGAAGCAAGGCCCTTGGTGCAACAGTTTATGAGAAGCAGAATCTTGCCAAGAACCATGTGAGTGAACTTGGGAGCAGATCCTTCTTCCCCTGTGGAGCCTTCAGATGAGACTGTAACCCTGATCAACATCTTCTTTTTTTTTTTTTTTTTTTTTTTGCACAGTGCTGGGGATTGAACCCAGGGCCTTGTGTTTGCAAGGCAAACACTCTACCAACTGAGCTATATCCCCAGCCCTCCTGATCATCATTTTGATGGTAGTCCTGTGAGAGACTCTAATTCCTGAGCTTCAGAAAAGGAGAAAATAGTGGGGTTTTTTTGAGTCATCAAATTTTAGAATCATTTCTTTTTAACAATGCTTGTAATTAGTGCATTATATTTATACATAATAGTGAGGTTCATTTGTCATAATCATACATGCATGGAATATAATTTGCTCCACTTTAGCCACCAGTGCTTCCTCTTTCCCTCTGCTCCTCGCTCCTGCTGTTCCCCTTCCTCTACTGTCTTCCTTCTAATTATTATTATTATTTATTTTTTAAAGTTGGTGCTTTACGCACACACACGCATATGTGTGTGTGTATATGTACACATAAAATAAATGTGGTATATGTGCCCAATGGAGTTTTATTCAGCCATAAAAAATGAAATTATGGCATTTTCTGGTAAATGGATAAATCTGGAGAACATCAAGTTAAGTGAAATAAGTCAGACTCAGAAAGTAAAGGGTTGAAAGTTTCTCTCATATGCAGAAGCTAGAGAAAAATAAGATGAGAAAGAGAAGGGGGGAGTCCCATGAAAATACAAGGGAGATCAGCATGGAGGAGGGACAGAAAAAGGGAGAACTATAGAATGAAATTGACCAAATTGTGCTATATACATGGAATCATTTCTTATGCAGCAGTAGATAGCTAATTCAGGGACCAAGGCTGACTCTATTTTTTCTATTATAAGTGCATTATAGTTATACATAATAGTTGGATTAATTTTGAAAAAAATCATACATTCATGGAATTTAATTTAATCCATTTCAGTCCCTGGTTTCCTCCCTGTCCTTCCCTGCCTGCCTCCCCCTATTCTACTTCCTCTACTGATCTTCCTTTCACTTATTTATTATTTATTTTAATTGGTGCTTTATAGATATGCATAAAGATGGAATTCACTGTGGCATATTTAAACATGCACATAGCATGATTTTGTCAAGTTAATTCATCATTTCCTCCCCTTTCCCATTCCTCTTCCCTCCCTCTCAATCCCCTTCTTTTACTCCACTGATCTTTATTCTATCTTTATGCTATCCAACCCCCCTTTTTCTCTTATTTTGCTCTAGCTTCTGCATGAAAGAAAATATTTGACCTTTGATTTTCTGAGTCTGGCTTATTTCACTCAGCATGATGTTCCCCAGTTTCATTCATTTACCAGTAAATACCATAATTTCTTCTTTATGGCTGAGTAAAATGTCATTGTGTATATATACCACATTTTCTTAATCCATTCATCTAATGACGGGCATCTGGGCTGGTTCCATAACTTGGCTATTGTGAATTGTGCTGCTATAAACATTGATGCGGCAGCATTGCTATAATATGCTGATTTAAGTTCTTTTGTATAAATACTGAGGGGTGGGATAGCTGGGTCATATGGTGTTTCCATTCCTAGTTTTATGAGGCATCTCCATACTGCTTTCCAGAGTGGTTGCTCTAATTTGCAGTCCCACCAGCAATGTGAGTGTACCTTTTCCCCCACATCCTTGCCAGCATTTATTATTGTTTATATTCTTGATGAATGCCATTCTGAATGGAGTGAGATGAAATCTTAGTGCAGTTTTGAATTTGCATTTCCCTGATTGCTAGAGATGTTGCACATTTTTTGTTGCTGGCTCACTAATTTTGACAGATTTTCAAAAGCTCCAGAAGTTTCCTGTTTGAATTTTGTTTAATAAGCCTCAGTAAGGACTTTGTACTGAGCCTGCCTGTTCAGCCTGTTAGACCTTGTGTTTCCAGGGGAGTACTCCTGGAAGCTTCTGATGCTGCTTATTCTGTATCCTATGAAAGGTCTTTATGCGAATGAGCATTTTATAAGTTAAATATACTTTCCAGAGTAACATTTATTTTTGTTATTATTTTTGTTATTATTTTGTTCATTAACATGAACATATTCTCCTTATAAAATATGAGCACTCTTTATATAAGTACTCTTTGTCCTCTTTTAAAAATTTTTTTTAGTTGTAGGTGGACATAACACCTTTATTTTATTTTTATGTGGTGCTGAAGATCAAACCCAGTGCCTCACATATGCTAGGCGAGTGCTCTACCCCTGAACCACAACCCCCGCCCTCTTTGTCTTCTTTGTAACCTAATCTAGGTCCCTCTCCTTCTCACCTCTCCTTTCCTTCTAATATGAATTTGGGATAAATCTTTGCATATCTGAAACAAATTATATAAACATGCATGTGTTTATTTTTACAAAATGATACTCTCTTGCCATATCATTCACTTTTTTTGCCCTTTGCTTTTTTCTTATCCCGTTTCGAAATCCCTGTGGACACATGTGGATCTGGTTCATTCATAGCTATAAAATGAAAACACCACATTTTACTTTCTATTTTCCTACTGATGGCCTTTAGGATGTTTCCAGATATTTATCATCTACACAATGCTGTGGTGAACATAAATTATCTATCTATGCCAGAGTATATTTTCTAGGTTAGACACCTAACAGAGGAAATGCTGGGTCATATAATATGTACATTTTTAAGTCTTAGAGGCGCTGCCAAATGCTTGCCAAAATGGCTGTGCCAATTTACACTTCCTGAAGCAATGAAAGTGCCTGTTAGCCTTAAACCTTGCCAGAATGTCATATTTTCCAGCCTAGTAGGTGAAAAATTGTTTCTTGTTGTTTTAGTTTGTATTTCCCTGGTTATGCAGATCTTTTCATATATTTATTGGCAGGTCCTCTCCCTTTTTATAGAGCTCCTATGAGAGGAGTTTTGTGTGTATGTGTGGGGGTGGGGGCAGGGCGCGGATTTGAGCCTTGGCGCCTATGGCTGGTTGCGGGGAGTCGCATACCAGTTCTGAGAACATCAGCTGCCCAGTGCTGATAGCTCTAGGAGAGCTTGAGAGAAATTGAGATCACATTCAGCCTCTCCCACTGGGGTGATGAAGAATCACAGATTTCAGCAAGGTCATTAATCCAGAGAGAGCCACTGGGGTTAACCAATACCCAAACTGCTTGCCTCTTCACAATGCCACCATGTGAAGATCAAAACAAGGGGCTAGGATGTTGGCTTGACTAATTGCCTCTGATCAATATGAAAAATAGGATAGGTAGAGGGCTGGAATTCAGGGGTTCCCCAGGTGAAAGATAGTATGGAAGACTATTGGATACCTAAAAGGCAGGACTAAGAAGGACACAGACCCTCAGGAATTAAAGCTGGGGGGCATCTCACAGAAAGGCAAGAGAAATTAGGATTGTATGATGGAGGAGGGAAGTCTCCCAGCTAGTTGCAAAAATAAAGACTCTTTCTGAGCCTCAAATTTTCTTCTTTGCCAAATATATATGTTTATACATTTTAAAAAGTTTCTCATCTCTTTGGCTCTTTTCTACTCAGTATAGATAATGATGGATAAACTTGCTGTATAGATCATAGGTTACAGCATTGTGATGGAATTAAAAGAGGAACAGATCTGATCCCAAAAGATCTTTATCTTGGAGCTGGATGTAGAAACTGAGGAGACTTTGGGAAGTGTGCGTACATTTCTGTTGTAAGGGGGAAAATCACATTATTTTAGGTAACAGAATTTTTGGAAGAATATATATATAGGAAGACGGGCCCTAAGAAATGAAACTGCTTTGTGGGAAGGGATACCATCCAACATTCATTCCTAACAACATGCATGATTACTTCTGGGCAATTCCCAAGGTGTGTGCAATCTTGGTGGAACGATAAATCCAGGATCTGGCAGAACGCCTACTATAGAAGCTAAAGAGGCCCCTGAAGGCGCCATCTGCCAGATTCTTCCTCTAATCTCTGCAATAGAGCCAAGGTGCCAGCATGTTGCCTAAAGTATGTGAGGGTGACTCACTCTTCTGGAACTTTTAATCCTTTAATCCTAAACGGAGTGAAGCAAGTCTATTCATTCCAGAGGCAGTGCTGGGAAAGATTCTCAAGTTCCTCCAGCCACAGAGACTCTCTGGAGCACTCTGATTCCATTTTGTTCCACTGGATGAATGTATTACAATTTATTTTTCTCTTTCAACAACTGGGGCTATCTCAAATACTGATGCTAGGAGCATTCTTGCACTTCTCTTTTGGTGAACATGTTTACATAATTCTCTTGGGCATGTACCGGGGAGTAAAATTGCTGGCTTATATTTGTAAAAGAAATAACAATATACATATTTGATTTATTAAAATGTAATGTTAACTGGCATTTTGCCTACTTTCCAGACAATGCAGGGACCCTACAACATTCCACCCCCCGACCTATATGCCATTATAGTCAGGCATATTAAGCCTCATAAGACATTATTATTGTTTTACTGTATGGTCAGTATTGATTTAGAACTGCCCACATATTTATGGTTTCACTTGCTCTTTATTCCTTCCTGCACAAACTTCTATCCGGTATCATTTTTCTTCTGCTTGAATAGCATCTTTTAGTATTTCCTTTAAGGAAATTCTGCTGGTGATGAATTACATTGATCTTTTTTCTGAAAATATTATTTCATCTTCTTTCTGAGCCACATCCCCAGTCCTTTTTATTTATTTTGAGACAAGGTCTCACTAAGTTGCTTAGGGCTTCATCTTCATTTTTTAAAGTTATTTTCATTGAATATAAAACTTGGGATAGGCAGTTATTTTTTTATCAGCACTTTGACTCAAATAAGTAGAATTTTTATATGTCAATAACAAAAGAAAACCTAGGCACTGGTAATCCCAGCAACTTGGGAGGCTAAGGCAGGAGGATTTCAAGTTCAAGGCTAGCCTTGGTCAGTTAGCAAGGCCCTGTCTCAAAAAAAAAAAAAAAAAACCAGAAAGAGTTGGGATGTGGCTCAGTGGTTAAGTGCCCCTGGGTTCAATCCACAGTAGCAGAAAAAAAAAGTACAACAAAATATTTGATGTGTTAGGAATGACCCCCCCACACACCTTTTTAAAAACTTCATGGGATGCATTAGTCATCTAGAATCTATAGATCAAGGCATTTCATCTTAGCCATATATGCCCCTACTAATTCTTTCTCTTCTTCCTGGAAATCCAATAAACATATATTAAATTTATCACATCATATCCTGTGTTAACTTCTCTTTGGAATTTTTTTTTATCTGTATACTAAATTCTGGATGATGTTTTCTGAACCATCTTCCAATTGATTCATTCATCTCTGTGTCATCAACCATTAAACCTATCCATTGAGTTTAGCAGTTTTGCTTACTAAGTATGTTTTGTTTCTACAAGTTCTGTTTTGTTCTCTTCTAAACATTTTGGGTCACCCTTTTAAACAAAATTATCTTTTCATTTTAGAACAGTTTTAGATTTGTAAAAAAGTTGCAAAGCTAGTGCAGAGAGTTCTGTATTCTGCTTTCAGTAGGGCCTATTGTTAACATTTTATATCTCTATGATATATTTGTTGCTATTAAATGAACCAATGTCCATATTATTAACTAAACTCCTTACTTTTTCACTTATAGTTAGTTCCCCCAGTGTCTTTTTTCTGTTCCAGGATCCAGTCACAAGTAGTCATCATCATGTCTTTTTTTTTTGTCCTGGGGATTGGACCTGGAATCCTCTACCACTGAACTGTTTCTAGCCCTTTTTAAAAAAATTATTTTGAGTCAGGGTCTCTCTAAGTTGCTGAGGCAGGCCTCAAACTTGTGATATTCCTGCCTCAGCCACCCAAGGCACTCAGTTTACAAGTATGCACCACCACATCTGGCTTCATCATGTCTTCTCTGGACTGTGACAACTTCTCAGTCTCTAATAATATTTTTCTTGGTGCCTTTGACCATTTCGAGGGGTACTGTTAATGTATTTTGTAGAATACTCCCGACTGGGATCTGTCTGATGTTTTTCACCTGATGATATTGGAGTTCTTGGTCTTGCAAAAGAAAGTTACAAAGGTGAGGTGTCTCTCATTACACCTTGCCAACAGTACATGCCATCAATGAAACTAATCACTGATAATGTTGACCTTGATCATCTGGCCAAGGTAGTGATTGCCAGGTTTCTCCACCAAAAAGCTACTTTTTCTCCCCTTTCAGTACTACACTTTTTGGAAGTGAAACTCTAAGCAAACCCACACTTAAGGAATAGGAGTTAAACTTTGTCTCCTTGAGTCTTGAGTGGGAGTATCTACACAAACTATGTGAAAATCTTCTACATGGGAGATTTGTCTGTTTCCCCACATTAACATTTTAAAAAACATGTTAACATCAATATAGACTCATGAATATTTATTTTACACTTTAGGTTATAATTTAATACTTTATTAGTTATTTGTTTTCCCCTTGCCCAAATTGTTCCATTGACCATTGGTAGCTACCTCAGGTTGGCCCCTTTGTTTCTTTGATAAACCCTCATCATTGAACTTTTAAAAATTTTTTTTTTGGCAGAACTGGGGATCAAACCCAGGGCCTCACACATGTGAGGTGAGCCCTGTACCACTGAGCTATATCCCTGGTGCCCCTTCAGTTTGTTTTTGGCACTCTCCTTTGCTTTCTGGTGCTTCAACATGCTCCATTACTCACCTTGTATTTTTCGTACCCTAGTCCTGGAATCAACTATTTCTCCAACAATCACTGGTTCCTTTAATTATCTTGCAGACATTTTAAATCATGTCTTTTGCTTTTTAAAAATAAACACTTTTCAATCAATCTCTCTGAATTTTTGGCATTTTGTTTCTGCAGTCTGTTGTTTCAACTGGTTTCTACTCATGGTGCCTTGTTCTCCTATGTTCGGTTATTTTTTAACTTTATACTGGTCACTGTACTAGAAAAATTATTTTGGAGATTCCTAAGATGGAGCTACTTCCCTCCCACAATGTTTGGTATTTGGTTTTTCTTGTTCGAGTACTCTTACCCTGGGACCACTTTAAATTAGGTACATAATTCTAATTTCCTTGAACTACCCAGACAAAGTGAATCTGAGCTGCAAATTCATGCAAAGGCCAGATTCACGGGCACAAGATTTTTTTTTCTTTTCCTTTTTTTTCCTGCTCTAAATATCACCCAGACAGTGGGATCCTAATATAACATGGGGAAGGTTTTCTATTTCTCGAACTTGGGCAAGCCATGACATTATTTTATGTCCAAATTTCCTCCATTAATCCACTACATTTGACGCACAAATGTTCCTTATTACCAAATTGTCTCAGGCTGAAAGTGGTTTTGTGCTTTGAAACTCTATTTCTTTCTAAAGTCTCATACTTTCTCTTAGATTTTGACCTGGTGTTTACTTACCTTTTCATTAGTCTTTCAATAATCTTAGGATTTAAAATTTTTATATCCACATATTTTGTTGTTATCAGTGGAATGGTTGGTATAAATAATACATACCATCTTCTCTGGAAATAGTTTTTTCAATCTAAGGATACCATCTTTCTTCAGTTACGAAAAATTTTTTAGATATTATCTCCTTAAATATTGCTACTTCCTAGTTCTTCCTAGTTTTTCTTACTGGGACTTTCATTAAGCATGTTTTGGTGCCTCTAAATCTATTCCCCTAGATCTTAATTAATTTTTCCTATTTTAAATCTCTTGATCACTGTGCTGCCTCTGACTTCCCTAGCTCAATCTTCTAAATCATGAATTCAGTCTTTGGACCCATTCTCTTATTTGTCTCATTTTGTTGGGCATTTGTCAGTTTATTCTCAATGTACACCCTATTTTGCCTTGTAATGTAAGGGAAGGAACTACATATCCCATGATCCCTTCTGGAGGTGGTCATGTAGCCTCTGTGCCCCTCTCTCTTCTGCCAAATAGCAGTACCTTCTATGGCCCCAGTTCCTACTGTGGTTCTAGCTCTTATCAGATGGCTCAAAATGCTGGGTTCTAGTAATTTCTGGGATGCCTCATCATCCCTCCCTGACTTCAGCTTCTCTCTCTCTGGGTAATAAATTCCTTTTTAAAGTTCCCTGTTTTGGAAATTTTTAGAGATGTTTCTTTCTTTTTTTTTTTTCCAACAAGGTCACTCTTATTTATTTAACTATAAGAAATTACTCTTTATTAATTAAATCACTAGGAATTTTTAGCACAAAATTTAACATTTTAATGACCACCACATCCTGGGCTCTAGGACTTGCTCTGCCTTTCCCAATCCTTAGTGGGTTTTAGAGGGAAAGACATCATAAACAGAGACCAAGTCAGATGGTTGCAGGTCCTCCTTTCCCAGTCATTGGACAAGCTGCTCAATTCTTGCCAGAGAAGGAAAGAGCCAGTTCCTCATAAAAATCTAATAAAGAATTTGACATTATATTATAAGATCTCTCTTAACAACTTAGATTTATCAACAATTTTGGTCCAAACTCATTACTGCTTCTTCTTCTTTTTTTTTTTTTTTTTTTTTTGGCGGTATTGGGGATTGAACTCAGGGCCTTGTGCTTGCAAGGCAAGCACTCTACCAGCTGAGCTATCTCCCCAGTCCATCTTCTTTTCTTTTTTTAATGAGAGATGTTTCTTTTCCTGAGTGAACCCTGACTGAGACACCATCTAAAAATTATCTCAGTGGTTTGATTCTTAACCACCTGCTTTCGTTTGCTGATTTTAAATGCATTTATTTAAAAATTCTTCCCCGATTGCACTTTTATTCCTAGTTTTCTTTGGTGTGACTCCTCATACATATTGGGTTTGCTGTCTTTCTTTTATGGTGTTGGGTTTCATTATGACCTTTGTAATTTTGTTGTTGCTGTTGAGTTCTCATCTTACACGGAAGCTTTTTTTCCTTTCCCACTCACTCTCCCTGGAAAATTGTTTCATGATTGCTTCATCCTAGTGTCCTGAGGACACAATTTAGTGGCTCAGGGGCATATCACAGTTCTAAACCAGAAATTCCAATGAAATGTGGCTGCTGTGCAAAAATTTCTGTTTTTCACTCTTATCACAGGCAAGAAGTTTATTTCTAGCTGTACTTACAAGCAGATGGGGAGTAACTTTTCAGCCTTCAAATATAGCTGGTGGAGCATAAGCTCAGTGCATTAGTTTTCCCATTGTGAATGGGGATATAGTGGTTCCTCTTTCCTTGGTTGGAGCTGAAATCCCAGACTTTACTCTTTGTGTCAGGACCTGGGCTCTATGTGGTAAGATTCCACCTACTGTTTGGAGTTTCTACTTAGTTTTTGGCCCATAATTATAAAAAAATCATATCCCTAAATATCTTCTGAAACAGTCTATCATTTTACATTTTTGAAACAGAGTGAAAAAAGTTCAGCATAGATTCACACTGACTCAACACAATATTTAAACCAGAATATTGCCTAAAATCTTGCTACTCAAAGTGTGGGGTCTGTGGAGTTTGTTTTAAATGCAGAAAATACTGTTTAACAAAATCCCCAGATAATTTGTGTAAATATTAAAATGTGGGGAACCCTATTCTGAGTGTCCATTAGTTTCTGTATCATAATCCTGAACATAATAAGACCCTTAGAAAGCTTTTGTTTCCCTTCTTCCTTCTCCTATCTCTTCTATGTTGATATGTCTTAAATTTTAGTTATAGTTTGATATTCTTAAAGACTATGATTTTTTATCAGCAATAGTAATTTAAATTTACTGTATGTGTTATTGATTTCTTTGCTCTCCATTTCTTTTTGCACCCCACAATTTCTTTTAGTTTTATTTTTCTTTAGTTCAAGTTCCCTTGGAGCATCTGGTATGATAAAATTTCTGAGTCCTTGTAATTTTGCCATTATTCTTGAAGGACAATATTAATGGATACAGAATTTGAAGTTCAAAGATATTCCCCTCAGTACTTTACTGATATTACTCTATTAGCTTCTTGTATCCATAACAACCCAAACAGAAAACAATCCCTTTTATTATGAAAAATTCAAATCAAACAGCAAAATAGAGGGAATAAAATAATGAACCTTCAAGTGTCCCTCACTTGACTTCTGTAATTGTCAATATTTTTGCATCTGTCTTGCTGATGGGAAATCTCAGGACAATGTCATTTTCATTTTTTCCCCATGTCCTTTTGCTTTTAGAAGAGCTTTTAGATAGCTCTTCATCCTTTTTGTTCTGAAATTTTACCAGGGTACCTAGAAGTAGGTTTAAAAAAATTCTTGCTTAGCTCTCAGTGGTCTCTGTCAATCTAAGGACTTGTATTTTGGTCTAGTTCTGGGAATTTATTGACTATTATTTTTTTTCAAATATTTAAAGTTTTTCCTTCTGGAAATCCTTTTAGAGGAATCTTTTAACTACTGAATCTTTTCTTTATGTATATTTATCTTTATTATTCTCATTTCTTTATCTCTTTGTACTGTGTCCTGGGAAATTTTCTCAAAGTAACATTTTGGCTTCTTAAATTTTCATTCAGCTGTGTATAATCTGCTATTCACCCAAACCCATTTTTTTTTTTTTTGTTCCTAAGTTTTTGATACTGCATGGTTACAGTGTTTGAGTAATTATCTTCTCCAGGAAAATTCTCCTGGTTACATCTTTAGTGGAGATGGTTTTCCAGTGGGCCTAACTGATAGAACAGTTGGCCACAAAGAAACATTGTGGCTGCAGGGTGAACCTGGCCCTCCTGCTGGTGAGAGTCACCATCTTTCTTAGGTGAGATCTTAGTTGTAGCTGACAGAACACACCAGCTACTTTACACAGAAAAGGCACTTTATTTCTACTTCTTATAGATGACAGGAGTTAAGCACTTAAAGTGCACCACTACAATTATACACCTTAATTAACTTTAAAAAATATTTTTAGGTGTAGATGGACACAATACCTTTATTTCATTTACTTATTTTTATGTGGTGCTGAGGATCGAACCCAGTGCCTCACATGTGTTAGGCAAGCGCTCTACCACTGAGCCACAACCCCAGCCCCCTTAATTAACTTTTACATACATATACCCTTCTATAATCAACACTGAGATCAAGTATAGATTATCTCCAGCCTTCCAGAAATACTTTGTGCCTCTTTCCTGTCAGTATGCATCCCTTCCACCCACTAGATGTAACCATTTCCTCTGATTTCTTTCAGCACTGATTAGTTTTCCTGTTTTTTGAACATTATGTACGTGGAATTATACCATGTGTATGTGTCTGACTTCCTTCCCTGAAACAATGACTATGAGATTCCTCCTTATTGAGCCATAAATTGTCCTTTGGTTTGCAGTGTAACATTCTCTTGGATGAATAGATCACAACTTATATATCCATTCTCCTACTGATAGGTGTTTGTTTTTTCCTATTTTTTAATTATACTGAATAAAACTGAAAATTTTTGTTTCTGTCTTTTGGTATATATGTGTATTTATTTCTCTTTGGTACAAACCTAGGAAAGTGTTGGGTCCTAGAGTAGGCATATGTTTAGTATATGCAGTCAAACAATTTTTCATGTGGTTGCACCAAGTTATACTTCTATCAGCAATGTATAAGTTCCAGTTGCTTCACATCCTTGCCAATACCTAGTAATATGAGTCTTTCTATTTTTAGCCATTCTGAAGGATTTGGAGTTGTGTCTCTTGGTTTTAATTTGCATTTACCTGATGTGTAATGGTGTTGATCACTGTGACAAATTAGATTTTCCAAAGAAAGTGTCAAAATCTCATCCCACATGGTCTTGTAATGTAACTTTGATAGTCTCCCATCAAGAGGTGAAGTCTGTGTCCTCTACATGAATCTTATGACTTGTGGAAGTGGGAATATGTGATTTCTGAGACTAGGTCATGAAAGGCATTACTCAGTTTTTTAAGATACCTCTTAGAGCATTGAACTTTCATATAAGTAGTTACTAACCTGAGATCACCAGAACAGGCCCAAACCAGATGGTACAAGGAGACCATGTGGAGAGGCCCTGGGACTATGTGAGAAGAGAAAGATTCCTACCCAACCCCCAGCTCTGCCTCAGTCACCACTGGTTCAGCTCTAACCACCATTTCACCACAACTACATAAAACACTCTAAGCCAGAACCTCCTAGCCAAGGCATTCCTTAAGTCTTTTTTTTTTTCTTAAGTCTTGATTGTTGTTTTCAGTCAATTGTTCTCAACTGGGAGATTTTGCCTCCAGGGGACATTTGGCAATGCATGTAGACATTATTTTTTGGTTGTCATAACTTGAAGCAGAGCTGCTATTAGCATGTAGTTGGTAGAGACAGGGACGCTTCTAAACATCCCACAGGACACAGGATAGCCACACACAACAAAGACTTATCTGGTCCAAAATGTCTATCATGGTGAGGTTGAGAAACCCTACTTTAATTCACAGACTCCACTTAATTTTAGGGTGATTGTTGCAATAGTAGTAGAACAAGCATGCAGGCAGAGAGGGAGTTTATTAAAGAAATTAGAAAGTTTGAAGATCTCTGAGAGGGTCAGAGTGGTAGGCTTCATGACTACTCAGTGAGCAGTAATCCTCAAACCACACCCAAGTGGTCAGTGAACATCACTGAACATGAACTCACAGGTTGTACTGATGATGTTAAGAACAGGGTTCCAGAACCTCTGAATGCTGGATGCTGATGCCACTTTCACCAGAAAGTGGATTCTACATATTTCCTGCTTTTTCACATTGCTCACTTTCGAATCAGTCTGACTTTGGGTTATCTGATGGATGAGCTCTAGGTCATATGAGAACTATCTGCAAAGGAAGCTGAGAAAGCGAGTTTTCTGGCTTCTATCAGGGAGGTAGGACTAAGAAAGGAAGGGTGTTCCAAAGATGTTGGGAAGCCAGAAACCTTGACAGAATTCCCTGGAAAGATGTCATAAACATAATTTATGATGACCACAGAATAACACATGTGATGACTTTAACACAACCAATTTTTTTATGAACACATTTGGATTATGTTTTAAAAACATAGAAGTTAAAATAATGCTATGGTACTATGAATTTTGGGCTAGAAATATTACTTTAGAAATTATAATCCTAAAGAAATAACTATTCTCAAGTCTATCATGCAAAGGTATTAATTGCTTTATTAATTATAATTACTGAAAACTGGAAATAGTTCAAGCATATAAAACCATGGAATGACTAATTCTGGATATGATAACAAACTTCTAAGATTCCCCAGGATAGTAGTAACTTCAAATATTAGGTCAAATTGTCTTAGTCTGTCATCAGTTTATAATTGGTCAGACCATGTTTCCAGTCTACCTTGAAAAATGTGGTCACTGTGAAATTGGTACTTGCATAATGCAAAGGGTTATAAGTACCTTTTTTTTTGCTTTTGATTTGTAAAGTTGTTTAGAATAGAAAAATTAAAGGAAATGTCCTTTTCATTTTAATGTTTATATTAACCTCACAGCATGTGAAGAGTTTGCCCAATAGGTGGCAGTACTGGATAAGAGCAGATGGAAACTTTTCGAAACTGCCTTCAAGCAGTGTTTCTCAAACTTTAGTGGACATCACAATGACCTTGTTAAAATAAGCTTCCTGGGCCCTACCCTCAGAGTTTCTGATTTAGTAAGTGTCTTAGTCTCTTAGTGCTGCTATAACAAAATACCTGACACTGGTTAATTTATAAAGAAGAGAAATATATTTCTCACAGTTCTGGAATACAGGCTGGGAAATTCAAGATCAAGGTGCTGACAGGTTCAGTGTCTGGTGGGGGCCTATTCCATTGATGGCATCTTCTCACAGCAGCATCCTCACATGGCAGAAGACTGAGGGGTAAAAAGGGTCTAAGCTAGTTCCCTCCTTTTTTAATGCACTAATTCTAATCACCTCCTAAAGGCCCCAACTCTTAATACCACCATAATGGGGATTAAGATTCCACATAAATTTTCTAGGGATGGGGCCTGAGAATTTGCATTTCTAATAATTTTCTAGATGAAACTGATGCTGCTGGTGGAGATCTGCACTTGAGAGTCACAACCTTTTCATACAATGAGCTCATTCTTCTTTCCTGTTTCATGGCATTCTCTAGGCCTACCTCACTGCCAAGTTCATCCTATGTTAATGGAGGAATTGCAGTCACTCAGGGGTGCCCTACAGACACATGTTTCTTCTTGGTCCACTTGACCCTCTATAGCCTATTTTTCATTTGGAGGGAACAAATGGCAGGATGGAGGGAATGCCCTTCATCTACTGTTTCTTGGAGGCACCAACAGATCTCACAATAGGGTCCTACTCTGGCCAATACGGTAAATAATAGTATCCCTGGTTCCTACCTGGTATACCCTTTGTCCACTCTGGGGTACCTCTTGTCTCTCTGCCAGCATCTTGGGGTCCTGTCCACTCTACCCTTCCCTCCTCTCTGTGAACACTGATCTTACCCTGAACTTAAGTCCTTGGTTAGCTCATTTCTTGGCTTTGTATGTTTTGTGTTCTAACTACTGAATAAAGAGCTCATCCCCAACTTAAAAAAATTCAAGCAAAATTTAATGCTGGATTTTTATTTCTTTTTAAATTATTCATGTGTGCCTTGATTTTTTTCCCCACATTTTATTTTGTTGGTATAACACTGGATTTTTAAAAAACTCTCTCCTCAAACTTTCAACTTTTCTCCTATCTGCATTCTCTCTATTGAACTTGACCTTGCTTCCTACTTCACTAGGATGAATGACTTGTTTATGCTCCTGGCCAAGAACAGTCCCTCTGCCTGTACACTAGATTCCATCCCCTCTCAAGGACATGACTGTGGTAATCCTTCCCTTTCTACTGCATCACTGATTTTCTCCTATTACTGGGCCATTCCCATCAGCACACACATCTGCTGTTGTTTCTTCTATATTAAATACTTATAATCATTGTTTCTGTTCACTGTTTCCAATTTCTCTGCTTCTAGTCTCCCATGTAACCACCTAATCAGGTTTTGTTTCCATCTGTCTACTAAAACTGTCTTAGTTGCAGAAGATCCCCACATTTCTTTCAGAACACATATCCATTCTGTCAGCAAACCTTTCTGACTCCATCTTCAAATTGTAAACAGAATTTAACCATTTGCCTTGACCTTCCTCTGACTGCTACCTTGTTGATCCAGATCACCATCCTCTTACTTGCATGATTGAAATAGCCTCTCAGCTGGTCTCTTTGCTCCCATCCTTGCCCTCCTGCAGTTGTTTCTCAACACAGCAGTCAATTATTGTGTTAAAACAGGTCAAATTATTGTCATTCCTTTGTTCAATCCATACCCTTTATTTGCTTCAGAATAATACCCAAGTCCCTATTATTATTGTTATTTGGTACTGGAGATTGAATACTGGGGGTGCCCTACCACTGAGCTACATCCCCAGCCCTTTTTATTTATTTAATTTGAGACAGGGTCTGGCTAAATTGCTGAGGCTAGCCTTGAACTTGCAATCCTCCTGCCTCAGACTCCCAAGTAACTGGGGTTACAGGTGTGCACTACCACACCCAACCCAAGTCCTTATTAAGACCTACAAGACTCCATATGGTCAGCCTCCATGGAATTCTGATCTCTTCTAGTAATGTGTCTGGCACAGTTTTATCGCAAGGTCTTTGCACTCTGGCTTCTCATTACTTTGACTTCTCTTCCCTAGATATTTGTTTACATGGATCACTCTTTTACTTTCTGCAGATGTTTTTTTTTTCCCCCTTGAAAACCACCTTCTTGGAAGACTTGGAACAAAGCGGGTTACCACCATAATGCGAGTGGGCCTCATTCTGTCAGTTGAAGGCCTTGAGGACAAAAAGACTGAGGTCCTCCGAGGAAGAAGGAATCATGCTACAGACTGCTTTCAAGCCTGCGCTGAAACATTAACTCTTCCCTGGGTCTCCAGGCTGCCAGCCTGCCATGCAGATTTCAGATATGCCAGCACCACAATCATGTGAGACAATTCCTTACCCCAACCTCTCTCTCTTTCTCTCCCCACTTCTCTATCTTTTTCTCTCTCTCATTCTCTCTCTCTCTCTCTCTACTCTATTTCTTTGGAGAATTCTTACAAATACATATTCTGGTTCCCTGGCCAATGTATCTAGAATTTTAATACCTCCGCCAGAGGCAGAGTCAGGGTGAGCTGAGATGCTGAGGAGCTTGGTGTTTTGTTGTATTTTGCATGAGAAGTTTACTTTAGAGTAGTATTTTTGGCAATCAGGCAATTAACAAATATTCGTTAAACATTCACTATGTGTTTTAGAGAAAAAAGTCTTTATTTAAAGCGTTTTACAGGCCCCTTCCTAGGCATTAGGTTAAGTGAAAATGGTTCCCTGACCTCAATGAACTGCCACTCTAAACAGGAACACAAAAGCTATACCAATGATCTAGATAACAAAGACAGTAGTAATATTGGACACAGCTCCACAAAGCAAGCATAGCATCTGCTTCTCTGGGAAGTAGTGAGTGGTGTGGGATGTGCAGTCATCTGTGGTCGGATGCCAGCAATGTGGGCAGGAGACACCTTATGTGAAGACATGGTTTAGACCTACCTTACTCAGGGCAGCTAGAAGGCCCAGCTACATGGAGGGAGGTTTTCTTTTAGTGAGTACCCTGAATTAATTTCAAAAAGTAGCTGGGGCAAAACTGAAGTTATTTAGGAATAAAGCCTGGAGGGACTGTGCCCAGATGGTCCCCAGTGTTCATATTTTGTGAGACACATCTACTGTCTTGGGAACAGTAGAGTCTTGGGGAATCTCAACAGTACCAGAGGTCTCATCCTATATCCTCCAAAGACAATGGAGGGGCTATACCCTCCACACCCTCTCTTAAGACTGTTAGATTGTCTCCTCCACTAAAGAGTGCTACCCAACCCACCAAGTACTTTCTTCCCTTGACCATTAAACATAAGACCACCTACCCATTTTCAGGATGCCAGAGCCTGGTTTCATCCAATAAGACTCAGCCTTTCAAAACACAGCAAGCTTAATTATATCACATGTCCTCCCCCTCCCTGTGTCAAGAATTACCTTTACTAAGGTGGCTAAGGTGATAGCTGACAGAGTCCAAAATTCAAGTTTATCCTTGGACAGGACATTGTGCTGTGTGTGTGTGTGTGTGTGTGTGTGTGTGTGTATCCCCACCCCTAATGTTCTTTTCTCTCCTCCATTCTTTGATACTTCCTTTGGCATTCTGCATTCTCCCATGGATTTCCCTGCAGCCTTTCTTGCTTCAACAAAACAGACATTGCCTGCTGTGAATTGGCCTCATGTGTTAGCCCTTCTCCAAGAACAATGATGTTTCAGAATTTGGCTCCAAAGGGAAAAATCAATTTTCCACAAGGCTAAAGCTTACGCTTAACATTCACATGGGATAAATTTTAAAAATAACAGCACCCATGCAAAAGATACAATTCAATGTTTTTTAGTATATTCACAGATGTGCACCACCTTCACAGTAGTCAAGTTTAGAACATTTGAATCATGTCAAAAAGAAACACTTTATTCTTTAGTTATCAACCTTTTATCCATCCTCCCTACCCGCATCCTTCTAAGCCTTAAGCAACCACTATCCTACTTTCTGTCTGTATTGATTTGATTGTTCTGGACATTTCCTGTAAATGGAATCATACAATATTGTCCTGTGTGTCTGTTTCCTTTCACATGGCATGATGGTTTCAAGGTTCATCTACATTGTAAGCCTGTATCAGTACTTCATTTCTTTTTATAGCCAAATAACATTCCAGGATAAGGATATACCACACTTTGTTTATCCATTTATTAATGGGTGTTTGGGTTGTTTTCACCTTTTGACTATGATGAATAATGATGTTATGAGAATTTGCATGTGAGTTTTTGTGTGTAGATGTTTTCATCTCATGACATAAATTTTAATCCTTTAAATAAAGAACTTTCTAAAATGCACTCTGATCAATTCTGTGTTCACAAAAAGACCATGGGAGAAGACATTTATTGCCTGCTTCCTGGCTTAAAGTCATTGCTGTATGACAATGACTCTTCATGCTATTTGCTGCCAGACTAAGCAAATATGTATCTTGCAATTCTGGATCAACATCTCTGCTTTTTACAATTCCCTTTCATCTAACTTTGTTATTTTCAGTGAAACTAGACAAAATTTGTCAGAATTAAGTGCAAAGCATTAGTTATTAAATATTTATTTAGTTCAATAAATATTTGTTCAATGAATGAATGGATAAATGATTGGCGTGTTTGACAATCTCTCAGGGGTTTCTTTGGTGAAACAAAGTGTATGAACTCCATGACAGTAATCTCAGTGGTTCTAAGGCCTCCTTTGCCTCTGTCAGGGAGAGCTGTGTTCCAGAGAGTCGAGGTTGCCAGGAGAGTGGCTTTCAGGAAACCACAGCATTGTACCATCTATTGTTTTGCAAAAGGAAGAATTGTAAAAAATTAAAAGGCAATTTTGGATCAGAAATCAAGAGATTAGGGTTCTTTAAGTTGTTCAATAGCTATCAGCTTGATTTTGGTAATTCAATCACTTCTTTGAGCTTCTGTTTTCTAGTTTTTAGTAAAGGAAGAGTAGACAATAAGTTAAGTAATAGTTAAGAATAGTTCTTAACTGTTCTTAAGAATTAAGAATCCAAATTCTTAATTAACATTCCAATTCTAAATTAAGAATCCAATGACATGCCCCAGATCATCACTATGGTTTCTGATTTTGAATGATGGAAATTTCAGAAACTGTAATGCCTGATTTAGGGAAAATTTGGAGTGGAGAGCCATTCACAGAGCCCTAAGTTGTATGACTTCAGGAAACTGTTCAGAAATTCTGTCCTAACTATAATATTTTAAGTTCAAAATGTGAAGTGTGTTTCCCTACCATGAGCCCAATTACAATTGTTGACTCTTGGAGGTAATTTTTACATAGTAAAACAGAACATGCAGTGTATTTTAAAATTGTAATTCCTACAATAAGCTGGTTGACCTATTCCTAAAAAAATCAAGTGATTTACTTTTAAGGGAGTATGTTTCAGAAACAACACAAATGAGTGAGAGACAGCAAAGGTGACTGAGTGGGCCCCAACTGATGCCTGGGCTTCTTTGTTCCTCATTTATCCCTTTTAGCCTTTACCACCATCCTTCCTAGTGTCCCTGGTGCTCCAAACTCAACCTTCACTCTCCTATGAGTATCTCCTCAGGCTTGAAGATCCAGTACTTACCAGATTTTACGGTACCCTTCTCCCCACTGGGCCCCCCGATGCTGCCATATTGGTCTGGCAAACCAATTGTTTTGATTAAACTAATCGGGTTTGACCAATGGCATAACTCATGTGACCTTGACCTCAGCTCACATAATGCATTCAATTCTGCAGATGGTACTCCTTGAAAGCTAGTGAGAGTCATTTCCAAGGGCGACCAGGAGAATGTAACTTATTTCAGTAAGAATAAAGAAAGGCACTGGATAAATCTAGCTCTTGTGCTTTAGAACTTGAAACAGCAAATGCAAACCACAGCATCTCTCTTCGGGGCATGGGAGTGAGGACAAGAAAACAAAGTAACTGCAGAGAAATAAGTGCTGGTGACTGGATCAATTCTTCAGTAATAGGCATTAATCAGGGCAATGTTAGAATGGAATAATGTGGAATTCAATAGAAATGTACATTACATCCATTGGGAGCCAGATGACTTCATCACAGCTAATGTTATTACAATGAATATAAAAGGAATTAATGATTCACCGTTTGGTTACTTTCCTCCCTTCCTCCAACACCTTTTCTTCAGCTTTAACAAACTGGTCTGGAGCCAACTGCGACATCAGTTTAGTAATGACTTTAAGCACCATTTACGCTGCTATCATGGCAATTTAAATTGTCACTTTCTATTAAAAGGTCTACCTCAGAATGGTTTTAAGTGAAAGCGTTCCACACTGACAGTGCAATTAAACAAGAAAAAAAAAATCCTTTCTTGGGATGTCAGTGCAAACGCATTTTAAATAGTGGTTCAGCAGCGCCTTGCTAATTTAAACTACAGTATTGCTTTCTATTAAAGAATAGAAACTGATTTGGGCTTTTCTCCCCCTCCTTATACCCTGTGACAGTTTGAATTGGCACTGTGTCCCAGTCAAAGCCCTGATGTGCCAATGGGGTCCCTGAACCTAAAGTGTACCTCTCCTGAGGCAGGCATTAAACAGAAATAATTTCCTTATGTGATGGGAAGCTTCACCTTTCACAGCATTTGCTTTTAAAATTGCCCTTTTCTGATCCAGCATGCCTTTTTCCAACTGTGGTCTCACTTGCTTATCGGGGAGAGAATTGTGAGTTTCGGGGGAACTGTTTTCTCCAGATGACAACTTCCTGATCCAAAAATGGACAATCAACTTGAGAGAAAATTATTTAGTGTGGAAAATAATTCTGAGTACAGGTGTGTGAGTCTTTCTGTCTCTCTCAGATTTCTGAGTTTAGATCTTGAGGTGGTTTCTGCATTTCCCCAACCTCTTCTTCAATTCAGCCAAGGAAAGACACCTCAGGCACTTTAGTCTTTGAATACATTTTAACACGTAAATGGTAAGGCAGCACAAATGTAGAATGTGCCAGTACAAAATAACACGTTTTATCCACCTCATTTGTCTTCTGGACTCCTGTAGCCCCAATAGTCCATAATTCCTAGGCATTTGGCTTAGATAGATTCCAGCTATCAGACAGAATAACGCAATTACATTCTTAGGTGTTGGTGCCTTAAATTAGAAGTTGAAGAATATTTGAACAGCAGGAATGGCTGGTATTTTATTTTAATGGTGTTGAAGTGTTTCCAGCCTCTTTGACAGAACCTTATGTCTGAGGCATATTAGGCTTACCCGAAGTAAACGAGGCATAACATTTAAGTTGCTTCTGTTACATTCTCAATTGATATCGTTATTGCTCTGAAGGACACCGAGACAGCATCTTGAGAAAAGTGTCCCAATGATGGGTATCGAGATGCAATTTTTTATGTCTACACAATTACATTTCTAACTTTACCATATTCCACACTTGACTGCAAGGGAAAAGATGATCGATGTAAACCAGTCCTCACAAGAATAATACATAAGCTGCTGGGATCGAAACTCATTTTATTTTACAAATTAGGCAAACTTTCTTTCAGTTCCATTTGTGTTTTCTTTGTTTCTGATAATATAACAGATGTTTGTATTTAACTCTGGAGCAACTGGAAACAGAAGTTATAGCCTGTTGATATGGGGGTCTGATGGGGGCCAGGAAAGGGTCACCTCAAAAAGAAATATTACTTCTTGAAAGGTAGAGGTGGAGGGAAGAAGAGAGACCCAGAGAAACTTTCTTTGTAACATCACATAGAGAAAGTAGTGAAATCAATAAAAATCCAGAGAGGGACATATAAAGAGGTACACACAGGGAACACAGAGCATGTTTCGTTTTTGTAGTTATTGTTTGGGCGTAAAACAGCAGAAATTTATCCTATTCCATTAGAAGTTTGAAGTCAAGGTGTCAGCAGGGCTGAAGGCTCTAGAGGAAAAGCTCTTCCTTGGCCCCCCACCCCCACAACTTCCGGTGTTTACCAGAGCTCTTGGCCTTCCTGGGTTTTGCAGCTGTAGCACTCCAGTTGTGGCCTCTGTCTGCATGTGTCCATCTTCCTTCATGTGTGTGTCCATGTCTTTGTGTCTTTCCATTTCTTATAAGGACGCCAGTTCATACTGGATTTATCACCCCCACCTGGTGTGTCCTCATTTTAACAAATTACATCTGCAAAGACTCTGTCTCCAGATAAAGTCATACCCTGAGGTTATGAGTGGCATTTTGGGGGACACTGTCTTTTTTTTTTAAAATTTGTTTTTATTGTAAACAAATGGGATACATGTTGTTTCTCTATTTGTACACGGAGTAAAGGCATACCATTTGTGTAATCATACATTTACATAGGGTAATGATGTTTGATTCATTCTGTTATTTTTTCCTTCCCCCCACCCCTCCCACCCCTCTTTTCCCTCTATACAGTCCCTCCTTCCTCCATTCTTGCCCCCCTCCCACCCCCCATTATGTGTCATCATCTGCTTATAAGTGAGATCATTCGTCCTTTGGTTTTTTGAGATTGGCTTATCTCACTTAGCATGATATTCTCCAATTTCATCCCTTTGCTTGCAAATGCCATAATTTTATCATTCTTTATGGTGGAGTAATATTCCATTGTATATATATATATGCCACAGTTTCTTTATCCATTCATCAATTGAAAGACATCTAGGTTGGTTCCACAGTCTGGCTATTGTGAATTGAGCAGCAGTGAACATTGATGTGGCTGTATCTCTGTAGTATGCTGATTTTAAGTCCTTTGGGTATAGACCAAGGAGTGGGATAGCTGGTGGGTCCATTCCAAGTTTTCTAAGGAATCTCCACATTGCTTTCAGAGTGGCTGCACTAATTTGCAACCCCACCAGCAATGTATAAATGTACCTTTTTTGGGGGACACTGTATTTTGGACATAAATTGGAATTTTCCATTTCTCTCTGGTGAATTTCATTAATTTCTTTTGACCTGTTGTCCAGTTCAGTGAGATTAAAAAAAATTACTTTGACGGATATTCCTCCAGGATTTTAGCTTTATTGATTTTATGCCTTCATTTACTTCATTTGATGAAGTAATTAATAAAAGTGTTGAATAAGTCAGGGTCAACCTGGGACATACCACTTTTGATGTCCCTCTGATTAAAGTTCTTTAATCAACTAAGAAATCACCTATATCTATCGTCATCCAGTTATATGTCTCCCTCTTGTCCAAGAGGATGCCCAGCACCTGTTGAAGCACACACACGGAATAGCACTTTCCTAATTGATCAATCTAGAAATGTTTTTACACAAATCACAATGAGATACCAATTCGAACCTGGTAGGATGGCTATAAAAAGAAAGAAAAAAAAAGAAAAGTGTGGTCAGGATGTGGAGAAATTAGAGCTCTTGTGCTTTGCTGGTGGGAATGGAAAATGATGCAGCTGCTGTGGAAAATAACTTGGCAGTTTCCCAAAAGGTTAAACATAAAGCTACCACATGACCGAGCAGTTCTGTTCCTAGGTATACATTCACAAGAATTGAAAACAGGTACTTAAACAGATATTTGTGCACTAACACAAATCCCCGTCCCCCTTTTTTTAAATTTTGAAACAGTGTCTCACTAAGTTGCTGAGGCTGACCTTAAACTTTCAATCCTCCTGCTTTGGCTTTCTGAGTCTCTGGGGATTAAGGCAAGTGCCATCATGCCCAGCTTCCCTGAATGATTTTTCATGATCACACTAAGATTACCTTATAGTATAACAACTATTTAGTAATACTGTGCCCACCTTTGAAGTATTTAATGCCACTGAAATTTATATTTATGAATGGTTAAGATGATATTTACGTTTATTTTACCACAGTAAAAATAGAAAAAATGGCTAATAAACATTGCATCCCCCAAAAGAGATGCTTCCCCCACAGAAAATTAACTGGTGTGACTTCAGATATGTGCCCTAGAACCCTAGAGCTGCAAGAAAACTTCAAGAGAGTGAAAGCTAAATGTTTTATAGTTGAGGAAACTGAGGATGAGAAAGTAAAGTTTTCTGAGTCCATGTAACAAATCATTTGAAAAACTAGTGCTAGAATCTAGGCTCCTCCAACTCCGTATTTAATGTTAATTCCATCACTCCATGTAGAACCTATTAGGAATTAACCCATGTGAACCCCTACCGATCAACTATTTTTTTAGTTCTTTGTGCTTGCTATTGAACCCAGGGCCTGGTGCATGCTAAGTACATAATGCACCTCCAGTCCTGGTCCACTATCTATTAATTTATGCTAAAATTATGCTAGAGATCAATATCTAGCTCATCCATTTGTGGTTTCCAGAACCCACACTTTTCAGTAATTGAAAGCAAAACTTGGACTACTGATCTAATAGTCCATGCTTTGAAAAGTTCAAGGTGGGGTTTCTCTCATTTCTCTTCCCTTTTCAGTTCTGGTTGCAAAGAGGACATTCTGAGAAATGTGCAAAAGCTGTCGCCTGATTTATTACCTGATACAGTAGCTCCTTATAAATGTGTGATTGTAGTTTGGAGACAGGAAACACACAGGGAGGATGCCAGGTGATGATAGAAGCAGCTGTAGGCCACAGAGCTCCAAGGCTTGCCAGTCACCACCAGACACTATAAAAGTAGGCAAGGAGTCTTCAGATGGAACATGGCCAGGCTCACCTTGATTTCAAATTTCAAAGCCTCCAGAACCATGAGAGAATCAATCCTTGTGTTTTCAGTCACCCAGTCTGTGGAATTTCGTTATAGTAGCTTGAGGCAACTGATACAATGGGCATTGGGGTTGCTTCTTCTTGGAGATTCAGTTTTAATATTGTGTATGTAGTATGTGTGAAAGAATGCTTTTGGCCTAGTCAAGCTCGTTATGTCAGTTAATCCATAAACAGACTTCCCAGGCTGGATGAATCCTTCCCAGTTTTTCATCCTGAAGTCCAGAGAAGAGAGCAAGGGACCAAGTCAGGATTCGAACCCAGGTCTTTTGATTCCAAGTTCAGCACTCAACCAACCAGAATGCCAAGTAAGTAACTTACATTGGAAGAGACAATGGGTAAGATAGTACTTATTTTCCCTAAGAAAGGTCACAGCAATGACAGCAGTCAGTATTTAATGATTATTTTCGAAGTGTCAGGAACTATGCTAAGCACTCTTTTCACAAGTGGAAGACACTGCTAGATATTGAAACACAATATCTTGTTGAAGTTCACACAGCTAATTAAGAGGCAGAAACCAGGGTTTGAATCATTAGACTACAAAACCGGACTGTTAACCAATATAACATATTTTTTTCTTATTTTTTATGGGTTCTTTTTTATGTCTTTTCTTTTTTGGAACTGGTGATCAAACCCAGGGCTTTGTGCATGCGAGGCAAATGCTTTGCCTCTGAGCTACATCCCAGCCCCATATTGTTTTTATCATGGTGCTGAGGCTGCAGAAACTATGTTGGCATCCTGAAAGAAAGATCATAGGAACAGCGAATACCTGAGTTCTGAAATCTTTGAGTTCCTTAAATAAGGCTTAGACTACCTACCTCTGGTGAGTGAGAAAACATAATCTGGTGGTCTGCAAAAGTCATTATTTAGCAGAAATTCTGTTGCTCACAATCAAACATAATCTCCAATACACTCCATTGTTTCAATTAAATTCTACCCAACTCCTCACAGGCAAGAAGTATTAACATTCCCATTTTATAAGAAATTAAATATTTTGTTGAAGTTCACACAGCTAATTAAGAGGCAGAAACCAGGGTTTGAATCATTAGACTACAAAACTGGACTGTTAACCAATATACCACAGTATTTTTATCTATGTTGTCTTTTCTTTGAATAAATATGCCTATTGTTCTATCTTGTGTGGCATCATTCCATAGAAACTAAAAATCTACACCCAATTCAACCACTTATTTTTTATTCAAATACAATGATGGATCTGTTTCTATAGACTTAAGAACCAGTATTCGAGGATAATGTTTCATAAAACTGAACATAAGGACAGAGAAACAGGCTGTTTCATCCCTATAACATTTAAGCAGAAATATATCATCATTTGAACTTGCTATATTAGCAATCAAGTAAGATTGATCATATAACAAAAGAACTTCTTGGTGGCTGAGTCATTTAGTTTAAAAAATGATTCAAAGGCAACAACTTAAAATAATCCATCATGCTTTCAGGCTTAATAAATATCTATTCTTTTCTTAATCCAATTCTCCTCTTTGAAATAATGTCTCATGAAAATCAAAGGGAGACCAGTAGAGTAGAGGAAGGGGACCAGGGGGAGGAGGGGAGGAGGGAAAAAGGAGGTACTGGGGAATACATATCAACGAATCTCACTAATATGTGTAATTATACCATGCCAACAAAAAGTTTTAAAAGAAGAAATAGTGTATCATGCTTTGATGCTTAAAATATTCTTTCCTTGATCTAATTCTTTTCTCTGTGGCAATAAAAACACTTCTCTTTTTCCTTTATTTCTTTCCCCATAGGATACCAGCTCAATATTAGGCATCCTCTAGGAATTTAAGAATCAACTCTGATCCTGGGATCCTCTAGAAACAGACAGAAAAGTTATCTAGGAGAGTCTGAGATTGAACATGCTTCAGTAGATAACTTGACTCCCCTAGTGGATATATTTTGGGGCAACTACCTAGGCCAAAAGCCAGGGATTTCCCCCATACATAGGAATTGTTCCTCCAAACTCCCTTACCCATGTTCCCATTTTTCATGGTGATCCCCTTTGAAGATCACCATGGTGTATCCATATCTCATTGGCTACAGATAATTGTCCAGGGTTGAACACTTAACAGCAATCAGAATCTCTTTCCCAGGAGATTTGGAGGTTCAGTTCTGTAAGATTCAAGCTCCAGTTGGAGGTCTAGGACAGCAGAGATCGTAAAGCTCAGAAACAGTGAGGGTCAGGTATGCAGAAATCCAACTGTAGAGAAAGACCGGTGGGAGGGAGGCTACTCCCCAACTTCCCAAGAACTTCAGTTTGATTTAAATCCCATTCTAAATCTTTACTGGGAAGGAGTCACAAGTCCAATGGCCTTGTAAAATAATGAATTCTCATTTTGGTTAAGTCAACTTAAGTTGATTTCTTGTACTTGTAACTAGAGCCCTAACTGATACATTATAAGAGTGACTCGAATGACAAACACGTCAGTCATAACTAATGGACATAGTGAACACATTCAGTAAAAACTGATGTTCTCTTTTCCCCTCCAAAGCTACAATCAACCCTAATCATTCAGAGAAGATTTGCCTCAGAAGTGGAGTATCCAGTCCATTCCTTCTGTTCCTCTCCCAGTTATTCATTCATTGGGTTGATAAATATTTGACGCATTCCTATAATGTGCCAGGTAGTTATTAGGGGTTGGGGACACTACTGTGAATAATAGAAGGTCTTTTCCTCATGGAGCGTCAATTCCAGTGGGAAGAAACAGAGGAACAACCAAATAAATTAAGTAGCTACTAGAAAAGCAATAAATAGGATGCTGTGATAGAGATAAAACAGTCAGGGAGGGCCTCTTAGAAGAATAACACTTAAGCTGAGACTGGCAGGAAAAGAGGGAATTGGCCATGTAAGGTGACCAAGAAAGGGTGTTGCAGGCCAAGGGAGCAGCTAGAGTAAATTCCCTGAGCAGGGCAGAAGCTGTTATGCTCCCTAAAGGAGTAAATGGCCAGTGGGACTGGAGCCTGCTGAGGGAGAGAAAGGGAGAGGGGTATGAGTTGGGTTTCAGACACAAGCGGTAGCAGCCAGTTCCAGGAGTGCCTTGGAGGCCATGATGAGAAGTTTGGATTTTATTCCACTTGAAATAAGCTATTGTAAGGCCTTCAGCAGGAAAGTGGTTCATAAACTACCATATAAAACAATCCCTCTGGCTGCTGGGTGTGGAATGACTTGAATGGGGCAAGAGCAGAAGGGAGATGGCTAATGCAGGTGAGAGGCAACAGCAGTGTCAGGATGGGAGGCAAGAATAGTGTGGACCAGGCAGTGGCCATGGAGGTGGCAAGAAGTGGGTGAATGTGATTTATGTGTTGGAGATTGAGCTGAGTGACTATGAGGGGAAGGAAAGAAAGGAGTTAGGTGTGAGGAATGGGAGGAGGAAAGAATCAAGGAGGCAGCCAAGTTAGTGGTTTAATTAGAGGGTAGATTTGGGGACCATTCTTTTTTTTTTTTTTTTTTTTTTTTTGCGGTGCTGGGGATTGAACTCAGGGCCTGTGCTTGTGAGGTAAGCACTCTACCAGCTGAGCTATATCCCCAGCCCTGGGGACTATTCTTTAAATTTTTTTTTCTTAGTTGTAGGTGGACACAATACCTTTATTTTACTTATTTTTATGCGGTGCTGAGGATCGAATCCAGTGCCTCACACGTACTAGGCAAGTGTTCTACCACTAAACTACAACCCCAGTCCCTTGGGGACCATTCTTGAAATGGAAGATGCTGGACAAAGACCAGTTTGGAAAATTGGGATATTAAGAGTTTCATTGTGTCACAGTTTTTGGTGCTGTCCCCCTGATGTAAGGTGAAGAGAGAAAGGGAGGATCATGATTCACTTAAATAGAAGATGATGCCTGTGTTTCAAGAGTCACTCCACCAGGACAATCTGAACTGTCCAGGGAGGGCTTTGGTTTCTAACAGATGGTGTGGCCAGAAAATTAGGTTTGCATCTCCCTGGCAGGGGTGGGGGCAGTGTGGGGAGAGACTGTGCAGGAGTGTGAGGCTTGCCAAAGATTATTTGTCATGGGTTAATTATCTCTGATAGGAGAACAAACTCTTCTCAAAAGGCAGGCAATTATAAAATGAGTGGGCTTGCTGCAGTGTGCATAACTGCAGTGTGTGTACCCCGCACATCATGTGTTGGGGTCAAAGGTTGTCTGTGGCTGTGATTCTCATAAAGCAGGGCCTCTAACCCTGGCTGCACATGGAACTTCTTGGGCAGCAGGTTTTTTTTTTTTTGTACCATGGATTGAACCCAGGGGCACTTAACCACTGAGCCACATTCCTAGTCCCTTGTAATTTTTTAAATTTTGAGATAGGGTCTTGCTAAGTTGCTTAGGGCCTTGCTAAATTGCTGGGGTTGGCTTTGAACTTGCAATCCTCTTGCCTCAGCCTCCTGAGCTGCTGGGATTACAGGCATGCAGCACCATACGTGGCTTAGGCAGCAGTTTTAAAACATGACTGCCCAGGCTTCACTTTGGACCAATGCATCGACATCTTTGGGAGTCAGTTTCAGTTACCAGTATTTTTTTTCAAAGCTCGCTTTAGATTATTCCAATGTACAGCTGTGGTGTGAAAATCATTGGTAAAAAGCAATTTAAACGTGCTTCATGACATTTAATAATGGCCATTTTGATCAGCTGTTAGCCTTTAAGCAATGATTCTAAACCAAGAAATACCTTGAATCAAGAAAAGGCACAATTTGTCTTGATTTTCTTGAGTGCTTTTTCATACCACAAGATATTAAATGTGTCCATCATTCAATGCCAGTTTTTCATAGGGAAATCTCCCAAAAGCAAAACTCGCCAGCCAACTCATGTCCAAACTACCCACTTGGTTGACGACTTAATGTATGACTTTTCAGTTGATTGAGCCTACTAGAGCTGGAACCATCTCCGACCGTGAAAAATGTACTTACTTTTCTCACCACTGTGTCAAATGGCAGCTCCTGGGCTGGCTCTGGTTGGAACACTCAGTGGCTTGCAAAGCCAGCTGTTTTCATGGTCGGGCGTTTCACACAGCTTGGCTTAGGTCAGAAGCATGTTAATGGGAACCCTGCAGCCGCTCAAGTATGAAATTTCCTGATTAAGGAAATGAGAGGAAATAAGTCATTAACTAGCACCTACACACGGTGCCCCAACTTGGGGAGTTCTTTTTTTTTTCTTTCTTTAGGAAAATGAAAAGCAGAGGATGCTGCTGTTACAATTCTCTGAAATAAGAGGACAGATCCAAGGATAAACATTTAACAGCTGTTTTGGAACTGATTCTGGGAATAAACAAAAAACTGTGTATGGTTTCACCACAGTTAAAAAGCACAGGCCCTCTGTGATTTGCACATGGTCTATAGCATGCAAGTAGAGCCAGAGAAATCATGCCAAGAAAAGACAATGACAAAAGGGGAGGTTTAATCATCGTGATGGTTGTAATTAGAATTAAATGTAAACTTGAGAAGAGGATTGCTTCACTCTGGTAAGAAGGCCAAGGGATCTACAGCAAGTGGACCAAAGGCTGTTGCTAATTTTTTCTCCCTACTCAAGAACTTCAATTTAACCTACTATTAATATTTATAAAACACGGGAAAATAAAATATTATTTTGATAGTTGGTATGGGAATTCCTCCTAGTCTCAATTCTTCCCGTCCTTCTTCTTCTCCTCCCTCTCTCTCTCTCTCTCTCTCTCTCTCTCTCTCTCTCTCTCTCTCTCCCTCCTCCTCCTCCTCCTCCTCTTGCCTTAAATTTTCACAAATAAGCCCATTTAAAGTAGAATCTGAGATGGCAAGGGGTCTGAGTATGAGCAGAATTGCCTGGCATGAGCTGAGGAAAGGAATTTGTGTTTTGAATGGGGGAAGGGAGAGAAGAGAAGGGGAGTAGAGGAGAGGAAAGGAGAGAAAAGTAAAATGAAGAGTAAGTGGAGTGAGCAAGATGGCCAAGGACTGTGGGGTACCCTGTGTAAGCCCCTAAAGTTTAGTAAAATTCTAAACTCACAGAATACTTGTGTGTGGGGGGGAGGGGTTGGGGATCTTGTGCAACAACTAGGAAAGGGTCTGACCTTTGGCAAGGGAAGGAATCAAGAACACATGGAGGACAACAAATTAGGACCATGAAGTAGAGTCAGGAATTTGCAGAAATTGTAGGGAGGACTGTGGATCCTCATTGTCTGTGACACTTGGGGTTTCAGCCAAGTTTACCTAAATCTCTGAAGGCCAGAGAGGCTTCATCTGGGATATATTTGCAAGGATTTCAGAAATTTTCCATTTAAAGCTACATGGCTGTGAAGTCATGCAATGGTTTTTCAATGAATGCTGTGCAGTGCAGTTTTTAAGCCATATCTGTAATTATTATCAAGTTTCTATAAGGTACATGAATCTCTAAGGCACACTTCCCAATTCGACTGTATTAGGTATCCATCTAATAGTTCAGACAATATCTTTCATCTGACCAGCCACCATCAGTCTGTCTACCCATTAACTTAGCAAGCATATTGAGCAATTTCTATGTTTAAAGCACCATACTAGGCACCTGGGATAAAGAAAAGTACAAACAAGATGTAGATCTTGATTTCAAGGAGCTTGGGTTAATGACAACAGTAGTGGGTTTAATCATTCTCCCCCACCCCCCAAAAAAAGATACGTCCAAGACCTAGCCCCTGATACCTATGAATGTGACTTTATTTGGAAACATGGCCTTTGCAGATGTAATCGAGTGAAGGATCTCAGGAAGATAGCTTCCTAGATTTAGGGTGGACTGTAAATCTGATAGTAGCGTCCTTATGAGACAAAAGATGAAGAGACACAGAGAAAAGACAGCCATGTGAAGAAGGGGGGAGAGAAACTTATGCATCTGCAAGCCAGGGAATGGCAAGAATTATCAACTGCCACCAGAGGCTAGGAGGGAGGTGGGGAATCAATTTTCCCTTCAAGCCTTCAGAGGGAACTAGTCTTGCCAATACCTTGATTTTGGACTTCTGTCTTCCAAAACTGTGAGAGAATAAATTTCTGTTGTTTCAAGCCACTCAGTTCATGGTTATTTGTTATGGTAACCCTAGGGAACCAATGCAGCAATTGATACCAAAATAGCTCAGTACTAGATGGAAAGGGGTAAATGCCACATCAAAGAATAAAAGATGTTTTGACAATTCAGAAGGAAGGACACATTTGGCAGGAGTATAGGAAAGGAAGCAGTTCAGAGGTTTAATGGTGGTGGCAACATTTGTGATGTGTCTTGAAGGAAAACAATATGATTTTGACATTCAGAGATGGTGGCGTAATAAATTAGTCACATGGTTCCAGTTAATTCCAGGTGTGTTTCATATAGACCATTGGTATGGCTACCAAGGAGGCAGACAGCGCCCTCTGGTGGAAATATGAAAACAGTACTGAACTGTACCCTTAAATACTTCAACAGCTTTTTTAAAGTATAATTGAGACATTCAGAACAGCACATTTTAAAGTGTACAATTTGATTAGTCTGTAAATGCCCAGGATACCATCACCACAATTGACATATTCAACACTTCTCAAAGTTTCTTTGTGCCCGTTCGTTTTCATTTGTTTTGTGGTAAGAACACTTAGCTGAGATCTACCATCTTAAGAGGTTTTTAAGAGTATGATATCATATCGTTAATTATAGGCACTATGTGTACATCATATCTCTAGAACTTAGGCATTTTGCATGACTGAAACTATACCCATCGAATAGCAACTCTCCATTTCTCCCACCTCCCAGTCCCAGCAACCACTATTGTATTCTCTGCTTCTACAGGTCTGTTTTAGATGGCCCTGGCTATGCTGAACCTTGGGACTACCCTGTCCTCTCTGGAACTGTATTCTTGCCATTTGTGGGTGGTCCAGTGAGATATCATGCACACTAATTCATATTTTATTCCACACTGAGGTGCTGAGGGAGGATGAACCAAGGAGAAATTTCCAAGAACCCCTGTTATTCTGCCTTTGTAGCCTAAAGACTAGTCAAACTTAGGGAGACAGTGTCCTGACTTCTTTCCCAAAGGTCTTATCTGATCTCTTCCAAGCAAAGAGTATACTTAGCTCCATCTGACTACTCTAAGGGGTGAGGGGGAGAGAATCTACTCAAAAGAACTTTGATCCTTCTACTCATTCTCTTTTTCTACAACTTCCTCTTGGGTGGAGGATAAATGAGGGACCCACTGTGTCACTTTTCCCCAAATTCCAGAAACATCCTCCTTGAGACTGAGGGTAGAGACTAACAGCAGAGGGCTGGGAGACTACAAAGGGCAAACAGCTTTACATTTAATATCTAACTTTATCCTCACAAATAGTTCTATGTATTAAATATTATTTCTCCCTATTTTATAGTCAAAGAAACTGAAGTTCCACAGATGGTACATAACTTTTCTTTTTTTGTTTCCCATGATTTTATTGGTCTGGCCTCTGTTTAGGTAACTTTAACATGGCAGTTTCCAGGAACTGTATGTGAGAGAATAGAATGACCTAAGAGAATACTGAAGCAGAGTCAGCTAAACACATTGCCAATCCTCAAGTTTTGTATTTTTTTAAGATTGAGATGTACTTTTAATATGATAATAACATTGAGTAGGTGAATTGTCTTGAAATAATTTTGTGCTTAAATATGGTTCTGCTATGAGAATGAGATACTGAATAGGACTTTCCCCCACACAAGTTTAATTCTTAACTGTGGGTTTTTAAAACAGAAGCATACGCAACATAAATAAACAAACAAAAACAAACATATATGAACCTTCAAAACTTGGGCTAATAATCTCCCATGGACTTTCATTATATTTCCTAACTTTATTCAATATCTCATGTGAGAAATTTCCAGAACTCAGATTGGAAGGAGCTGGTGCATGTTTTCTTGGGAAGCCAAGAAAGTAAAGGAAGTAAATACAGTCCCTCTGCTGCTTTCCAGATTGGAGATGAAAAATAAAGGCCACTGGCCTTGTAAAGTCTTTATTCACTTTTATTGTTTTGTAACATAACTTTTCAAAGGTTATGCCACCAGTAAGAAATGGATTCAGGTGGCGATGATTTTTTAAAATCAAGATCCAATTCACATATCAGAATTTTCACACTTTTGAAATGGTTTTTAGTATATTCAAAAAGTTGTGCAATCATCACCACTAATTCCAGAACATTTTCATCACTCTAAAATGAAGCTCTGTATCCACTGTCACTCTTCATTCTCCCCTCTATTCAACCTCTGGTCACCACTAATTTGCTTTCTCTCTGTATAGATTTGCCTATTCTGGACAATTTCATATAAACAAACAGAATTGCATAATATGGAACACTTTTGTCTGATTTCTTTCATTTAGCAGTATCTAATGCTCCTCCATGTCATAGTATGAATCATAACCTCAGTCTTTTAATTTTTCATATTTTATTTTTTATTGGTTCTTTTTAGTTATCCTTTACAATAGGATTCATTTTGTCATAATTATAAAAACATGAAATATAATTTGCTCTAATTCACTCCCAGTATTTCCCCTTCCCCTCCTCCTCCCCTTTCTCTCCCCCTATTCCCTTCCCTCTACTGATTTCTCTGCTATTTATTTATAGTTTTATTTTAATTAGTGTCTTGTGGGTGTACATGATGGTGAGATTCACTGTGGTATATTCATATATGTACATAGTGAAGTTAGGTCAGATTCATTCCACTGTCTTTCCCTGTCCCATCCCTTCTCCCTTCCCTTCATTCTACTTTGTCTACTCTACTAGTTATGGTTTGGATATGAGGTCCTACAGAAGCTCATGTGTGAGACTATGCAAGAACGAGAAAAAAATGATCGGGTTACAAGAGCCTTTTAACCTAATCAGTGAATTAATTCCTGATGGGATTAATTGAGTGGTAACTGAAGGCAGGTGTGGTGTGGCTGGAGGAGGTGGGGCATTGGAGGCGTGTCTTTGGAGTATATATTTGTAGCTGGTAAGTGGAGGTCTTTTTCTGCTTTGTGATCATCACGTGAGCTACTTCCCTCTGCCACACTCTTCTGCCATGATGTTCAACCTCACCTTGAGCCTCTAGGAATGGAGTCTGTTGTCTGTGGGATTGAGACCTCTGAAACTGTAAGCCCACAAATAAACTTTTCCTCCTCTACAGTTGTTCTGGTCAGGTCTTTTAGTCACAGTGGCGAAAAAGATGACTAAAACACCACTGATCTTTCCTCTAGTCTTTGTCTTACACCCCTGCCCCCTGCTTGTTTTATATTAACTTCCATATATCAGTGAAAACATTTGACCTTTGGTTTTGGGGTATTGGCTTATTTCTCTTAGTATGATAGTCTCGAGATCCATCCATTTACCAGCAAATCCATACTTCCATTATTCTTTACGTCTGAGTCACATTTTCTTTATTCATTCATCTGTTGAAGGGCACCTAGGTTGTTTCCATAGCTTAGCTATTGAGAGTTGAGCTGCTATAAACATTGTTGTGACTGCATCACTGTAGTATGTATGCTGATTTAAAATCTTTTGGATATGTACTGAGAAATGGGATAGCCGGGTCACATGGTGGTTCCATTTATAGTTTTTTGAGGACCTTCAGTCTTTTTAATGGAAGAAAATGATGTTCTATTGTATGGATATACTACCTTTTTTAATCCATTCATCATTTAGGACATTTGGGTTGTTTCCATTTTTTGTTATTATGAATGATGCTGCTATGAAGATCCATGAACAAGTTTTTGTGTGAACTTGTTTTTTTTTTTTTTTTTCTTGGGTATATACTTAGTAGTGGAATTGCTGGATCATATGGTAACTCTACATTTTAACTTTTTGTGTATGGTGCTGAGAATTGAACCCATGGCCTTGCCCATGCTAGGCAAGTACTCTTACTATTGAGCTACAGACCTAGGCCTGTTATAACTTTCTGCAGATCTGTCAAAGTGTTTTCCAAAGTAGCTGCTCCATTTTACATTCCCACCAGCAGTGTATGAGTGTGCCTATTTCTCCACATTCTCACAGGCAAAACTTATTATAAATCTCCTTTTCTTTTTCCCTACCTTGCTTTTCCACTGTGTAAGAGGCATCATACCTAACACTGGGGACTTGGAGATAAAATTGCCACTGTGTCCATTCTTTAGGAATTCTTAGCCCAGGGGAGACAGTAGCATGTTTATCTTTGCAGAGCTGTTCCACCCTCAAGTGTCACTCATTGCAAAATATAAAAATGAACGGTAAAAATTCTAAATTTTTCTTTACTTAGAAAGCCATGAGATAGCAAATAAAAAACACCATGACAAGTGGAGAGAGAGATGGTGGAAGAAAGGAGGAGGCTTTATATGTTAATAGTTCAGATGGAAACTCAGTTCCTGATTTTGAGTAAGGGAACCCACATTTTCATTTTGCACTGGATCCACAAATTATGCAGCTGGCCCTGCACTTGGTAGAGTCATACAGGGAGAGAGTGCTTCAAAATTAGGGTGACAAATGGTATGGATACAGGGAAGGGTGGAGAATGAGTCCTTTGATAAAATTTACCACACTCTGCATTTTATACTCTGGGAAAGCCTTGATTTTGTGAGGACAGAGAGGGAGTGGAGACTTAACTCTCAGATCTTTAAAGTTTCTTCTTGAGAGTGATAAAAGATGGTGTTGGATTCAGCAAGGACAGCTGACATACATAGTTCTGTTTCAAGTTTATAAATAAGATCTAATTTGGATCCAAATGCTGTTTATCTTTCAACTTCAAACGCTGGAAAGTCTTAGCTGATCTTGCTCACTTCTGACGTCATTAAGAGGGTTGTTTTTGTTAAGGAGTCCATAAATTACTCTGATTATATAGCCCCTTGAATTCTAGGGAAGGTGAGATAGGAGTGATGACAGAGAAAACCAGCCAGGGGAAAGAATATGACTTCATGTCCCATCACCCTGATATTCTCCTCTTCAAATAAAACTTCTTTACTTTTATTTTCTTTTTGTTTCTTGATCTAATTTCTGTCATTTGTGTTATAAAAAGATTCATATTTGTTGGAAGATGCAGATTTCCACTCAGTCACTTTTTTTTTTTTGCCAGAATTCCCTTAGGTAGTAACCAGAAGACCAAAGACTAGAACGCCTATCTCCACAGTGTCCATTGTACTTGGAAAGAGAATTACATAACATAATTGCATATAGACTAAGAAGTCATTTTTGCAATATCATTGGGGCAATATATTTGTATTGTTTTTGTCATTTTTTCCACTTTCCTGAGATGTAAAATTCTGTCTTGCCCAAACATTTAAATTTATTTTTATTTTAAATTTTATTTTATTTTTGCATTGCTGGGGAGTGAACCCAGAGACTTGCACATGCTAAGCAAGGGCTCTACCTCAGCCTTCCAAAATTTTTTTAAAAAAATTTAGTTTGCATCTAAAACATTATCACAAATAGTTTTTAAGACTTTGAAAAAGTTGGCAATTCTATTAACTATTAAACAAGAAATTAGAGAAACTCACTGTTTAAAAATATCAACACTTGGGCTGGGGATATAGCTCAGTTGGCAGAGTGCTTGCCTTGCAAGCATAAGGCCCTGGGGTTCAAATCCCCAGCACCACAAAAAAAAAAAAATCAACTCTTCAAAAGAGTTTCACTTAGTAATATGTGTTTCTATACCAGAAATGATTAGCAGATGGTTAAATTACAAGAGTAGGAAGAATTAACATTTTGAATGAAAGGCTATATAATGAGGGAGTTTGAAGTGGGAGAAAATTACTCCCAAATAGAAGAGAATTTTGAACAAGAGAAAAACTGGTCCAGCTATTTATGTACATTACCAATTGCAGCCATTACACTTTGGGCTCCTTTTTACTTCTGCCTTATGTTTCTTAACCTACTGAATGCTTCACCTTTACTGTCCAGAGTTTTGATGCTAAAAGTAAAGGTATATTGGGCTGGGATTGTGACCCAGTGGTGGAGCATTTGCCTAGCATGTGTGAGGTACTGGGTTCGATTCTCAGCACCACATATAAATAAAATAAAGGTCCATTGACAACTAAAAAATATTTAAAAAAAAGTAAAGGTACATTGTTCAGATAGAGCCTCCAAGAGAGTATGCAGATTGCTCAGTGGCACAGGGAAGCTGGTCTCTCCTTTTCTCTTTTCTTTTTCTTGGGGTGCAGTGCTGGGGATTGAACCCAGGGCCTTGTGCATTCTAAGCAAGCCCTCTACCACTGAGCCATATCTGGCCCCTTTAGTCTTTTTTTAAAATTTATGTTTTATTGCGGTAAAAAACACAAGATTTAACATCTGAACCATTTGTAAGTGTGCAGTTCTATACTGTTAAGTACACTCTCATTGTTGTGCAACTGATCTGCAGAACTTTTTCATCTTGCCAAACAGAAACTCAATATCCAGTAAGAACTAATTCCTCCTTTCCATCCCCTCAGCCCTTGGCAACCACCTTCCTACTATCTGTTTCTGTGATTTTAACTACTCTAGATACTTGGTATGAGTGGAAGCATACAGGGCTTGTCCTTTTGTGACTAACTTATTTAGCAGAGAGTCCTCAAAGTTCATCCATGTTGTAGCATGGGACAGAATTTCTTTTTTTTTCTCTTTAATTTCCTTTTCATGACAGGACTGCAAGTGGGTCTGGTCTGTGGGAAATGCATTTGCTGAGCGCCTTCCTCCCCTCAGGACAAAAGGGCCTTGAGGGGCTACACCTTGGGAGAGGCAGGTGGAACTAGCTAATTACTCACAGAAAAGCTGAGAGACAAAGGAAGAGTCATGCAGGTCAGGTCAATATGAGACAGCCTCTTTGGAACTTGATCCTGCTAATGAGGTGACCAGAGAAGTCACTGAGAACTCTCAGGGGCAGAGTGCTAGAACATTTTTTTCCATTTATCCATTCATCCTCAAATACTAATGAAATCTTTAGTATCTGCCAGGTGGGGACAACTAATGGCTAACCTCTTAGCCATTGTGGCAAATCCACACTCTTGGAAAGGTGATGTGGTTAATGCTCAGGGAGAAATCTTGACTTTGGAGGGTGGGCTGGTGGATAAAGACTCTTTCTTCTGGGTCTCAGGTGGACTGTTCTGAGCTGAATTTTCTACAGAACTTCAGGTGGGCCCCTGTGCAGTTGAGTTACCCTTGTTAAAAGGGATGCATCCTATGTGAACTACCTATGTATGAGCTATCACCTCAGGATCTGCATTTGGAAGGAATGATGCTAAGATTCAATGTTTCCATCTATTTAGAAAAACTAGATGTTGGAAAAGGCATAATTGAAATGCAGATGTATCAAAGGACACTTAGCAGATACTAAGCAGAAACAGTGTGTCCCCAAAATGTCAAAGTAAACTCCAAGAATCTTCTTGTGAATTCATTCATGACGAACCAAAATTATTCCCTTGGTGACTATGCAGCTGTTCAAGAGAAGAATACCCTGACTCATGTGAACCTGGACCCCTCAGATTAATGTCCCACAGGTTCAACTTGACTATCCTTGTACAGAAGGAGGGTCTAAGAAAGTGAAAAACAGCCCTGCTTGCAGTGAGGTTGTGATATTCCCAGCTGAACATTAATAGCATGTGTGGGAAATAAATGATGTCAAGAGAAGCCCACTCCAAAACCATGTTTGGAACCAGATAGAGAAAAGGCCTCTCTTCAGGTAAATGATTAATATTGACTCTTCCCAACCAGGACTCAGTTATGCTCCTTTACCAATGAGGATTGTAGCTCTGTCTTAATCTTCCCACCTCTCAATTAAAAATTGAGATTTTGATTACCTCTGCCTTCTGACAGTATGGAGCTCAGAACATGCTCTCTCTTCCTTAAACTCTCCTTAGAATCCCTTGACACCTGCCTAAATCCTGCAATAATTACTCCATCCATCCCTCTTACTGAAATGCCCTGCAGTTCCCCTGGAATGTCCTCTTTCTGGCTGTGGCTTGCTAAATGAAGGTAATCTGGTGTGGACTACAGGTGTGTTTCTGGTGATCTTTCTTCAGTAGGCATCTGCATGGGTCTTTGTTGCCAGGTGATTAGCATAAAAAGAAATGCTAAGGAAAAAATGTCACCATTTTCAAATGTCATGGTTTCTTCTTTCCTTTGTCTCTAACAAAACTCATTTTCTGTCTTTTCCCTCCCTCCCTCCCTTCCTTTGGTACTGGGAATTGAATCTAGGGCCTTGTGTGTGCTAGGCAACCACTCTACTACTGAGTTATATCCCCAGCCCTTTTTTGCCTCCAGTAGAATACAATGTCAAACATTCTGCTTTTAAAAATATCTTTACATTATTTCAGTGAAAATTGTTTATGAAATTGTTTGTAAAAACAAAACAATACATAATTATGGTGAGCAGTGTGATTACAACTAGGTAGCAATCATCTACATGTAGCTCAGGGATGAACTTGGGCATCTAGGAGGGATATATAATAGATGCAGCTTTGTGGCTTGTGCTCTATTTGAATAAGGGGTAGAAGAATCTGATGGATAGAACCAGGGCTTGAGTCTAGAGTGAGGCTGAGCAAGGCACTAGTGCAAAATTTAATGGAGTGCCAAAAATAAAAGCCCCAAGCCCCTCAGTAATCAAGACAAAAAATTTAATGAAATATTTTGAAAAATCAAAAATAAGGCAAAAAAATTGCAAGATGAATGCAATATCAAAAAAAATTTAAAAAATTTGACTCTGTACTTACATGACCCTAAAGTGAGTACTTCACCTGCCTCACCCTAGTCCCAGCCCTGGTAAGGACAATGTCTAGCCATGTGGGGTCAGTGGCTCTCTCCCTTGTTGAGAGACTCACTAGGAATAAGGGACACTCCATACTAATCCCAGAGAGGGAGTCCAAGTGAACTCATTTGGTTGGGGAATGGTTGCTCAGAGGGAAGATTATTCCATGTAGTTCAATGTTAAGTAGATCTTGCAGGGGCTTGGGGTGGGAGGAGAAGATAGAGCAAATGATAATGCCCTACCATGCAAATATCCCTAGAGAGAGATTTTATGAACCTAGTTGATGACTCTTGGAGATTCTTTGAGTATGGAATGGAGGCATGCCTATGAGTCAGAAGTAGCAAAGGACACCACTATAGCAACCTGGGTACCTGGGGCACCACTGTCTTTGGAGGAACCAAAGCTGAATAAAGCACATTATGTGTGTATAAAAGTATATGTGGGACAAAACAATCACTCCAAGGAGCCAGAAGGCAAGCATGTGGAAATTATATTTCTGTATATTGTGCAGCTTGGGAATGGGGATCAATCTGGAGAGAAACAGTTTTGTGATTGTTGTAAACCTACTGAACAGCCAAGTTGAGTCACCTGTGAAAAATCATGTCCTACATACAGACATGCAAGGTTAGAGACCCATGTCCTTGAACAAATTGATCATGCTTGAGAAACAGCATGTTGGTTGTGCAGAATCTTCTAAAGTTTTTTTTTAATGTTATGTGATATTTTTTATTAATAAAAGAAAAAGAAGAAAGTATGCCCAAAAAGTTTTCTATGTAGACTCTGGGATCACAGTCTCGATTTCAGCAAACTCAAGTGATGATAGCTCACATGATCATCTGAACATGAAATATATGAGCCTTTATGAAGACCAAGATCTGGACTGGGAGTGTGACTCAGTGGTAGAGAACTTGCCTAAAATGTGCAAGGCTTTAGGTTCTGTTCCCAACATCCCAAAGGAAAAAAATATTAAGATTTTTGTTTTCCTAATGATGTTCTTTTTATTTTTTAAGGATTTTTTTTCTGGTGCTAGGGATAGAGCCCTTGGCCTTGTGCATGCTAGTCACACACTTTATCATTGAGCTACATCTGCAGTCTCCTAAAGGTGTTCTTACTAGAAAACTCTGAGCTGAGATTCTATGAAGATAAAATGGCTGTTTAATGAGGCCTCAGACAGGAAGTGTTCTGTATTAAAATTGACAACAAACAATGGCTGTTGATTTGAAACTATAGCCAAGATTGAGAACCAATGAGACAAGTGCTGTCCAGCAGAACTTTCTGCACGGATGGAAATATTGTCATTCTGTGCTGTCCAATAGAGTAACTATTGACCACATGACTCATGAGCACTGAAACGTAGTTAATGTGATGAATTTTTAATTGAAGTAATTCAAGTTTTAATGTAAAAAGCCGTGTGTGACTACCAGTTACCATATTGACCAGCACAGCTCTGGTGCAGTATTGTCCGAATTTCAGCTGGTACCCAGTCACCTGAGGAACTTGGTAAAACTGTAAAGGGCCAGGCTACATGTACTTTGAACCTGGGATTCTATGTTCTTTATCTGCTCACTAGATTTTCCATGGCAGCATTTCTCAAACTTCATTGGGGATCTTGTCAAAATGCCCATACTGATTCAGTAGATCTGGGGCAGGGTCAGAGGGTCTACATTTCTAACAGGCTCCCAGGGGATGCCAATGCTGTTGGTCCAGAAATAGCAAAGGACATCGCTATAGAAACCTGGATACCTGAGGTACTTTGGATAGTATGGTGCTATATTTTGGTTGCATTAATTTTTTTCAGGTGAACTTGAATGGGATGTTATTAGTGATTTCAAATGTTTCATCCAGTAAAAGTTGAAGTGCAGTCAGGGAAGAGGTGTCTGGGACATCAACAACCCTTTAACTTTCCTCCTCTTATTCAACTTCAAGTCAGGCCAGTCACATCTTATCCTCCAGCTGCAATTCTCTATATAATTGCTAATTGAAGATGTCATCAAAACCTTGCATAGGAAGATGTAGAAATCTAAGGTAAGAGACATCTTGATCATACATGTATTTTATTTTGTGGATTATTCTTCTTTCACAGTTTACTGCCTGTTTTGGGGGGATGAGGGGGAGAGAGAGAAGTGGGGGGAAAGTCAATATGCAATGTTAGAGTTTCCTTTCAAAATGTACTAATTGTAGCTGGGCAACTTGGGAGGCCAAGACAGGAGGATTGTGAGTTCAAAGTCAACCTCAGGAATTTACTGAGGCCCTAAGCAACTCTGTGAGACCCTGTCTCTAAAATACAAAAAAGGGCTGAGGATGTGGTTCAGTGGTTGAGAGTCCCTGAGTTCAATCCCCAGTGCCAGAAAAAGGGAAGCAAAGAAAAGATTGTGACAAATCAGCATGACTGGAAAATGAAAGCTCTTCACAGTTTATGGCATAGAAAGGGAATTTGACCTGTATCTGCCAATATTACAGTTCTTAAAGATATTAGAAAAATTTCCCTAAAATTATTGCTAAACTTGACAATAAGCATAGACTTTTAATTAGTGAATAGAAAAGGAATTTTTAGCCAGTAAGAAACATTACATTGTCTTAACATGGGCTGACTTTTTAAGTCTGAGAAAGTTAAATGGATCTTTTAATAGGAAATAATGGGCACCCTCTTTTTATTTCTCCATACTGGTATGTTCCACAATATCACCCATACATTGGGCAGCTGTTCTTTTCTTAACACTCCAAGGCTATGAAACTCCCATTTAGATAAAAGAACTTAATTTTGCACTGCATCTAAATTACAATCTGTTACAAATTGCAGATGCAGGGAGAATGGAGAGTTGCGTACAAAACCCTGTGTCTCCACAGCTTCCCTGCAGGGAAGGGAGTGTTGTCACCCACAGCCTGTTTGCTCTTGTCAGGGACCAAGAAGTTCTCATTCTGAGAACATTCTGACCTTTACAATAAGCAGCAGCGCCCCTCCCCCCCCTCCTGGCTGATAATTCTGACAGTATGGCGCCTATGGCGCCCACGGCTTCTCTTCCGGGACTACACTTTCCCGCCGGCGCGAACTTCACCTTCCCGCCAGCGCGAATTTGCACCCTATCAGGAACCCAGCAGAAGAATACAACCAACCAGGCTGCACCTCGTCATACCCCTCATTCCCTCAGCATAAATACCCGTGAGAACAATAAAAATTTGCAGCTTGATCAGAATTCCTGTCTTGCTGTCTCTCCCTGCGTCTCTTGTCCCTTCATTCCTTCTCTCTTAGGTTTGCCGTCCGCGTTGATGTCCCGCGGGTCGGGACATGCTCTGACCCAGAGCTAACCCTGAGTGGAAAGTCAGTCAGATTATTCTTGTGGGGGTCATTTTTACCTATAGATTGAGGGACTCCTAGGGCGCAGGGATGCTATTACCATTTCCCACCTTCCTGCCCTTCTATTTCTTGCTACTCTTTTTCCAGTTTACTTTTCTCTTCCCAATGTGTTAATGTGGGAATCCTACAAAACTTGATCCTAGACTTTCTTTTTTATTTAGCTGCTATGCTGTTCAACACATACAAGTTGCTTCTTTTCTTAAATTATGCCTTTTATCTTTTTTTTCTTTGTAGTGCTAGGGATAAGACCTAGAGCCGAGAACATGGCTTGGCAAGTGGTCTACCACTGAGCTATATCCCATCCCTCTTTTGAAATAAAATGACACTGTCAGACTGTTTCAATCCCTTTCCCTTTCTTGCCCTCGTTGAGAACTTTCAAGTGTTTTCTTTCCATTACACCTCTATGTTCACCATACCCAGTGCCTAGATTTTTCAGAAATAATTTATTTCTAGATTATTATTAAAATTTCCTTTGCAGAAACCTCTTGTAATTTAAGGATCTTTATTTAGTACTCATATCACATGTTCTAAGATACTCACTTATGATCAATTCAGGTTAAGCTACGTATTACATATTTCCAGAAATACAATAATCTATTTAAATTTTAGTACTCAAGGCCTCTGGTTTTGTTCCTTTGTTTTTGATTAGAATTCCTTAAATATTTTTCTCATATAGATCATGTGATTGTTAATTTTTATCTTATAAAAATCCTCAAAAATCTTAAAAATATTGTTTTTTGATTCATTGTACACAGATGGGGTACAACTTTTCATTTCTCTGGTTATACATGAAGTAGAATCACACCATTTGTGTACTCATACATGTACATAGGGTAATGATGTTTATCTCATTTCATTATCTTTCCTTTCCCTGCCCACTCCCTTTTTAACCCCAATAGATAAATCAAATATTGCCTGGGTGTGAGATTCTTGGGTTGCAGTCTTTTTCTTTTTCTTTTTTCTTTTGGTACTGGGGATTGAACTCAGGGGCACTGGACCACTGAACCACATCCCCAGCCCTATTTTGTATTTTATTTAGAGACAGGGTCTCACTGAGTTGCTCAGCACCTTGCTTTTGCTGAGGCTGACTTTCAACTCACAATCCTTCTGCCTCAGCTGCTGGGATTACAGGTGTGTACCACCATGTCCAGCTTGTCAGTAGTCTTCTACCTTCTACAACATCCAATATTGTAGATGAGGTGTCCAATACTCATTTTACTTTTTTATTTGTGGATAGCTTATTTTTTTCTGACTGGAAGCTTAAGATTTATTTTTTTACTCTTGAGAGTTCAGGATTTTATCAAAGTCTGTCTAAATATATATCAGTCAGCTATTATCATAATAAGCTGCATAACAAACTACTGCAAACATCTCAGTGGCATTAAATAATAAGCATGTATTTGTCACTCACACATCTATAAATCTAGACTGGGCTTACCTTAAGCTTCAGATTGGGTCCAGGTTTACTTGTATTTTTCATCTTCCTTGGATCAGGAGCCTCCCAAAGCATGTTCCTCTCATGGCAGACAGTAGAAGAACAGGGTGGTGAGCCCAACTATGCAGGTATAATTCAAGTTTCTGCTTGTGCCACATCCACTAACATTCCATTGATCAAGGTGTCACATGACCAAACCCAAAGTCAAGAGTTAGGGAGGTACAGGACTGGGGTTGTAGCTCAGTGGTAGAGTGCTTGCCTAGCATGTGTGAGGCACTGGGTCCAATTCTCAGCACCACATATAAATAAATTAAATGAAGGTCCATTGAAAACTAAAAAAATAAAAAATAAAAAAAGAGGGCGCTTGCAAACACAAGGCCCTGGGTTCAATCCTCAGCACCGCCAAAAAAAAAAAAAAAAAAAAAAAAAAAGAGGGCAGTATGATCCGCTCACCCATGTTAGAGAAGGGGAAGGAAATCATTGTTGAGCACTAACATAATGTACTAGAGTGTGTGGATTATCTACTATCATTCTCATGGAACCTACTGGGAACTCACTGCACCTTTTTAATCTAGAAAATGAGGACTTTGTTTTGATCAAGAAAATTTTAGCTTATTTCTTGCTTAATCGTGCTTATCCTCCATCAGTTTCCTTTCCCTGATGTTCTATATTTGCTTATTATATCTCTTAAATCTATCCTTCAAGTTTCTAATCTTTGTTTTCATAATCCAATTTTTTAATATTTTTGAGATAATAGGCTTTGAGATATTTCTTCCCCTTCACACAAGTTACTAACTCTGGATTTCCTAGTAGCCATCCTCTCTTTTAGTTCATCTGTTGTATTTTAAATTTTGAAGTTATGGGCTGGGGATATAACTCAGTGGTAGAGTGTTTTCCTTGGATGTGTGAGGCCCTGGGTTTGATTCCTAGTACCAAAAACAAAAACAAACAAACAAACAAAAAACCAACCAAGTCTCTCCTCCCCCACCCCCCCAAAAAAACAAACATTTTCAAGTCATGGCATCCACTCACACAAAGTTTTTGTGTGTGGGAGAAGGTAAACATATATAGGGTGACTAGGTCTGGACAGTTTGCCCTATACTATTTCCTGTTTCCTGTTTTAGCACAGGAAGCCTCGTATCCTGGCACTCCCTCAGTTCTAAGCAATACTGTATTTGAATCTCTTTAAATCATTTTTAAAAAAAATTTGTAATTGGAGATGGACAGCATGCCTTTATTTTATTTATTTGTTTATTTTTATGTGGTGCTAATAATCGAACCCAATGCCTCACACATGCTAAGCAAGCACTCTGCCACTAAGTTACAGCCCCAGCCCTGAATCATCTTTTTAAAAGTTTTTTTAAATTGTAGATGGACACAATACCTTTATTTTATTTATTTATTTTTATGTTGTGCTGAGAATTGAACCCAGTGCCTCAAATGTGCTAGGTGAGTTGCTCTCCTACTGAGTCACAACCCTAGCCCCTCTTTAAATCTTACTGTTATTTATTTTTTGTTGTGTATCTCCTCTAGCAATTCTGTTTTTCTGGGTGCCTGTCCTCTTTGATCTTTCTCCTTCTAGCTGCTGGGGAACTCTTAGATGTCCTGTTATTTTTCTTTGTCCACTGTTCTAAAACTGGATGGGCCTCATCTGCCATGCGGCAGGACTAGGAATGAATTAAGTCATAGCCATTATTGGGAGCGAGGAAAATTCACAACACCAGGGTAGCAAGAGAAGGCACAGTTCCCCTTCTTCCCATCATCCATTAGAGAAGTGTGCCAGTGCCACAGCTCCATCTTGAAAGCACAGTGAGTGTCCATGTTCCAGTAGAGAGACCCACACTTTATTACTCTTTTACAAAGTATGAGAAGACCACCTTATCAGTGAAGAGATATACAAACTGCTGAGCTGCCAGGCAGTCTGGAGTCAGATGCTAGCTGTTTAAAGAAGTTGTTTAGGAATTCCAGCTGCCAGTCCCTCAACTCTGCTGGGAAACACTTCTCCATGGGTTTCTCGTGTTTCTGCATATCTTGTGAGTAGAGACGCTGAAAGCTTTTAATCTGGGCTAACTTTTCCAAGAAGCTTGTACCATGAACAGCCTTAGGAGGTAGAGATAACGGTCTCTCTAGAGGGCCAAGAACAAATTTGTGTGTTGACCAGTATAACCAAGATAATGTCTTCCTTGAGAGCACAGCCAGGCAGGTTTGCTTGCAACCTCTTTATTGGTGTTTCCTAAACTTGTTTTTATCAGCTGTGACCCACATCTACTGCAAGTGCAGCATTTACCTAGGTCTGCCTCTGTGTTGTCCTCCTGGGACTTGAGGGACAAAGGAAGCAATGAAAATTTGAAACTCTGGCTGTCAGTTGTGCTATGAGTAACCAAGTCCTTTGTTTTTGGCCCAATATTCTTGTGTCTTCTGCCGGCATCCATGAAACTGTGGCAGGCTAACTTGTTAGCTGGCAAGTAGGGTAAAATCTTAGATTCTTCATGGGTGTGTGTGTGTGTGTGTGTGTTATTAGAGACTGTATACAGGGGTACTCTACAACTGAGCTACATCTCCAGCCCTTCTTATTAATTTTTATTTTGAGACCAGTCTCACTAAGTTGCCCAAGCTGGCCTTGAGCTTGCAATCCTCTTGCATTAGCCTCTTCAGTAACTGGAATCACAGGTGTGTACCACTGCACCCAGTTGCCATCAAAGTTCTTAAAAACCCAGTAGAAGTTATGTGGCCTCCACATAAATGTTTATAGCAGCTCAATTCACAATGGCTAAGATATGGAATCAACCTAGGTGCCCTTCAACAGGTGAATAGATAAAGAAAATGTGGTACATATACATAATGGAATATTACTCAGCCATAAAGAAGAATGAAATTATGACTTTTACTGGTAAGTGGATGGAACTGGAGACTATCATGCTAAGTGAAATAAGCTAATCCTAAAAAAAAACCAAAGGCCAAATGTTCTATCTGATAGGTGGATGCTAACTCACAATAAGCAGGGTTGGCTGAGGAGGGAAGAATAGAAGTTCACTGGATTAGACAAAGGGGAATGAAAGGAAGTGAGGGGGTATGGGAATAGGAAAGACAATAGAATGAATCAGATATAAGTTTCCTATGTTCATATATGAATATATGACCAGTGAAACTCTACATCATGCTCAACTACAAGAATGGGAATTTATATTCCATGTATGCATAATATGTCAAAATACATTGTACCATCATGTATAACTAATAAATAAGTAAATATATAATAAATAGACACTTACTATTAAAAAAAAGTTATGTGGCCTCCAGTCAGGAGAAGGGTGCCACTGGTCCCATAGAAAGCTAAGTTCCCCACTCAGCTCCAGCCCTAGCTGATCTGTGATTCCAGCAACCTAGAATGAAATCATTTTGGGATAATTTTGCTTGTTTCAATACAGCAGATACTGAGAAGTTTCCAATGTATACAAGGGCTGTCTCCTAAGGATTTATTTCTAATTGTTTTCTTATAGGAACAACCTTATAAATGGTATCCTTGGCCTTAGTTTTTCCTAACTAGCTCTCTAAAACTGTTATGCAGCTTTAGTGGTAAAAATAATGGCTTCTTGGAACCACACTACCTAGTTTCAATCCTGGCCCTTCTACTAACTAAATGCATGACAAATGGACAATTATATTAACAAATTGGACAAATTATATTAACATAACATAGTGAGGATTTAACCTCACTAACCACCAGTGGGGTCATTCTGAGGATTAAATGACTAATGTACACCTAGTAAACAACTCCTTTCCAAGTTGCTGTGATAACCACTCACTCAATAATTTGGCCTCTATGTATACTTAAAGCAAACTTGACCATCACCTGTAAACTTGCTCAAATAACATATATTGTTAGTAGGGAGGCTTAATAACTATTAATTCTGTTTCTAGGGAAGGAACTTCCATTAGAGCAAGAATTCAGAACCTAGGGTCTATGGATACTTTCAGGGGATCCATGAACTTAATGAGGAAAAAAATCTTACACCTTAATTTTTTCTAACCTCTAAGTGAAATGTAGTATTTCTTAAGAGTAAGAAAATGGACATGAAACCACAGTAATACTAGCAATGTCCATGAATCTGCAGTGAACAGAAATTGCAGATGTTTTCTCATGACATTTCACTTGTTGCAGAGATCACAAAATATCGTTTATGCTCATCACTACTTCAAAATCAGACTACTTATTAGTCCCACTGCCAAATCCTATTATTTTGTGTATGAATAAAGGAGCACATATATTTTATCATAAATATATTTACTCATAGCTTTGGGAATTTGCTTCTTTTGTAATGTTATGGATTTTATTTTATACACATAAAAAATTGTTTTGAGAAACCCTCCACAGACTTCACCAAATACCAAGGAGGCCTGCTGCCCAAGGGTTAAGAAGCTCTTAAAAGTAAAACTGTGGCCTCACTCACCCAAGTGGGAGGGTCAGACCCTTAGAGGAGACATGTAGTTCTCCAGCACTGCCTGTGAGAGAGTGGAAGAGTCCAAGACCAGGGTGTGGTATTAGGAAACCAAATCTAAACTATGTCCTCAAATATGTGAGCATGACTTATAAAGAGAAGATATGGATGTCCAGCTGTCTGACTCCTGGATCACTCTCTCAGCTGGTTTTAAACTATAGCAGAGATTTCCCTTATTACTCCTTTCAAGTACCAACACATAGCTAAGTGATAGACTGCCATCTGTCGTTTTCTCTAAATGTTGTGGGGTGGGTCTTGGCAAGCCACATACGGTGAGCCCACTGGGGACAGGCCTATGTCTGCCTTTTGCAAGGCAGTAGAGGCAGAAGTGTGGGAAAGAACATGATCTCTGACCTAGGTGGCTTGGGTCCAAATGTGGGCTCTGACACTTCACAGCTGGGTGACCTTGAGCAAATTACCTAGGCTCCCACTGCCTTGTTTCCTCTTCTATAATTGGATGTGGTTCTTGCAAGTTGTAAAATAGAAGAGTGCCAGCATATAGTGAGAACAGAAGGGAAAAAATCCTATATTTTATAGCCTAGATGTTTTCCAAATGCAATTAAAGCAACTAAGTATACTTTCTTGAAGATGAAATTCTAAAATATTGGAGATGAAGGATTATTTTATTAGATTTTACAGAAAAGCATATTTATCTGAAAGACTACTAAGGCTCTATCAAGACAGTCCTTTCCCTTTCCAGTAAGAATGAACTTGGCTTTCTCCAATCACCAGGTTGACTTGCTGACAACTATATTGCTGTCAGTAGGGAGGTGGGAGAAATGGGAACAGGACCCTTGTGGGAGCCCATCCAGGAAACTAAGATGTTTTTACTACTTTGAAAAAATAGAAGTTTCTTAGTAAGAATGACTGTTTATCCCCAAACAGAAACCTAAAATGGAATAATAGTTTCTAATACATATTATAACAAATTCTCTATGCAGATCCATATAGTCGGATTTCATGGTTGGGCAATACTTTCTTATTTTCATCATCTCCTTGGTCTGTTTTCTGACCTCTACCTCATGGTAGGGTGATAATCCATTTTCTATTTCTCATTTTTTTCTATTGTATATTCATCTTGATATATATATATGTGTGTGTATATATATATATATACATATATATATAAACATTTACCTTTTATTGAGATTTTATCATACTGAGAATCTAGCTTAAATTGGTGAAGAATAAAATTAGATGAGGTTTGAATTAGATCTAGATCCTGAGGTGGCATTTTTACTTTTCTTTGGTATTTGCATCCTCTGCAACCTCACCCAGGGCCTAAAATGGCATGAGTTACATGGGAGATCCTCCTCATAGTGCTTTCTGAATAAATACATACTCCGGGATTTTATTTTAAGCCTGACACATTTTCCTCTTCATCACTGTGGCAACTGCATCAAATTATCAACTGTGGCAGGGATCATTTAAAGGAAATAAAGACTGCCAAATGGTTAACTGAAACAAAGCTGAATTTATTTGCCTGTCTGGGAAGGGAGGGTTATAGCACTCAAGCACAGATTCTGCTGGTACCTCTTGTAGTAGTTGAAAGGACCAGCTAGAAAGGGAGGAAGAACAAATCTGGTGATATTCTAAGGTCAGATCTCTGTTTGGCTCCCAAGGCTGAACATAAATTCTTTGCAACTGCTCCCTGCACTGACTCACTTCTTAAGAGTACAGGCAGAATTTCCAATGATGTCCAGGATGCTCTAAAAGACTCACAATCACTCAGATGGTAAAATCAGTGTGTTTGCTTAAAGTTGGCTGAATCTTCAATATTCTTGAACAGCAATGGTAGGACACTAGTATACATGGGTTAAATGAGTCAGAAACATCAGGTATGTGTTTCTTCATCAAACTCTTTCAGAACTGTCAATCAAAATTTCTTTTTCTTATTAGGGCAAAAGGCAGATAAACATACATGTGTACTTAAAAAAGGAAGTTTTACATAAGTAGATTGCCCTTCAAAGGTGTAATAGAATAAAATATAAAACACTAAAACAAATACTTGTACATGATGATGGTAGTAGCACTATCCATAAGAATCAAAAGTAGAAACAACTTAAAGTGTCTAACAATGGATAAGTGGATAAAAGGGAAGTGCTATGTACAAACAATGCAATGTTATTGAGAAATAAAAAAGGAATTAAGTACAGATACACATTACAACATTAATGAAGCTCAAAAAATTATGCTAAATGAAAAAGACCAGATGCCAAAGACTACATATTGCATGACTCCATTTATAGGGTATACTGAGAACAGATAAAATCATAGAGATGGAAAACAAACTGTTGGTCGTCAGCAGCTGGAGACAGGGAGGAGGACAATGGCCTGTTGAATGAGTACAGGGTTTTCTGAGATGCCAAAAATGTTTTGGAAACAGAGGAGGGGTGGCATAAAATTGTAAATTTACTAAATACCATGGAATTTTACCTGAAAATGATTAAATAGTTATTACATGAGCAACTCAATTTTTAAAGACGAAAAAGTAAAAATGACATCAGAAAAGTACAAGGAACTACCAGTCCATTGAAACAAGAAAGTAGAACAGTAGAGGTGAGGGAGCAGGGAACACGGAACAAATGATGATGAACAGATAAAGGGAAATGGTGAGAACAGAAGAGGAAGGCCAAATTGACCATGTAAGAAACTTGCAGGCATTTGAAAAGCAAACAAATAGAACAGATTTTCAAATGTTTATTTACCTCTTTGCAAGTAACCTAGTGTTCTAAAAATGTAAATAACTTTATAAAGACAGAGACAACAGGACATCCCAGAAGTGTCTTTTCAAAACCACTGACAGGGCCTGCAGGAGGGGAGCTGGGCATTGCAAGACCAGGGGCACTGAGTGCAGGGAGAGCCTTTGGAAAGACTGGGGGCTGTCACACAAGCAAATCTGTCACCAAGTCCAGTCAGCTGGCTTGTAGGCCTCTGGTGGACTCAATCTCAGTGTGATAACTGGTTTGTTGTAATTTCTTTTGACTTTATTTCTTCAACCTGGATTTGTAGCAATTACATCTCATACATTGCGCAAAACCTTTTTAACAAAATAAATAAATGCCAACTACATTCTCTGAAAGAGGTTTCTCCTATGTTACCTCTGTATATATTATGTACAGGGAAATTATTTTTTAAAAGCAGTGAGCTTCCTGTCACATGCGACAACATGGACAGACTAGAGGACATTATGATAGTGAATTAGGCCAGTCTCAAAATGATGAACACAGTCTGATCTCTCTTACATGAGGTCCTCTCAGTCCTCAACTTCTCTGAGACAGAGCACAAGGGTGGCAGCCAGGGGCTGGGGTGAGGAAATGAGAAGCTGGTGTCAAATGGTGCAGAGTTTAACTTCTGCAAGATGAAGAAGTTCTAGGGTTCTGTTGCACAACCACGTGAATGTTCTTAATACCACAGAAGTGTGCTCTTAAAAACTGTCAAGATAGTAAGCTCAGTTCTATTTTTTCACAATAAAAAATGTAAAACCAGATTTTGCTAAAATGTTAACTTGAGGTGGATTCTTACTATAACTTTCTTGTTTAGAGAAATTATAAGCTTCAATAATTTAAACAGCACCTAGATTGGGCTTGCGCAAACATTAAAACTAGAAGGAAAATTATTATTGTTGTTACAATTAAAAGTAACTTAAATGAGACAATCCCAGTTTCTTAAATTCTTTCCTTGTTTCTATGCAAAAATTAAGGGATTGTGCTTTGCTGTAAAGCTTATACTCCAAAATGCAAAATACTGACACATTAAAAATACCAAAGATGAAGTAAAAGCTTGGAATTGATTTGGCTCAATGCTGGTTTGTTTATAAAAAGAGAAGAAAACTAAGGCAAGACTCAGAATTTTGGGGTGCTACTCTTCATTTTATCTTTTGCCTGGCCTGCTGTGTGACCAACCCCATGTGATTGAACTGTCAGGGTGGGTGCTGTGGGCACAGACATGGGGTACTGCACCAGTCTCAGCTGTAGACACTGTGGCAGTGGCTGGGGCTGGAGCTGCCCTTGTGGGGCAGCAGGGAGCTGGAATCTCTGTGGAGGAAGGCACTGCCCAGGTGTTTGCTGACCAGAGCCAAGCTGACACAACATAGCTGACTGGGGCTGCAGAACACTGCTGCCTTGAGCGAGGTTAATGACAACAGCTTGCTGGGCCATCAAGGCCCACTGTTGACCACTTGAACCTTGCACAGAAGCCTGTGGCCCTGCCTGTGGAGGAAGAGCAGTTGTAGGTTGCTGAAGCTGTTGCTGTGGAATCAGCTGGTAAAGCTGAGGTGGGGGCTGGGGCAGGGGCTGGGGCTGTGGCTGCAGTGGCTGGGGATGCTGCTGCAGGGGACTCAAAATGAGGGAACCAGGTGGAAGCTGGAGGACAGTTAAAGGACCCAAAGTATTATTTAAAATCAGCTGCACACCTGCCTGAGCAGATGGCTGTGTTGGACATGGCTGTGCATTGGGCAATTGACCTCTGGGGAGCAGAAGGCCATTGGGATACATGCTCGCAGGAACACAGGTGCTGGTGGAATGGCCCAGCATGGAGCTGGAACCATTCATCAAAACCTGGGCTCCCTGCACTGGGCCCACCACATTGATGACCTTTAGGCCAGTGGGGCCCACAGGACCCTGGGTGGACAGGATTCCTTCTGAGGTCCTGACAGGGGGCCAGGTGGCCGGAGAAAGCACTATATTTCCTCTGCTGACACCCATAGGGGACTTCTGAGAAAGGCCACCTGGCTTAGGAGCTGGGGCACGAGGTGGGAATTTGTGCAGGCTGCTTGCCTGCTGTGCAGGAGGACTGTTACCTGACAAGGTCTGTCCTGTGCTGGGGGGAAGTGTCACAGGCAGAGCTCGAGGTTTCATCGCCTTCCCTGGTACGGAGGGTCGCACCCATCTGGCGGTAGGCTGCTTTGACTTCTTCCCTGGAGAGGGTTGACTGGGACGGGCTGAGCCACTGGAGCCATGTGGCACTTTGCCTGCACACTTGACTTTGCTCTGGACCAACTCCTGGCGCACATTCACTGCCCCTCCATCAGTCTTTGACCGAGCCATGAAGCCATCCGCATGGACATCTGGGGAGACGAGGGGAGGATACATCTGGATCTCACATCTGGCTTCTTTGCATGGTCCTGTTTTGCCAGAGAAAAATGGATCATTGAGTGACTGCATGAAGCTCAGTTTCGTTTCCCACAACTGACTGCCACCTTCACTTTCAAATCCAGAATCATCTAGCCCGGGTGTTGGCCAGATTGTTGCTTGTGGGTCATCAAGCCCAACAGGCTCCTTTGCTTTTGCATATTTCTCCACATCCACTTGGGAAGGTATGGCCAAGTCACAGCATCTCTCTCTCCACGTGTCCACACAATATCCGGCTGCAGGCATCCTTAGGTCATGCTGCAGACCTGCTTCTCTCTCTCTCTTTTTTTTGCAAGTAGTCAATAGTCTTAGCTCAGGTGGAGACTGATGTTGGGATAGCTCCTGCTGCAGATTCAGAGAGGACAATGAATGCTTCTTGAAGCACTGGTTCATTGGGTTAGTATTCATCTCCTGCTTGTTATACAGTAGCCTGTTGGCAGTGCAGGTGACTGTCACAGAGGGATCAAGACACAGTGGCTCAGCTGTAGCTAAGAGCAGTTCGCTCTCAAGGGCAAGTTTGTCCTCCTGAGTCCATTGAAGGTCATCACTTGTCATGGACTCTATACCACACGCTAAAGTCTGCATGGTGGGATGCAAGAGAATATGTCGGCTTTGGTAAGTGGACCGCTCCATATCACTGCACTGTCTGTAGTCACGGATTTCTGCTATGACACACCCACAATGAAAAATGTTCAGCTCAGATTTCTCTAGGACATCCAGCAGAATAGGTGGTAATTCTTCTGCATCCAAGTACTCAAGCAGTTCCCTTTCCCCATAAGGCAGCTGGATGGTCTCTGAAAAGAACCCAGTTTTGTCCTCCAGCATCAGAGAATAGCCCTTGTTTTCTGGGTACAGGTTGACCACTAAGCATGGCAACGACTCTCTCTCCACCAGCTTCTCCAGCAAGTTGACATTGCTCCTGAGTTCCTCCGTCCCCTCGGGCTCCTTTTGACATTCTTCTACGAAGATGTCATAAAGTTTCTGATGTAGAGATTTTTCCCCGCTGGATGAGTATTTTCTCTTAGGGGGTCTCTGTTGGGCATTTTCAATGACATCCTCGGCACGATCCAAAGCTTGTTCTAAAGATCGCCGCATTTTAAAGTAAAATGGAGGCCCTAAAAGAAGAGAAAAACGTACAGGCGTTGGTGGAGTGAGTTGGAAACCATGTCCGCAGCATCACTTTTGGTCCTGTTAACTCTACAGTCCACCCTGAAGCCAACAACCTTCCTTCAACAGGGACACCAAGAAACCCACCCCAGGGAGCATTACAGAAAACTCTTGGGAGTTTCTTAAGAGACCTGTACCTGTTTGAGCCACTTTCGTGCCGCGTTGGGGGCTGGATGGGCCGGAAGTGGAAGCGAGGGGCCAGGATGGAGGAGCGGCCGTTAGCACGCATGCGCACTTCCATGCTGGCAGGCACCAGACTCACAGGCCGTACTTCCTGTCTGCGGCCCACACTTCCGCTAGAGCTGTGCCTGTTGCGGGGCTGGCTCAGTTTTAAGAACATACGCACACAAGCGCCAGCAACCAGGGAAAGTGTAGGATGCTTTGGGGACAGTTTCACCGTTCTCCAGAGTTCACAGGAATGAAGCTGCCGGGAACGTCATGGAAGGTGTGATCTGTCTTGGAGGGAACTTCGAGACTGACTGACTGGAATTCTTTCCTCGAATGTTAGGGCTGCCCTGGTTTCCATCATCAGTTGGGCACACGTAAATGAGCCTGTGTTTCTAGCTCTTTCAAACATGGGGACTCCATACGTTTGGTGCAAGCGTCAGAATGCTCATTGCATTCTCCAGCAAGCTCCTGCCTGAGGGATTTCATATCATAGTATGCTTAACATGATGTTCTTGTACATAACCACTTACCCTTGATTTCTCCTTGTTTCAGAGTTGGCATTTTATAGTTTTTAAAAATACTATAGTGGGTCACTCTATTGTCTATACAATATGATCGGGATAGTAAAGGGACCTTCAACTACTTGCCTTGAAACGTGGCTTGAATTTGATGTAGATGAAAGGAATTATTCCTAGTGGTGGCAATACATTAAACTGTAGGCTAAGGCTGTGGTCCTGATGATGAATTTGGCGTGGTGTGATTGAGGCTTCCACAATTTATGGGATGTTGTTTCCCAATAACTATGTTTCCTTGAAATCTGCCAGTCTTTGGGGGCAGTGTTTCAAGAATCTCTGGATATTAGATTTGGATACAGTGGTGATCCGATATTCATAGTGAAGTATCAGTAATGCGAAGATTCAAGATAAATTGGGGAAACTGCTGAATCACAGACTACTTTAAAATAAACGTGCTTATTTTGGTATCAATAACGACTGTGACTGTTAAATGTTGCAGTAGAAATATTACCTGAAGTTGAATTAAAAGCTCCTTGACTAAGAGTGTCTTTCAGACAGCCCTCTTTGGGCTGAAGATGTAGCTTAGTGGTGAGTGCTTGCCTAGCATGCCCAAGGCCCTGATTGACCTCAAGCACCACCAAGAGTGAAACAAAATTTCTCTCATTCAGAATCAGACAAAAATGATTTCCTTTGGAAACACCAATCATTGTTGAGCAGGTGGGCACTTCTGGACTACCTCAAGGAACTTGAAAACGGTTTCTTTTCTGTTATGCTTTCTTCCCTGTCTCTCTCTCCTTTTAAAAAGTTCCACGTGCCTGAATTTAGGCAAAATATAAGAACTGCTTGGGTGGATAGTCAGTCATAGTTTGCTATCCTTTGTCTCCTTGAAATCTCCCACGTTTCTGTGCTTTGCAGTTCCATGGTGTGGTATAAATGCTGCCCCTTAGCTGGCATCCCAGGCTGTATCTCCCTTACCAGAGAGGTCTGTCTGCCCACCCCAGTATGGGATGGACCGGATCGTCACTGTTGTATGGTTTGTGCACTGGGTTTCCCTGGAGGGGTTTTCTGAGTAGAAGATTTGAGTGCAAGTAGTTTATTTGGGAGCTCATTCCAAGAAGCACTGTTGAGGGAAAAGAGAGCCGAATCAGGGTCAGGAAAGAAGACAACAGATGGGCTGTGCATGAGCAGAAGACAGTTGTGGACAACTGGTCCATGCTGGGAGCCTCTGGGGGGCTGTACAGAACAAGCCTCAGTTGGTTCTATCCTAGAGGCAGGGTAGTTGGGGTGTTTATCCACTTCTCTCCTTCATTGTCTTGGACAGTCCTGGGAGCACCACTCACTGACATCTCTGGTTGCCACACAGTAGGGCCACCCATCTGCCGTGGCCTGAGGATGCCTTCAGACTGAGAGTCTCAAGTGCTTGCAGTGAGGGTCAGTTTGTATGTACAGAAGGACCAGTACCATAGGAGATAGACAGGGCACTGGTGGCATTTGCAACATGTGGGACCGAAGGCAAGTGGAAGGGGTTAGCCACCGTTTTAGTCACTTATTTTGCTATGACCAGAAGATCTGACAAAACAATTATGAAGTCGGGAAAATTTATTTGGGGCTCACGGCTCAGAGGTCTCAATCCATAGATGGCCAACTCCATCGCTCTAGATTCAAGGTGAGGCAGAACATCATGGCAGAAGGGTGTGGTGGAGGAAAGTGGCTTGGATATGGCACCAGGAAGCAGAGAAAGAGAGAGAGCTCATCTCACCTGGGACAAAATATATACCCCCAAAGGCACGCTCCCAGGGACCTACCTCCTCCATCCACACCCTACCTGCCCAACATTACCACCCAGATAATCCGTATCAGGGGATTAATGTACTGATTAAGTAAGACTCTCATAACCCAATCATTTCACCTCTGAAGTCTCTTGCATTGTTCCATACATGAGTTTCTGTGGTCTATTTATATCTAAACCATAATAGCCACTCATTCTTCATGGTATAGATAATGTGCTATATAATGTATTTGGACAATTGAAGAAGTGAGATTGTATTCCATTAATGTGAAGTGGGCAATTTCATGTAGGTTTTTTTCCCAGGTGTTAAGGGCAGCAGGCCCCAAATGGAGGTTTTGGCCTCCTCCTTACTCCAGGTGGGCATATGCCACAGCAGTGTGGGCCATGGCTATATTACAGGAGACTCTGGATGTCTGTGTGCTTTCCAGCATGTGCCTGTTGATTTGGCACTGTGTTCATGGCTCACCCATCCCCTTCACTTGAGTTGCCTCATTGCCTGGTCTTTGCACCTGATGAAGTGTTTTATTTTTATTTTTAATTACTCTGTGTGCACACCATCCTTTGAAACTTCCAACTATGAGCATATTCATGATTTTAAAAACTCCAACTGCAGTCATCCCTGTTAACATCTCAGCAGAGATGTACATGCTAAGGAAACCCATGCATGACTAGGCCAATATTTTCTAGAGGAATAAGGGAATAATAAGGAATAATTCTTTTTTTTTATTATTTTATTGTAAACAAATGGGATACATGTTGTTTCTCTGTTTGTACATGGCGTAAAGGCATACCATTTGTGTAATCATAAATTTACATAGAGTAACGCTGTTTGATTCATTTAGTTATTTTTTCCCTTACCCCCCACCCCTCCCACCCCTCTTTTCCCTCTATACAGTCCTTCCTTCCTCCATTCTTGCCCCCCTCCCTAACCCTAACTCTAACACTAACCCCTCCCACCCTCCATTATGTGTCATCATCCACTTATTAGCGATATCATTCGTCCTTTGTTTTTTTGAGATTGGCTTATCTCACTTAGCATGATATTCTCCAATTTCATCCATTTGCCTGCAAATGCCATAATTTTATCATTCTTTATGGCTGAGTAATATTCCATTGTAGATATATACCACAGTTTCTTTATCCATTCATCAATTGAAGGACATCTAGGTTGGTTCCACAATCTGGCTATTGTGAACTGAGCAGCTATGAACATTGATGTGGCTGTATCTCTGCAATATGCTGATTTTAAGTCCTTTGGGTATAGGTCAAGGAGTGGGATAGCTGGATCAAATGGTGGTTCCATTCCAAGTTTTCTAAGGAGTCTCCACACTGCTTTCCAGAGTGGCTGCACTAATTTGCAACTCCACCAGCAATGTATGAGTGTACCTTTCTCCTCACATCCTCTCCAACACCTGTTGTTGCTTGTATTCTTGATAATTGCCATTCTAATTGGGGTGAGATGGAATCTTAGGGTGGTTTTGATTTGCATTTCTCTTATTACTAGAGATGTTGAACATTTTTCCATATGTTTGTTGATTGCTTGCAGATCTTCTGTGAAGTGTCTATTCGTTTCCTTAGCCCATTTGTCGATTGGATTATTTGCATTCTTGGTGTAGAGTTTTTTGAGTTCTTTATAGATTCTGGAGATTAGTGCTCTATCTGAAGTATGATTGGCAAAGATTTTCTCCCACTCTGTAGGCTCTTTCTTTGCATTGCTGATAGTTTCCTTTGCTGAGAGAAAGCTTTTTAGTTTGAATCTATCCCAGTTATTGATTTTTGCTTTTATTTCTTGTGCTTTGGGAGTCCTGTTGAGGAAGTCTGGTCCTAAGCCGACATGTTGAAGCTCTGGACCTACTTTTTCTTCTATAAGATTCACTGTCTCTGGTCTGATTCCGAGGTCCTTGATCCATTTTGAGTTTAGTTTCGTGCATGGTGAGAGATATGGGTTTAGTTTCATTCTGTTGCATATGGATTTCCAATTCTCCCAGCACCATTTGTTGAAGAGGCTATCTTTTCTCCATTGCATATTTTTGGCCCCTTTGTCTAGTATGAGAAAATTGTATTTATTTGGGTTTGTATCCGTGTCCTCTATTCTGTACCATTGATCCACCTTTCTATTTTGGTACCAATACCATGCCGTTTTTGTTACTATTGCTTTGTAGTAGAGTTGAAGATCGGGTATTGCGATACCCCCTGCTTCACTCTTTCTACTGAGGATTGCTTTGGCTATTCTGGGTTTTTTATTCTTCCAGATGAATTTCATAATTTCTTGCTCTATTTCTGTAAGGTACATCATTGGGATTTTAATTGGAATTGCATTGCATCTGTATAGCACTTTTGGTAGTATGACCATTTTGACAATATTAACTCTTCCTATCCAAGAACATGGGAGATCTTTCATCTTCTGAGGTTTTTAATTTCTTTCTTTAGTGTTCTGTAGTTCTCACTGTAGAGGTCTTTCACCTCTTTTGTGAGATTGATTCCCAAGTATTTTATTTTTTTCGATGCTATTGTGAATGGGGTAGTTTTCCTAATTTCTCTTTCTGAAGATTCATCACTTATATATAAAAATGCCTTAGATTTATGTGCATTGATCTTATATCCCGTTACTTTACTGAATTCACTTATGAGATCTAAAAGTTTTCTGGTGGAATTTCCTGGTTCTTCTAAGTATATAATCATATCATCAGCAAACAGGGATAGTTTGAGTTCTTCTTTTCCTATTCGTATCCCTTTAATTTCTTTGTACTGTCTAATTGCTCTGGCTAGGGTTTCAAGGACAATATTGAAAAGAAGTGGTGAAAGAGGGCATCCCTGCCTTGTTCCAGTTTTAAGGGGGAATGCTTTCAGTTTTTCACCATTTAGAATGATATTAGCCATGGGCTTAGCATAGATGGCCTTTACAATGTTAAGGAATGTTCCCACTATCCCTATTTTTTCTAGTGTTTTGAGCATGAAGGGGTGCTGTATTTTATCGAATGCTTTTTCTGCATCTATTGAAATAATCATGTGATTCTTGACTTTAAGTCTATTGATATGATGAATTACATTTATTGATTTCCTGATGTTGAACCAACCTTGCATCCCTGGGATGAAACCCACTTGATCATGGTGCACTATCTTTTTAATATGTTTTTGTATGCGATTTGCTAAAATTTTGTTGAGAATTTTTGCATTGATGTTCATTAAGGATATTGGTCTGAAATTTTCTTTCCTCGATGTGTCTCTGTCTGGTTTAGGTATCAGGGTGATATTGGCTTCATAGAACGAGTTTGGGAGGGTTCCCTCCTCTTCTATTTCATGGAATACTTTGAGAAGTATTGGAATGAGCTCTTCTTTAAAGGTTTTGTAGAACTCGGCTGAAAACCCAAAGAAAAGTCCTGGACTTTTCTTTGTTGGTAGGCTTTTGATGACTTCATCTATTTCATTACTTGAAATTGGTCTATTTAAATTGTGTATGTCCTCCTCGTTCAGTTTAGGCAATTCATATGTCTCTAGAAACCTGTTGATGTCTTCGAAATTTTCTATTTTGTTGGAGTATAGATTTTCAAAATAGCTTCTAATTTTGTTTTGTATTTCAGTTGTGTCTGTTGTGATATTTCCTTGTTCATTCTGAATTTTAGTAATTTGGGTTTTCTCTCGTCTTCTCTTTGTTAGTGTGGCTATAGGTTTATCAATTTTGTTTATTTTTTCGAAGAACCAACTATTTATTTTGTCAATTTTTTGTATTGTTTCTTTTGTTTCAATTTCGTTGATTTCAGCTCTGAGTTTAACTATTTCCTGTCTTCTACTACTTTTGGTGTTGCTCTCTTCTTCTTTTTCTAGGGCTTTGAGCTGTAGTGTTAGGTTGTTTATTTTTTGAGTTTTACTTCTTTTATTAAATGCGCTCCATGAAATAAATTTTCCTCTAAGTACGGCTTTCATAGTGTCCCAGAGATTTTGATATGATGTTTCTTTGTTCTCATTTACCTCTAAGAATTTTTTAATTTCCTTCCTAATATCTTCTGTTATCCATTCATCATATAATAGCATATTGTTTAATCTCCAGGTGTTGGAGTAGTTTCTGCTTTTTACTCTTTCATTTATTTCTAACTTCAATCCATTATGATCTGATAGAATACAAGGTAGCGTCTCTATCTTCTTGTATTTGCTAACATTAGCTTTGTGGCATAATATATGGTCTATTTTAGAGAAGGATCCATGTGCTGCTGAGAAGAAAGTGTATTTGCTCTTGGTTGGATGGTATATTCTATAAATGTTAAGTCTAAATTATTGATTGTGTTATTGAGATCTATGGTTTCTTTGTTCAATTTTTGTTTGGAAGATCTGTCCAGTGGTGAGAGAGGTGTGTTAAAATCACCTAGTATTATTGTGTTACAGTCTATTTTGTTTCTAAAATTGAGAAGGATTTGTTTGACATACATGGATGAGCCACTGTTTGGGGCATAGATGTTTATGATTGTTATGTCTTGCTGATTTATGCTTCCCTTAAGCAGTATGAAATGTCCTTCTTTATCCCTTCTGACTAACTTTGGCTTGAAGTCCACATTATCTGAAATGAGGATGGATACTCCAGCTTTTTTGCTGAGTCCATGTGCATGGTATGTTTTTCCCCATCCTTTCACCTTTAGTCTATGGGTATCTCTTTCTATGAGGTGAGTCTCTTGCAGGCAACATATTGTTGGATCTTTCTTTTTAATCCAATCTGCCAGTCTATGTCTTTTGATTGATGAATTCAGGCCATTAACATTCAGGGTTATTATTGAGATATGATTTGTATTCCCGGTCATTTGGTTCATCTTTAAAATTTTATTTATTTATTTATTTTTTTGACACAACTTGGTTCCTCCTTTATTTGACAGTTCCTTTAGGATAATTCCTCCCTTTACTGATTTGCTTCTTTGTGTTTTATCTCTTCCTCATGGAATATTTTGCTGAGAATGTTCTGTAATGCTGGCTTTCTTTTTGTAAATTCTTTTAGCTTTTGTTTATCATGGAATGATTTTATTTCATCATCAAATTTGAAGGTAAGTTTTGCTGGGTATAAGATTCTTGGTTGGCATCCATTTTCTTTCAGAGCTTGAAAAATGTTGTTCCAGGCCCTTCTAGCTTTTAGGGTCTGGATTGAAAAATCTGCTGATATCCGTATTGGTTTCCCCCTGAATGTAATTTGGTTCTTTTCTCTCACAGCCTTTAAAATTCTGTCTTTATTTTGTATGTTCGGTATTTTCATTATAATGTGCCTTGGTGTGGGTCTGTTGTAATTTTGTGTATTTGGAGTCCTATAAGCCTCTTGAACTTGATTTTCCATTTCATTCTTCAGATTTGGGAAATTTTGTGATATTATTTCATTGAATAGATTGTTCATTCCTTTGGTTTGTTTCTCTAAGCCTTCCTCAATCCCAGTAATTCTCAAATTTGGCCTTTTCATGATATCCCATAGTTCTTGGAGATTCTGTTCATGATTTCTTACCATCTTCTCTGTTTGTTCAACTTTGTTTTCAAGGTTAAATATTTTGTCTTCAATATCTGAGGTTCTGTCTTCCAGGTGTTCTATCCTATTGGTTGTGCTTTCTATGGATTTCTTAATTTGGTTTATTGTTTCCTTCATTTCAAGGATTTCTGTTTGGTTTTTTTTCAATATCTCTAACTCTTTATTGAAATGATCTTTTGCTTCCTGAATTTTCTCTGTTAACTGTCGATTGGTGCTATCATTCAATGCCTGCATTTGCTCTTTCATCTCATCATTCAATGCCTGCATTTGCTCTTTCATCTCATTGTTTGTTTCCCTAATCATTTTAATTATGTACATTCTGAACTCCCTTTCTGTCATTTCTTCTGCCATGCTGTCGTTGGATTTTATTGGTGTAACATCTAGATTTGTTTGGGGCATTTTCTTCCCTTGTTTTCTCATATTGTTCAGGAATCAGTGGGTCCTTAAGATATTGCAGATTTCCTCTATTGACTTATAACGTCCCTGAAGATTACTAGTATATCCCCTTTTATCCTTCAGTAGCCTGCAGACTTGGAGGAAGTTGATAATATGGTGCTCCACAAGGAAGCTGCCTCTCTAGGGATGGTGACCCTCAGGTGGGGTATATTCCCTGATAGTGGGCAGAGGTGCCTCCACTTGTTGACCAATGGTCATCCAAAGGGGAACTAGGCTGCAGGCTGAGGCAAGGCCTGTTTGTGCCTGTGTCTCTGGTTTTACCTTCCTTGTGGGAAATCCTCACCTGGCAGGGAAGATTCACCCAGTGGGGAGGTCTCGCTGGTCAGTTCCCCTCCTAGAGGTTCCCCTCAATCTACAACTACCACCTGGGCTGGGCTGTCTTCCTCTGCAACGTTTCCAGGGGCCCGGCCCTACCTCCTGGGTCTGGGAGCCTCACCCTTCGCAGACGAGTCTCCTTAGGCTGCCTCTCCTCAGAGAATCTGCCCGCAGTCCTGGAAACTTCGCTCCGCCCCTAGGCATGTCTCAGTGCGGCTCTTCCACCAAGAAGCCGGTCCTGGGACCCTGCTCTGCACCTAATCGCCTGGTTATGCGGTCCCTTCTCTGAGTCGCCACCTGGAGCCCCATACAATAGCTCCGAGACCCAGAGACCCACCACACACCTCCTCCTCTGGACAGCTGCCCGGTGTTCCGGCGCAGTCACTAGGAGTCTAAGCAACTCACTTCGCGTCTCCTCCTCCCGCCAACCGCCCGTAGCCCTAGGCAGTCACTCGGAGTCCAAGTGACCCACCCTGTTCCTCCTCCTCCTCGGGGAAGCTCCCCGGGTGTTCAGGAGCGGTGGCTCCGAGACCAAGTGACCCACCGCGCTCCTCCTCCAGGCAGGCCACCGGTGTTCAGGAGCGGTCGCTTTGAGTCCAAACAACTCACCACTCGCCTCCTCCTCTGGCAACCGCCTGTGGCTCTGATGCAGTCACTCCTAGACCAAGCGACCCGCCGCGCTTCTCCTCTTCCTCCGGGCAACCCCCCGGTGTTCGGAAGCGGTCGTTCTGAGTCCAAACAACTCGCCACGCAGCTCCTCCTCAGGCAGCCGCCTGTAGCTCTGATGCAGTCACCCCTAGACCGAGCGACCCGCCGCGCTTCTCCTCTTCCTCTGGGCAACCCCCCGGTGTTCGGAAATGGTCGTTCTGAGTCCAAACAACTCGCCACGCAGCTCCTCCTCAGGCAGCCGCCTGTAGCTCTGATGCAGTCACTCCTAGACCAAGCGACCTGCCGTGTTCCTCCTCTTTCTCCGTGCAGCCCTCCGGTGTTCAGAAGCGATCACTCTGAGTCTAAACAGCTCACCACGCAGCTCCTCCTCAGGCAGCTGCCCAGAGCCCCAGTGGTTGCTCCGAGTCCAAGGGTTGTGCTGAACCGCCTCCTCTACGATGATCCCAGTTGTCCGTGTTTACCGCTCCTGTTGGGGGAGGGGCGTCTCGCCGGACAACTCTACTTCACAAAGTTCCCTGTGTTCCGGGGCTACCGCCCCATCCGGGACGCCTCCCCAACGGGAGAGACTCACCCGGCGGCTTTGAGTTGGTCCCAAGTCTCTCACTATCTCCTCTTTTGAATCCTGTGTCCTGGAGCAACATGAAATGCAGCCGCCCTCTAGTCCACCATCTTGAAACCTCAGGAATAATTCTTTTAATGGAGGATAATTGACCTGATTTCAAATTATTAAACTGCTTTTCTCTTACCCATTGAGAGTCAAGCATAAACATTAAAATTTTAAAGAAATTTTATGTGTTCATTTCATACAAATAGAGATCTATTTTACATCAAGGTAACTATAGTTGAAGACAATATATTGTTTTTCTTAGAAATGCAAGGAGAGGGGCTGGGTTTGTGGCTCTGTGGTAGAGCACTTGTGTAGCACATAAGAGACCCTGGGTTCAATCCTGAGTACCACATAAAATAAGTGAATAAAATAAAGTTGTGACCATGTACAACTAAAATTTTTTTTATAAAAATAAATGCATGGAGACTGATTGTGATATACTCTTACCACAAAATAATAATAAATTTGAGGTAATGAACTTCTGAAAAATTAAGATAATATGCTATACAATATATTTGGACAATTGAAGAAGTGAGATTGTATTCCATTGATGTAAAGTGGGCAATTTCATATAGGTTTGTTTTTCCCCCAGCTGTTAAAGGCAACAAGGCCCCAGCATGCATTTGTTGGTTTGGCCTGTTTATCATGACTCACCCATCTCCTTCACTTGAGCTGCCTAATTATTGAGCCTTTTCACTAAAATTTTTTAAAAAAATTACTCTGAGTGCACATCAGCCTTTGAACCTTCAGAGCACATTATTTTAGTTTGGTGGCTGCTTTAAGAACTCCAACTGCAGCCCTCCCCTAGTCCTGTTCATTGGATTGTAACACAAGCTTAGAAAACATGACCAGGTTAAGATATACTAGAAGAATAAGAGAATTCATTTAATTTCATCATAATTGACTCAATTTACTATTAGAAGACTACCTTGTTCTTTTCCCATTGACATCTAGGTTTAGGTTTTTGCCACTCTTCCCTGCTACAATTAGAGGGATAAACGGAGCTTGGCACTATGGGGTACACAGAGTAGGGACGCTGAAGATCCATTGCCTCTTGATCTTGGTTTGGGCTAACCCTCCAAAACTCGCTCTGAGACTTTATGTATTTCTCCTGTGATCAGGCCCCAGCTACCATAAAGAACATTGTGGCTGTGAGATTTAGTGAATATCACTTCCTACCTCCTGTTTAACAGTCATTCATCGCTTCTTCATCTGGTCAGTGTTTATTGGACCTAAATCTTTTCAGAGTCCATAAGCATTGGATACCATGTCATTTCTTTCCCCAAACTATATCTTCCCTTATTTTTCTTCCACTTATTCATCCTTTTATCATTTTTCTGAAAAATAAATAAAATTGGATTTTCTTCTGATTTTACTGTTTCATTAAGACTTTCATTCTGCTTTCTATATAGCCATACCCTAAGTCAGGAATTCTTACCCTGCATTATTCACATTTATCATGGGGAATGTCTTGTACATTGTAGGATATTTAATAGCATCCCAGCCTCTGCCCACTAGATACTAACATTGGTTCCTTGGATTTTATGGCAACCAGAAATATTTCCAGACATTTCCAAATGTCTCTGGGGGCAGAATTGTCCCTGGCTATTAATCACCACTCTATAGTGTCACAAAGCCATGTCTTGAGAAATGAAACAACCTCCTCCAACCTATAAAATACCTCAATTTCTAGGGATGTTTGAATGATAGATGTGCTTTCTTATTTTATTTTTGTTTTTACTGAAATTGCTGTTATGGCTGGTCATGAATTATCCTGCTAATGCTCTAAAGCTGCCATTGTTCCTAATTAAGACAGTACCTGGCCAATGGGAGATATGCAAACAAAAACATGAAATCTTTATAGGGTATATGGTATATTTTTTAACAAAAGTATTATCTATCTATCTATTTATATGTGGTGCTGAAAACTATAGGGTATATTTTTAAAAACAAACTAGCCAAGATAATTTTTATTCATCTACTTGATAAACAGTCTGCAACCATTTCCACTTTTTCTAGATTTATTTAACAACTGATAACCTTTGTTCATCTCAATACCTTTTTTTTAGTCTTCTTTCAATATTTGCTCTTTTGGGGTATATTCTTTGCACTTTGTTTTCTTAATGTTGGAACATCCCTGAACTTGATCATTTTATTGTTTTTCTCTATTTACAGTTAGTTCTTTGATGACCTCACCTAAGTGTCATAGGTTTAGGACTATCTGTACAAATTATCTGTTTCCAAATTTCTATTTCCATCTTGGACCTCTATCCTGAACTACAGACACAAAACATCAAGCTCCCTATTTGAAATCCCTATATGGATGCTGATTAGAATTTTAGTTTTAACATTTCCAAACCAAACTCCTGATCTTGTACCCAAGCTTGCTTCTTTGGCAGTGTATCAGTGGGGTTTGAACAGAGAATTGAATCACAATGAGTGATATGGAATAACATTTATTTATAGGGATTGGACCCCTCACAATCATGGATGAAGTTAGGAAAATAAAGGTGTAGAAGAGGACATCTGTAGGATCAGAGTAAAATCATGAATAAGGAACCACAAAAAGAAGCTGGTGAAGAAGTCTATGGAAGGCTGTTGCCTCTGTGTCTGAGGATGAGCCTGATACTAATGGGAGTCAGAAGTACAGGCAGACAGGAAGGAAGGGAGCATGAAGCAAGAGAGAGTAAGGACCACCTGGAACAAACAAGATATAAATGGAAATGTTGGGGATAAGCCTGTGTTTGTTTCTTACTGCCCTTAACCTTGTTGATGCAGGTGACTTGAAAAAGAAGCAGCTCTCTTTGCCATGGAGCTGCACAGAAACCTGGACCAGGACTCTGAAAAGCCCTAAAGGAGAGGATCCAGTGGGAGGTGGAGGGGCTAAGGGCCCAGTTACTGCTTACCTTCTGGTTCCCAACAAGATGAACTAGATTATTAGTGACAGTGTGTGTGAGCTGCTGTGGTGCCTAGTACCTGACATTGACCTTCAGAGAGTAATGGATTCTGCTTCAATTCTGTCTTCCAGATATCATGAGCATTTCTCTTTTGGTTATCCCTAATACAGAATCATACCATACTCATGATTTTGTGAGTCTGTAGTTTAGGGGACAGACCGAGAAGGAAGAAAATTCTAAGAAGCATAGCCTCACCTAAGTTGACACAGTTCAAAACCACCTTCCTCATCTCAGGAAATGACAACTTCATCCTGGTAGTTGTTCAGGCCAAAAACCTGGGAATCATCCCCCACTCTTCTTTCTCCCTACATCTAATAATAATATTTATTGAATAAAAATAAAGAGCATCTATGAATAGAAAACATATTAATCAGAAGGGTTTTTGTGGGGGGACAGATGGAGGAAGCATTGGATAGGGTAAAAGAAATATAGTCTTCAACCATTTTAATTGTCACACTTCTTGATACCCATGAATTTCCTAGTTGGATCTATCAACTGTGGCCATAGTTCTAAGGGGTCTCCTCTCAGTCATCACAGGAAGGTCCCTGTGTGGTGGATTATACATGCTCCTTGATGCTCATACCCTGTAATTCCTACCTTTTGCCCTTTTCACTGCTCACCAGCCCCTCAGAGCACTGCTAGAGGAATGAGGCCATTAAACTTTCAATTTGTCAAAAGTCAACAAAAGTTTAGTAGCTTAATCTACAAGATTTCTAGACAAAGCCTTTGAAATATCTCTGAATTTAGAATGTCATTCCAGACTTTGGGGACTGACCACCTTAGAGTCAGAGTAGCAGTATTGGGGGAAGGAAAAAGGTTTACTTTTTTATTTTTTGGCAAACATCTGTCTCCCTTCTTTTTTTTTTTTTTTTTTGGTGGTGCTGGGGATTGAACCCAGGGCCTTGTGCATGCTAAGCAAGCACTCTACCAACTGAGCTATATCCCCAGTCCCTTGCCTCCTTTATTATTATGTTTTACACACTTTTTAGAGCAGTTTTAAGTTCATAGCAAAATTGAGTGGAACACAGAGTTCCTACATACTTCCTACCCTCCACCCACAGCCTCTCCCACTATCATCATCCCATACCACTGAGGTACATTGGTTACAATGGATGAGCTTACTTTGAAGCATTATTATCAACCAAAGTCCACAGTTTTCATTAGTGTTAACTCTTGGTGGTGTACTTTCTATGAGTTTATACAAATGTACCCACCATTATAGTATCATACAAAAGTTTCACTGTCCTAAAAATCCTGTGCTTTGTCCTTTCCTCCCCTCTCGCTGCTGACAAACACTGATCTTTCTACTGTATCCATAGTCTTGCCTTTTCTAGAATCATATAGTTGGAATCATATAGTCTTTTCAGACTGACTTCTATCATTTAGTAACATGCGTTTAAGGATCCTTTGTGTGGTCTCATGGATTGAGATCTCATTTCTTTTTAGGGTCAAATAATATTCCATTGTGTTGATATACCACAGTTTGTCCATTTGTCTTTTGAAGGACATTTTGGTTGTTTCCACATATTGGTAATTATGAATAAAGTTGCTATGAACATCCATGTGCAGGTTTTGGTGTGAACATGAGTTTTCAGCTCGCTTAGGAAAATACCAAGGAGTGCAATTGCTGGATAATATGATAAAAGTAGGTTTAGTTTTGTAAGAAATCACCACACTATCTTTCAAAGTGGCTGTGTACTCCAACCCATAATGAGTGAGAGCTACTGTTACTTCACATCTTTGCTGTCATTTGGTGGTGTCAGTGTTTTGGATTTTGACCATTCTATTGAATATGCATTGATGTCTCCTTGTTTTAATTTACAATGTCCTGATGACATATGATGTTGAGCATATTTTACATGTTTGGTTAGCATCTGTGTGTCTTCAGTGAAGCATCTGTTTAGGTCTTTTGACCATTTTTAAATCTGGTTGTTCATTTTCTACTGTTGAATTCTAAGAGTTTTTTGTATATTTTAGGTAACAGTCTTTTGTTAGTGAAGGCTTACTTTTTACCTTTCACTCTTTTGAACCCTTTGAATGGTATATTGCATACATTCTTAACATATTCAAAATATTAATTAAAAATAAAATATCTCATATAGGTAGTGCCTTTTAAACTATGAAGAAAACCAAGTTGGTCAAACATGACTTTTAATTTTGGTAGGTGACTTACTGATGGTTAAGTCAGTTAATATCAAAGTCACTTTTTTTTTATAACTTTGAACAAAAATAATATTCTACAAAATTTAACTGAACACATTCATGGCTAATCACAGATAACTATACTGGCTGAGGAAAACTGATTTGACGAAGGTGACTTCATTAAGGTGATGTAATTTCCATTTATCATTCATACTGTTATTAAGTGTTCGTTCTTCTGTTCCCTGTGAGATCCTTTTGTTTGTTAGGGTTTTGGAAATGCTTAGTCACAAAAACAGAACATAAGAACTATATATAAGAAGGTGGATTTTCTTGTCTTGAGGGAAAAATAAGTTCATCTAATAACCCTAAGGTGAGAGAAGACATTTGACTCCATGAAATATTCAGTCTTGCTGTGTCCCTGAAGAGGGAGATGGACCAAAAGGAACCAGTTCCACAAAATGAGATCACCCTTATCTTGATTGGAGGTATCATATCCTGTTATAAGAATTTCCATAGAGGATTTAAAGGAGGGCTTATGGCCCCAGTTGACTTTTCTTGTATAAAAATGAAAGAAATCATTAAAGTTAAAGACACAATTAAGGATTTTCATCTTCGAAGTCATAAAAAGGTATCTTTGAATTTGTGAGGACTTGAACATTAGGTTAGGTACTAGTGATTCCTAGTGGGTCACTTGGAAGACCTGCATCTATCTGCACAGATTGGGATGGAGGGAGAAGTGTAGAGACCTTCTGCATGATGGAAGGACCAAATGAAGTTTTGAAGCGGGTCTTTGGGTGGATTTATTCCTGAGACAAACAACTCTCATTTCAGTGAAAACCAGAGACAATCACAAGTGACTTTGTTTTCTTTCAAGATTTCTTGGAAAATTTTAAATTGTATGTTTTCTAGCGGTTGTTAATGGCAAAAAAGTCTATTTGTCTTGTAAGTGACACTTGCTTGAATGAAAAACAAGGGAAGGACAATATTGGGGAAATTGTTCTGCTTTGCCCATGGCAAAGGAGAAGAGGGGTCCAGATGAGGAAAAAAAAAAGGGGGGGGGGATGGTTTGTGGCCCAAAGTTGCTTGTGGGCAAATGGGGAATCAATCTGGAACCAAGGACTGACTGGGGAAGTTGGGGATGCCATGGAGGTTAAAATAGGAGAAATTAAATGGCTCTAGTGTTACCCAGACACATGCACACACAAGCCTTACTAGATTTTTCAGACTTGCAGAGATTAACTTGAAAGGAGCTAAAGGAATATCCTTGTGCCTGCATTTGTCCTCTAGGCATGTAAACTCTGCAGTTTACTGACTTGATTTGTAATTCGCAGCCTCTCTTTACCCTGCCTTAGAACCAGAGCATGACCAGGAGGAGTCTCATCATTGCTGTGCATTAGAGTGGGAGGCCAGCAACAGGAGAGCTTCCTCAGATTTAAAATTTCAGTTCATGCTACTTTATTAGATCAATAATTGTACCCATATGCCATATGATAAAATATTCAGAGAGAGCCTGAGGACACCCTTGGGGCCTCATCTGTTGGATGGCTCACTGGCAACCTTCATGCTCTGACAGGTCTAAGGACCATCTGAACACCCTAGGGGCATGACTGGAATAAGAAAAAATATGCATAGGGACATATGAATATGCATATGAACAGTGTTGAGGTATGGGTCTTAGTTAGCAAATCATCTACATAGCTGCTCACATGGTTTCAGGGGCCCTATTCCAAAAATACCTCTGCCTTGGCTTGATATCTGAAATTTTGAGTCAGAGTAGAAGTTTTAAACTTGGGGGCCCATGGACAAATTCCAGAAGATCTTTACTGAGATCTGGGGGTTTCTTTTGTTTTATGAGGGGGAGGTAGGAGGAGAGAGTATAGGGTATCTGAGAAAGGTGAGAAAGAGAATTCCATAAAGGCACAGGAGAATCTTGTGAGGGTAGGAAGAAATATTACACCTACCCGACAACTTTCTTATGAAGTAGAGGAAAAATACCCATCCAGGAAGAGATCACTGGGTATGTGCCATGTGGGCTGACCAGACAAGCCGAGCCAGTCTGCCAGTTAGAGTCCATGGCAAAAATGGTACCCCTGGGAAACCATGTCAAATAAAACCACCAAGTGAATAGGAAATTAAAACATTAAATCCAACTGTTCAAGAATAGCCTTTTCCTTCCTAAACCCTGAAGGCCAGATGTCATTTTCCAGCTGTTTCCTTTCATAGTTTCCCTGCTATTGTGATCCTCCAAGGACCTGTTGATGATTAAAGAATGTGCAGGTCAAATGATAGAGCAGCCCACTCAAAAACTGTAATTCAGATCCCTATTGCTGCTGTCTTCAGTTTGCGCAATGTATCAATCACCAGGTGAGTTTTCTTTGGAAATTCACAGACCTAACATTAGAACTGATGAAAACTGTCCTGGAATTCATTTTAGAAAGAGCTACTTTCTCTGAGTGATCTCTTCAATGAACCTCCTCAGTCTCTGCACACTTCTTCCCATCTCACAAATTTTCACTGGTCCTTGTTATTCTGGATAGTGACGTCAGTGTTGGCAGTAAGGGGTGTTTTGAAAAGTTTTTATTAACTGAGAGTTTTTCTTCTGAGTCATAGCAGATGATTTACTGTAGACATGCACCTTAGAATTACAGTAGTAGGTCCTACATACATAGGAGCTGTGTGTCACATAGGACAGGTGATATGCCTCCCAGGTGATAGACAAGCAGAAAAGTGCAGGGAAATTAACCCAAATCATTCTGGCTGATAATGCTTGGAGTCAGCATTTGAAACAGTGGTTTGCATCCATGGCTATTCACTAAAGTTACCTGGGGAGATTTTAAAAATAGCAACATATCGGGTGCAGTAGCACACTGTAATCCAGTGACTTGGGAGACTGAGGCAGGAAGATTGCAAGTTGGAGGCCAACTTAGTGAGATCCTGTCTCAAAATAAAAAATAAAAGTGTTGGTGATATAGCTAAAAAATAGCAACATGTGGAACTGCCCCCAGAAATTCTGTTTAATTGTTCTGGGCAGGCAATTGGGTATCCATTCACTTTTAAAAAAAATATTTTGTTTTAGTTGTAGGTGGATACAATACCTTTATTTGATTTTTTTAATGTGGTGCTGATGATCGAACTCAGGGCTTCACACATGCTAGGTGAGTGTTCTACCACTCAGCCAAAACTCCAGCCCTTTCATTCACTTTCAAAAGTTTCCCAGGTGATTCTATTATGCTATCAGAATTGAAAACTAGTACTTCAATGTCTTAGTTCTGTCTGTTAGTTCCATTTGCTTCTCCTAGACAGAACTGGTCTGATGTCCCTATTTTACAGATGAGAACACTGAGGTTCAGGGAAGTTGGATGATTTTCTTAAAGCATCAAAACTAGAACTCATTATTTTAAAAATCACAACTTGTAGCCTACTATGGTTTGAATAAGTGTCCTCTGTAGATTTGGTCCACTGGGTGGTGCTATTAGGAGGTTCGGTTAATCTTTAAGAGGTGGGGACTGGCAGGTTCTTTGGATTTTAAGGACATGTCCTTGAAGGGGATTGTGGTACCTCAGTCTTCCAGGCTCTTTGCTCTCTGGCTCATGATGTGACCATTCACTCTGACATGTACTTGCCATCCAATGCAGACACCCAATCTTGAACTTGAACCTCCAGAACTGTGAGCCAAAATATGACTCTCTTTACTTCACAAATAGCCTGAGTCAAGCATTTCATTATAGTGATGCAAAGCTGACTAATACATAACCCTTTTTTGCCTCTATATTGACTAAATGCAAACTTGGCTGAGCTTAAGAATGACTTGATTGCCAGGCATGGTGTGCAAATCTGTAATCACAGCAAGGAGACTGAGGCAGGAGGATTGCAAGTTTGAGGCCAGCTTCAGCAACTTAGTGAGGCCCTATGCAACTTAGTGAGTCCCTGTATCAAAACAGAAGATAAAGGATAGAGATGTAGTTCAATGGTAAAGTGCTCCTCCATTAAATCCTCAGTATAAAAAGAAAAAAGTCCCGATTGCTTGTCAAAACTAAAAATTCCCAGATTTCTCCCCTGAACATTATTATTGAGTAGATCATTGGTAGGGGCCAGGAATCTGATTTAATAGTTATTCCATTGATAACTACGGTCTTCTGGCAAATTTGTTTTCTTTAAACAAATCTCATTGTTGATATTTCCTAAGATAAAGGAAATATGATTTTTTAAATGATGGTACAAAGGAGAACTTATATTTCCATTTAATGGTTTTTCCCTGAGGGATGACATTAGGAATACTAATCCTGCTTTATTAAACATTAGGCCTTAATAACAATTCCATACTTTTATTTTTCTTGGTTGTTGTTTTAAAATGAAGTAGGTAGTTCATAATTCAAAAGAACATGGATGTGCTTTTTATTTTGTAATAAGTTGTGAGTTGAGATCAAATGAATATACTTCAAGAATAGAAAATAAGCTGACTACCACCATGACCAATCACAATGACATGCAGCCTACTCATACCCACTTTGCTCTTTGCCCTGGTTTGGTGGTTTCTGGGTGGCAAGGGGGAAGAAGCTAAAGTCTCAGGTGGCCCAGCTGAAAGTGTAACTCAGCAACCATTTGTCACAAAACCCTTGACTAAGCACATGACTCCCATGGGAATGTCCTTAAACTCCATCTGTCAAGGCAGCCTTACTAAGCAATACAGTGGAAAGAGCCCTGGAATTGAACTCTAGAAACCTCAGATCTGAAATTTTATTCTTTCACCGACTTGCTGTGTAACTGTGATAAAATCTCTTGACTCCTGAGTCTCACTTTCACATCTGTGGAGTATGAATAATGATATTCATTCTACCTATCTAGTAAGGGATATTTGTGGATTATGTTAGCTGATGTATTAATTAGCATATGCCTCATAACAAATAATCACACAGCTTTTTGTGGCATATGACAATTGACAATAGATAATTATTTTTAATAAATATACAGGACTCAGTTTCCTGGGAAACTCTGCTGGTGTAAGCTGTATTCACATGTCTGGGGTATAACTGATCCAAGCTGGACTGGGCAAGGGTGGTTGAATCTTTTCTACCTGTTACTCATCTTGCTCCTGGGTTAACTTTCTCATAGAAATGGCAGAGGTGCAAGAGAACAGACCCTATTGCAGAAGTGTTTTTACAAGCCTCTCCTGTGTCATAGCTACCATTGGCTAAAGCAAGTCAAATAGGTGAAAGGAGACTTAAGGTGTGGTAGTATACATTATACCTTTTAATAACAAGATCTGTAAAGTCACATTGTAAATGACATGGATATTCGGAAGGATAAAGAGATTGAATTATTAATGTAATCTAATATGCCTAATACTTATAAAGTGCTATACAAACTAGACTAAGGTAATGAGACTTTTGTGATCTAGAATTACATGTAAATTAACCATGGATGCACTAACCTGTGAGTGACTTTTATGGAAAGAAGAGAGTATAATTCAGTTTATATTCCAGATATTCTCATTTTTTAGTAGTTTTGTAGGTAGTATTATAGATAGTGCCTTCATAAATTATTGTTACATGATTAATTGTATGGAACCTAGGTTTAAATGATTTGAGTTGCCTGAATTTTTTTCTTTTCTTCTGGATTAAGATCCTGTCATCAAGATTGCTAGAAGGCTGGTCTTGGATAAAGCCTATTGTGTATGTCAGCTGTTCATGTTCCAGTTTAAAACTGTTTCTCTGACTGATTCCTGAGATGGAGCAAGGTTGATATAAGATAAGCATGGTATGTCTTGATATACTAGGAAGTATGGAGGTAATTGGAAAAATATGGGGATATACCACAAGAACAGAGGAGCCAGCTTGAAAGATACTCACTCTGGCTAAATCTTAATATCAAATGTGAGCATTAAATTAATTAAGCACAGTAATGAGTTATAAATCAATAGAAAATAGGAATGTATGAGTTCATGCTGATTAGATAGATACATAGATAAATGGGGAAGAAAGGAAGACTCTTGCATATAGCAGAATGCCAAGGACTGACTGTTCATTGTGAGGGGTTGGGAATGTGGAGTCTAAGTTGGAAAATGATTGTTTTGCAACCATCATGGTACAGACTGATCAGGCAAGAATCATCAATAGATGCTAAATCTACGAGAAATTTTGATGAAGGACAGGATAGTTCTGTGATCTTTAAGTGTCCCCCCACAGATTGCTTGTTACATGCAAGGGAAGAAAAAAATCAGTGACAACACCTTGACAAGGTGAACAAGATTATCATTATCAAGGAAGAAGAAATGGATATCATGCAGCTTTGGACAAGATACTGTGAAAAGGATATAACATCCCCTAGGCAGTATTAGGACTGAGAATTTTTATCCAGAATGTAACCAGGAGGAAACATCAAGCAGACTCAAAGAAAGGTAAAGGAGGAGGAGCAGTATTCTTCCTAAATGTCATTGTCATCAAAGACAAAGGCTATGGAAATGTTCCAGAATAAAAGCAACTAAAAAGACATGATAACTCGTGTAATACCTGAACCTAAACTCAACACTACTGTAATGAAAGTAAAAATAGCATAAAGGATATTATTTGGTCAAATGAAAAGCTGAAATATAGATAGTAGATTAGATGGAAATATTGTTGTGATCAGGATGAGGTAACAGGGACCAGATTTACCCTCCTACCCTAAATCACTAAAAGACCATATTCGAAAAAAAAGACAAACTTAAATATGTGAAATAATGGTTCTCAGACATTGGACAACATGGGTACAGGACAGAGATCCTTAAGAAAAAGGGAAACAAGATGAGTCTGATAATTGCTTCAACTGACTGCCCCAAACAAGTTTACAGGCTGCATCGCAGAGAGAGGAAACCCAAACAGATCTCCCAGTGTGAGTTGGGCAGCTGCAGTTACGAATATGGAGAAGACAAGGTGGCTAGAATTTCCAGGGAAGAAGACCAGACAAGAGAATGCTGCCTAGAGATTGGGCTTTGGAGACCTGTAGAGGGGGTTTCCCTCAAATCTTCAGCTTAGTACTGATCTGTGCACATGTGTCAGGAAACAAGGCAAACAATTTCTGAAAAGGGTCAGATGGAAAAGTTCTCAGATATCATACAGGGCCAGTAACAGTTCATTTTCCCAATGGCCAGAGTGGAGAACTTCATAATATAAAGGTAATGGGCAAAACACTTAGAGTATGACCTCAATAGGTCAAGCTAGCCCTAGACTAAAGGCTACTGCTCTGGTCAAGAGTCAGCCTAAGAATGCTGAAAAGCAAGCCTTGAAAGAATCAAACTTTCCCCAAGTAAGTAAATGTCTCCCCCTTCCCAGAGAAAAGTTCAAAATTATTTACAAAAAAGTATAAAACATTGCAAAAATTACTTAAAAAAATTCAGCACTTAACAATGTACCCAATGTCTGGCATCTGCTCAGTCAGTGACTATACTATGGTTATTTGAGATTATCTCTATTATTAGGAAATGCAAGCTGAAAGGTCTGGCATCAAAAGCTGAGATATGAAATTTACAAAAGGGGAAGAGTAGAGAATAGGTGAATTTGGATAAGGGGTATACAGATTTCCTTGTACTATTTTTATTTTTACAACTTTTTGTAAGTTGAAATTGTTTCCAAGTAAGTTAATGCAATTAAAAAAAACTGTACTTCTTACACTTTATAAACTAGTATAATCCCTTCTATTTAGATTGTGCTATGATGGTCCTCAATCTATTCACAAACAAGTGTGTAACTTTTAATTATCAACTGCTACAGATAATTCAAAATAGCATTTTGGAGGTTCCTGCAGTTAGTCAATTGGGGAAAAAAGGACAGAAATTTAAAAAATAATGGCATATAATCATGATGGGCACTTGGAAGTACTTTAATTGTTGGCCCTTTCCATTGTATTTTGCTGAAGTAAAGGACTTTCCAGTTTGCTTTCTTCCAACCAGTTCTAATATTCCTATTGATTGATTTTGAATTAATGGAATCCATAGCACTTCTGACCTAAGTTTTGGGGAAATCTGGATTATTGTGCAAGGAAGGAATAGGTCATCCTAGCATGAAGCAACCAGCAATAAGGAGACCTGTTCCTGATCACAGTGGAGCAGAGCTGTTACAAGTAGAGCCAAGAATCTTCTAAAGTACTTGATGCTTTAGCATTCCCTCATGTTCAGTCCACATTGGAGACACATGAACCTTCAGTGTGATGAGAATTGGATTTGTGAGATCATCAAGACACACTCCTAACCAAAAATTTCTGGTTCATTCCCTTCCTGGGTAATCCTTGATATCCTTCAATGTGGTTCCACTGTTTCACTGAGGTCTTCACTATTATTACCCTATGACCAGTTGGATCTATTTTTATATAAATAATTCTAACTCATTTTTTATGAAAACAGCTGCTGATAAAGTAAAAAAAAATTCCAACTCAGTTGCAAGAAGAAAATTCCTGAATTTGGAATATATCCAGATAATAAATGTAAATTCCCTGATCAATTTGAATTCTATGGTACATGTAAAGATCCTAACATTTGATCATGAGAGAGTGAAAGAGGTGCTGCAGATTTACAAGCCAATGGAATAGTTTTTATTTCTGATATTTGGGTATAAGTTTGATCAGAATAAAACAGGCTATTAGCTACGTGTGTGTGTGTGTTTGTGTTACATCCTCCACCTTTAATAGCCTGGAACTTATCCCTCTAAGTTATCCAGAGAAGTGTTCATTGAACATTCTTCTGTTTCATGGTCTATTGATTTGCTTTAATATGAAACTTCTATTTCTCTGTTGGATCCTTTCTAATCAGAAGCATAAAGTAAGCCTAGAGTATTAATTTTATTTTAAGAGACCATGAAATTTGTTACATCCATAGCCAATGAAAATGATTCAGACAATCTCTAAAAGTCCCTAAAATCATATATAAAGATTACTCAATAAAACCAAAAAGGCCTGCCTGTTGAGTAAATCAGGTACCAAACAGCATTGGTAAGTGTCTATGCTGCATCAAGCTCAGTGATCCTCAATTCTAGTTGCACATTACAACCATTTGAACTTTTAAAAAATCCCATGACTCAGAAACCAAACCCTGGGTCAGTTATACATAATGTCTGGTGGTGGATTGAGCATCAGTAGTTTTTTTTATTTGTTATTTTTAGTTATACATGGCAATAGAATCTATTTTGATACATTTATACAAGCAGGGAATATACCTCATTCTAATTAGGAACCCAGTCTTGTGGATGTAGTTTTTAAAGTTCCCCAGTTTGTTCCAATATGCAGTAGTCAACACTGAGAACCATTAACCTAGAGTGGGATCTGATTTTCACCATCACTGTGAAGTAGGTGTTTCAAAGTAGAAAACCCAGGGAATGATCTTAAGTTGATTTGCTGTGATTATTTGGTCAAACTATAATCATAAATTCCATCTTGTGCCTTTAAGCAATTTCATTTTCATAGCCTACCTTTTCGGGTATAAAAGGTCACTCTTTTATTGATTTATTTCTATTTTTATTTGTTCTTTTTAGATATACATAACTGATTTGTTTTTTAATTGGTGCTTTATAGTTATACATTAAAGTAGAATTCATTGTGATATGTTCATACATGCACACAACGGTGGAGTTAATTTCATTCTGTTGTTCTTCCTCTTTCTCACCCATCCCTTCTCTTTCAATTCCTGTCCTCTTCTCCTCTGTTTTCCTCTTCTGTTTTCGTGAGATAGAAAGGGAAAACGTTTTCATTCCTTATTTCTAACTTCTGCATATGAGAGAAAATATTCTGCCCTTGACTTTCTGAGTCTAACTTATTTTACTCAGCATGATGTTTTCCAGTTCCACCCATTTACCAGCAAATGACATAATTTCATTTTTCTTTATGACTGAGTAAAACTTCATTGTGTGTTTATACTGCATTTTCTTTATCCTTTCATCTATGGTGGGCACCTGGCTGGTTCCATAACTTGACTATTGTGAATTGCACTGCTATAAACTTACTATAGTATACTGATTTTAGTTCTTTTGGATAAATACCAAGGAGTAGGATAGCTGGGGCATATTATGGTTCCTATTCTTTTGAGGGATCTCCATACTGCTTTTCAAAATGATTGTACTAATTTGCAGTCCCAGCAACGATGCATTTCCCCCACATCCTCACAATCTCAGTGTAGTTTTGATTTACATTTACTTGATGGCTACAGGTGCTGAATATATTTTTCATATATTTGTTGGTAATTTGCATGTCTTTTGAGAAATGTGTTTAGTTCATTTGTCCATTTATTGATTGGGTTATCTGGTGGTTTTTGTGTGTTTTTGGAGTTATTTATATATTCTTGTTATTAATCTTGGTTGGAGGAGTAGCTGGCAAAGGTTTTTTTTCCCATTCTGTAAGCTTTCTCTTCATGCTCTTGTTTCCTTTGCTGTGCAGAAGCTCTAAAATGGCCACTCTTATGACTATGTATAAATTTAAGTATCTATGAATGAAAAAACAAATGGAAATGCACATAAAATATATAATAGAGGAGAATATAATGCTAAGTGAAATAAGCCAAGCCCAAAAAACCAAAGGCTGAATGTTTTCCCTGATAAGTGGAGAATGATATATAATGGGGGTTGGGGGGTGGGGAATGAGAGAAGAATGGGGGAACTTTAGAATATGTAGAAAGAAATGAGAGGGAGGCAGGTATGAAAAATTGTGGACTGAGACAGACATCATTACCCTATGTACATGTATGATTACACGAATGGTATGAATCTACATTGTGTATAACCATAGAAACAAAATGATGTACCCCATTTGTGTACAATGAATCAAAATGAAGTCTGTAAAAAATTAAAAGCTAAATTAAAAATTATATAATAGAAAACAAGTAACTATATTAACAGTTAAAATCAAATAATTTTTTTTTTGTTTTATTCAATAACTGACCAATAGAGAAAGCTTTATAATAATGTTCCTTATTGGAAAGGAGAGAAGGGAAGTAGAGGAACATCAGAATCACCTGGGAAGTTTGTTCAAACCGCACAAACTCCTCACCAGTATAGATTCACTTATTTCCCCCTTTCTGGAAACAACATTGACTTTCAGTCTTGAATAAAAGTGCCAATGATGGTGTGGCATGATAAGAAGTATATATTTGCTCTTTGTTACCAGTTTCTGACAAAGAACTGTTAGAACCCTTGTAATTTTCCGAATGATAGGGGAATAGAAACACCTTTTGTACTATGCTCGGTTTTTGACCCTGTTCCTGACACAGAGCTCCTAAATTCCTTGGAATGGCTTGGTTGATAGGCACCTCTGTTGCTCTTCTTGGAGCTTCAGGATTGGGGCTGATTACAAGAAAGACCAAACCTTGATTAGAAACCTATAACTTTCAGGCCTGCTCCCCCTTCAACCTGTGGGTAAGGGAGAGAAGCAGGAGGTAGGTTAATGGTTGACCATGCCTCCATGATGAAATCTCCACTAAAGTCCTTAAATGGTCAGGTTCAGAGAGCTCCTGGTTTGGTGAGTGTATCCACATGCTGAGAGGGTAGTGTATCCTAATTTCCTGGGAGAGAAGCCCCTGCACTTTAAGACCTTCTGGACTTTATGTATCTCTTCATCAGTACCCTTTATAATATTTTTTTTTTGTGGTGCTAGGAATCGAACCCACGACCTTGTGCTTGCAAGGCAAGCACTTTACCAACTGAGCTAACTCCCCAGCCCCCATAATATTTTTTATAACAAACTGGTAAATGTAATTCAAGTGCTTTTCCTGAGTTTGGTGAGCCATTTTAGCAAATTATCAAGCCTAGGGAGGGGTTGTGTAAACCTCCTGGTTGGTCACAAGTTCCAGAGGTCTACAACTTGCATCTGACATCTGAAGTAGGGACAGTCTTGTGGGACTGAGCCCTTAACTTGTAGGATCTAATGATAACTTTAGGTAATTAGTATCAGACTTGAGTTAAATTGTAAGACAATCCAGTTAGTGTCCAGAAAATTGGGGCATTGTTTATTGGTATGAGGAAAATTTCACATATTTGGTTCAGAAGTGTTCTGTGGGTAAAGATACATCCTGGTCGGTGGTTATACCAAACTTTTTGTAGAAAGTGACAGAAAAAATGTAACCCAGAATGGCTTAGACAATAAAAAGCATTTATACTTATGTAAGCAAAAAGTTTAGAGAGTGGGTTGGCTTTTGGAGAGGCTTGATCCAGTGGCTTAAAGACATCACTAAGGACACTGTATCTCTGTTTTGAAGAGTTGTTCAACCAAAATATACAAACCCTTGCAGTCCCAACATGGTTTTTGGTAATAGTCAGGGTTCTTTATTCTTCCTTCATTTTCAGTAGGAAAAAGACCTGGTAGATTTCCTTGCAAATGTCCTGATATTCACTGATTGGCTTGGATCATAGCACATGCCCACTTCTGAATTAGTTGTTGCATAGGGAGATAGAATGTATTGATTGACTTAAGTTTGCTCAAATACACTACCCCTGAGAAATTGGAAGGGAAATGGAGTGGGGAGTAGGAATTAATACTTGCAGTGCAACCAGGGCCACAAATGATCTCAAAGCTTAAGTGTAAATATAGTTCAGTAATTAAAGAAAGAACGCATTTCATGACCTCCTGCCTCTATCAAGGGTTTTGTGACTTTATAGCAGGGCTCTGAATCTTGGCACTAGTAGCATTTTCAGCCAGATTTTGTTTTTGTTGTGGGGGCCACACATCCTTTGCTTTCTCTCTAATCACAATTTTGCAGTTGAACTTCTCAGATAAATATCTCTATCATGTATATCTGCAAAAATTTTCAGTTGTCCAACTGTGAAAGAATGGTTAGTGTTACTTGCATCTAGTGAGTAAAAGCCAGAGATATTGCTAACCATCCTTCAATACACAACACAACCCCAAAACAAAGATTTATCTGGCCCAAAATGTCAATAGTACTGAGACTGAGAAACCCTGTGCTAGACAAAAATCTTAAGATAGTTTTGGCTGGGCATGGTGGTGCATGCCTGTAATCCCAGCAACTCAGAAGGCTGGAGCAGGAGCATTACAAATTCCAGGCCAGCCTCAACAACTTAATGAGACCCTAAATAAAAAATAAAAAGGGTTGGGGATGTGGTTCAGTGGTTGAGCACCCCTGGGTTTAATCCATAGTACCAAAACAAAACAAAATAAAAGATGGTTTCCAATCTCCACATTCTTAAAATAGGCCTTTCTATATTTGTCAAAGCTAGAAGAAAAATATCCAAAGATACTGAATAGAAGTAGACAGAAAAAAAGAAAGCATCTTAATCTGACAGTCAAGGTTTGATTTGCTATGGTTTTCACTTTCTAAAGTATTTCTTTTAGACCTAGCTGGATCTGCACCAAATCACAGCAAGGTTTTAAGGATAACATCTGGCATATTAAAAACCATTATAGCTCAGTGGTAGAGAACTTGCCTAGCATGTGTGAGGCCCTGGGTTGATCCCCAGTGCCCTGCCCTCTAAAATTATTGAAAATGCCACTTTTGTGATATGATAATTAAATTCTGCTGACATGAATGACACCCCAAATTCTCATTGGCCATAGTGATTTATGACTAAATATAAACTTTGATTAATTTATTTATGCTATATCTAGAGAGGGGCAGTCCTTATTTATTGAAGATCTTGAAATTCTTTATCCATAATGTAATAAAATTCTGCCTTATTGCACCATGTTAGATAGTAGAGAAATTGTCAGAAGCTTTCAGAACTAGACTGGCTTTTGTTTATTTAATTAATATTTATGGAATTTCCTTCCTGTGCCAGTATCTTGATAGCATTCTGTTAAGTGTTCTGAATATTAGAAGATTTGATTAATGAAGATGGTAGAAGAACAATGCTTGACTTGTATCTAAGATTATAAGGCTTTCCTGTCTATAAAATTCTGGGTCAATGTATATTAGGTGCAGGAATTCCCCTGTGACCTCTTCCTCGCTTCTCAAAGGGTAGAGATTTTGCTTGCTGTTTTGTGTCTCTTGGACTAGCTCCACATGGAAAATCTGCACTATCCTACTTTTCCCTTTCTGGAGTTTCCAAGATAAGGCTGATCTTGTAATTTCTCTTCATTAAGGGGCTTACTGCTATTCTGACATCAGCTGGTGGACTGCAATACAATTCTGGCACTAATCATCAGGAATTAGTGTAGATACCATGAGTTAAAGAGCATGGCCTCCAACAAGATTGACCTATGTTCAAACACCAGCCACACTTCAACTTACAAGCCCCAAGTCCATGGTGTGGGAAATTAACTCCTACATATTGGAAAACATAAGGTGATATGTGCTGCAGAGCACACAGGGATGGCCCAAAGGAGACAGTAATTAGTTCTGGCTGGGAGTCATGGAAGGACTCAGAATACGTTGATTGTATCAGGTTTTGAAGGGTAAGGAGAAGTTTCCAGCAAACCAGGGATGAGGAGCAAGGTGGGGAAGAAGAGATCATTTAAGCCAAGTGAAGAACATAAAGCCAAAAGCTGTTTATTCTCCAAAGAAAATCCCTATAATCACACAGCAAGATGTCCAACATCATTAGCCGTCAGAAGAATGAAAATCAATACCACAATGAGATACTTCTTTGTCCCCACTAGGATGGCTGTAAAAAATGACAGATAATGATAAATGGTGTGATTGTGGAGAAATTGGAACTCATATATACTGTTGGTGGGAGTGTAAAATGGAACAGTTACTTTGGAAAATAGTCTGTTGGTTCCTCAAAACATTGAACAGAGTTACCATATTATCCAACAATTCCTCTGCGAGATATATATACCCAAGAGATTAGAGATATATGTTCACATAACAATTTGTACATGAATATTCATAGAAATGTTATTTACAATAGCCCCAAAGTGGAATCAACCCAATTGTTCATTCATCGATGAATGGATAAACAAAATTGCTATATACAAGGAATATAATATTAGTCAGCAATAAAGAATAAAGTACTGATATGTGTTATAACATTATGTAAAGGAAAGGAGTTGGACACACAAGGTCAAATATTATATGATTTTATTTATATGAAGTATCTAGAACATGGAAATTCATAGAGACAGAAAGTAGGTTGGTGGTTGCCAAGGGTGAGGCAGGGGATTGAGGTGGGATAGGAGAAAGAGAGTGACAATTAATGGGTTTAGAGTTTCTTTTGGTGGTGATGAAAATGTCCTAAAATGAACTGTGAAGGTTGCACAATTTGTGAAATACAAAAACCATTGAATTGAATACTTTGGGTGAATTGAATGGTATGTGAATTATCTTAATAAAAGTACTACCCATACATAAAGAATGAAATTATGGCATTTGCCAGGAAATAGATGGAACTCAAGAACATCATGCTAAGTGAAATAAGCCACTCAAAGTTTGAGTGTTTCCTCTGATATGTGGAAGCTAATTCAAAATAAGACAGGGGATGAAAAAGAATAGAAGAAAGATCAGTGGAATAGACAAAGGGGAATGAAGGGAAGGGCAGAGGGATGGGCTAGGGAAAGACAGTGGAATGAATCTGACATAACTTTCTTGAGAACATGTATGAATATGTCACAGTGAATCACACCATCATGTATATCCACAAGACACTAATTAAAAAATATGTAAGCAAATGGTGAAAAGATCAGTAGATAGAGGGAAGGGAACAGGGTGATGGAAGAAGGTACAGAAAGAAGTACTGGGGACTGAATTAGAACAAATTATATTCTATGCTTTTATAATTATGTCAAAATGAAACCTAATATTATGTATAAGTAAAAAGAACCAATAAAAAAGTGAGAAAAAAGACATGAAGTATTAAAACAAAGTCTGTTATTTACACACTAAAAAATAAAAGAATTCTTTGCTCTGAAAAAAAAAATGTTGGAAAAATGCTACACATGGCAAGGCATAGAGGCAGAGAGGATCATGGCGTATTCCAAGAACATAAGCAAGTTGGCATAACTGTTGTGGAATAGGAATGGATAAGTCTGGGAAGGCAAGTAGGGCTCAGATCATGGAGGACCCAAGGGCAGTGAGGAACAACAAGAATATTTTAGAAATATTAATACTTGTGTGGAGAATAGGTCTGAAGAAATGAGGGAAAGAGAATAGGTAGTCAAGATTACAGGTTCAAGAACATGTGATCATCTAGAAAGACCTATGTATCTCTTAGTGGAATCATCCTATCTCCTTGGGGAAAACAAACCCCATCTAGAATAACTGTCTAGTTTAGGCTACTCACACTTTTGGAGCATTGTGGGTGAGAATGGGTCATATTTAGAATCGGGCAAAATTCCTCTTAGCCAAAATGCTTACACGAGAGAGGGCGTGTAGAATGCAGCTGTCACCAGGCAAAGTTTTTCTCTGGACCTTATTAGTTTGTGTACCTTTGAGGTATGACTACAGTCAGGGCATGGAGTTGTGTTTTTACAAGGTTTCTGGTTTTCTCCTGTTTATTTACAGTGTTTTCCCATGGTCACTCACCTCACTATACAGCTGTATATCTATCGCTTTGATTCTTCTTCATGGAGGAGAAGGTGAAAGCTGAGTGCCTCTATTCAGTCATTACTCACTATAGTACCCCTCATGTCTCCTTCCAATAATTATACCATTGCCTCAACCAAGGATAACCACTAAACTGACTTCTGACACTGTAGATTACATATTGCCTATTTTAATGTATTTTTATTAGTGCATTACAGTTATATATAATAGTAGGGTTCATTTTTGACATAATCATACATGCTTGGAACATAATTTGATTCAATTCAATCTCCAGTACTTCCTTTTTTCTTCCCCTCCTCACTCCCCTGTTCTTTTCCCTTTCATTGAGTCTGCTGGTCTTTCTTTTATTTATTTATAATTTATGTCTTTTAAAATTAGTGCTTTATAGATGTACATAAAGGTGAAATTCACTGTGGTATATTCATATATGTACATAGGTCAGTTTGGTCAGTTCATTCCACTGTTCCTGTCTTTTCCCATCCCTCCTCCCTCACCTCAATTCCCTTCCTCTATTCTACTGATCTCTCTTCTATTTTCATAGAATACCCTTCCCACACTTTTTTCCATTTTTTAAAAAAAAATTTAAAAAATTTTTATTGTAAACAAATGGGATGTGTGCTGTTTCTCTGTTTGTACATGGCGTAAAGGCATACCATTTGTGTAATCATAATTTACATAGGGTAATGTTGTTTGATTCATTCTGTTATTTTTTCCCTTCCCCCCCACCCCTCCCACCCCTCTTTTCCCTCTATACAGTCCTTCCTTCCTCCATTCTTTTTTTTTCATTTTTATTGTAAACAAATGGGATACATGTTGTTTCTGTTTGTACATGGAGTAACAGCATACCATTTGCAAAATCATATATTTACATAGGGTAATGATGTTTGATTCATTCTGTTATTTTTTCCTTTCCCTCACCCCTCCCACCACGCTTTCCCTCTATGCAGTCCTTCCTTCCTCCATTCTTGCCCCCCTCCTACCCCCCATTATATGTCATCATCCGCTTATCAGTGAGATCATCCGCCTTTTGGATTTTTGAGACTGGCTTATCTCACTTAGCATGATATTCTCTAATTTCATCCATTTGCCTGCAAATGCCATAATTTTATTGTTCTTTATGGCTGAGTAATATTCCATTGTATATATATACCACAGTTTCTTTATTCATTCATCAATTGAAGGACATCTAGATTGGTTCCACAATCTGGCTATTGTGAACTGAGAAGCTATGAACATTGATGTGGCTGTATCTGTAGTATGCTGATTTTAAGTCCTTTGGGTATAGGTCAAGGAGTGGGATAGCTGGGTCAAATGGTAGTTCCATTCCAAGTTTTCTAAGGAGTCTCCACACTGCTTTCCAGAGTGGCTGCACTAATTTGCAGCCTGACCAGCAATGTATGAGTGTACCTTTCTCCCCACATCCTCGCCAACACCTGTTGTTGCATGTATTCTTGATAATCGCCATTCTAATTGGGGTGAGATGGAATCTTAGGGTGGTTTTGATTTGCATTTCTCTTATTACTAGAGATGTTGAACATTTTTCCATATGTTTGTTGATTGCTTGTAGATCTTCTTCTGTGAAGTGTCTATTCATTTCCTTAGCCCATTTGTCGATTGGATTATTTGCATTCTTGGTATAGAGTTTTTTGAGTTCTTTATAGATTCTGGAGATTAGTGCTCTATCTGAAGTATGATTGGCAAAGATTTTCTCCCACTCTGTAGGCTCTTTCTTCGCATTGCTGATAGTTTCCTTTGCTGAGAGAAAGCTTTTTAGTTTGAATCTATCCCAGTTATTGATTCTTGCTTTTATTTCTTGTGCTATGGGAGTCTTGTTGAGGAACTCTGGTCCTAAGCCGACATGTTGAAGCTCTGGACCTACTTTTTCTTCTATAAGATGCAAGGTCTCTGGTCTGATTCCGAGGTCCTTGATCCATTTTGAGTTGATTTTTGTGCAAGGTGAGAGATAGGGGTTTAATTTCATTCTGTTGTATATGGATTTCCAGTTTTCCCAGCACCATTTGTTGAAAAGGCTATCTTTTCTCCATTTCATATTTTTGGCCCCTTTGTGTAGTATGAGAAAATTGTATTTGTTTGGGTTTGTGTCCATGTCCTCTATTCTGTACCATTGATCAACCTTTCTATTTTGGTACCAATACCATGCCGTTTTTGTTACTATTGCTTCGTAGTAGAGTTGAAGTTCTGGTATTGCGATACCCCCTGCTTCGCTCTTCCTGCTAAGGATTGCTTTAGCTATTCTGGGTTTCTTATCCTTCCAGATGAATTTCATGATTGCTTGCTCTATTTCTGTAAGGTACGTCATTGGGATTTTGGAATTGCATTGAATCTGTATAGCACTTTTGGTAGTATGGCCATTTTGACAATATTTATTCTGCCTATCTAAGAACATGGGAGATCTTTCCATCTTCTAAGGTTTTCTTTAATTTCTTTCTTTAGTGTTCTGTAGTTCTCATTGTAGAGGTCTTTCACCTCTTTTGTGAGATTGATTCCCAAGTATTTTATTTTTTTCGAGGCTATTGTGAATGGGGTAGTTTTCCTAACTTCTCTTTCTGAAGATTCATCACTTATGTATAAAAATGAATTGGATTTATGAGCATTGATCTTGTAACCTGCTACTTTACTGAATTCACTTATGAGTTCTAAAAGTTTTCTGGTGGAATTTCCGGGCTCCTCTAAATATCTAATCATGTCATCAGCGAACAGGGATAGTTTGAGTTCTTCTTTTCCTATTTGTATCCCTTTAATTTCTTTGGTTTGTCTAACTGCTCTGGCTAGAGTTTCAAGGACGATGTTGAATAGAAGTGGTGAAAGAGGGCATCCCTGCCTTGTTCCAGTTTTTAGGGGGAATGCTTTCAGTTTTTCACCATTTAGAATGATATTGGCCATGGGCTTAGCATAGATGGCCTTTACAATGTTAAGGAATGTTCCCACTATCCCTATTTTTTCTAGTGTTTTGAGCATGAAGGGATGCTGTATTTTATTGAATGCTTTTTCTGCATCTATCGAAATAATCATGTGATTCTTAACTTTAAGTCTGTTGATATGGTGAATGACATTTATTGATTTCCGGATGTTGAACCAACCTTGCATCCCTGGAATAAAACCCACTTGATTGTGATGCATTATCTTTTAAATATATTTTTGTATGCAATTTGCTAAAATTTTGTTGAGAATTTTTGCGTCAATGCTCATTAAGGATTTTGGTCTGAAATTTTCTTTCCTCGATGTGTCTCTGTCTGTATTAGGTATCAGGGTAATATTGGCTTCATAGAATGAGTTTGGGAGGGTTCCCTCCTCTTCTATTTCATGGAATACTTTGAGAAGTATTGGAATGAGCTCTTCTTTAAAGGTTTTGTAGGACTCGGCTGAGAACCTATCTGGTCCTGGACTTTTCTTTGTTGGTAGGCTTTTGATGACTTCTTCTATTTCATTACTTGAAATTGGTCTATTTAAATTGTGTATGTCCTCCTTGTTCAGTTTAGGCAATTCATATGTCTCTAGAAACCTGTTGATGTCTTCAAAATTTTCTATTTTGTTGGAGTATAGATTTTCAAAATAGCTTCTAATTATGTTTTGTATTTCCCTCATGTCTGTTGTGATATTTCCTTGTTCATTCCAAATTTTAGTGATTTGGGTTTTTGCTCGTCTTCTCTTAGTTAGTGTGGCTAAAGGTTTATTAATTTTTTTTTCGAAGAACCAAGTATTTATTTTGTCAATTTTTTGTATTGTTTCTTTTGTTTCAGTTTTATTGATTTCAGCTCTGATTTTAACTATTTCCTGTCTTCTACTACTTTTGGTGTTGCTCTGTTCTTCTTTTTCCTAGGGCTTTGAGCTGTAGTGTTAAGTCATTTATTTCTTGATTTTTTCTTCTTTTATTGAATACGCTCCATGTAATAAATTTTCCTCTAAGTACTGCTTTCATAGTGTCCCAGAGATTTTGATATGATGTTTCTTTTTTCTCATTTACCTCTAAGAATTTTTTAATTTCCTTCTTAATATCTTCTGTTATCCATTCATCATACAATAGCATATTATTTAATCTCCAGGTGTTGGAATAGTTTTTTACTCTTTCATTTATTTCTAACTTCAATCCATTATGATCTGATAGAATACAAGGTAATTTCTCTATCTTCTTGTATTTGCTAACATTAGCTTTATGGCATAAAATATGGTCTATTTTAGAGAAGGATCCATGTGCTGCTGAGAAGAAAGTGTATTCATTTTTTGTTGGATGGTATATTCTATATATGTCTGTTAAGTCTAAATTATTGATTGTGTTATTGAGATCTATGGTTTCTTTGTTCAATTTTTGTTTGGAAGATCTGTCCAGTGGTGAGAGAGGCGTGTTAAAATCACCTAGTATTATTGTGTTATGGTCTATTTGGTTTCTAAAATTGAGAAGGATTTGTTTGACGTACACGGATGAGCCAATATTTGGGGCATAGATATTTATGATTGTTATGTCTTGCTGATTTATGCTTCCCTTAAGCAGTATGAAATGTCCTTCTTTATCCCTTCTGATTAACTTTGACTTGAAGTCCACATTATCTGAAATGAGGATGGATACTCCAGCTTTTTTGCTGAGTCCATGTGCATGGTATGTTTTTCCCCATCCTTTCACCTTTAGTCTATGGGTATCTCTTTCTATGAGGTGAGTCTCTTGCAGGCAACATATTGTTGGATCTTTCTTTTTAATCCAATCTGCCAGTCTATGTCTTTTGATTGATGAATTCAGGCCATTAACATTCAGGGTTATTATTGAGATATGATTTGTATTCCCGGTCATTTGGTTCATCTTTAAAATTTTATTTATTTATTTATTTATTTGACACAACTTGGTTCCTCCTTTATTTGGAAGTTCCTTTAGGATAATTCCTCCCTTTGCTGATTTGCTTCTTTGTGTTTTATCTCTTCCTCATGGAATATTTTGCTGAGAATGTTCTGTAATGCTGGCTTTCTTTTTGTAAATTCTTTTAGCTTTTGTTTATCATGGAATGATTTTATTTCATCGTCAAATTTGAAGGTAAGTTTTGCTGGGTATAAGATTCTTGGTTGGCATCCATTTTCTTTCAGAGCTTGAAAAATGTTGTTCCAGGCCCTTCTAGCTTTTAGGGTCTGGATTGAAAAATCTGCTGATATCCATATTGGTTTCCCCCTGAATGTAATTTGGTTCTTTTCTCTCACAGTCTTTAAAATTCTGTCTTTATTTTGTATGTTCGGTATTTTCATTATAATGTGCCTTGGTGTGGGTCTGTTGTAATTTTGTGTATTTGGAGTCCTATAAGCCTCTTGAACTTGATTTTCCATTTCATTCTTCAGATTTGGGAAATTTTGTGATATTATTTCATTGAATAGATTGTTCATTCCTTTGGTTTGTTTCTCTAAGCCTTCCTCAATCCCAGTAATTCTCAAATTTGGCCTTTTCATGATATCCCATAGTTCTTGGAGATTCTGTTCATGATTTCTTACCATCTTCTCTGTTTGTTCAACTTTGTTTTCAAGGTTAAATATTTTGTCTTCAATATCTGAGGTTCTGTCTTCCAGGTGTTCTATCCTATTGGTTGTGCTTTCTATGGATTTCTTAATTTGGTTTATTGTTTCCTTCATTTCAAGGATTTCTGTTTGGTTTTTTTTTTCAATATCTCTAACTCTTTATTGAAATGATCTTTTGCTTCCTGTATTTGCTCTTTTAACTGCCGATTGGTGCTATCATTCAATGCCTGCATTTGCTCTTTCATCTCCTCATTCAATGCCTGCATTTGCTCTTTCATCTCATAGTTTGCTTCCCTAATCATTTTAATTATGTACATTCTGAACTCCCTTTCTGTCATTTCTTCTGCCATGCTGTCGTTGGATTTTATTGGTGTAACATCTAGATTTGTTTGGGGCATTTTCTTCCCTTGTTTTCTCATATTGTTCAGGAATCAGTGGGTCATTAAGATATTGCAGATTTCCTCTATTGACTTATAATGTCCCTGAAGATTGCTAGTATATCCCCTCTTATCCTTCAAGCCTGAAGTCTTGGAGGAAGTTGATAATGCGGTGCTCCACAAGGAAGTTGCCTCTCTAGGGGTGGTGTCCTTCAGGTGGGGTATATTCCCTGCTAGTGGGCAGAGGCGCCTCCACTTGTTGACCAATGGTCATCCAAAGGGGAACTAGGCTGCGGGGTGAGGCAAGGCCTGTTTGTGCCTGTGTCTCTGGTTTTACTGTCCTTGTGGGAAAACCTTACCCGGCAGGGAAGACTCATCTGGTAGGGAGGTCTCGCTGGTCAGTTCCCCTCCTAGAGGTTCCCCTCAATCTACAACTACCGCCTGGGCTGGGTTGCCTTCTTCTGCAACGTTCCCAGGGGCCCGGACCTACCTCCTGGGTCTGGGAGCCTCACCCTTCGCAGACGAGTCTCCTTAGGCTGCCTCTCCTCAGAGAATCTGCCCGCAGTCCTGGAAACTTCGCTTCACCTCTAGGCGTGTCTCTGTGCGGCTCTTCCAGCAAGAAGCCACCTAGCTACTGGGGCCCTGCTCTGAGCCTAATCGCCTGGCTATGCGGCCCCTCCTCTGAGCTGCCACCTGGAGCCCCAGACCCAGAGACCCGCCACACACCTCTTCCTCCGGACAGCCGCCCGGTGTTCCGACGCAGTCACTAGGAGTCCAAGCAAATCACTTCGCGTCTCCTCCTCCCGCCAACCGCCCGTAGCCCTAGGCAGTCACTCGGAGTCCAAGTGACCCGCCCTGTTCCTTCTCCTCCTCAGGGTTGCCCCCAGGGTGTTCAGGAGTGGTCGCTGGGAGACCAAGCGAACCACCACGCTCCTCCTCCAGGCAGGCCACCAGTGTTCAGGAGCGGTTGCTTTGAGTCCAAACAACTCACCACTCGCCTCCTCCTCTGGCAACTGCCTGTGGCTCTGATGCAGTCACTCCTAGACCAAGCGACCCGCCGTGCTTCTCCTCTTCCTCCAGGCAACCCCCCGGTGTTCAGAAGCGGTCACTCTGAGTCCAAACAGCTCACCACGCAGCTCCTCCTCAGGCAGCCGCCTGGAGCCCCAGTGGTTGCTCCAAGTCCAAGCGCTGTGCTGAGCAGCCGCCTCTATGATGTTCCCAGTTGTCCATGTTTACTGCTCCAGTGCGGGGAGGGGTGTCTCGCCGGGCAACTCTACTTCACAAAGTTCCCTGCGTCCCGGGACTACCGCCCCATCCAGGACGCCTCCCCAACGGGAGAGACTCACCCGGCGGCTTTGAGTTGGTCCCAAGTCTCTCACTATCTCCTATTTTGAATCCTGCGTCCTGGAGCAACATGAAATGCAGCCGCCCTCTAGTCTGCCATCTTGAAAAACCCTAAAATAGTTTCTAATAATCCTCTGGATTTCAGAAGTGTCTGTGGTGATATCTCCTTTGTCATCTCTAATTTTCCTGATTTGGGTCTCTCTCTCTCTCTCTCTCTCTCTCTCTCCCTCTCTCTTACTTAGGACTTTGGCTAGGGGTTTATCAACCTTGTTTATCTTTTCAAAGAACCAACTCTTTGTTTCATTGCTCCTTCGTACTTTTTTACATTTTCAATTTCATTAATTTTGGTTCTGATCTTATTTCCTGTTAATTTTGGAATTAATTTGTTTTTCTTTTTCTAGGACCTTGAGGTGTGATGTTATATTATTTATTTGAGATCTAGTTTTTTGGGGGGTACTGGGGATTGAACCCAGAAGTTCTCAACCATTGGCCATATTTCTAGCTATTTTTTTATTTTTTATTAAGACAGGGTCTCAGTAATTTGCTCAGGGTCTTGATAAGTTTCTGAGGTTTCTTTGAACTTGTAATCCTCCTGCCTCAGCCTCCCAAGCTGCTGGATTATAGGCATGTGCCAGCATACCTGACTGGGATCTATTTTTTAGTACTTCAATTTTTTATCTTATTGGTTCTTAAGTTATACATGACAGTAGAATCCATTTTGATATAATTGTATAAGCATGGAGTGTATCTTATTCTAATTAGGACCCCAGTCTTGTGGATGTACATGGTGGTGAGATTCACTGTGGTGTATTCATTTATGTACATAGGAAAGTTATGTCAGACTCATTCCACTGTCTTTTCCCTATCCCCCTCCCTTCCCTTCATTCCTCTTTGTCTAGTGTACTGAACTTTTATTCTTCTCCTCACTCCCCTTATTGTAGGTTGGCTTGTAGGTTGGCTTCCACGTGTCAGGGAAAATATTCAACCTTTGTTTTTATGGGATTGGTTTATTTCACTTAGTATGATAGTCTCCAGATCGATCCATTTACCAGAAAATGTCATAAAGTCATTCTTCTTTATGGCTGAGTAATACTCTGGGATCTATTTTTTAAATGTAGGAATTAGGTGCTTTAAACTTTCCTCTTAGAACTGCCTTAATACTGTCCCAGAGATTTTGATATGTTTTATCTCTATTCTCATTTGTTCCTTAAAATTTTTAAATTTCTGCCCTGATTTCTTCTGTGGTTCATTCCTCATTAAAAAGTGTATCATTTAATATACTTTTATAAAAAGTGTTATAAAATGGTTTTTAATCTTGTTGATCTATAATTTCATTCCATCATGATCTAATAGGGTGTAATGGATTTTATCTATTTTTTGTATTAAGATTTGCCTTGTGTACTAAAATCTGATGTTTTAGAGGAACTTCCATATACTGCTGAGAAGAAAGTGAATACAGTTGTTGATGGATGAAATATTTTATAGATGTCTGCTAGGTCTGTTTGATTAGCAGTATTTTTTAGTTCTGAAGAATCTTTCCTTAGTTTATGTCTGGATGGCCTATCTAATGGTTAGAGGTGTGTTGACATCAGTATTATTGTATTATTGTATTCAGTATTGTTGTATTAACTATTTACATTGAGAGCAGTTTGTTTTATGTACACAGGTACACCATAATTTGGGGCATAAATATTTATAATCATTGTATCTTCTTGTTAGATGATTCCCTTAACCAGTATGAAGTGACCTTCTTTGTCTCTTCTGATTAATTTGACTTGAAGTCTACTTTGTCTGATATGAGAGTAGCTATCCTGCTTACTTTGTTTCCATTTGCATGGTATATCTTTTTCACCTTCAGTGTGTTGATATCTTGGCGTGTATGGTGAATCTCTTGTGAACTACGTATGGTTGGGTCTTCTTTTTTTTTGTACAAGGGATTGAACTCAGGGACACTTGATCATTGAGCCCTAGCCTCAGCCCCAGCTCTACTTTTTATTTTATTTAGAGACAGGGTCTCACTAAGTTGCTTAACATCTCACTTTTGCTGAGACTGGCTTTGAACTCACAGTCCTCCTGCCTTAGCCTCCAAAGCTGCTGAGATTACAGGCCTGTGGCACCTCACCTGGCAGTTGGGTCTTGTTTTTTAATCCAATGTGCCAATTCATGCCTTTTTTTGGGGAGAATTTAGACCATTTATATTCAGTGTTATTATAGAGAGATGATTCTAATTTCCTGCCATTTGACTTCTTTCTAATGCTTAATTCACAATTGATTCTCCTTTAATTGACTATTTATCTAGTGTAATTCATCTCTATGCTGGTTTTCATTTTTAATTTCTTCTGCATGAAATATTTCATTGAGTATGTTTTATAGTACAGGCTTAGTGGCTATGAATTCTTTTAGTTTCTGTTTGTCATAGAAGGTTTTTATTTAATCTTAAATTCTGAAGGATAGTTTTGGTGGATATTGTAATCTTGGCTGGCACCCATTTTCTTTTACAACTTGGTATATATTATTCCAAACTCTTCTGACTTTTAGCGTCTGGGTTGAGAAATTAGTTGAAATCCAAATTGGCTAATCTTTAAATGTGACCTGCCATTTTTCTCTTGTGGCTTTTAAAATTCTATCCTTATTCCCCATATTCAGCATTTTAATTATAATGTGTTTTGGAGAAGATCTTCTTTGATCTTTCCTATATGGGATTCTATAAGACTCTTGCATTTAGATTTCTATCTTGTTCCTAAGATTTGGAAAATTTTCTGATATTATTTCATTGAAAAGGTTGTACATTCCTTTAGTTTGTATTTCAGAGCCTTCATGTATGCCAATGAGATTTGGTCTTTTAATATTATCCCAGATTTCTTGGATATTCTGATCATGGTCTATTATTTCTTTTCTTTAATGTCAACTTTATTTTCAAGATTATATACTTTATCTTCAAGGCTTGAGAATCTGACTTCAAAGTTGTCTAATGTGTTAGTGATTGTTTCAACTGAATTTTAAAATTGATTTATTAAGTCTTTCATTTCCAGGATTTCCATTTAATCCTTTTCAAAATCTTTATCTCTTTTTGAAATATTTCAATTTTTTTCTATTTTTATATTTTCCCTTTAATTTCATTTCTTATGTCTTATTTTAGCTCATTGACCATTTTAACTATTAAATGTCAAAATTCTTCCTCCAACAATTCCTCCACTATGGTGTCAATGGGCTCAGTTGTTGAAGAGTTGTGGGCTGTTTGGGGTGGTTTGTTCCCGTGATTTTTCATAGTGCTCACATGTTTACTCATCTGCTAGAATGATCATCATTTCTACTTTTATGCAAGGGACAATCAGTGAGCTTCTTTCTCTAAAAAGCTCCAGGCCAGGTGACTATCCAGGCATTGATACTTTTACTCATCATGTGTTTTCTGCTGTTCCCAGGATCAGCACCACTTTGTGAGAAGACATTAGGTCCTACTTACTACAAACTTCAGAATAAAGTCTAGTACTAATAAGTCTTAGGAAAATAAAAACTTGTTGCTAATGTTCTCTACAGTTCCCCAAATCAAGATATAAAATTGTAGTAATATTTTGGAATAGGTTAAGAAATTAGTTATTAAAGATAGTAAGATTACTTTTACATTTTATAGGGACATGAAAGGGGAGGAGAGAAAACTGGGTAGAAGAACGAGAGAAAAAAGAAAAGATAGAAAGTAATCCAAACCAAGGTAAAAATAAGAAAAAGGTATATCAGAATGTATATGAGGCAGTAGCAGGTAACCTAAGAGGGAAAAGAGGAGCAAGTGTAAACCCAAGCTAGGAAAACAAAGAGAATTATTCCAGTTAATGCTTTAAAACATTAGAGGAAATAGAATGAGATGGGTTGAGGGCACAGTAAACAATTCCAGGGGAATAACTATCAAATCACAATGGAGATTAATATATGCAAGATCAAAATTGACCTTCAAACTATTTATAGTAATTCATATCAATGTGGAAAAAATTCTTATTGACTCTCCCTAGTTTGGATTTCATCAGGATTTGGGACCCTTAGAAACTCTTTAGTTTTGGATCCTCCAAGATATCCATATGGGACATAAGAGCTATTTCCTTGGTTTCTATGACTTTATCACCAGCCTGTTCTTATTTGTCAACCAAGGCACCTGAAGCTGCATACTCAGAGGGTGCTATGTTGCATCTTCTGGCTGTTTCTATTGGGTATAGGAGCACCAGATACTCAGGGTTGTCACTTTGAGTATTGTTGAACACAACACTCACTCCTCTCCACCCTGTCTTTACCCGATCTCTTGCAGAGGCTGTGTTAAGTGCTGGGTTAGAGTCATCCCTTCTCAGGAGGGATTAGCTCTGGGGTCTGCTTCACCCCACTCCCTTTGTCTGTGGTAAAGGAGAGGGGTTTTAGTAACTTTCAGCTAGCAGCAATCCCTCTAAAATTTCACTCCAGACAGATTGTTGAGACATGTCATTTCAGACTTATTTCTTCTGGTTTTATTTGTTGCTATCTGAAGGTGGGGAGAAGTTGTAATGATTTAATTTCTTCTCTGGAGGTTAGCTAGCTGTGTACTGTACATAATGGCTGCCATGCCTGGTACCACTGTTCGTATACAATTTGGGTTAAACTGTTTGATCTCCTTCACTGAGTTTGCTGTTTCTGTTGTGTTTCAATTTGGTTTGCTTTTCTTTCAGCTGTTGTTAAGGAAGTAAACTTATGTGCTCTTCCTCACCCTTTCCTTGCTAACCCTTCCTCCTGACCCCACTGTGGTTTGGGTTTGTGGTTAAGAATTTCTGTCCTTATTTTTGGCTCCAGCAACCAAACTTCAAGTCCCTCCAAGTTTCAAACTGTCTAATATTGAGTTTTAGAGTATTTAGTCTCTCAGTCACCTCTGCGGTTAGCTGTTCTTTTACTGCTTCCCTTCTGGGCTGTCAAGGGGCTGCCTACATCCTCTCCACCATCTTCCTGCATCTATCTTGCCTGCTTTTAAACTTTATATAAATGCAGTCATACAGCATGTACTCTTGTGTTTGGCTTCTTTCGGTTCTTTTGTGTAGCTGTACTGGGCTTATTTTTAAGGGTAGGTATTATTATTAACTTTATAGTTTCAAAAATTGAGTCACAGGTTATGTGACTTGTCCAGAATCACATACCAGCAAGTGGCAGAGCTGGAATTTGAACCCAAGCAATCTGACTCCAATCTGTTAACTGTTAAGCTATACTTCCCCTCATGCTATTTATTTAATGTCCATTTTATATGCAGTATCTATCTTCTAGTACATACCAGGTGATTAGTAGACATTTCTGGAGTGAATGGATAACAAACGAATGAACGAACAAATGAAAATTAGATAGGCCTGCTTCTATGATTCTGTGCTTTTTGCCTAGGTTCCTAGAAACATCTCAGAAGGTTCTGTACATTTACCTCCTCAGGTTCACTTGTGGTCATATCCCATTGCTATTGTTTCTGGAGCAACCCCATGTTGAAAGAAGATTTGCTTCTGTGTCTAGACCTTGGAGAGTTCCTGGGCTTCTTCTTGTTCTTCCCTGTGAGGGAGACACATGGATAAGTATCACTTGATTGTTGCTCCAGGAGTTGGAATGGCCCCAGTACAAGCTCCTGTCTCTAGACATCTCAGAGCAGTTGGAAATGAGTATTGCAACTTTAATCCTCAGATTTCTGTATAGAATTTTGATGTTCACAGACAGGTCTCCTGAAATTTGTGGAAGTTTTCTTGGTCTAGTTTTCTCTCTTTTGTTCTTTTTGTCTATCAGTAAATCTTATGTTCATGATGTTGAGGCAAAGATACTCAGGAACAGTTTCCCATTGTATTTCATCCAAGGCCATGTGAGGTTGACTGTAGGGTTGGTGCATCACAGGTTTGCAATTAATTGATTGTACTTCATGAAGAGTGATGAGATTTTGAGGAACTGCCTATTCTCTGTCTTAAAGCCCATAAATGATCACTAGGGAATTTCCAAAACCAAAAGAAAAGGCAAATTTCTCCAATATTTAAATTTATTCTAATAACCTGAAGTCTGGCACTATAATAAAGATAGGGAGTTAAGGATGTGCCATCTCAAAATATGCTAAGTTGATATATTGATTATTTCAAGTTGAAATCACATGAGGAACTGTAACTTTAGGACCATTTGGCCTATCCTTCTGAACATGCAGCAAGCCATAACGATTCTTTCATGAGGGATGTCCTTCATACACCAAAGCTGGAAAATAGCCCTAATGACCAAATAACTGATAATTTGTGTGCAATAAGCCTGAATAAACAAACTCCGAAGTGACTCTTATCTTCCACTAGTTCCTACCCCTCAGTATATCTCTTAAATTTTTTTTTTAGTTGTTGATGCACATGATATCTCTATTTATTTTTTGTGGGGCTGAGAATTGAACCCAGTGCCTCACACATGCTAGGCAAGCACTCTACCACTGAGCCACAACCCCAGCCCCCAGCCCCCAGTATATCTCTTAGAAATATCTCTACAATTTACTTTCCTAGTCCAGATATCCATTTGTCCTGTCATTCCTTCACAAATGTACTATTCTTTGTCTTAGAAGTATAAAATCATTCTTTGATCATTTCTTCAAACTTCACTCTCTTATAAAAAGCCCCATGTACATGTAAAATTCATAAAACTTTCATGCTTTTCTTTTGTTAATTAGCCCTTATATTAATTGGATTTCTAGATTCAGCTGAAGAGCTCATGTAAGAAGTAAGGGGAATAGAAGGGAACTCACTCTCACCTAAAATAGCTGCAGTTTTCGTATTATTGGAGGGCACATTTTTCTTAGAACATTTTAGTCATTATTTTGATAATTTTGTATACTGGGCAGAGATAAACCACTTACATGGAGTAAACCAACCCAAGAGTTAAGTTTATTACCTATCTAGTGTTCTCATTCTCAATGTTTTCTCTTTATTGACTGTATACCATATTTGATAAAGGAAACACATGTTTGGTAGAACACATATGGTAGCATTATTAGGAAAGTGGATTTTTTGTACTTTTTTGTGGCCTAAAGCAAGGGTTGGAAAGCTTTTCTCTCTACATGACCAATATAGTAAATATATTGGACTGAGGATCATATAGTCTCTGCTGAAACTATTCAAATCTGCCCTCTTAAAGTGAAAGCAACTATAAATAATATGAAAATAAATGGGTATGACTATGTTCTAGCAAAACTTTATTTACAAAACAGGCACAGGCTATATTCAACTCACAGGCCATAATTTGACAATCCCAATCAGAGAGAAAACAAAATATTTCAAGGAACCAAGGCCCTGTATGACATAAGAAGAGAAAGAAATACTTTCTCTAAAATTGGTAAAAATCCTTTGTAGAAATATCTATTGTCTCTTTCGTGTCTTAAATAAAGAAATTGAACATGACAGTGAATGTTTTCAAATGGCCATGTGTACAGCAAAGACTTAACATTACCATGCCTAATTTTTATCCTTTGAAAAGCCTGCACAAAGGTTGGGCATTGACTGGCATTCGAAGACATATCTTGGGGAAGTTCCCACCCTTAACGAAGGGTGGCTCACTGTACCTAAACTGTACAAACAATATGATTTTTATTGTACTCCTGCTTTCCTTTTGGGGGTCTGGAATTTGGGGATATGCCTATTGTTAGGCAGAAGCTGCCTATGTGATCAGTGCACAATAAAACCCTGAGTTCTGGATCTTCCCTGGTTGGAAATATCTCATGCATGTTGTCACAGCTAACAATCTTCATTGTTGGGAGAATTAAACATATCCTGTGAGTCCACTGGGAGAGAACCCTTGTAAAATTGTACTTAGTTTCCCCAACTTCCTTTTCTCCATGCACCTTTTCCCTTTCCAGATTGTGCTTGATTTTGATAAGGAACCATAGCCATGAATGTGACTATATACTGAGTCCTGTGAGTCCTCTTAACTAATTGTCAAACCTGGGGTAGTCTTGGAGATTTCCTGACACAGGATACATTATTTTCTATCTTGTCCATTTAACATCCTTTCCTTCCAGATACAAACCACCAACTTTCAATCATGGAAATATTCCTGATCATAGTGACAAAACCTAGGTTTAATAAGAAGATTTGCAGAATACTGAGCCTGGAGGGTATAACAAATCACAAGATAGCATGTAGTCAGGACTCCCCTAAAGGGAAGTGAACAACCACTTAATAGAAAACTGGTCTAAATCAGTAGAAAAATGACTTGATGATGAAACTATGACTGTTTGCAGTCTGTATTCCTGGGTTCAACCTAACAGACTTAATGGGTCAATACAGTTCCTAAAAATCACAACCAGACTTGGAGTTCAGCAAATAGCCTGTGCTCAGCTTCATTAAAACAAACCAATCTTGAACTAACAAGGTTGGTCTTGTTCAACCAATCACTCTGTAAAACTTTTCAGGTTTCCTTGTGAGTCTCACCCTTGCTTTTGTCTTAGATGATCTCCAGAGTAGTTGTTGTCCCTTGTATATTCCCTAAATAACAATCAGTCCTCAATAGAGTTAGCCCTCCATATTCATGGGTTCCACATCTGTGGATTCAACCAACCACAAATAGAAAAAAATTGGTAAAAATTTTATCTGTACTGAACATATACAGGCTTTTTTCTTGCCATCATTCCCTAAATAATACAGTATAATTGCTATTTACATAGCATTTACATTGTATTAGGCATTATAAATAGTCTAGAGATGATTTAAAGTATACAGACAGATTGCATAGGTTATATGTAAATACTATGCCATTTTATAAAGGGACTTGAGCATACGTAGATTTTGGCATCTACCAGGAGTTCTGGCACCAATCCCCATGGATACAAGAGAAATGATGACTATACTTCAATTGTCTCTGAATTACTCTTTTTTTATTAAAATATTTTTTACTTTTACAGACACATTGTGATTCATTGTACACAAATGGGGTACAACTTTTCATTTCTATGATTGTACACAATGTATATTCACACCATTCATGTAATCATACATATATATATATATATATATATATAGGGTAATACTGCCTGTTTTATTCTACTGTTTTTCCATTCCCACCCCCTCCCACCCCTTTTTCCTCTACACCATCCAAAGTTCCTTCATTCTTCTCTTCCCCCCACCACCCCCCATGAATTACTCTTTGACAGTTAGTTTGAAGACTCTATCCCACAGATCTCCCCTACTCTTGTCCATCAGTAAACTCACCTTAAAGCCATGTCTTCAGGTCTATTTCCTTTAACAGTGGTGAACTCAAGGGTTGTGTGTAAGGAAACTCAAGGTGATCTGAGTCAGGCAGATGTCAATGACCAGAAAAGAAAATCAAGGGAAACCATCAAGATGAACACACGCAGCCAAGGAGAGGAAGAAAAAATCCAGAACTTGTGCAAGAAAGCGAAAGATGTTATTTTCCACATCTGAAGAAAAAAATAAGCCATTTCTCCAAAACCTAAAATATATATATATATATATATATATATATATATATATATATATATATTTTCTGTTTATGAATTAGTTTCATGTTTCCACCCCTGGAAGATTATTTAAATTACAGTTTTCCATTTCTTCCTCTTAAAATAAATGGTCCTTAGCTGAAAACTTCTTTCTAAAAAAAAATCTGAATAGTATTCTCCATCTCTATATCCCTAATGCCCTTGGTTGGCAAAGTTCTTGAGTGAGCACCCCAGCACTGGCCCCCCCTTGTCTTTAGGTTTTTCTGCTTCCACCCTAACTCCTTCATACACTCCATCTTCAGACTTCATATCCCACCCCTTAAAACCTACTTTGTCCTCAAACCACTTGGAGTCTCACAAAGAATTTGAGAGCCCATGAAACAACATAAACTCCTTTAAAAAATAAATTCTAATGATTAAAATATTATTTTCTGGGCCTGAAACTTTATCACAGGCTTCTTTGTGAGACAAAAGCAATTGAAGATTACAGTTAAAGCCCTTTCCTTTATAGAGTGTTTTCATTGTTACCACCCTTCCCTACCAGGAGATCACAAAGTCCTGTACTTTCAAGCCTACTTGGAGTTAGCTTTAGAGTTGCCTTGCTTATGTAAATGTAATAAAAACCAACCCAAACTCTAACCGTCAATACTAATCCCAGGACTTTACTCTACTTAGGGATTTGCTATATTATTTTGATGCCACCTTTCTGTTTCAGAGATTAAAGAGAGAAGATGCTGCATTTAACAAAAGGAATGGCTCTCAATTTTGAGTTTTTATCAGAATCCCTGGAGGATTTGTTAAAATTCAGATTGCTAGAACCACCCTCTAATCCCAGGGCTTCTCCTGCAGCAGGACTGGGGTAGGACCTAAACATTTGTATTTCTAAGCAATTCCCAGGAGATGCTGATGCTACTGCTCTAGAGACCACACTTTGAGAATCACTGGGACAAAATCACAAGAATAGTTATATCAAAGCCCCTGCTGAGTCTTTGTTACTGAAAATGGCCTTCAGGGTAGATGACTTGTTCTTCCATAGGGGCATGTTGTGTGTTCACTCCCTACGTGCCACTGGCATCTGGGCAAGAGATAGAAGAGGAGAGCAGAATTGGCTCAGTTTAATTTAATTTAATTTAATTTTTTAAATTTATTTTTGTTGTAAACAAATGGGATACATGTTATTTCTGTTTGTACATAGAGTAACAGCATACCATTTGTGTAATCATACATTTACATAGGGTAATGATGTTTGATTCATTCTGTTATTTTTTTCCTTCCCCCCCACACCTCCCACCCCTCTTTTCCCTCTATACAGTTCCTCCTTCCTCCATTCTTGCCCCCCTACCGCCCCCCATTATATGTCATCATCTGCTTATCAGTGAGATCATTTGCCGTTTGGATTTTTGAGATTGGCTTATCTCACTTAGCATGATTAGCATGGATTTAATTTCATCCATTTGCCTGCAAATGCCATGATTTTATTATTCTTTATAGCTGAGTAATATTCCATTGTATATATATACCACAGTTTCTTTATCCATTCATCAATTGAAGGACATCTAGGTTGGTTCCACAGTCTGGCTATTGTGAATTGAGCAGCTATGAACATTGATGTGGCTGTATCTCTGTAGTATGCTGATTTTAAGTCCTTTGGGTATAGGCCAAGGAGTCGAATAGCTGGGTCAAATGGTGGGTCCATTCCAAGCTTTCTGAGGAATCTCCATACTGCTTTCCAGAGTGCCTGCACTAATTTGCAGCCCAATCAGCAATGTATGAGTGTACCTTTCTCCCCACATCCTTGCCAACAACTATTGTTGCTTGTATTCTTGATAATAGCCATTCTAATTGGGTGAGATGGAATCTTAGGGTAGTTTTGATTTGCATTTCTCTTATTAGTAAAGATGGTGAACATTTTTTCATATGTTTGTTGATTGCTTGTAGATCTTCTGTGAAGCGTCTGTTCATATCCTTAGCCCATTTGTTGATTGGGTTATTTGTATTCTTGGTGTAGAGTTTTTTGAGTTCTTTATATATTCTGGAAATTAGTGCTCTATCTGAAGTATGAGTGACAAAGATATTCTCACACTCTGTAGGCTTTCTCTTCGCATTGCTGATAGTTTCCTTTGCTGAGAGAAAGCTATTTGGTTTGAATCTATCCCAGTTGTTGATTCTTGCTTTTATTTCTTGTGCTATGGGAGTCCTGTTAAGGAAGTCTGATCCTAAGTCAACAAGGTGAAGATTTGGACCTATTTTTCTTCTATAAGATGCAAGGTCTCTGGTCTGATTTCGAGGTCCTTGATCCATTGTGAGTTGATTTTTGTGCAGGGTGAAAGAGAGGGGTTTAGTTTCATTCTGTTGCATATGGGTTTCCAGTTTTCCTAGCACCATTCGTTGAAGAGGCTATCTTTTCTCCATGGCATATTTTTGGCACCTTTGTCTAGTATGAGAAAATTGTATTTATTTGGGTTTGTGTCCATGTCCTCTATTCTGTACCATTGATCTACCTGTCTATTTTGGTGCCAATACCATGCCATTTTTGTTACTATTGCTTCGTAGTATAGTTGAAGTTCTGGTATTGCGATACCCCGTTTCATTCTTCCTGCTAAGGATCGTTTTAGCTATTCTGGGCTTCTTATTCTTCCAGATGAATTTCATGATTGCTTGCTCTATTTCTGTAAGGTACATCATTGGGATTTTAATTGGAATTGCATTGAATCTGTATAGCACTTTTGGTAGTATGGCCATTTTGACAATATTAATTCTCCCTATTCAAGAACATGGGAGATCTTTCCATCTTCTAAGGTCTTCCTCAATTTCTTTCTTCAACATTTTGTAGATTTCATTGTAGAGATCTTTTACCTCTTTGGTTAGATTGATTCCCAAGTATTTTATATTTTTTGAGGCTATTGCAAATGGAGTTGTTTTCCTCATTTCCCTTTCAGCTATTTCGTCTCTTGCATATAAAAATGCTTTAGATTTATGCGTGTTGATTTTATAGCCTGCTATTTTTCTGAATTCATTGATGAGGTCTAGAAGTTTTCTGGAGGAGTTTTTTGGATCCTCTAAATATAGAATCATGTCATCAGCAAACAGTGACAGCTTAAGTTCCTCTTTTCCTATTCATATCCCTTTAATTTCTTTAGTCTGCCTAATTGCTCTGGCTAGAGTTTCGAGGACAATGTTGAATACAAGTGGTGAAAGAGGACATTCCTGTCTTGTTCCCATTTTTAAAGGGAATGGTTTCAGTTTTTCTCCATTAAGAATGATGTTGGCCATGGGCTTAGCATAAATAGCCTTTACAACGTTCAGGTATGTTCCTACAATCCCTATTTTTTCTAGTGTTTTGAGCATGAAGGGGTGTTGTATTTTGTCGAACGCTTTTTCTGCATCAATTGAAATAACCATATGATTCTTATCCTTAAGTCTATTGACATGATGGATTACGTTTATTGATTTATGGATGTTAAACCATCCTTGCATTCCAGGGATGAACCCCACTCGATCGTGGTGCACGATTTTCTTAATATGCTTTTGGATACGGTTTGCCAATATTTTGTTAAGGATCTTTGCATCTATATTCATCAAGGATATTGGTCTAAAATTTTCTTTCCTTGATGTGTCTTTTCCTGGTTTGGGTATGAGGGTGATATTAGCTTCATAGAGTGAGTTCAGTAGGGTACCCTCTTTTTCTATTTCCTGGAATACTTTGAGAAGTATTGGAATGAAATCTTCTTTGAAGGTCTTGTAGAACTCGGCTGAGAATCCGTCTGATCCTGGGCTTTTCTTGGATGGTAGGTTTTTAATGGCTTCTTCTATTTCATTGCTTGATATTGATCTGTTTAAATTGTGTATGTCCTCCTGGTTCAGTTTGGGAGGCACATATGTCTCTAGAAATTTGTCAATGTCTTCGGTAGATTCTATTTTGTTGGAATACATATTTTCAAAGTAGCTTCTAATTATGTTCTGTATCTCAGTGGTGTCTGTCGTGATATTTCCTTTTTCATCATGAATTTTAGTAATTTGAGTTTTCTCTCTCCTCTTTGTTAGTGTGGCTAAGGGTTTGTCTATTTTGTTTACTTTCTCAAAGAACCAACTTTTTGTTTTGTTAATTTTTTGAATTGTTTCTTTTGTTTCAATTTCATTGATTTCAGTTCTGATTTTAATTATTTCCTGTCTTCTACTACTTTTGCTGTTATTCTGTTCTTCTTTTTCTAGGGCTTTGAGCTGTAATGTTAGGTCATTTAGTTGTTGACTTTTCATTCTTTTCTGGAATGCGCTCCATGCAATGAATTTTCCTCTTAGTGCCACTTTCATAGTGTCCCAGAGATTTTTATGTTGTATTGTCATTCTCATTGACCTCTAAGAATTTTTTAATCTCCTCCCTGATGTTTTCTGTTATCCATGTTTCATTCAATAGCATATTATTTAGTCTCCAGATGTTGGAGTAATTTCTCTTTTTTATTTTGTCATTGATTTCTACTCTCAGTCCATTATGATCTGATAGAACACAAGGCAGTATCTCTATTTTTCTGCATTTCCTAAGGGCTGCTTTGTGGCATAACATATGGTCTATTTTTGAGAAGGTTCCATGTGCTGCTGAGAAGAAAGTGAATCCACTCGTTGATGGATGGAATATTCTATATATGTCTATTAAGTCTAGGTTATTGATTGTGTTATTGAGTTCTATGGTTTCTTTGGTTGGTTTTTGTTTGGAAGATCTATCTATTGGTGACAGCGGTGCATTAAAATCACCCAGAATTATTGTGTTGTGGTCTATGTGATTCCTGAAATTGAGAAGGATTTGTTTGATGTACAGGGAGGCACCATTGTTTGGGGCATAAATATTTACTATTGTTATGTCTTCCTGATTTATGTTTCCCTTAAGCAGTATGAAATGTCCTTCTTTATCCCTTCTGACTAACTTTGGCTTGAAGTCCACTTTCTCTGATATAAGGATGGAAACCCCCTGCTTTTTTACTGAGTCCATGTGCATGGTAGGTTTTTTCCCATCCTTTCACCTTTAGTCTGTGGATGTCTTTTTCTATGAAATGAATCTCTTGCAGGCAGCATATTGTTGGGTCTTTCTTTTTAATCCATTCTGCCAGTTTATGTCTTTTGATTGATGAATTTAGGCCATTAATGTTCAGGGTTATTATTGAGATATGATTTGTATACCCAGTCATTTGGCTTATTTTGGTTTTTAAGTTGGCTTGGTTTCTCATTTGAGTGGTTTTTCTCTAAGGTAGTTCCTCACTTTTGCTGACCTACATTGTTGTTTTTCATTTCCTCCTCATGGAATATTTTGTTGAGAACATTCTGTAGTGAAGGCTTTCTATTTGTAAATTCTTTTAACTTTTGTTTATCATGGAAGGATTTTATTTCATCTTCAAATCTGAAGGTTAGTTTTGCTGGATATAGGATTCTTGGTTGGTAACCATGTTCTTTCAGAGCTTGAAATACGTTGTTCCAGGCCCTTCTAGCTTTTAGAGTCTGGGTTGATTAGTCAGCTGCTATCCGTATTGGTCTCCCCCTATATGTAATCTGATGCTTTTCTCTTGCGGCCTTCAAAATCCTATTTTTATTTTGAATGTTAGGCATTTTCATTATAATGTGCCTTGGTGTGGATCTGTTGTGATTTTGTGCATTTGGTGTTCTGTAAGCCACTTGTATTTGATTTTCCATTTCATTCTTCAGGTTTGGGAAATTTTCTGATATTATTTCATTGAATAGGTTGTTCATTCCTTTGGTTTGTATCTCTGTGCCTTCCTCAATCCCAATAATTCTTAAATTTGGTCTTTTCATGATGTCCCATAGTTCTTGGAGATTCTGTTCATGATTTCTTACCATCTTCTCTGTTTGGGCAACTTTATTTTCAAGATTAAATATTTTGTCTGCATTGTCTGAGGTTCTGTCTTCCAAGTGGTCTAGTCTTTTGGTGATGCTTTCCATTGAGTTTTTTATTTGGCTTATTGTTTCCTTCATTTCAAGGATTTCCATTTGTTTTTTTTTTTTTTTTTTTTTTGAGAATCTCTATCTCTTTGTTGAAATGATCTTTTGCTTCCTGTAGGTGCTCTTTCAGCTTATTGGTGTTATCATTCATTGCCTGCATTTGCTCTCTTATGTCATCCTTTGCTTCGTGAATCATCTTAATCATGTATAATCTGAAGTCCTTTTCTGACATTTCTTCTAACATACTGTCATTGAATTCTATTAATATAGAATCTAGATTTGTTTGGATCATTTTCTTCCCTTGTTTTTTCATGTTGTTCATGTATCTTCCCCTCTAGCAGTGCAGATCTGGGGTATTGCAGATTTCCCCCTATAGGCTTATAGTGGCCCTATAGGTTTCCAAAGCCCTTTCTTTAAGGGGAGATAAATATTTGCAGTGCCCAATTCAGACACTATGCAATCCTAGACCAAATAGCCCCTATGAGGACAATAACAAAATTGTCATAATAAACAGAATGAGTTCAAATATTATCTTCAGTAAAACAAACAGATTTGCAATAAGGTCTGCAATTTCTAATGGAGGACAAAGAGGATGCAGAAGGATGTAGAATGTGGCTGTTAATGGGATAAGAATAGATTATACAGAAGTTCTAGATAAGAGAAAAGGTGAGAGCGTAATCAAAAGAAATTGAATGTTAGCATGCAAAAAAGGGAGAAAGAGACTCTGAGGGAACAGGTAAACAAAATGAAAAGAGAGCTAGGAAAGTAAAGAAATATAAACTTAAATTTTTTTCTATAAGGTGAAAAAAGAAAATCTACAGTATAACAGTCATATAGTAATGAAATCTCCCAGTGTTCAGTAGCCTGATGCATGAGAAGTACCTGAAAATGAGTTTCAAGTCTCCAGCAGGCTTTTCAGGATGGGATTTGCCCCACCTAAAGATTGGAGCTACGGCTTCCAGGATTATTCAAGATGGTCGCTCTGACTTTGAAATGTGTTGGCAAATGGGGAGCTGCAGCTCAGGATGTGGATGTGGTCAGCTGGAGGTCCTGGAGGTGGAATGTGGTTGGTCAGGCAGGGGTCCTGGAGGTCCGGTGTGTTTTGTGTGGTTGTGGAATCCTGGAGGCCGGGTGCAATCAGTTGGTCTGGGGTCCCGGTGATAGGGTGCAGTCAGTTGGTCTGGGGGTCCTGGCAGCAGGGAGCAGTCAGTCGATGTGAGGGCCCCAGAGGCAGGGAGTGATCAGTTGGGCTGAGGGATCTTGGAGACGGGGCTCAGTCTGTCCGGCCAGGGGTCCTACGGGGCCTGGATGTTGTCTGAAAATGGCGGCAGCCACGTGTAATCAAACCTGCAGGTACTGTGACAGAGAACTTCCAGGCAACAGCAGGCAGCTGGTGCTCCACTGGCGGTCGGCAATCAGTTTGCTGACTGTTGTTGGACGATCAGGAGGTGAACCTCGTGCGTTGGGTGATGGATAGGTGTAAGGCAGGCGATGGACAGGCGAGAGGTAGGCAAATGGCGGATGATAGGTGCCTGCTAGTGAGCAATCAAGAAACAGATATCCTCTGCTTGAAACCGGAGTTACGGAGCAACAAGGATCGCAGACTCCCTCTAGTCCGCCATGTTGGATCCTCCTCAGTTTAATTTTATAATTTTGGATAGAATATATCTTTGTAAGCTATATTGCCTCTGGGAAAGTTTGTCCTCTTTAGTAGGATTGAAATCTATTGCTGAATATTAGTTTTGTCCTTGGGACAGGTGTTTACCCACTGGGGACTGGAGCAATAAAAAGCCCACTTTCAAGTCACTGTGATAGAGATCGCAAAAGGATTTCACATATCACAATAGAGCCCCTGGGTTATTCTGCTTGATTTGAGGTATATATTGCTTGAGAATTGTAAAGCCTTTGAACACATTTCAGAGTGGGTGGAAAGGTGCTTTAGGTTGGTTTTTCAGAAGATCCTGAGATGAGGATTCAAATGTAAGTGATTTTTAAGTTAGTGCTTCCAAGGAGATCTTTAAAGGAGTGAGGGAAATTAGACAGGCAAGGGGAAGAAGCCAAGGGTAGAATGTCAGGCAAATGCCTAGCCTCAGCTCAATTCCATCAGAAGTTCTGGAGTGTGTTATGCCTCTGTATTTGTCCCAACTTAAGGCCATGCAACTGGGCTTTCATACAGGTTTTCATACCTGTCTGTCTTTAGCTCTTTCTGGCTCTTCAAATAACTTCCAGTAGTTGAAGAATAGTCTTCCAAAAAGTCTCAGGTGCAGATCAGTAGGAGCAAAAAGCATATAGAAGCCAGAGGAGTGGAATATAAAAATGAAAAGAAATCCAAGGGGAGCCAAGTGGGGCAGTGTCCACTTGGGAAGCTGACTCAATGCTAACCCCAGAGGAAAGGGAGCAGATTTTTCCTAAAGTGGAATGAAAACATCCTGAGCAAATTAGAGGAAGGGGGGCAGTCTGTTGCTGGAAGGGAAAGAGGACAGTGAGCCCAGAGACCAAGGAGTGAGGCTGAGAACTGGGATGTGCTTTCAGTGGGACCCCACCCACCTAAGTGAAGTGCTTCATGTCCTTTTCTCCTTACTCTTGAACTGCAGAAAAAGTCATATTTAGCATCCATTTAAAATTATTTCCTATCTTGTAATGCCATTAAGATATACCCAGCTGGTCAGTAGTCTTGAACACACCATCATCTGTGTTTGTGGATGTATGGCATGGCAGGGAGTGTGGTCCACCTTGTACAAGCCTCCACTGCTCCATGATAATATCAGTAAGTGGAGGAAGACATGCTACAGGTGGCAGCCAGAGAAGGAGCTCACTTACAGGAAAAGGAGGTGTCAAGTGGATGACTCAGGAGCAGACAGATGACAAGCTTCCCTTTCTTCAAATACAATAGGAAAAAGTCACCATTGAAGAAAGTTGGGGGAAGGTAATTCTTGGGTTACACTTAGAGTTTGAATGTCACACCAGATGTAAGAGGTTCCTACAAGAGCTGACACCTCCAATACCTTGGCCTTGTAAGACCAGATTGTTATCAAAACGGTGATGGCACAAAGCTTTGACTCTCTGAGCCAGATGAATGGATAATGAACAATCTTTCCAGAAAAATGTAGGCCAGGAGTCATATCCAGCTTTTATATCTGACAAAACTAAAATTATAGTTCGGGTTATCATCTTTTCTTAGCAATTTATTTTGACTGTAATTTGGTATTAGACAGTGTTATATACTTAGTAACATTAGTCAGCCTTATTTAAATGGATCTGATGATACAATTTTTTTTCTTTAAAAATTTTTTTTTACTCTTTTCAAAATGTAGAATGACTAAATAGGACAGGTAAGGTAAAATAGTGGGCTTTAATATACCTATAACTGTAATAAATAAATATATAAGTATTAAAATTATACTGAAGCCTGCTATTTTCCATTATATTTTATATTTACATATTTATATTTAACTCATATTTACATATACCATTTAAAATATTTATATACAAAATGTTAGTTTAGATATAAAATTATATATAGACATAAATATATACAATTTCAACTTTATTTTTCTGCATGCCAAGTATAATTCCAATTTTCAAAGCTACATTTGGTAGTCCTTGTGCAACCATGTTGTACATGGACTGGGTTAGGCATTGGAATATTGTAGATAATGAAAAAATTGGTTTCAGCTCTTATTATCAGAAACCTTTATAAATGGTAGTATGAGTCCACTTTTCCACCTCAGTAAGTATGGTATAGTGAATGTAATTGAGTCTTGAAATGACAATGCTTGTCTTAGTCCTTTTAGACTATTATACCAAACTACCAGAGACTGTGTGGCTTATAGACAACAGAAATGTCTTTCTTACAGTTCTGGAAGCTAGGAAGACCAAGAGCAGGCACTAACAGATTCAGTGTCTGATGAGGGATTCTTTGCTCATATGTAAAATGAGATTGCATAAACTGAAATTTTAATATGAACTGAGAACCTGCTTTTCAATTGCGTTTAGCTTTATAGAATGACAATGCCTACCATTTATTGAGTGCTCACTACATATTGACTGTTTACATTCCTTAATCCTTAGAGTCTACTATAATATCATGTTTATAGAAGAGGAAATAGAGATTCAGAATGGTTTAAAAACTCATCAAAGTTCACACAACTAGAGCAAACCCCAAAATATGAAACAGGCCAGAGTTCCTGCCACAATATTTTCCTTTCTAGTTTGCTTTGCATCCCAAAAGAGATTGTATCTCAAACTGATTTGTTTCTGAAGTTCAAGATATTGGAAAAATGCATTTTATAAAATCACTTTAAGTAGCATGACATTGGATGTTTTGGGAAAGGCTGCTTGTATTTCCCTCTCCTCAATTTCACCTATATTAGACAACCAGGCAGCTCTCTTGTTCGAGAGCTATGGAGTTGTGCAAACCTAGATTCTGTGAACTGCAGACCCCAGAATACAGGTCTTCCTCTATTCTGAGCATCATCCATCACATAAAATATATATTAGTTTTTCAGTTTCTATGGTCTTAGTGTTTGTGTCTCCCCAAAATTTACATGTTGAAACCTAACCCCCAAAGATGGTATTAAGAGGTGAGACCTTTGGAAGGTGATTAGCTCATGAGGGCTCTACCCTCATGAATTAATTAGTGCCCTCAGAAGAGGCCTTAGGGAGCTTCTGTGTACATTCCATAACATGAGAACATAGCTATAATGTGCCATCTTATGAGGAATGGACCCTCACCAGACATGGAATCTGCTGGCACCTTGATTTTGGACTTTCTAGCCTCTGGAACTGTAGGAAATAAATTTCTGTTGTTAACAAATTATGCAGTCTAAGGTACTTTGTTTTTTTTTAAATTTTATTTATTTTTATTTTTACAGACTGTATTTTGATTCATTGTACAAATGGGGTACAACTTTTCATTTCTATGGTTGTACACAATGTAGATTCACACCATTTGTGTAATCATACATGTACACAGGGTAATAATGTCTGTCTCATTCTACTGTCATTCCTTCCCCCACCCCCTTTCCCATCCATTTCCCTCTACACAATACATAGTTCCTCCATTATTTTCTTACCCCCCTGCCCCGCATCTAAGGTACTTTGTAAGAGCAGTCTGAACAAACTAAGACACCAGTGCTGCTATGACAAATTATCACAAATGTAGTGATTTGAAACAAAACAAATTGATTATTTATAGTTCTGGAATTCAGAGTCTGAAATGGATCTCATTAGGCAAGAAACCAAGGTGTTGACAAGTCTGCTTTTTTCTCTGGAGACTCTGGATGAGAATCTGTTTCCTTACATTTTCCATCAACTAGAGGCCATCTGCATTCTTTAACTCATTGTTCCTTCCTCCATTTTAAAAGCCAGCACAATAGCATCTTCAAATGTCTCTTGCTTGCTTTTTCACTCTCTCTGCCTCTCCTGTTTCCTTCCTTCCCTTATAAGGACCCTTGTGATTACATTGGGCCCACCCAGAAAATCATGGATAACAACTCCATCTCAAGCTCCATAGTTAGTCATACCTGAAAAGTCCCATTTGTACTGGAAGGTTATACACTCACAGGTTATGAAAATTATGATGTGGACTTCTTTGAGGGTCATTATTCTGTCTATCACAGAATTCTAGTTACATGGAATTGTGCTATGCCCTGGATAAGAAGTAGTGAAGAAAAATAGCAGATTCTTCTTTCATGGCAGCATATAGCCTGAAGAATGTCACCATCCCCTGACCTCCTACAATCTTGACCCCTTCTCCCCATAAAAATGTGAATTATACATGATACCAAGATCAGAGGTTATTTGATTCCTTAAACTAGCAAATTTACTTCAAACCCAGCTCCTCTCATGTTTTCAATGCCTATAATCAATTATCATGCCCTGTTAAATCTATCTGAGATTTGACTCAAAAATTTTCTTAACATCTTTACTAGTATTGACCTCATCAGTTGCTACTGGGGTATCACAATCATTTCCTACCCTGTATCCCATCACCAGTCTCAACCCTCTCCAGTTCACTGTCCTCATCATGTCTATAGTTAACATGCCAAAAAAGGTTTCTCTATTTACTTGTCTTTCAAGTGGTGACTGGGTAAACAAACTCTGGTTCATCCATACAGTAGAATTTTATTCAGCAATGAAAAGGAAGAAACTACTAATACATACAACATCATGAAGAAATCACAAACGTAGGTATATTAAGGAAGTCAGTTGCAAAGTCTACATTCCATATATGTGACTTCAATTTTATGCCTTTCTGGAAAAGGTAAAATTATATGCATAGAATACAGATAAAAAATTGACAGGGATTGTGGATAGGGAAAGGAGTTAACATCAGAGATCCATGGTGGATTTTTTTTTTGTTTGGAGGAGCAGTTCTATAACTAGATTATAGTGGTGGTTTCACAACTGAATGAATTTGTAAACACTCATAGAACTATACACTGAAAAGGATAAATTTTATTTTATATAGATTATACTTAATTTTTAAGAAGTTCGTTACCTCAAATTTATTATTATTTTGTAATAAGATTATATCACAATTAGTCTCCTTGCATTTATTTTTATAAAAAAATGTTTAGTTGTAGATGGACACAATAGCTTTATTTTATTTATTTATTTTATGTGGTGCTCAGGATTGAAGCCAGGGTCTCTTATGTGCTACACAAGTGCTCTACCACTGAGTCACAAACCCAGCCCCTCTCCTTGCATTTCTAAGGAAAACAATATATTGTCTTCAACTATAGTTACCTTGATGTAAAATAGATCTCTATTTGTATGAAATGAACACATAAAATTTCTTTAAAATTTTAATGTTTATGCTTGACTCTCAATGGGTAAGAGAAAAGCAGTTTAATAATTTGAAATCAGGTCAATTATCCTCCATTAAAAGAATTATTCCTTATTATTCCCTTATTCCTCTAGAAAATATTGGCCTAGTCATGCATGGGTTTCCTTAGCATGTACATCTCTGCTGAGATGTTAACAGGGATGACTGCAGTTGGAGTTTTTAAAATCATGAATATGCTCATAGTTGGAAGTTTCAAAGGATGGTGTGCACACAGAGTAATTAAAAATAAAAATAAAACACTTCATCAGGTGCAAAGACCAGGCAATGAGGCAACTCAAGTGAAGGGGATGGGTGAGCCATGAACACAGTGCCAAATCAACAGGCACATGCTGGAAAGCACACAGACATCCAGAGTCTCCTGTAATATAGCCATGGCCCACACTGCTGTGGCATATGCCCACCTGGAGTAAGGAGGAGGCCAAAACCTCCATTTGGGGCCTGCTGCCCTTAACACCTGGGAAAAAAACCTACATGAAATTGCCCACTTCACATTAATGGAATACAATCTCACTTCTTCAATTGTCCAAATACATTATATAGCACATTATCTATACCATGAAGAATGAGTGGCTATTATGGTTTAGATATAAGTAGACCACAGAAACTCATGTATGGAACAATGCAAGAGACTTCAGAGGTGAAATGATTGGGTTATGAGAGTCTTACTTAATCAGTACATTAATCGCCTGATACGGATTATCTGGGTGGTAATGTTGGGCAGGTAGGGTGTGGATGGAGGAGGTAGGTCCCTGGGAGCGTGCCTTTGGGGGTATATATTTTGTCCCAGAGATTCTTGAAACACCTGCCCCAAAGACTGGCAGATTTCAAGAAAACATAGTTATTGGGAAACAACATCCCATAAATCGTGGAAGCCTCAATCACACCACGCCAAATTCATCATCAGGACCACAGCCTTAGCCTACAGTTTAATGTATTGCCACCACTAGGAATAATTCCTTTCATCTACATCAAATTCAAGCCACGTTTCAAGGCAAGTAGTTGAAGGTCCCTTTACTATCCCGATCATATTGTATAGACAATAGAGTGACCCACTATAGTATTTTTAAAAACTATAAAATGCCAACTCTGAAACAAGGAGAAATCAAGGGTAAGTGGTTATGTACAAGAACATCATGTTAAGCATACTATGATATGAAATCCCTCAGGCAGGAGCTTGCTGGAGAATGCAATGAGCATTCTGACGCTTGCACCAAACGTATGGAGTCCCCATGTTTGAAAGAGCTAGAAACACAGGCTCATTTACGTGTGCCCAACTGATGATGGAAACCAGGGCAGCCCTAACATTCGAGGAAAGAATTCCAGTCAGTCAGTCTCGAAGTTCCCTCCAAGACAGATCACACCTTCCATGACGTTCCCGGCAGCTTCATTCCTGTGAACTCTGGAGAACGGTGAAACTGTCCCCAAAGCATCCTACACTTTCCCTGGTTGCTGGCGCTTGTGTGCGTATGTTCTTAAAACTGAGCCAGCCCCGCAACAGGCACAGCTCTAGCGGAAGTGTGGGCCGCAGACAGGAAGTACGGCCTGTGAGTCTGGTGCCTGCCAGCATGGAAGTGCGCATGCGTGCTAACGGCCGCTCCTCCATCCTGGCCCCTCGCTTCCACTTCCGGCCCATCCAGCCCCCAACGCGGCACGAAAGTGGCTCAAACAGGTACAGGTCTCTTAAGAAACTCCCAAGAGTTTTCTGTAATGCTCCCTGGGGTGGGTTTCTTGGTGTCCCTGTTGAAGGAAGGTTGTTGGCTTCAGGGTGGACTGTAGAGTTAACAGGACCAAAAGTGATGCTGCGGACATGGTTTCCAACTCACTCCACCAACGCCTGTACGTTTTTCTCTTCTTTTAGGGCCTCCATTTTACTTTAAAATGCGGCGATCTTTAGAACAAGCTTTGGATCGTGCCGAGGATGTCATTGAAAATGCCCAACAGAGACCCCCTAAGAGAAAATACTCATCCAGCGGGGAAAAATCTCTACATCAGAAACTTTATGACATCTTCGTAGAAGAATGTCAAAAGGAGCCCGAGGGGACGGAGGAACTCAGGAGCAATGTCAACTTGCTGGAGAAGCTGGTGGAGAGAGAGTCGTTGCCATGCTTAGTGGTCAACCTGTACCCAGAAAACAAGGGCTATTCTCTGATGCTGGAGGACAAAACTGGGTTCTTTTCAGAGACCATCCAGCTGCCTTATGGGGAAAGGGAACTGCTTGAGTACTTGGATGCAGAAGAATTACCACCTATTCTGCTGGATGTCCTAGAGAAATCTGAGCTGAACATTTTTCATTGTGGGTGTGTCATAGCAGAAATCCGTGACTACAGACAGTGCAGTGATATGGAGCGGTCCACTTACCAAAGCCGACATATTCTCTTGCGTCCCACCATGCAGACTTTAGCGTGTGATATAGAGTCCATGACAAGTGATGACCTTCAATGGACTCAGGAAGACAAACTTGCCCTTGAGAGCGAACTGCTCTTAGCTACAGCTGAGCCACTGTGTCTTGATCCCTCTGTGACAGTCACCTGCACTGCCAACAGGCTACTGTATAACAAGCAGAAGATGAATACTAACCCAATGAAACGGTGCCTGAAGAGGCATTCATTGTCCTCTCTGAATCTGCAGCAGGAGCTATCCCAACATCAGTCTCCACCTGAGCTAAGACTATTGACTACTTGCAAAAAAAAGAGAGAGAGAGAAGCAGGTCTGCAGCATGACCTAAGGATGCCTGCAGCCGGATATTGTGTGGACACGTGGAGAGAGAGATGCTGTGACTTGGCCATACCTTCCCAAGTGGATGTGGAGAAATATGCAAAAGCAAAGGAGCCTGTTGGGCTTGATGACCCACAAGCAACAATCTGGCCAACACCCGGGCTAGATGATTCTGGATTTGAAAGTGAAGGTGGCAGTCAGCTGTGGGAAATGAAGCTGAGCTTCATGCAGTCACTCAATGATCCATTTTTCTCTGGCAAAACAGGGCCATGCCAAGAGGCCAGATGTGAGATCCAGATGTATCCTCCCCTCGTCTCCCCAGATGTCCATGCGGATGGCTTCATGGCTCGGTCAAAGACTGATGGAGGGGCAGTGAATGTGCGCCAGGAGTTGGTCCAGAGCAAAGTCAAGTGTGCAGGCAAAGTGCCACATGGCTCCAGTGGCTCAGCCCGTCCCAGTCAACCCTCTCCAGGGAAGAAGCCAAAGCAGCCTACCGCCAGATGGGTGCGACCCTCCGTACCAGGGAAGGCGATGAAACCTCGAGCTCTGCCTGTGACACTTCCCCCCAGCACAGGACAGACCTTGTCAGGTAACAGTCCTCCTGCACAGCAGGCAAGCAGCCTGCACAAATTCCCACCTCGTGCCCCAGCTCCTAAGCCAGGTGGCCTTTCTCAGAAGTCCCCTATGGGTGTCAGCAGAGGAAATATAGTGCTTTCTCCGGCCACCTGGCCCCCTGTCAGGACCTCAGAAGGAATCCTGTCCACCCAGGGTCCTGTGGGCTCCACTGGCCTAAAGGTCATCAACGTGGTGGGCCCAGTGCAAGGAGCCCAGGTTTTGATGAATGGTTCCAGCTCCATGCTGGGCCATTCCACCAGCACCTGTGTTCCTGCGAGCATGTATCCCAATGGCCTTCTGCTCCCCAGAGGTCAATTGCCCAATGCACAACCATGTCCAACACAGCCACCTGCTCAGGCAGGTGTGCAGCTGATTTTAAATAATACTTTGGGTCCTTTAACTGTCCTCCAGCTTCCACCTGGTTCCCTCATTTTGAGTCCCCTGCAGCAGCATCCCCAGCCACTGCAGCCACAGCCCCAGCCCCTGCCCCAGCCCCCACCTCAGCTTTACCAGCTGATTCCACAGCAACAGCTTCAGCAACCTACAACTGCTCTTCCTCCACAGGCAGGGCCACAGGCTTCTGTGCAAGGTTCAAGTGGTCAACAGTGGGCCTTGATGGCCCAGCAAGCTGTTGTCATTAACCTCGCTCAAGGCAGCAGTGTTCTGCAGCCCCAGTCAGCTATGTTGTGTCAGCTTGGCTCTGGTCAGCAAACACCTGGGCAGTGCCTTCCTCCACAGAGATTCCAGCTCCCTGCTGCCCCACAAGGGCAGCTCCAGCCCCAGCCACTGCCACAGTGTCTACAGCTGAGACTGGTGCAGTACCCCATGTCTGTGGCCACAGCACCCACCCTGACAGTTCAATCACATGGGTTTAGGTACACAGGAGGCCAGGCAAAAGATAAAATGAAGAGTAGCACCCCAAAATTCTGAGTCTTGCCTTAGTTTTCTTCTCTTTTTATAAACACACCAGCATTGAGCCAAATCAATTCCAAGCTTTTACTTCATCTTTGGTATTTTTAATGTGTCAGTATTTTGCATTTTAGAGTATAAGCTTTACAGCAAAGCACAATCCCTTAATTTTTGCATAGAAACAAGGAAAGAATTTAAGAAACTGGGATTGTCTCATTTAAGTTACTCTTTTAATTGTAACAACAATAATAATTTTCCTTCTAGTTTTAATGTTTGCGCAAGCCCAATCTAGGTGCTGTTTAAATTATTGAAGCTTATAATTTCTCTAAACAAGAAAGTTATAGTAAGAATCCACCTCAAGTTAACATTTTAGCAAAATCTTGTTTTACATTTTTTATTGTGAAAAAATAGAACTGAGCTTACTATCTTGACAGTTTTTAAGAGCACAGTTCTGTGGTATTAAGAACATTCACGTGGTTGTGCAACAGAACCCTAGAACTTCTTCATCTTGCAGAAGTTAAACTCTGCACCATTTGACACCAGCTTCTCATTTCCTCACCCTAGCCCCTGGCTGCCACCCTTGTGCTCTGTCTCAGAGAAGTTGAGGACTGAGAGGACCTCATGTAAGAGAGATCAGACTGTGTTCATCATTTTGAGACTGGCCTAATTCACTATCATAATGTCCTCTAGTCTGTCCATGTTGTCGCATGTGACAGGAAGCTCACTGCTTTTAAAAAATAATTTCCCTGTACATAATATATACAGAGGTAACATAGGAGAAACCTCTTTCAGAGAATGTAGTTGGCATTTATTTATTTTGTTGAAAAGGTTTTACACAATGTATGAGATGTAATTGGTACAAATCCAGGTTGAAGAAATAAAGTCAAAAGAAATTACAACAAACCAAAGTTATCACACTGAGATTGAGTCCACCAGAGGCCTACAAGCCAGCTGACTGGACTTGGTGGCAGATTTGCTTGTGTGACAGCCCCCAGTCTTTCCAAAGGCTCTCCCTGCACTCAGTGCCCCTAGTCTTGCAATGCCCAGCTCCCCTTCTGCAGGCCCTGTCAGTGGTTTTGAAAAGACACTTCTGGGATGTCCTGTTGTCTCTGTCTTTATAAAGTTATTTACATTTTTAGAACACTAGGTTACTTGCAAAGAGGTAAATAAACATTTGAAAATCTGTTCTATTTGTTTGCTTTTCAAATGCCTGCAAGTTTCTTACATGGTTAATTTCACCTTCCTCTTCCTTCATTTCCCTTTATCTATTCATCATCAATTATTCTGTGTTCCTCACTCCTTCATCCATGTTTTTCTGCTTTCTTTTTTCAGTGGGACTTGAGGATTCCTCACCTTTTGTCTTTTTTCTTTTTTTACAATTTGAGGTGTTGGCCTATGGTTGTATCAGTGATAGAGCTCCTGCTTAGCATGTGGTAGGCACTGGGTTTAATCCCCAGCATCAAAATAAATAAATAAATAAATAAATAAGAAAGAAGGAAAAGAATATAATTTTGATCTAATTCCCAGCAGAAAAATTAGCCATTTACAGTACATTTTGGCAACATTTCACGTATTCACAATATTCACAATGTGGTGCACCACTTCTCTTTCCAAAACATTTTTGGTGCCTTGAAAGAAATTTTTGTATCCATTAAGTACTTTGTTGTCTTCTTCCCTAACCCCTGTCCTCAAGAATCACCAAATTTCTTTCCTTCTCTATTGATTTAACTTTTTTCAGTATTTCCCAATCAATAAATGGGCAAAGGAATTGAACAGGCACTTCACAGAAGAAATAGAAATGATCAAGAATATATGAAAAAATATTCAACATCTGAAAATATTTCCTATAAATGGAATCATACAATTAGTGGTCTTTTGGGTATGGCCTAATGTGTTTGTGGTTCATTGATGTTTAACATTTACAGGTACTTCATTTCTTTCTTTATTGCCTCAATAATATTCCATTGTTTGTATTCAGCACCTCCTGATTATCCATTCATCTTTTGTTGAACACGGGTTATTTCCACCTTTTGGCTCTTGTAGATAGTGTTGCTACCATCATTCGTGGTGAAGTTATTTGTTTTAGTGTCTCTTATATTTTGGGTTCTGTTACAACTTTGAAGGACAATCTGCGTATATAAAATTTCTTTTTCTAAGTACACATGTATGTTTATCTGCCTTTTGTTTTTAACAAAAAGTAATATGGTCTGGCATCTCTGAAAGGGTTTAGTGATGAAATAGGTTGATTTTTAGCAAACATGTTGAATTTGCCATCTGAGTGACAATGAGCTTGTTAAAGCATCCTGAACATCATTGTGAATGGTGCCTGCACTCTTAAGAACTGAACTAGTGCAATGAGCAGTTGCGAAGAATTTATGCATGGCCTTGGGCACTCAGCAGAGACCTGACCTCAGAATATCACCACATTTGGTGTCCTTCCTTTGCCCTATAGCTGGTACTTTCAAGAACTACATGGAGACACTAGCTGAGTTTGTGATTGAGTAACGTGGTCCTTCCTTTCTAGGCAGGCAAATAAATTCAGCTTTGTTTCAGGTTACATTTGCTAGTTGTTGTTTATTTGCTTCTAATGATCCCCACCTGTTTGGTACTTTGACACGGGGTCCCTTTTGAGACCATTAGCTGGCTACCTTTTGTGAGTAACCTTTTATTTATTTTAGCATCATGAGAACCTGGGGGCTCTTTCCTAATCCAATATGAACCCTTACTCATTAGCCAAAACTAGCTTTCTGAAGGCTGTCTTCAGGACTTTGCCAGAGGACATTGATAGAATTCTCTGACAGGTTACAGAGAAGGTGATCCCACAGATGAGTACCCATGAAAATTCCAGCAGCCCAGTAAAACAGGACATGTCAGGCAGAATTGGGCATTTGTCACAAGGTGGGAGTTTGCGAACAAGATTATTTTATTCCTTGAAAATCCTTGCAAAGGCAGGGTTGACCTTTGCTCTCTGAGTGCTGTCCAATAGAAATCTAACGAGTTCCATATGTAACTTAAAAATTTTTCTCATAGCCATGTTTTAATAAATAACAATCAACAAAAAACTCCAGGAGAAATTACCTTAATAATAAAATTTATTTAACCCAATGTAAAATATTATCATTCTCATTTTATCAATATTAAAAATTTGGGGGTGTGTGCCATGAATTGAACTTAGGGGCACTTGACCACTGAGCCACAACCCCAGCCCTATTTTGTATTTTATTTACAGACAGGGTCTCACTGAGTTGCTTAGTGCCTCGCTAAGTTGCTGAGGCTGGCTATGAACTAGTGATCCTCCTGCCTCAGCCTCCCCAAGCTGCTGGGATTACAGGCATCTGCCATCCTGCCTGGCTCAATATTTAGAATTTTAATGAGACATTTTTCTTTTATTTTTACTGTTCTCAAACTCCAGACACTGTCTCAATTTGAATGTGAAATTTTCTTCAGAAGTACTTAATCTGAATTTAGGATTTTATAAAATTGACACTTGTAAATGTAGATTCATCTTCCAAACATGCTTCGTTTTCCAATAATTGAATCAAGTACCAGTTTGTCAATTTAAGGTGATTAAAAGTAATATTTTAAAAATTAGTTCCTCAGCCTGACACATTTCAATAGCCATACTTGGCTAGTGGATGTTGTGTTGGACAACATCCTTCTGGATGGAGGGAAAAGCAAAGCAGATAACCAAGATAGCCCCAGGCAGGAAATGGGTACCAGTCGTTGAGATCCAGGAGCTGGGCATCAGGGTACACTATTGGAATGAGAGTGGTGATGCTGCTTCCAAGGACTTGTCTGAGCTCCCTGAAATCCTCACAGCCTGGAGTTGCCTAGGCTGGGATCTGCAGGTAGAAATGGAGGAGCCCCTGCCATGGAGCAGAAGTTGGTAAAAACTGGTAGACAGGGGTGAGCCCTGTGCCAGGTTCTGCACAATCATATGCAAAATGCCTTTGAAGAGGAGCTTCACCACCTAGTAGTCAACTAAAATTCTCTTAACTCACCTCCACCCCAAGCAGCTTGGATCCTGAGGGAATGGGAGAGAGGCACTACCTTCTCCTTTATTCTTCTTTTCACTCCTTCTCTCTGTCCATCTTTCAGATTGAGTCAATACTTCCTCCTGCACATGTTAAACCAGATCAGCCATGAGTTAATTTTGGGAGCTGGGTGATGGGTAAATGGATGTTCATTAGATTCTTCTCTCTACTTTGCCAGTTGAAATTGGCTATATTACACACACACACACACACACACACACATGCACATCCCTTTGAACAGCTGAGTTCTTGATGTTAACAGCCCCATTAGCATACCTTTCCCCATCCCAGCATTCATCTTATACAGGAAGTCCTGACAGACCCCAGCCTTGGACTTGCCCTTGTGTCTTCCTGCTTCACTGCCATAACTGCAGGCAGCAAAGGGTGTGTGAGTTAATTGTTAAATTCAGTTCAACAAGTTCCTCATTAGGGACAAATTACCTGAGTTTGAAATCTGCTAATTTTCCAATCAGAGTGAGTGTTTGCACTTGTGATTTGGAAATAATTACCATATGGTAAAAGCAAACCTATGTGGGGATTAAAGTAAAGGTGAGGGAGGACAGGAGCTTATTTTGGCATCTTCCCTGGAAACCATGTTAGCATATGCAGATTGGTTGAGGTGCCTCTGCGGTTGGGGTGGGAAAGCTCACCTGTAGCACTGTTTTGCAAAAGGCTGTTTACTTCGTGTGCTAATCCTCCTGAAAGGTAACCATGGCCTTTGATGAGACAGGAGTATGGGCTTCATAGGCCAGAATTGAACCTGTGAAAGAGAACAGCATTTTGAATTGAGCTACTTCATCTAAAAATACACCTATATTTTTGCTTTAATCTCTCCTCAGTCTGAAGTTTCTGCATGGGTGATAGAAATATTTCCTTGGAGGTGGAAGTGGTGAGTCTAAATGTCCTTTGGGTGAGTGCACAATGAATATATTAGGGAAACTCATCTGAAAGAATTTGAAGAATTATGAACAGTAATTGCTACAGAATTTGGCCCAGTTACTACATCATTAGTTCTAAAGCTGTCAGAAACCCGTGGCAAAGAAGAGCCAACGTTTCATTTACTTTATAAACCTAAGATCCCCCTGTGAGGTGCTGGGGTTGGAACCCAGGGCCTTGTGCATACTAGATAAGTGCTCTACCACTGAGCTACCCCCAGGCCTCTGAGGGGTTGCTTTTGAAATTTGGAGCCAAGAAAAGCTTTGTCTCCCCTGATAAGGTGTCCTTCCTCCTTTCTGATAACTGGAGTTGTATAAGTTCTCAGGTTTTCCTTTGTACCTCAACTGCCAGAAAACTCAAAACCAAATTGAAACTCAAATCAACTAATTTACCTTTGTGGTTAAAACTTTAGCATTCCTTACTCCGTATTTTTTATTTCAGTTTTACTAGTTCTGTTGTCATAGACTACAAATCTTTTGTCAAGGGAAATTGAGAACAAATATCTTTCTCTGCAAGTGTTAATGATAGGGGACAGATGGGCATGAGTGGTGGGAACATAAGGGTAAGGGAATAAATTTATAAAACGGGTCTACTGTGCTAACTGCCCCCATAGCTTTCACTTTTAGAAAACAATTTACTTGCAGCCCTGCCTAGCTTATCTGGACGGGATATGTTACATTCTTCAGCAAACTACCTGTTATCTGTAGGACATATACAGGCCCAAAATAATGCTGGTAAGAGGAACACAAGTTACCCTAAAGGGGGGGCGATTTTTGTGACCCTTTCATAGACCAAATACTGGAACTCAGGGAGATAAGAATAATTCCTCCTAACCATAAAAACTAAGAACATGTTCCAATTAAAACTGGTCAGCATGGGCCACAGTGACCTAGAGTTGTCATGGCAGTCATCCTGCTGTCAGTAAAAAGTCCAGAAGTGGACCTGGGTGGTACTCTGTGGAAACTTCTCTGGGACCTTCAATAAAATGGCACACTCACCCTCTCCTCTTTGAGAGGACCCACTCTTTCCCTTGAGAGTGTCCTGTTTCCCCTTTCCTATCTCCTCAAATACACTCATATCTGAAACCTTTCTGACTTGATTGCAAGAATTGGGATTTGAAGGGGAACCTTTATGCTGCCTCAGTTTCCCAGAAGGCCAACACATGTCTAAATAGTAGCTTCTATTCATTTGCACACAGTCTCCTCTAATCCTCTTAGTTAACTTACTAGTAATATCCATTAGGTGTTATCCTTATTTGCAAAGAAGAAACTGAGGCTCAGATAGGACTTCTTAGGGCAATACAGCTATTGAGTGACACAATGATATTTAAGCTCCCTTTTTGTCCACTTCTGAAGTCCATGCCTTGTGCCTGGATACATGGAACTAACTTGTTGATGGGTCTCAACCAGTGGTAGACTGTGTATGTGAAACCATTTTATACTTTCCAGTCACTGCTTTTGAACATACACCACCAAGTCCTTTTCCTGCCCTTTAAGGACATCTTGGCCAGATCTCATAACTCTGGGCTCTCTTAGTTGGTAAAGTTGATTACAATTACAATATCAGTATCAGTTACAATTTCATTATCATTTGATTACAATTTGAATATCACATCCTTTGTTCTGGGTGTGGGGGCGGACAGGGAGTGGGGAAGAGAGACAGAGGTCTTCCGGTGGAAATGGTTTCTTTACAGATCTGATGCTATGATCAGCTGAATGGGGATCTTCCTACAGGGGGCTGTTCAGTTTTTCTGAGGTGACAGCAGACAGCTTCATCTGGATTTTTCCTTCTCTGGGGAGTTCTGCAGAGTAGCCCTGTGCTCCTCCACATGGAACCCTGGTGGTGGCTGAGGTCCTTTTCCTCATTCTGAAGGCTGTAGGGGTCAGTGGATCAAGGTGGGAATAGTATTCCTGTTTGCTTCCCAGTCATGCTGCCCCTCAGTAGTACTTTTTTGAATCTCTCACATTCGGATATTTCTAGACCACGAGGGGGCACCAGACTCCAGGTTCACACACAACACATACCTAGAGAACATTTGTCAAACTTGCCCAAGAATTCTCTCACCAATAATCCCTAAGGGTCCAGGGTGGGCCTGTGGATCTCTGCAATCCAATAAAATTCCAGGCAGGAAACTGGACACCAACTTGCCCCCTGGAGCAATTCCATTAAGGCTATCCTTATAGCTCTCTGGCTTGAGAAACGGGAGCCTCCACACTCTTCTGCTCTGTCTTTGCCACACTGTCCCAGCAGAAAGCAACCTCTCACTGTGAACACTATACTCCTCTCCCTCCCCTACCCAGTTCTCTCCTATTAACAGAGACTGGAAAAAGGTGACAGTTGGTGGTTGAAGAGAAAGGTCAGAGTCTTAACAGGGCCAGTTCTGTCATCTCTTAGCAGTCTCTGAGAGGATATGTCTGTTGGATGGTTGCAGCCTTTTTGTTTCCAGTTTTAGGAACTCTGGGATAACAGGAAAAGTCCTATTGTGTACAGGACCATAGATGCATAAACACACACCACACACACACGCACAATGCCCCTTGTTCTTCTCTGCTCCTTGCCTATTTAAGACCTCTGGCTTTGCCCTCCTGAATTCCAATGGGAAAGACTTGAAGGAAAAGAGATGAGGCCAAAGGCTAGCGGGACAGTTTTTCAAAGGACTGTTAGGGGTGAGTCTAATGAACTCTTAGAGTTTATTGTAAGTAAGACTACAGTCTGTCAGAGTAGAGGATGGGAGACACTAAAGAAGCTTTAGCCCTCCATCCCCTAATCACTATGGGGGGCATTTTTAACATGGAAAAGTGATGTTCTTTCAGAGATGTGGAAAGGGTTATATAAATAGAGCTTTAACCCAAATCCCAATGACTTCCCAAGTAGGATTGCTCTTGAACTGTTGGTGGCTCCTGTGTAGAAATATTGGAGCTTTCACTGAAAGTAAGAGGAAGGGAGGGAAGGGGGTAGTTTTAATAAGTGTTATTTGGAGCTATGCATCTTCTTCATATTCTTTGAGAAACCAGAGTTATTTTGAAATTATTATTTGGCAGTGTTTGGAGTGTGGGATGTTTGAAGTTGAGACTGTGGAGGTCTTTGTGGTTATTGGAAATGATAAAGTCCAGGGTCAAATCAAGGGAGTATTGTCTGAGGTAAATGTGGAGAAGGGAAGGTCAAGGAAGTGAGGACTTGAGGGCCCAGGCTATTGCAAGGATCATTCATGGAAATAATTGTTACCTGTCTAGTGTTAGAGTGACAATGAATCTTCAAAGTAAACTAGGAAGTTGATATCCCACAATGCAGAAGGAGAGAGGTTTGCTTAGGAGGTCATTTACAGCAAAATGACCCTTAATATTGGCTTTAAGAAATGTCTTTGACGTCACTTTTTGAGTTATTGGAGTATTCTTATAGGGGCTGGAGTTATAGCTCAGTGGTGGAACACTTGCCTAGCATGTGTGAGGCCTAGCATTACAAAAAAAAAAGGAGCATGTTTACATGCAAGGCCTTGGGGAAAGAGTAAGGCACATTCTCTGTCAGTGGCATTACAGTCCACTCACAGAGAAGGGAAATATACAAATACTATAAATCAAGGAGACTCTGGCAAATACTGTTAAAGATAAATCTTACTGGATGAAATTGGGGAAGGCCGGGCAAAGGAGAATCTTGGCTCACATTTCAATAGGCTGAGATGGGCATGGAAAGAGAGTGTTCTAAGTAGAGCAACAGCGCAAGAAAGAACAGTGGAAGATGATAAATGCAGAAGAGGAGCTATTTATAGCATGGTGTATGTGCAAAGGGGAAGTGAAGAAGGCTGAAACGACATTCTGGCTCCATAGCATGGATCTTCTTGGTAATTTAAGTGAGGCAAACTGCTGTTTGAATAAGGCAGACAGTCATCACAAGATTTATAACACCTTCATGCCTAGAGGGAAAGAAAGAAATTCTAAAGCTCTTCTTTCATTTAACAAAGAACTCTAGCAGAAATATTGTTACCTTACAAAAAACAGAATTGACAATGTAAGTATTACTATTTATTACCAGAGCAAGTATTACTATTTATTACCAGAGCAACACTTTATTAAACAAGGTGACCAGTCAGAGATGCAGGCCTTCATGGGTTATAGGTTCCATTTTGCAGGGCATAGTAACAGACTCTGATATCCAGGTGTCTTAACAAGTACATTTCTTTATAAATGACACATCCAAAGACAAGTTTAAGGCAATAGCCTTTCACTTAAGCCTCCACACTGGCCAGGGGAGTGGGATAGATACTTGAGTGAATGTGTCCAATTCTAATTTTGTGACATGGAGGTGTCTCTGCACCACACAACAGTGTCTGTTTCTCTGCAGCTGCAGGAGGAGAGGGGGACATTTTCTTTTTATCTTTCAGAACATTTTTTCACTAGAAGTAGGGGCTGGTGGTTTCAAGGTTAAGAATTAAAATTCCAAGAAGTTTAAATCTTACAATATGGAAAAGGTTTTTCCATATTAGTAGAGGAGTTTAACAAATTAAACATAAGGTAGATAATATTAATATAAATATAAATAATATTAATATAAAATTGCTGACATTTGACTATTTTTGCCCCATTAAAGTGACAGTTTCACATGATTCAACCTAATATCTACCATTTCAGTCTTGAAAGCCAGATGAGAAATATAAAATTAATTTGGTTAAGTATTGGGAAGCCATCACTGAAAGTGGGGAAGGCTATAAATTGGAGCTGTGGTTTATCATAATTTTTCTGGCAGGAGTGTGCAGGAGGCATTAGAGAAGAGGAGCTTGTGGATAAAACCATACTTGTAATATAATATAAAGCTGCTCCCCCGCCCTTTACACTGCAGTCATTTCCCGGCTCCCAACTTCTTGTCAGTCTGTGAACATCCTAGCTAGCTATTGGTTCATCAGTCAGCTTGCAAGTATCCTTCTCCGTTATTGGTCCCATTAACCCGCGGAATTCGACTGCTTAAGGATAGCTCCCCGTCATTTTCTCTCTCTCTCTTCTCCTCACAGTCATTCTTTCTCTCACTTCCTTGCTTTCTTGCTGTCTCCTCCTTTTTACTCTCTCCTGCGCATGAGCCCTTTCCCTTTTCTTCTCATTTTCTCTCTTACCCTGCAGGGAGACACTCTGTGTGCTTAATAAACTCCCTTATGTGAGTTCCCATGTCTGGAGTGGCTTCTGGGTTCTTACAATACTTGTATACCTATTGTACTTAAAGTAGTACCCCTAGACCTGTCCATAATATAAATCCATAGAGAAGTTAATTAGCATTAACCTTTGAAGTTAAAGATAGAGAGTTTATAAATCTCTCCTGAATGATAAACCATGATGGGTAAACTGTACAAATGAGTTTTCAGTGCCCTAGTAGATCCATATCTTGGCATAATGTTTTACCAACCTAATTTTTAAACACACAACCACACACACACACACACACACACACATACATCTACATCAAGGAGGAAAGGAAGCATCTTCAAATCCATGGATCTTCCCTAAATCCTATGCAAAAATGAAGACTTGTATTTATAGAGTAATACTGAGTGTCCTTTACTGCTTTTAATATCTTTTTGAGAACAAGGGCTATGATATGTGTTTGGCATCTCAGAACAAATCTAAATCTCAGGATAGGCTAAGTAGCAGAGAATGCTCTCATCTCATTGTTTCTGAAACTTGAGAGTACATGAGAATCACTGAATCACTGGGGGATTTACTGAAACACAGATTGCTAAGTCCCACTTTCTGAGTTTCTCATACATTAGATTTGAAGTGGGGCTGAGAGTATTCATTTCTAACAAGTTCCTATGGAATGCTGCTGCTCCACTGGGGATGACACTTTGAGAAACATAGCTTTACCCCATGAGGAAAAAATGTCTTAATATGCCAGCGAGAAGGTTTCTGCTTCTGAAGAAAGAGAAGCATGGAAGTGGCACACACCTGTAATCCCAGTCTCTCAGGAGGTTGAGGCAGGAGGACTAAAAGTTGGAGGCCAGCCTCAGCAACTTAGCAAGATCCTGTCTCAAAATAAAAAAATTTAAAAAAGGATTGGGGGCCAGGTGCAGTGGTGCATGCTTGTAATCTCAGTGATGTGAGAGGCTGAGGCAGGAGGATCACAAATTTGAGGTCAGCCTCAGCAACTTGGCAAGATCCTAAGCAACTTAGTGAGAGCCTGTCTCAAAATAAATAAAAAAATAAAAAGGGCTGGGGGTGTGGCTCAGTGGTTGAGCACCCCTGGGTTCAGTTCCTGGTACCCCAAACTAACAAACAAAAAACTGGAAATATAGCTGTGTTGCTCAGAGGCAGAGTGATTGCCTAGGATATGCAAGGTCCTGGGGTTCTATCCTCAGTACTGAAAGAAAAAAAAAAGAATAGAATACTCAGGTATCTAAAGTCATCCAGGTAGATCTGACAACTAGCATTTCTAACTAATTCGCAGATGTTGCTGCTGCTGCTGCTGAATCAGGGGCCACCCACACTTTGAGAGCCACAGTTTAGGTGCTAATCACATGGCAGTCCTCTGGGGTTAGGGTTGTATTTCTAAACTTAAACCTGAGTTATTCTTAGAGTAGCTGGTTCAAATACTCAGATTCTTTGGGCAGAATGCCAGTTGTCTCTGAATTCAATACTTCTTAGTAAAGTGGTAGAAAAAACAGAGGATTCTGTAGGAGGGAGGGGATAGAAGGGGAGGGAGAGGAGAGTTAATAATCTCTTGCTTGAGACCTATTGGTTCTTAAGTCACCAGATCTCCAAAGCTAAATATATATCTATGTGAGTATTTTAGGCAGTAGAGAAAATAGGAAAGTATCAAAGGTGATGGTCCAGACACAATGTTATTAAGATTCATTTTTAAACCTGCTGGCTGTTTGTTGAAACCTTCCTTTGAAAGAGAAAAATGCAAACCATTACTCTTATCTGAAAATTCTTGGAAACAGGAGGGTCTGGGTTTTATAGAACCAACCTGCTTCCTGGAACATTATTTACTTCATAAAAATACCCTTGCTTGCATTTCTTTGTTATTCCTGGGGAAAGAGTGCCAATTTCAAAATCCCTTTCTGTAGTTAAAAATGTTATCAGATATCTTCTTAATATGCAACTACAAAATAATACCTTCTTTCTGTATCAAGAATGAGTTTGGAGGCCTGAAGAACTGGTTTCTTGTTGATAGCAAAAAAAAAGAGATATGGCCAAGAGAGAGGGCAAGAGGGAATGGCGGGATAAAGGCACCTCTATTTGATCACATCTTGAAATTATAGGGTTGTTGGAAAACTATTATTAAGTCTCCTGGAGAACTAGCAATATTCTAGTTGCCATACTTTTTCTGGCTTTGTTTTTGAAGTAAAGAAAAAGCATAAGTATAGTCAAAAGAATCTGGGTCTTTTTTTTTTTAATTCCCACGATGACTTTAATATGGTAATCAGCCATCAAGGTGATTAAGGGATTAAGCAATTAAGGAAGGTTTTCCTTACAATCAGTAGCATGTCCCACATACACCATTCCTCCCTGCTCCTCCCTAGTACCTAGGACCACCATGCTCCAAGCCCAGAATTTCTCCTTCACATATAAAAATGTGATCCCCAAAGACCACAGGGAAAGATCTCTGGGTCATTGCCTTTTGGGACAGTCCAAACTCCATACCTATTAGCAGTTCTTATTGACCAGTGTTGTGAGAAGTGGTTGTTAAATACACTAACATTTTCTCTTGAGAAAAACAAATCCTTCATGTTTGCATAGGGTTTTGTGGGTAAGAGAGCATTTCCAGAGCATTTCCAAGTGTTTTATCCTCACAATAACTCTGGGTGGAGAGAAGGCCCCATGAATAAAAGAACAAGAATATGAAATTGGTTCCAAAAAGAATTGCTTCATGCTATAGTGCGGGTTGCACTTGAGTGTCTGTGAGAATCCCCTGGAGGGCCTGTGGTTTTCTAAAATTAATATCTCTATGTCTGAAAATATTTTTATTTTGCCTTTACATTTGATCAATGCCTTAGTTAAGTATAGAATTTTAGGTTCTAACCCTTTTTTCCTCCATCTCTGAAGACATTGTCCCAGTGTCTCTCAGCACTGGGTGATGAGAAATCTGAATCAATCTGATTTTGGATACTTTGAAAATGCCATGACTTTTTATCTCATTAAAACACAAATTGCCAGGCCTCAGCCCCAAAGTTTCCAAAGTTGTCTGGGCTGGCTGGGGTTCAAGAATTTGTATTTTCCATAAATACCCAGGGCAAAAATGCCTATGTGGGGACCACACTTTAAAAATAACTGCTATTATAACATGACCCAGTCCCAGCCCAACAATATAATGAGTTTGGGCTTTTCATTTCTTTGATGTTGGATTCCTCATTCTGTTAGTTCTGCTTTGATAAGCTGCATCCACTCACTCATTTGAATCATTATCAGGTTTATCTTTTGCACATCTTTTATCCATCTGCTGGTTTAATGGTAAATCAAAGCGAAAACAACTTCAGCCAAGTCCAAGGTGACATTCTCCCTGTCTTTGCATCTGATGATGGTGTACCCAGATTGTGGACTAGACAACCTCACTGGCTAGATATGTTAAATCCTCATTTTTATACATACATATATATATATATATATATATATATATATATATATATATATATATATAAACTGAGCATCAGAATAAAGGAAATAACTTGTTCAAGGACTCAGAGCTAGTGAGAGGCCAAATTAGGATATGGATCCAAGATATCCAACTAGAGTTTGGGTACTAAGAATATTCAGGGGTTTACAAAAGTATTCCCAGGTTCGTGATTTTAGAAATCTAGTAGTGTGTTTTAATTTAACTATGAAAGCCTCCAAGTATTGACTAGATGTTTGGGGCAGTTCATGAAGATCAACCTGGCTAGATCCTACATGAGCTGCTTGATTGGTCAGCTAACTACTTCACTTGCTATGGTATTTCATTTTTGTTTTTTATTTTGATTTTTAATACAGGGTGATGCTATGTTGCCAAAACCAGTCCTGAACTCCTTGGTTCAAGTGATGCACCCTCCTCATCCTCCTGAGCCGCTGGGACTATATAGGTACCTGGCTTTACAGTGGGGCCATTTCACAGCTTTCAGTTATTTTTATTCAATTGTCTTATTCTTGAATGGGTTATTGAGTAAAGAGAGGTGGCATCAAGAATGCTGATTTAGGACTGTGGTTGTGACTCAGTTGTAGAACACTTGCCTAGCACATGTGAGGCACTGGGTTCCATCAGTGCCACATAAAAATAAATAAAATAAGGGTGTTGTGTCCATCTACAACAACAACAGCAATGAAAATCATTGATTTTTTTAGTGAAACTATGTTTTGATGGACCTTTGTTTTATTAATTTATTTATATCAGTGCTGAGAATTGAACCCAGTGTCTCACACAAGCTAGGCAAGCGCTGTACCACTGAGACACAACCCCAGCCCCAAGAACATTGATTTAAAATAGAACTATCTACTGAATTCTTCCCTTAAAGTGGTTAAGAGGGTTAAAAAATTAGAATGAGCTGCTGAGGGACATAAAATAGTAATTCTGAATTTTGACCTCAGATCAATAAGGTAGATACATACAATCATTTCCTAGTATATCTAGATATCTCTGGTTCTTCAAAACAAATGTTAAAAGGAGATTTTTTTTAATCCAATTTGGCTTTTCCTTTATTGGAAATAAAATTATCCAACCCCACAGTGTGTTATTTCTGGAGAGTACTTGCAAATAGCAGCCAGAAAGTACTCATGTCTCCTCATTTAGAAACAAAACATGAAAATTATAATAATAAAGTAATTGATTTTTTTAAAGTGCAAAATTCAAGAATTCCAAATATCAGGTCATGGAAGCAGTTTGGAGGGTTTCAACACATAGTTAAATTTCGATCTACATATTAATACACATTTGGTCCCCAAACACAATATTAAAATGTCATTTTGAATTTGTAGATAAACCATGCTCCTTCTTGCATACTTAATTTGAAATAAATTAAGCAGCATGCATCACTTGTTAAATGGGGAAAGTCAAACTTTGTCCTTATATATTATGAATATTATTAAAGAATACATTAAAGTGAAAATTATAATACAATCTTTAATAATATACTCATCTAAATTCATTTTTAAAATATAAAATTGCCTTCTCTCACATACTGTACTAAAATAACACAGTGATTTAGCATTTCTGTGAGAGTTGATGAAATTACAGATTTCTTTGAATGTCGTTTGTAAGGGTGGAGACAGGAAGAGAGTGGGGGTGACTGCAGTAGAGAGGGTGATTTAGGTCAGTGTGTGTCTGAGTGTGTGTTTTCTGTTATGGGGTTTTCATGCTGCACCTTTTTCTAGCACAAGTAATAGAAATCCAATTCAAGGCAGCTTAAGGAAAAAGGGATTTATTGGTTCAGAAAACTGGTGAGTCCAGAGATAGAACTTATTTCATGGACTCTAAGATGTTGAGTGATATCATCAGGGTGCTTGCTCTCTGTCTCTCTCTCTGTCCTCTCAGCTCTGTTTCTCTCTGTGTGTTGGTCTTTTAATCTCCTAGATATTCCTCCACGAGGTGGGGAGGAGAGGGCAAAGTTCATGTCATTGACCTTGGAGAAAAGACAGCTTCTCTCTTCTCCATAGATGGATGGATGGACAGATAATAGGAAGGAAACAAGCAAGGAGAGAAGAGCTAAAGTTCCAGGGACAAACTCCACTTTTTTCTACTTCGCGCATACCAAGTATCATCTCCCCAAGTGGTTGGGGACATGGGGTGTTATCTTTTATCAGGCCTTGATGTCACTCCACCCTTACCAGGGGGATAGAGAACCACACAAAGCTGAAGAAAGATAGTTTCACATGACAAAGCAGCTTCTGTTACCAGGAAAAGGAGGACTGAGATGCTGGAGAGAGGTGAAACCACAGACAAAGGCTCTAGTGGGTGCATGTGTAACCTGGATGTCTTCAAACTCTCCAGATGCCTTCAATGTCCAAATGAAAATAGCTTGAGCCCCTGAGCTGGGTATTTCCCATTTGTCCCTCCAGATCCAGTCTGGAAAGTGGTTGCTTCCTGTTGATTCTAGCCAATGAGGGAGACCAGCAGGAAATTAGAGACAGGAACAGAGCGAGGAGGTCAGTGTATTTGTTTTTCCAGCTTGCTTCATGCCAGGCTTTGATGGACAGCAGCCATTTTCCTCTAGTGAAGGCCACAGCTCCCATCAGACAGCCCTCTCCCAGAGCTATAGTACCCTCCAGTTTCAGAGAAATTGGTGGAGAAGTGGAATAACTTCAAGTCTAGGTATGAGGGTGAGTTTCTCCTGTTACTTACTCGGGTGTTTCACCATGCCTTGTTGATTTCCTTCAATCCTGCCTGCATTTTCTACATACTTTCTTTATTAAACTTCCCCAATTCTACTTTGGAGTGTGCCATCTCTTTCCTGCAGGAACAAGCCAGATGCACTGCCCCATCCTCCTCACCATGGCAATTCTGGTCCTCCTAGATTCCCCCTTCTATATATTTCTACAATTCTAACCATTTTAAGTGTATAGTTCAGTAGTGTTAATTATAGTATGTTGTTGTGAAATATCTTCAGAATTTTTCATCTTGTAAAACTAAAACTCTATACCCATTAAACAATAATGCCCCATTTCTCCCTTCTCCCAACCTCTGGCAACCACCATACTACTTTTTGTCTCTATGAATTTGACTATTTAGATATCCCATGTAAGTGGAATCATATGTAGTTATCTTTTTGTGACTTGCTTACTTTACTTGTCTTCAAAGTTCATCTATATTGTGCATGTGACAGGATTTTCTTCCTTTTTAAGATTAAATAATATTCCGTTATATGCTTAAACCAAATGTTATTTATTCATTCATCTACTGATGGGCATTTGGGTTGCTTTCACTTCTTGGCTATTGTGAATAGTACTTTTCTGAAAATGTGTGTGCAAATATCTATTGGAGACCCTGCTTTAAACTCTATTGGATATATATACCCAGAAGTGGGGTTGCTGAATATCATGTTCTGTTTTTAGTTTTCTAAGAAACCACCATACTGTTTTCCATACTGGTTGTCTCATTTGGCATTTCAACCAACAGTGCATAAGGGCTCCAATTTCTTCACATCCTGCCAACATTTGTTATTTTCTGTTTTATTTTATTTTTGATAGTGGCCATCCTCGTGAATGTAAGGTAATATTTTGATTTGCATTTCTTTGATGATTCATGATGTTCAGCATCTTTTCATATGCTTTTTGGCCATTCATATGTCATCCTCAGAGAAATGTTGAAGTTCTTTGCCCATTTTTTTGATCAAGTTATTTGATTTTTGTTGTTGTTGAGTTGTCTCATTTTGCTTTTAAACAGAGATCTCAGCATTAAGAGGAAAAAGATGTGTCATCTAGTTTTGTTTTAAAATCCTCACATTCCCATGTCCTTTGAGGACCAGGGACTCTGGGAAGATGGGTGCTAGCAAACAAGAGGGAATGTGTTTGATGCTACACAAAGTTCATCAAATAAAGAAGCAGAGCCATAGCTACCCGAATTCCAGGTGCCTCCAAGATTCCCTAGGACTTCATCCACATCTTTCAGCCCTTTCACAGGTTACATATTAGCATCCTTGTATATTAGGGAGGTCATAAATATGATTTTACTCATAGTGTTCAGGAGTCTATGGACACTGGCAAGAAATAATTATATTTATTTTTCAGAGAAAAATCAACTATGTTGATCTCTAAAGTAGTGCTAAGAGATCTTTCTGTGATGATGGAAATGTTCTGTTATCTATGCTGTTTTCTGTGATAGCCATTAGCCATGTGTAGTTATTAAGCACTTGGAATGTGGTCAGTGGGACTGAGGAAACAAATTTAAATTGAATTAATTTAAACTGACATAGCCACATATTACCAGTGGATAACAAATTGGACAACAAAGTATGCAAAATATATCTTGATTTGGGGCACAGGAATAGGGGATTTAGATAGGTTTGAATTTTACTATTATTCATGAAGTTAAGTCAACACATACAATTTGGTTATATAGTATCTAAAATTTAAACAACCTATGGGGCATGGCACATGATGATGACAGATGATGAGGAGGAGAAATTTGGGGCATGTAACCAGAGGAGGTTCATGCCTGAAGAAGAGTACCAAGGACCAGGCAGGAGGAACTTGGTGAAGAATACGACCAATCAATATACAAGTACATATATGGCATGTCTTGTCCTAGGGAGAAATTATAAATGATATGAAGAGTTGGATCCATACTCAAAGGGGTAAAACAAGATATGTTCACATAAAATGCAAGACAGGTCATAATGTCAGAGTTATGCCAAATAACCCTGAGAAGTGAAAGATCTGTGTCAGTCACAGATATCAGAACCAGAATGCCTGGATTGATTGCTGGTTCTTCTACTTACTGGTTTCATGACCTCAGGCAAGTAACTTACTATCTATGTAATCAGTTTTTTCATCATGAAATGATAAAAGTGCCAATACCATAGGGTTGTTATGAACATTAAATAAAATACGTTAAAGTGCCCAAAACGTTGCTTGGAATACAGTATATGCTAATTAAATATCAGCTATTATTAAAGGGAAGGGGGAAATGGTAGAGTACAAAAAAGAGCATGAGCTTTCATGACCTATACCCACCCAGGTACCTTCTTTAAATATAACTTAAACTCCTTGTGAACAATTTTACTGAATAGAATGATTATTTATGGTATAATTAGCTACTTGGAAGTTCACTCATGTAGCAAAAGTCAGGAAAAACAAAAAGGAGTAAAATAAGTTTTTAGGTAAATATCTCCAGAAGTAGACCTTGAGATGAGGATCAATGTGCAAGTGGTGTATTAAGGACATGCTCCCAGGGGAGACAGGGAAGGGAATGGAAGGGCAGGACAGAGAATGTGAGGAAGCCAAGCAAAGGGATGTTCTTAAAGTCCCCACCTCAGCCGGATCCCACAGGGGAGCTCTTGCAGGTAAGTTACACCCTAAGAGTGTATCCCAAATCCAAACAAGGCAGCTGGGTTTTCAGATGCCTACACCTATCGGCATTGGCTAAATTCCTCCCTAGGGTGCCTAAACCACCAGGCATGCCTGCTCTCTACACAATTGAGCAAAGCAGGGTTGACAGCCAGAGAGGGCAGGAAAAGTATTACCAAACTGAGGGAGGGCCATTTAGAGACATCTGACTTTGTCCTCTGAGTACTGTGGGTTTTGCTGAACAAGTTTGGGCAGATAACTGAGTGAAGTAAATTGGTACTGCTGATTGCTGAGTGCACAGACTTCTGAACAATAGATCACAAATGTCACACTGTATAAGATCACCTTTGGAACTGTCTGAACTCTAGATTCCTGAGCTTCATCTATAGATATTCTGAATCGGTTGGTAGGACCAAAGAAACTTCATTTTCAACATGTGCCCCAGGCAATTTGAATGTGGAGAACCTTGCTTGGATCATGTCCTTAGACTCACTGCCTTAGCAGACTGGTAGAGACTGGCAGGAAGGTGAATTGTCAGACTGGCTTATAGGCAGGGTTCCCACAGTGCTTAGTGTAATAGGGAAGCCATTTATGAGCAGATGTGGAAAATCATGGAAACTGTTTCATGACTGCCTTCCTGGGGAGGCACAAGGTGACAAAGTTAGTCAGGAGTAGTCTAGAAAGATACTTTTCCTGGAGTAGTCATTATGTAGGCCCTGAGAGAAGGGGGAGAAAGGGATGGGATTTAAAGAACTACAATCAGGAAGTAGCTTAAGCTGAGCATATCCCCACCATCCCACCCCACCCTGATCTGAGTACACTATACTAGGAGGTGTGAATCTCCAAGCATGGAAGTGGGGAAGGAAAGGGAAGGCAGTCCATCAATATAGACTACTATGGGTATCTGTGAACCACTGTGGAAGCAGGAGCTCAGTCCTGCTGGGCATTTTTGGGAAATTACTTAGCACATAACTCCAAGTTGTCCCACTTGGAGGTGAGAAGCTAGGGCATTTTGCCATCAAATCCCTTTCATCAATGACTGAGGGCTGTTTTCCTGAAATTTTGGACCTATGTTGGGTATGTGGCAAGACCTAGGGAGAGTTGCAGATGTTTGCAATCAAAAGCTGTCAGCATTAACAGGGCTGGTAAGTGCTGAGCGGATATGGGCAGGACACCTATAGTGCCTGCCAGGGTGAGAAGGAATTATACATTTTGCCAACAAGGACAGTGTCTGCTGCTAAATTGCCTTCTGACTGCAGAGTTTATATTAGGTGGGTCTGCTTGGCTGCAGCTATCCTCAATCCCTCAGCTGCAGGCTCTGATGCTTTTAGTCATTGTGCTCAGCCTGGCCAGATTTCTGGAACAATCTTGGCTAAGGGATTGTAAGGTCCTCTAGTTCATGAGGTACCTAAAGACGTGTGCTGCTGGTGGCTCAGGAATTGGTGTACTCAAGGTAAGAACAAGGCAAGTACTTCCACCTACTCTGATCTTGTACATTTTCTGTTCACTCCACAGCTGGTTATTGTAGCCACACCTTCGTCTCTGAAAATCCACGCCAGCCACCATTTCACCAGGCTGAGTACACGAGAAAAACTGTGAGACACAGCACTCATAGAGTTCTTTTTAGTACTGTTCTTTTGGTCTGTTTCTTCCTAATTTCATCTCTGGCCTTAATCATTTGTCACTGTCTCGTTTGTTTGCCTCTCATTACCTTACAGTGCTGATAAAGCCGTGAGTAGAGCTGATTTACCAATCCTAATTATCATCAATGAGGAGGCAGTGGGAGTGATAGGAAACAGGAGAAAATGACAAGAATAGTTTGACATAGCCTAAAAAAGGATCCCCAGGCATGTTTCCAGAGTTCAAGGAAGAAAATTTCAAGTACGTATAACGTGCCATGAGTGTGTGTGTGCATGTGTGTGTTCTCATAGAGTTCAAAGGAGAGCTAAGAGAAAATGGTTGCTTCTAAAGAAAGCTGATGAAGAGAGAGAAAGGGTGCAGATCTAAAGAAACCATTAAGGCTGCAGCTCAATAGTTTTGATTTTAAAGCAATTTGTGCAAAAACAGAAACCTGACATCACTAAAGGATAAACACAAAGCATGTCATAAATTTATCAGAATGAAAATGAAAAGACTAGAAAAAGCTCAGATTTGAGGCAAATCCAATGTTAGCAATAAAAAGGCTTTTATGCTGTATTTGAACCAGAAATGAAATAAAGGATAGGTCTGCTTAGGGTGAATGAAGTGATACAAAGGACAGGGAGAAAGAACCACACTGCTCCTAGTTTACTTCCTCCATTTTCTTATCTTTGATTAAGGGGTGTGCTTTTCTTAACTGGAAAGGATGAAAGACTCTGAGTTAGACTGCAGAGTGGCAGAAATATAAAAGAGTGTCTGGGTGTTTTGAATGAGTTCAAGTCAGGAAACCAGTAAGTGGAAGGGGATGTCACAGAGGGTAGTATGTTCAGTTTTGTATGTCAGGTTTTCAAAGGAGCTTTCAAAAAAAAAAAAAAAAAAAGGAGAGGGTTCCTTGAAATGAAGGCTCTGAAAACCACAGCAAATGAAAACTGTAGGGGCCAGTAGATTTAGCCTGATAAAGGTGAGACATGAAAGAAGGGCATCAAACTGGCATGGATGATGTGAGGAGATGCCATTTGGTATATCTTTATTTTCCAGCACTGGGGATTGAACCCCAGGGCCTTGCACATGCTAGGAAAGCACTACCAATGAGCTACAGCCTTACTCCCTGAAGAGATGCCATTTGGAAAAGGTCTAGATTATGTTGTGGTAGGGAAGACTAAGCCCAGTAGGTTGACATTTTAGGGAAGCACTGTTCAATATTCATATCGAATTCAATATTAAACTTCTGAATGCTTAGAAGTGAGTAGCCTTGAACAACTGCCTCAAGGTAATGGCATCTTTACCACAATAAAGTCCAAACTGAGAGTTCCTGAATCTGTCAAGACTGTTGTAGGTAGAATTTTCTTCCAGGGCTTGAGTTCAGGCTAGGATCTCAAGCCCTATTTCTTAGTTTTTGTCAAGCCATGAACTCCTTTCAGAATCTAATAAAAAGTAGTTTTATGTTCATTTTACCTAAAGCAGTACCACCAGGGTAAGCCCACCTCTAGAGAGACTCTTCTGTCTCTGAAATGCAGGGATTCTAAATCCTTTTCCTACATGTTGCATTATAATTCTCTCTTCAGTGGGCTTTCTAAATAATTTCATGGTTGACTGTTCAGGCTGACCAAAGACCTTCTGTTTCCCAATTTATGATTTATGCCTTGTGGAGGCACTTAAACATTTTTAACCATCTCAACACCTGTGTTTGGCACTTGCCACACACTATTCAAGGCCAAGTCCCAGAGGTTCGACTTTGTATATCACAAAAGGACTTGTTCCAAGTTGTTTGTCTCTGGTTTCCAGCTGTCTGCATCAGCTCGAAGAAATGTTGTAATACACAACAGTACCACAAGATGACACCCTTGGGAAAGTCTTGCTTTTGGGAGTTGGCTTCCCAGCTCTGACGTCTATTCTAAACATAGCCTTGTAAACTTCGTGTGGAAGAGGGAAGAGAATCTATTACGGGGGAGGAAAAACACCAATGACAAAACAGCCCTGGCACTTTCCTGTGCTGTGGTAGACAGAGTCAAGCCTTGATTACTTTCTTCTACTTAATCATCAGCTTTTGGAGGCAGACGCATAGATTTATATAATAGCGTCAGCATATCTTTCATACAGATACATATATTTTCTGCATTTGCTGATGCTGTATGATTTAGAATCTGCTCATAATTTGGGGGAGGAGCCTGTTCTTTTGGATTGTGAGCTTGCATATTCATTCCTGTATCACTTCTGTCCCCTACTTCATTTTCAGTAAGAATATTGGGTTTGCACGGAGACATCAGAGACATCGCAAAAAGCCCTCCTGGAAAGGGAGAAGCTCGGTTAGATCAGCACTCTCTGCTGCAAACCTCAGGCCAACTGGAAAGAAGATCAAAGGGAGAAGGGAGGGCAGAAGTGGACCAGGCTGGAAAGCAGGATTAACCACTGAAATTGACATGTCTCTTCAATCTTCTCTCTTTCTCCTTCCAAATTTTTCTTTAAAACAATGTGAAAAAACCCATATTTATGTTGCCTAATGTCTCATGCTTCCCTCTTGTTTGTTTGCTTGGGTGGCACTTGCCATCACTTGGTAAGCTTCCTTAAGAGAGGGAATGATGTCAATTACAGTACTGTTATCTTTGTTGAGAAAGAACCCTCCATTGGTTTGTGGTCTTTGGCAGGTAGCTAGTGAAAATAATAAGCTCTGAACAGATGCCATGTTTCTGTGGGGCATGGCTCTGCCAGCCCTCTTTTCATTTTTGTACCTGCAAGTGGAAAATCACCACTTTAATGAGCCATATACCCTGGGGTAAAAATGTTTGAAATTACTCAATAGAGGAAAGCAGTCTTTTAAAAGATCTATGAGAAGAGGTAATACAGAACCCCACCAAATACCATGGGGGAATTCTTTTCTCCTTATATTTATTTCAAGGATAGTTCTGCTAGAAACCTGCATTTCCAAGCAAAGGGCCATGAAACAGAATTCCACAGTAGCTATGACTGCAGCAAACAAGGCACATAGTCATTCAGAGAGCATCTTTCCTGGCCTGGCTCTGTGCTGGGTGTTACTGGCAATGCAGAAATTAAAGCAACACTGTTCCCCTCCTCTTGGAGCTTCCAATGTAGTGGGAAAGACAAACATACAGAGACCCCATGTTATGCCTGGAATTACAGTTGAGTGCCAAGAGCAAAATAAAATCAAAGCACAGCTCTGCCTGGCTGTGCCTGGCTGTAGCAATTCAAATTCTACTAAAATGCAGACTGTTAGTAGTGTCAAATTATCTTTTGTCCTCAAAATGTAAGTAACTGACTGGATGTGGGCTATTTTTTCCTCTTTTTCATACTTTTCTGTTCTTTGTAAAATTTCTAAAATAAGCATGTTTAGTTTTTTGCCCTCATTGTAGAAGCAAGTGGGAGTCTGAAGAGGAAAATATATACTTTTTTGGCAATAGTCATAATAATGTCAACAAAAGCAAACACTTCCTTAGTGGTTACTATGGTGCCAGGTACTATTCTAAGTGCTTTTATATATTAACTCATTTAATTCTCATAAGCATTGTGTGAGACAGACATTATTATTAAATCCATTTTATAGAAGAAAAAAATCAAGGCACAGAGAAGTAAAGCAGTGTGCCCAAGGATACACAGGATTTAAGTGGCAGGTTGGCTCCAGAGTTTAAGTTGCTTAATTTAGTGAATATTATGAAAGAAGAATTTTTTCAGTTAATTTCCCAGGTAACTGTCATTATGTCTGATGATCAGGTTAATGAATAGACCATTCTGGAGATCAGGGTGGGGCCAGGCAGGGAGATGCTGGATTTGAGAATCAGGTCTTCATTTGATTCAGTCTTTCTGAGGAACCTTCATTTGTAAACCAATGAGTTTCCCCCCTGATTGACCTGGCCTGGTCTAAAGGGCTCAGGGAAATAAAGAAGTCTTTGTCTAGAAAAGCAGCTAATCCTGGGAGGGAGTTTGGGGAAGGAGTTGCAGGAGGCAGTAGGCAGAGTGTACTGGAGAAGGGAATTGAGGGCTAGGGGTCATTTTAGGGCTGGGAGTTGAGATTAAGGGTTAGAGTTACATGTTAGGGTTGGGCTTGAGGGTACAGTTAGGGGGTAGGGATTAATCATATATGATAGTTTTGGAAATTAGAGGGTTGGAGATAGCATTTGGTGTTTGGGTTAGGATTAAGAGTTTGGGTAACCATTAGAGTTAGGATTTAGGGTTAGTGTTAGAGGTTTGGATTATGATTAACAGTTAAGATTTAAAGTTCATTTTAGGGTTAGAGGTTAGGGATTAGTGTTAGAAGTTATAATGAGTGGTAGGGTCAGGGGAGCTAGTCAACCTCCAACTCTTTTGTGTGGCTACACTAGCCACCTCACAGGATGGACCCTGAGAATTGAGGGCAGAGTTGAGCTACAGGGTGAGGTCTAGCATATGTTTATGTAATTTAATTTTTAATAATAACTATGTTTAACTGGCTTGCAAAATTCCTGACAATTTGTCAGCTCTTGCAAGCTGGTGCAAGCCTGCTACAACACGCCACTGGTCTGATCCCATATCCAATTTTTTCTATGCCCGTCACATTTGTCTCTATATCATTGAAGCTTCCAGTTATACATAAATATCCAGGAGGACATTCACAAGGTGGAGATCATTCTATTTATCTCATAGTGCATTGTATGGTTTAAATAATCAAGGTTGTTAATACCTAACACAATGCCTAACACATAGAAGATATTTGAAAAATGTTTTTGGTTGGGACACAATATTACCAAATATAATCCTGTCTTGGATGGATTTTAGGAGCCAGATTGTAACTTTAAAACTTGTAGAGATGTGTTGCACTGTAAGCTAGCTTCTGGGAAAATGCCCATTGTTTTTCAGGAAGAAGGTATAAGATATCAGTCAGTGTCAAGATGACCTTGGAACTTTCTGTGGGAAACTTAGAACTGACTCCTCTATACCCAGAGGCCACCAAAGGGTTGTTCCATCCCTGACCTGGTTTTCAGTCACAGCATCTTTCTTCCTGTCCATAGCTAGGTTATGTGACTCTACCTGTGAAACACACACACACACACACACACACACCCTCTGGTGACTACATCTTCTCCAAAATTAAGTGCATTCTCTCCCAAGGCTCAGACAATGAGTTGAGAGAGAGTGAGAGGGAGAAAGAGAGAGAGAGAAAATGAATTAGCTTTTTTTCCAGCTTAAAAATTTTAATTAGTATTTCAAACATAATACACACACAAGCACACACAAACACATACCCATACACACAAATATAGAGACTTGATAGTGAGATACAAGATTCCTACCAAATATTTAAGAAAAAAATATAACCTCTGCTTTATACTCTATATTCCAGAAAAATAGAAGAACGACATCTTAGGAATTATAAGTTTTAACAAAATAATTAAAAATAAATTTCTATTGTGAGAATGCCACAAAATTGAGTGGAATAAAATTCAAGAACATAATTTCTATTATATTCTTTATTTCATGTCTTTTTTCCCTTTTTATGTAAGTAGTTATAGTTTTATAAGAAAATGAATTAGCTTTTATGGCTTAGAGTAAATCCTCACTGCCAAACCTGGATTGACCCCACCTTCCACTGCCTTTAGGGGTAATTGTGTCTTATTAAAATACATTGACAGTTGATCTGAATCCAAGGGAGTGTGCTCATTTGAAATAACCCTTGTCTCTCTATCTTACCTACAATTGTAGTCAGTGAACACTTACAGCAAATCTTCATAGACAGAATTGGAGATCCAAAGAGAATCACAGGGGTGAGAAGAGAAAGATTGAAAAACTGAACAAGGGTCTTTGGGTTTTTGGAGATGCTAAACCCACTGGTTAGGGGGTAAAAGACTGGTATAGACTATTTTGTGATTTCTCATCTTAATATTTGACCTGACTCTCTACCTCCGTTCCACTCATCCACTGAGAGAGAGAGAGGGAGAGAGAGAGAGAGAGAGAGAGAGAGATTGTAATTGGGTGCTTAGTTGCTTAGTAAATTTTCCTACTCATTCCTCCTTTAGCAAATTCATAATATGCATAATTTGAATGTTGCTATCAGGGGGATGGAAATTTTGCATAATGAGGCCAAAAGCCTTCTGGAAGGAAAGGCACTATAAACGCCAAGCCCTCTCCTTGAGATGCAGAGATGAAATCTGTTGAGGTGGTACTGGGTGGCAGAGAGCAAACACCAAGGATAGAGAATGGCTCAAAGAATCCTGTACTGAAGTTCCCATGTGGGTAAGGAGATTGGAGCAGTTGGCTGGGTGCAGGTTTGGATTAGAAGTGGTATTCCTATGTCTGTAATGTGGAGCACCAATTATTTATTCTAAGGCATTCCACCTGGGGACAGACTTAGTCTGGTAAAGTGGATGTGTGGATGAATATAAAGTGACCTGGTCACTGGATTTACTCTTTCTCACATTGTATACCCTCTTATTCTCCATCTCTTCCTTGGTATCTATAGTGGGGATAAATGGTCACATCACCTGCAATGTTCCCTTGGCCTAGTGATCTGGCAGACTACTGGTGGCAATTGTAGTATCTTCCAATGTCAAGGGGAGTGTTGTGAGTTTTGATTCCCTCCAAGACAAGCAGGAATTTTCAGATTGGGACACTAAAAATCACAAGGGATTCTTTTTTTTTGTACCAGGGATTGAACCCAGGGACCATTAACCACTGAGCAACATCCCCAGCCTTTTTAATATTTTCTTTAGAGACAGGGTCTCAGAAAGTTTCTCAGGGCTTTGCTAAGTTGCTGAGGCTGGCTTTGAACTTGTGATCCTCCTGCCTCAGCTTCCTGAGCTGCTGGGTCAAGGAATTCTTATCATATGAGAGGCTACGAGGGGAGAGGGACTTCTACAAGTCTGGGCAGGTAGGGGCCTAACCATTGCATTCTGGACAATATGGGGGTGAGCCCTCACTTGAATTGGAAACCAAAATCTGACATGCCAGTTGCATAGTAATATGAGAAAAGAGAAAAATAAATATGGAAATATCTTTGTTATATTCTGAAATGCTAATGGGGTACATTCTTATAGTTGAAGTCTCTGGATTTAGTGTGTATCCTTATTCTATATTTTTTGAAGTGCAGAATTTTAAATTTTTGTTGTGGTAAGAAACACTCATAAAAATTACTATCTTAACCATTTTCAAGTATATAGTTCAGTTGTGTCCAGTCTATTGACATTGTTGTGAAACTATGAAACACATCTCCAGAAATTTTTCATCTTGTAAAACTGAAACTCCATACCAGTTAAATGACTCTCCTTTTACTCTTTCCTGCAGCCCTTGCAATTGCCATTCTACTTTCTGTCTTTATGAATTTGACTACTTTAGATACTCTATATAAGAGGAATCATATAGCATTTATCTATTTGAGACTGGATTATTTCACTTAGAATAATGTCCTCAAGTTTAATTCATGTTGTAGTATGTGACAGGATTTCCTTCCTTTCTAAAAACTGAATTATATTGCATCATGTGTATACCACATGTAATTTTATCCATTGGTCCATCAATGGACATTTGGGTTGTTTCTACCTCTTAGCTATTATGAATAACACTATGAACAAGGTGTCTTGTCAATGTCTATTTGAATCTTTGTTTTCCATTTTTTGGGGATATGTAGCTAGAAATAGAATTTTGGGATAATATGGTAGTTCTACTTTTAATTTTTTCATATTGTTTTCCACAATGGTTGCATTATTTCTCAATCCTATCATCGATGCACAAGGTTTCTTAATTCTCTATATCCTGCCAACACGTCATTCTCTGGTTTTGATTTTTGTTTTTCAATAGTAGCCATACTAATGTGTATGAGGTGATATCTCATTGTAGTTTGATTTGTATGATTTCTCTATGATTCATGACATTGAACATCTTTGCATATGCTTGATGGCCATTTGTATATCATCTTTAGATGAATGTCAATTAAAGTCCTCTACTGACTTTTTACTTGGGTTATTTATTTATTTTTGTTAAGTTGTAGGAGGCCTTTATGTATTCTGGATATCAATCCATTATTAGATATATGATTTACAAATATTTTCTCCAATTCTGTAGGTTACCGTTTCATTATTTTGAGGATTCCCTTGATGTACAGGAGTGTTTTTTTTTTTTTTTTTGTACCAGGGATTAAACCCAGGAGCCCTTTATCACTAAGCTACCCCCAGCACTTTTTATTTCCTATTTTGAGGTAGGGTCTTGTTATATTGCTTAGGGCTTTTCTAAATTGCCAAGACTGGTCTTGAATTTGTGATCCTCCAGTGCAGGAGTTTTAAAATGTGATATAGTCCCATTTGTTTATTTTGCTTTTGTTGTCTGTACTTTTGGTGTCAGATCCAAGAGAAATCATTGCCAAATTTAATACCATGAAGTCTTTCCCCTCCATTTTCTTCTAGTTTTATAGTTTGGGTCATATGTTTAGATCTTTAATCCATTTGAGTTCATTTTTATATGTGTAAAACAGGGGTTCAACTTCAGTTTTTTACATGTGACTATCAAGACTTCCTGACACCATGTGTTGAAGAGACATGCCTTTGCCCATTAAGTTGTCATGGCATCCTTTTAAAGATCATTTGACTACATATGCATGAGTTTATTTGGGGGCTGTATATTTAATTCCATTTGCCTATATGTCTGTTCATATAGTAGTACCACTGTTTTGATTATTTTAGCTTGGTAATATGTTTCAAAATCAGGAAGTATGAGTCATACAATTTCCCATATTTCTCAAATTTGTTTTGGTTATTTGGAGTTCCCTGAACTTTCATATGAATTTTAGAATTTTTCTATTTCTATAAAAAATACCATTGGGGTTTTGATAGGGATTGCACTGAATCTGGAGGTTGATTTTAGTGGTATTGTAGTTCTAATGTTTTAAAAATATTACGTGTTCTAATCCATGAACATAGGATATTTTTTCATTTATTTGTGTCTTCTTCAGTTTTGTTCATCAATGTTTTATGTTTCTCAGTGTACAAGTCTTTCACCTCTTTGGATAGATTTATTCCTAAGTGTATTATGCTTAATTTTTTCAGAACATTCATTGTAGTGCATAGACATACAACTAGTTTTTGTGTGTTGATTTTTTTTATCTTGGAAATTTGCTGAATTCATTTGTTAATTGTAATGGTTTTTTTTGGTGTATGTAATCCTTAGGGTTTGGAGTACAATTTTTTTAAAGATAGTTTAAATGTAAAAACAAGACATCAATATATGACTAGAATAATGAATCTCTAAATAGCTCTTGTGAAAATAAATTGAAACTTCACTAGGGGAAAGTATTTTCAAATTTTAGTAACCTCAGAATTCATGGCATCATCTATTTTCCCCTTTGAGATAAAAGTGGATAGATTGTATAATAGTTACCATTGTCCATTATATAATGGAAGGAGGTGGGCAGATTTTTATCAGTTGAGTCTGTTTTAATATTCATGCATGTGACATTTTTACTTTCAATGACATTTCTATTCCCTTACCCTTCTAGATTTTTCTTTCTTTCTTTTTTTTTTTGTGGTGCTGGGGATTGAACCCAGGGCCTTGTGCTTGCGAGGCAGGCACCCTACCAACTGAGCTATATCCCCAGCCCCCTTCTAGATTTTTGATAACCATAAAATAGTTTTCCCCATGCCAGTACAGTATATTAAAACACTGAATCAGGGATTCTAGGGAATTCTGATTACAGTAAGTAGACTGTACATGGTATTTCAGTCTCACAATTACAAAATTCACACAAAATATCATTGCAAAGTAACAATCTCAGTTTGAACAGATTCTTTGCCTAGGAATATTCTTCAGTTTGGAAATCGTTAGCATTTGAGGAAGTTAATGCACATGTGAAATAAGAAAAGGTATTCTTTATCCTACTACAATTTGAGAGAATTACTTTTATGTTGACATAATACTCTGAGATATTGATTCTCAATCTCAGGAATTGTGGCAACATTATTGGGTTACTTTTAAACAAACTCTTCTGAATTTATCAGAGTTCTTCAGTTGCCAACATCAGAATCCACCCTCACTAGTCTAAGGGTTTTATTCCAAATATTAGGAAGTTCTCAGGGAGGGTCAGAGAGCCAGGCTTGGAAGCTGCACAACTAGGCTCAGTGCAGTCAGAGAAGTGGGCAAAGCTTCCACCCACTTTATGGTGCTGTTTCTGAGAAACCTCCCTGTGTGAGTACTTATGGCCCTAGATACATGAGTCAGCTCTGAGTCCCTAGCACTCAAATTCATTTATCATTTAAAAAAATAAATGAATTTGGACTTGAAAACTTCATAATAGTCTTTGAAATATAATAGGCTAATAAAGTTCCTTAATGATTTATTCAATTTGAATCAAGGCCTTCTGTTACTTGTAGTCCTAATTATTCTAATTGCTAGGCATCCTAGCCCCTATGAGTATACCTGGTAGGAGCTAGAGCTGAGTCATACCCCAAATACCTCCTCTTGGAAGTTTTTATAGGCAGAGGGTAATGATAAGGATATCCTCAAAGGAACTGTGCTGAGAGCTGATGAGATAAACATAGATTTACCTTATAGATTAGAGCCAGGTATCCCTAAACTGGTTTGAGTTTCAAGCTGGTTTTGACCACTCCCACACAGAGGCTGCCCTGATGTACTGCTCTGAGGGAAATAAAGGCTCAAGACTAGAACCAAAACTGCCCAAGGAAAGGGCAAAGGATTAAAAATCACCTTAGAGTTGATCCAAAACCAAATCAGGATATCCCTTCCAGAGAATAAATGGCTACACATGCTATTAATTTTCTCTGTTTGTTCAAGTAGGTACAGAAATGATCAATTTTGTGATTTTAAAAAGTATCACATTCATCTGTTAATTTGACTATGTAAACATGAAATCTAACAGCATTCACCTCCTTGGAAATAGAAGTAGATTTAGACTCCAAACTTCAGACTTCCAAGTTATGAATTTGTGCCCTATGATGTGTTCATGGAAATCAAGTTTGGGTTAAGAGTAGTTTAGTTATACATCTGTGGTGTTTGCAAAGTTTCTCCCTTATCAAAGACTTGCTGGTTAACTAACTAATATATCTTTGTAGGGAGTACCTGGTATCCTTGTAACACACCACTCCAGTAAGTGATGAAATTTGCTATCATGTGACCAAACAGTACTTATTTCTACTGGGATCAGATATGACTATCTTTCATCTGCTTTCTCAAAGTGCAAAGAATGAATCACTTGAGATGAAACCATGGAGGCACATTGCCTAGATCTTCTTCTAAGAAAGAACTTGCCATGAAACTGTCAAGAGTGCAGTTAGCTAGCTGGGCACAGTGGTGCTTGCCTGTAATTCCAACTACTTGGGAGGCTGAGGCAGGAGGATTGCAAGTTTGAGCACAGCTTGGGCAACTTAGTGAGACCCTGTCTCAAAAAACAACAATAAAAAGGGGCTAGAGATGTAGTACCCCTTGGTTCAATCCCCAGTACCAGTACTACAAAAAAAGAGTGCAGTTAGCTATCAGCACCTTCTTCATCCTATGACTGGCATGGTAAGGGGACTTGGGCCTAGAAATCTCTGCCTAATATAGGGCTCCTATCATGGGCAGTCCTTGCTCCAGTGCTCCCCATGAAATTGACTGAGACTTTGTCAGAGTGGCATCAAGGTCCAAAGCTCTCCCTGACAAATTCTGCTTTCCACAGCCCACAGTCACATTTCCTTTTACAGATATAAGAATGACTTTATAGTCTGAAGATTTTCCCTGTCTGGTCCAGCTTCCCCTTTTATTTTTCACAAGTGTCACTCTCCCCAGATAAATCTCTTGCACTCCTGTCTCATCCCCTGCTTCTTCAAGGTCCCCACTGATGAAATATGTATTATCCATTTTCTCTCAGTTTCTGAAAAAAATTATTGATATTGTTTTTTTCCATCTCCTCACACCATGATAGAAAACTGAATTTTGCTTTATTATTTAAAACCTCACTATTCTTTTATCCCTCCATTTCAAGGTGCAGAGGTCTGGGTGAGCTGCTTTTCTTGGTATCTCAGGTGATATAAAGTGGAGCCTTGGATTTTCATGTGAAATACGGGATACTTCTTTGGCAAGATACCACACTGAAAGAAGTTATTGTTCAGTCAGTAACCATAGCCCAGCTGGGCCATTGTCTACCCTTACAGTCACAGAATTGCACAACTAGAGACCTGAGAAATTTTTTAGCAGTTTTTACTTTCTTTACTTTAGTCAGAACCATAATGAAAGTTGTGGACCCTCTTCAGTCAAATTTCAGTTCAGTCATGTCCAAAGCACCATCCATGGACCACAGATTAGAAAGTTGCATTTTAGTCAAGCCAAATCCTAATTTTCAAGAGAAGGAACAGAGAACTAAGAAGTTGAGATGATTGGTGCATGATCTTCCAACTCCTGGCTCAGTATGGAGGTATAGGATGGGGTGGGGGAAGATCTGCCCATGTGCCAAGCAGGTTGAAATAAAAAGATGTTGTCAGTGGACACAGATATTGCTGGACTCCCTTTGCTAATTTGTCATTGGAAAGATTATGTTTACCTTCTCTCCCCTGCCTTCACTTGACCCTAACTTTGGAATATTGGGCATCATGCAGCCTCTCTGGCTTCAGTAGTCTCACTTTTAAAACTCTTAGGGGATTGAGCATGAACCAGATAATCATTTATAGTCGGCCCTCCGTATCTGCAGTTCTGTGTAGTTGGATTCAACCATCTGTGGGAAGAAAATATGTTTTAAAAATTGTGCCTATATGCCTATAATCCCAATGATCTGGGAGGCTGAGACAGGAAGATCCCAAGTTTGAGGCCAGCCTGGACAAGTTAGCAAGACTCAAAATAAAAAAAATAAAAAGTGTTGGTAATACAACTCAGTGGTAGAGCACCACTTGACTTTAATCCCCTGTACCACAAAAAATTGCACCTGTAGTGAACATGTACAGCCTATTTTCTTTTCATTATTCCTTAAACAATATAGTATAACAATTATTTACATAGAATTTACATTGTATTACAAGTAATCTAGAGATGATTTAAAGTATACAGGAAGATGTGTATAGGTTATATGCAAATGCCATGTCATTTTGTATAAGGAACTTGAGCACCCTCAGATATTGATATCCTGGGGGTAGTGGGGTCCTAGATTCCATTGCTTGCAGGATGCCTGGCTATGGGACAGCTGTTAAGCACTTCATGTGTACTATCTCACAACCACACTATGAGGAAGATACTTTCATTAACTCGATTTTATGGATGAGAAAACTGGACTTAAATGGTTCAGAACCTTATCCAAGGGAGTAAAAATCAGAACTTTCATTTGAGTGGAGAAGCACTGGATAACTCTAGGGCACTTGCTCTGAAGTCCTGCCTCTCCATCTTTACAGAAAATTCTAGCTTTAATACTCTATTATTCCGTGATTCAACCTTGATACTTCAGTGGGAATTGAGTGCCCTGTGTGTTCCTGGAAGACCTATAATTGCCCACTGAACTGCACTCTTTCTGGTCTTGGCCCAGTGTGGTATAATGACACTTGTCCCTATTTAACAGGGAAGAGTGTGAGGATTAACAAGGTGATGATTGGTAAGTGTTTTGAATCTGTTTAATAAAAGTCTGGTCTTGTGAGCTTCCACATGGGAAAAGAATGATTTTTTAATAGGAGTGAGAAACTGATGAGCACTTAATAGCAAGAAGCATTTTGTTTTTAGATGGCAGTCTCTTAAACCAAGAGCTATCATTTTGTTTAATGATTTCCAACCTGAATAAGCAGTATAACAAGTGAGCCTCAAAATCAGTTAGTCAACCAAAAGGCAAACATTTTTGTAACCAGGGGATAGGGGAGCTTTACAACCTTTAAATAATATAATCTTAGAGTACCCCCTGCCATCTTACTGACTGGCAGCATAAAATAGGTGGGTTCTAATCATTGTGCTGTGCCAACTGATAGGAAGCATAAATCTAGTTTATTCCTGAGGGTGAAATAAGCTTAGAACCATGTGGTGTGTTTATTTTATTTATGTTTTCAAATGGACTGCAAGGAATTAAAGAATTCAAATGCTCCAAGCACCACAATCAAATAATACCCTCTTCTAAAAATGATGTGCTAAGCCCACTGAAGGATACAAACAGAGCCCATGGAAGAGAAGTCAAGGGCAGGGGCCTGGCTTCCCGCAGTTCATGCTCAAAGAGCCAAGAACATGTACGTTAGGCTAGACCTTGGTCTATTAATTCTTATGTGCATTTTCACTTAATGCACAAAGTGCTCAATAAATATTTGTGAATTTGTGTAATCTTGTGGGGGATGGGGAGGAATGGGTGAAAAGTTTTTCATCTTTCTGATCGCTTTGTAAAATTGTAGGTTAACCAGTTAGATTTTGATTTTAGAAATCTGTGCTGCAGAAGTCTGCCTGGGTTCTGGAGTTGATCTGAGAAAGTTCAGAAACATCCCCAGTGCCCTTTTTTATTTTAATCAGCATTACACTTCTTGGCACAGGGAAACCTTCAGCACAACTAGAAAGTCTGTAAAGTTTGTCTTCCCAAGAGCACAGGTTTATAGAATAGTGACAAAACAGTGGGATTTAGAGCCAGAAAGGTGTCAGTTCAAATCTTAGTCCCACTATTTTTTTACTGGCAGTGTGATTTTAGACTTTTTGTGACAGCCTTGAAAGTATGCCACTTAGACCTTCTGCTTCCAGAGTGTGATTGAGGGCTGGTCGAGTCTGGATCTACCACTGCATTTTTGCTCAGGCCATGCTGCTCATGTGCTGTTCCCAGCTGATGTCTGTGCACACTCAGGGTAACAAGGCTAAGAGATACAGAATTCTTCCAGTGGACCACTTTGACTTGAGGCCAGGGCTGCAGCCCAAGACTCTTCCTTCCCCTTCCTATTTCATCTATTCTCCACAAGGGTCAGACTGACATAAGACTGGCATCTGACATCAGATGGCATCACCATCTGGAGGTGTACCCTTCATTCCCCTGCTCCTTCCCTCTGAGTCCTTCAGGGACATTTCTGCCATATATCTCTTACACATCTAATCCCTTCTTGGCCTGTGCACAGCTAGTTACCTAACCTTTCTATGACTCAGTTTCCTCACCTGTTAAATGGAGCTAATATTACCTACCTTTAGGGTTGCAGTGAGGGTGAAATGTAAATAACTTCAGAAAACTGTCTGGTGCCCTGCCATAAACAAGCTATTATTAGTTCCCAGCTTTCTGTCTCCATGTTGCCCACTCCTGCTCCTTCCTACTGATATTCTGTCTCTTTTGAAGCATTTTTTTGTAGCTCTTCTCTTTAGTACCAAGGTATCAATTGTTCCCCCTCCCAATTTGCCTGAATTAATATACTAATGATAGCACTGTTTTAATGTGACTCCTCTGAGAAATAACTCATAAGCAATTCTCACAACAGAACAACTTAAGTAAATCAGGAAATGGTGACCTATCTTCAGTACCCTCCTAACTCCTCTTTCTGCTTTTCTTTCTGTTCATCTCCCATCAGTTGTCGCTTTGCTGCCTCCAATAAAAACCCATTGTTAGTGGGGACATGTCATTTGGGGCATGCTCGTGTTTTACTCTGTATCTACTGCCTAGTTTTCTTAATCATAGACCAGGCATGCCCAGGTAACTGGAGGGTGGACAGGTGACATTCCCAGCCCCACTGACTCTGGCTGCCTTTCCACCCTGCTCTGAAACTTCCTTTGAAGCACTCCACTCCCAAAATGGCAGTCCCCCCTTTGTAGACTGGGTACAAAGTGCTACTGCTTGCACCAGAGCAGTTGACTAATAGAGTGGGGTTTATTTATCTCTCCAAACACAAATACTTAGAGCATAGTACATGGAAGGACCTGTTTGGTAGACAGATGGCCTTGGCATAAGCAGGTTGTGGGCAAAGTCCACCTCTCCTCAAGTGCTGGAGACCTTCAAAATATCTCCTTTACTGCTCAAACCTCTCTGGACTGGCTTATTGCAACTCACAAATAGACTAATCCCCTAGGACACACCTGGCATTAAATTAACTTGACATCTGAACTAGGGATAAACTGGGTGTTTAGTTTCATTCTTAAGTGAATTGAGCTCTCTGAACCTTTTGGAACCTCCCTGAAAACCCCCAGCCTCCTTTTCTGTTGCAGTGTTATATGTTTGAGCCCCAAGCAGCATCTTTCTGCGTCTATAGAGCTCAATAGCATAGGAGATCCTTTACAATGGAATGGTCCCAAAAAGTACAGAAGAGGCTGCCTGGGCTGTTTCTCTGACTTTGATTACACACTATTTCCAAGGCCTTCAGGACCCTCATATATAGATCACTAGTATAAGTTAAAAGTTCAAAACAAAAGAATAATAAGACAGATGATAAATGCTGCTTATTGTAAAAATTCAAACCATGAACAAGCCCAGGTGGCAGATATTGTGGGTGCCCCATCCAAAAACCTTGGCTATCACCATTCTCATGCATACCAGTAATACCTCTTCTAAGCCCCTGACTCCCAGTCTGAGAGCTGTCTTGGGCTTGCCCAAGCACGGAATAATGAAAGTAAATGACCCAGGAGTGGTTCTCAGCTTATGATGGCAGAAGCTGGTATGTGACTGACTCTTTCTCTTTTCTGCAGGATAAGAAAATTCTAAGGTAGTGGTAGTCTACACCAGTTTTTAGTTGCCCCAGTTGCCCACAGTGATAACCTCATCACTAACATGTTCTATACTAATTTTCTTCCTTTCCTGTTTCATATTCCCACTTTCCTCCCAGTACTTCCTAGGTGCAACTCTTAGTTAAACTACTTGCCCTCAAATCCTTGTCTCTGGAACTGCTTGTCTGGGAACCCAACTTGGAATAGCCCATATAAGAACAATGACCATCAGAATATGTAATAGTCTTTGAAAAATGGCTTCCTGTTGCTCAAAGCAACAAACTCCATTTTTTGTGCCTTTTATTATATGAATAATTTATTTATAAAAGATATCCTATCATTAACCAATATATTAAGGCTATACCTTGAGTAAGCTATATATTTCCATATTTCCAACAGGTACCTGAATAACTTAAAATTCTTTGAGCAACCTTTTTCTAGATATGAATAGATGGTCATTGGTTTTTGTTCTTTTTTTTTTTTTTTAGTTCTGTAAATGTTTTATTTTTATTTATTTATTTATTTATTTTTTTATTATTGTACACAAATGGGATACATCTTGTTTCTCTATTTGTACATGGCGTAAAGGCATACCATTTGTGTAATCATAAATTTACATAGGGTAATGTTTGATTCATTCTGTTATTTTTTTCCCTTCCCCCCACCCCTCCCACCCCTCTTTTCCCTCTATACAGTCCTTCCTTCCTCCATTCTTGCCCCCCTCCCTAAACCTAACTCTAACCCTAACACTAACTCTTTCCACCCCCCGTTATGTGTCCTCATCCACTTATTAGCGATATCATTCTTCCTTTGGTTTTTTGAGATTGGCTTATCTCACTTAGCATGATATTCTCCAGTTTCATCCATTTGCCTGCAAATGCCATAATTTTATCATTCTTTATGGCTGAGTAATATTCCATTGTATATATATACCACAGTTTCTTTATCCATTCATCAATTGAAGGACATCTAGGTTGGTTCCACAATCTGGCTATTGTGAACTGAGCAGCTATGAACATTGATGTGGCTGTACCTCTGTAATATGCTGATTTTACATCCTTTGGGTATAGGCCAAGGAGTGGGATAGCTGGGTCACATGGTGGTTCCATTCCAAGTTTTCTAAGGAGTCTCCATACTGCTTTCCAGAGTGGCTGCACTAATTTGCAGCCCCACTAGCAATGTATGAGTGTACCTTTCTCCCCACATCCTCGCCAACACCTGTTGTTGCTTGTATTCTTGATAATCGCCATTCTAATTGGGGTGAGATGGAATCTTAGGGTGGTTTTGATTTGCATTCTCTTATTACTAGAGATGTTGAACATTTTTCCATATGTTTGTTGATTGCTTGTAGATCTTCTTCTGTGAAGTGTCTATTCATTTCCTTAGCCCATTTGTCAATTGGATTACTTGCATTCTTGGTGTAGAGTTTTTTGAGTTCTTTATAGATTCTGGAGATTAGTGCTCTATCTGAAGTATGATTGGCAAAGATTTTCTCCCACTCTGTAGGCTCTTTCTTTGCATTCCTGATAGTTTCCTTTGCTGAGAGAAAGCTTTTTAGTTTGAATCTATCCCAGTTATTGATTTTTGCTTTTATTTCTTGTGCTATGGGAGTCCTGTTGAGGAAGTCTGGTCCTAAGCCGACATGTTGAAGCTCTGGACCTACTTTTTCTTCTATAAGATTCACTGTCTCTGGTCTGATTCCGAGGTCCTTAATCCATTTTGAGTTTAGTTTCGTGCATGGTGAGAGATATGGGTTTAGTTTCATTCTGTTGCATATGGATTTCCAATTCTCCCAGCACCATTTGTTGAAGAGGCTATCTTTTCTCCATTGCATATTTTTGGCACCTTTGTCTAGTATGAGAAAATTGTATTTATTTGGGTTTGTGTCCGTGTCCTCTATTCTGTACCATAGATCTACCTTTCTATTTTGGTACCAATACCATGCTGTTTTTGTTACTGTTGCTTTGCAGTAGAGTTGAAGATCGGGTATTGCGATACCCCCTGCTTCACTCTTTCTGCCAAGGATTGCTTTAGCTATTCTGGGTTTTTTATTCTTCCAGATGAATTTCATAATTTCTTGCTCTATTTCTGTAAGGTACATCATTGGGATTTTAATTGGAATTGCATTGAATCTGTATAGCACTTTTGGTAGTATGGCCATTTTGACAATATTAATTCTTCCTATCCAAGAACATGGGAGATCTTTCCATCTTCTGAGGTTTTCTTTAATTTCTTTCTTTAGTGTTCTGTAGTTCTCATTGTAGAGGTCTTTCACCTCTTTTGTGAGATTGATTCCCAAGTATTTTATTTTTTTCGAAGCTATTGTGAATGGGGTAGTTTTCCTAATTTCTCTTTCTGAAGATTCATCACTTATATATAAAAATGCCTTAGATTTATGTGCATTGATCTTATATCCCGCTACTTTACTGAATTCACTTATGAGATCTAACAGTTTTCTGGTGGAATTTCCTGGTTCCTCTAAGTATACAATCATATCATCAGCAAATAGGGATAGTTTGAGTTCTTCTTTTCCTATTCGTATCCCTTTAATTTCTTTGGTCTGTCTAATTGCTCTGGCTAGAGTTTCAAGGACGATATTGAATAGAAGCGGTGAAAGAGGGCATCCCTGCCTTGTTCCAGTTTTTAGAGGGAATGCTTTCAGTTTTTCACCATTTAGAATAATATTAGCCATGGGCTTACCGTAGATGGCCTTTACAATGTTAAGGAATGTTCCCACTATCCCTATTTTTTCTAGTGTTTTGAGCATGAAGGGGTGCTGTATATTATCAAATGCTTTTTCTGCATCTATCGAAATAATCATGTGATTCTTGACTTTAAGTCTATTGATATGGTGAATTACATTTATTGATTTCCTGATGTTGAACCAACCTTGCATCCCTGGGATGAAACCCACTTGATCATGGTGCACTATCTTTTTAATATGTTTTTGTATGCGATTTGCTAAAATTTTGTTGAGAATTTTTGCGTCAATGTTCATTAAGGATATTGGTCTGAAATTTTCTTTCCTCGATGTGTCTCTGTCTGGATTAGGTATCAGGGTAATATTGGCTTCATAGAATGAGTTTGGGAGAGTTCCCTCCTCTTCTATTTTATGGAATACTTTGAGAAGTATTGGAATGAGCTCTTCTTTAAAAGTTTTGTAGAACTCGGCTGAGAACCCATCTGGTCCTGGACTTTTCTTTGTTGGTAGGCTTTTGATGACTTCTTCTATTTCATTACTTGAAATTGGTCTATTTAAATTGTGTATGTCCTCCTCGTTCAGTTTAGGCAATTCATATGTCTCTAGAAACCTGTTGATGTCTTCGAAATTTTCTATTTTGTTGGAGTATAGATTTTCAAAATAGCTTCTAATTATGTTTTGTATTTCAGTTGTGTCTGTTGTGATATTTCCTTGTTCATTCCGAATTTTAGTGATTTGGGTTTTCTCTCGTCTTCTCTTTGTTAGTGTGGCTAAAGGTTTATCAATTTTGTTTATTTTTTCGAAGAACCAACTATTTATTTTGTCAATTTTTTGTATTGTTTCTTTTGTTTCAATTTCGTTGATTTCAGCTCTGAGTTTGACTATTTCCTGTCTTCTACTACTTTTGGTGTTGGTCTGTTCTTCTTTTTCTAGGGCTTTGAGCTGTAGTGTTAGGTCGTTTATTTTTTGAGTTTTACTTCTTTTATTAAATGCGCTCCATGAAATAAATCTTCCTCTAAGTACTGCTTTCATAGGGTCCCAGAGATTTTGATATGATGTTTCTTTGTTCTCGATTACCTCTAAGAATTTTTTAATTTCCTTCCTAATATCTTCTGTTATCCATTCATCATATAATAGCGTATTGTTTAATCTCCAGGTGTTGGAATAGTTTCTGTTTTTACTCTTTCATTATTTCTAACTTCAATCCATTATGATCTGATAGAATACAAGGTAGTGTCTCTATCTTCTTGTATTTGCTGACATTAGCTTTGTGGCATAATATATGGTCTATTTTAGAGAAGGATCCATGTGCTGCTGAGAAGAAAGTGTATTCGCTCTTGGTTGGATGGTATATTCTATAAATGTCTGTTAAGTCTAAATTATTGATTGTGTTATTGAGATCTATGGTTTCTTTGTTCAAATTTTGTTTGGAAGATCTGTCCAGTGGTGAGAGAGGCGTGTTAAAATCACCTAGTATTATTGTGTTACAGTCTATTTTGTTTCTAAAATTGAGAAGGATTTGTTTGACATACATGGATGAGCCACTGTTTGGGGCATAGATGTTTATGATTGTTATATCTTGCTGATTTATGCTTCCCTTAAGCAGTATGAAATGTCCTTCTCTGTCCCTTCTGACTAACATTGGCTTGAAGTCCACATTATCTGAAATGAGGATGGATACTCCAGCTTTTTGCTGAGTCCATGTGCATGGTATGTTTTATCCATCCTTTCACCTTTAGTCTATGGGTATCTCTTTCTATGAGGTGAGTCTCTTGCAGGCAGCATATTGTTGGATCTTTCTTTTTAATCCAATCTGCCAGTCTATGTCTTTTGATTGATGAATTCAGGTGATTAACATTCAGGTTATTATTGAGATATGATTTGTATTCCCGGTCATTTGGTTCATATTTAAAATTTTATTCACTTATTTATTTCTTTTTTGACACTTCTTGGTTCCTCCTTTATTTGACAGTTCCTTAGGATAATTCTTCCCTTTGCTGATTTGCTTCTTTGTTTTTATTTCTTCCTCATGAAATATTTTGCCGAGAATGTTCTGTAATGCTGGCTTTCTTTTTGTAATTCTTTTAGTTTTTGTTTATCATGGAAAGATTTTATTTCATCATCAAATTTGAAGGTAAGCTTTGCTGGGTATAAGATTCTTGGTTGGCATCCATTTTCCTTCAGAGCTTGAAAATGTTGTACCAGGCCCTTCTAGCTTTTAGGGTCTGGATTGAAAAATCTGCTGATATCCGTATTGGTTTCCCCCTGAATGTAATTTGGTTCTTTTCTCTCACAGCCTTTAAAATTCTGTCTTTATTTTGTATGTTCGGTATTTTCATTATAATGTGCCTTGGTGTGGGTCTGTTGTAATTTTGTGTATTGGAGTCCTATAAGCCTCTTGAACTTGATTTTCCATTTCATTCTTCAGATTTGGGAAATTTTCTGATATTATTTCATTGAATAGATTGTTCATTCCTTTGGTTTGTTTCTCTAAACCTTCCTCAATCCCAATAATTCTCAAATTTGGCCTTTTCATGATATCCCATAGTTCTTGGAGATTCTGTTCATGATTTCTTACCATCTTCTCTGTTTGTTCAACTTTGTTTTCAAGGTTAAATATTTTGTCTTCAATATCTGAAGTTCTGTCTTCCAGGTGTTCTATCCTATTGGTTATGCTTTCTATGGAGTTCTTAATTTGGTTTATTGTTTCCTTCATTTCAAGGATTTCTGTTTGGTTTTTTTTCAATATCTCTAACTCTTTATTGAAATGATCTTTTGCTTCCTGAATTTGCTCTGTTAACTGTCGATTGGTGCAATCATTCAATGCCTGCATTTGCTCTTTCATCTCATCATTCAATGCCTGCATTTGCTCTTTCATCTCATCGTTTGCTTCCCTGATCATTTTAATTATGTACATTCTGAACTCCCTTTCCGTCATTTCTTCTGCCATGCTGTCGTTGGATTCTATTGATGTAACATCTAGATTTGTTTGGGGCATTTTCTTCCCTTGTTTTCTCATATTGTTCAGGAATCAGTGGGTCATTAAGATATTGCAGATTTCCTCTATCGACTTATAATGTCCCTGAAGATTGCTAGTATATCCCCTCTTATCCTTCAGTAGCCTGAATTCTTGGAGGAAGTTGATCATGCGGAGCTCCACGAAAGAAGCTGCCTCTCTAGGGTGGTGACCCTCAGGTGGCGTATATTCCCTGCTAGTGGTCAGAGTGTCTCCACTTGTTGACCAATGGTCATCCAAAGGGGAACTAGGCTGCAGGCTGAGGCAAGTCCTGTTTGTGCCTGTGTCTCTGGTTTTACCGTCCCTGTGGGAAAACCTCTCCCGGTAGGGAAGACTCACTTGGTGGGAACGTCTCGCTGGTCAGTTCCCCTCCTAGAGGTTCCCCTCAATCTACAACTACCGCCTGGGCTGGGCTGTCTTCCTCTGCAACGTTTCCAGGGGCCCGGACCTACCTCCTGGGTCTGGGAGCCTCACCCTCCGCAGGCGAGTCTCCTTAGGCTGCCTCTCCCAGATAATCTGCCTGCAGTCCTGGAAACTTCGCTCCGCCCCTAGGCGTGTCTCTGTGTGGCTCTTCCAGCAAGAAGCCACCTAGCTCCTGGGACCCTACTCTGCACCTAATCGCCTGGCTATGTGGCCCCTCCTCTGAGCCGCCACCCTGGAGCCCTGTACAATAGCTCCGATACCCAGAGACCCGCCACACACCTCCTCCACCGGACAGCAGCCCGGTTTCCGACGCAGTCACTAGGAGTCCAAGCAACTCACTTCGCATCTCCTCCTCCCGCCAGCCTCCCGTAGCCCTAGGCAGTCACTCCGAGCCCAAGTGACCCGCCCTGTTCCTCCTCCTCCTCCTCGGGGTAGCCCCCCGGGTGTTCAGGGGCGGTGGCTCCGAGATCAAGCGACCCACCGCGCTCCTCCTCCAGGCAGGCCACCGGTGTTCAGGAGCGGTCGCTTTGGTGCAATCAACTCACCACTCGCCTCCTCCTCTGGCAACTGCCTATGGCTCTGATGCAGTCACTCCTAGACCAAGCGACCGCCGCGCTTCTCCTCTCTTACGGACAACCCCCCGGTGTTAGGAAGCGGTCGTTCTGAGTCCAACCGGCTCGCCACGCAGATCCTCCTCTGGCAACTGCCTGTGGCTCTGATGCAGTCACTCCTAGACCAAGCGACCCGCCGCGCTTCTCCTCTTCCTCCGGGCAACCCCCCGGTGTTCAGAAGCAGTCGTTCTGGGTCTAAACAGCTCACCACGCAGCTCCTCCTCAGGCAGCCACCCGGAGCCCCAGTGGTTGCTCCAAGTCCAAGCGCTGTGCTGAGCCGCCTCCTCTATGATGATCCCAGTTGTCCGTGTTTACCGCTCCAGCGGGGGGAGGGGCATCTTGCCGAGCAACTCCACTTCACAAATTCCCTGCGTTCAGGGGCTACCGCCCCATCCGGGACACCTCCCAATGGGAGAGACTCCACCCGGCGGCTTTGAGTGGTCCCAAGTCTCTCACTATCTCCTCTTTTGAATCCTGCGTCCTGGAGCAACGTGAAATGCAGCCACCCTCTAGGCCGCCATCTTGAAACCTCCTGTAAATGTTTTATTATGAAGATACTCAGTCCTTACCAGCTACTTGCCTGATGATGATGGCCAGGACATTTGCTCAGCTACTCTTGCTTCCTGTTGGTATGAATGTGTATCATTATCCCTTTTTCTTGATAAACTTGACAGTCCACTTATCCTTGGGGACCTTACACAGCTTCACGGTACACTACTTGCATGAGGCAAAGCCACAATTCTCAGATCAAGTCCTGTGTGAATTTGCTGTGCTTGGGGAGGCAGCAGCAAATGGGGCTTCCTCATGTTCTTGGTAACTTTAATGCCCTTTTTGAGACTCATGGTTATGGGGTAGCATGGAGCCCATGGTTGCTGTGGTGAAAGGGCAGATTGTCATTGGTGTAGCTTAACTGTGGTAGACAAAGAGTGTTCTAGAAGAAGGAGAAATGCCACATTTGTTGGTGTTATCAAAAGGAGAAACCTTAAATTTCTGGTTGTTTGATTATTCTTGCCTTATCAGTATATTTTCAAACAGAAGTTCCTTTGTGGTATTATTCAAAGTCACTGGTCCTTTTCTTGAGGATTGGTTTCATTGTAACTGTATACTAGAATCTGTAAGCACATTTAACCAGGCAGAAGAAAAAAAGCAACTGATGAGTCTTATCTCCTCAATTGAGAAATTTCTGTCTTCAAGATAACTTCAGTATTGTTCTTGTCTTGTGACTGTTTGACCTACAAATAGAGGATGAGGACAGCACCAATCTAGTATTACCTACTAGGTGAGATTCCTTAGAACAAATTAAATACAACAGAAGTTACCATCTTTCTTCCCTGGCACCAGCGGACCATCTTAACCACTCCTTAAGATATGCACCCCTTACTTGGAGACCCACATTTTCTTGATGCAGTACCATTCCTTCAAGAGTCTTTCTGCCCTGTACCTACCTTCCTGTACCTGCCCAACCTCTCCAGTCAGCCCAACCTGTTCCCTCCTCTAGCCTTTGTTTGTTCCCAGTTCTGGTGTGTATCTTCCTGCCCCATTTTCACTCATATTTTGTTTATCCTTCTTTCCCAAGAGCCTCCTTTAAGCTATTCCTGACTAGAATGATCTCACCCTGCTTTAAATCCCTGGCACACATTTAGCCCTCACCACAGTTACTTATTTGTCTTTGTAGCTGAGCTCTATAGCTGTTCACAGGCCAGAACTACTTAAGCACAGAGAAGACAGAAAGCTTATTGGAGGTGACATGGATTTTATTAGGTGGCACCAGGTCCTGTGTCCCAAAACCAGCCCATGGATCTGAGGAGCCTCCTGAACTCTTAACACAGACGGCTCTTCAGGTCTCCCAGATCTGCCTCCTCTGGTGACAGGTTGGGGAGTATAAACCTTAATTGGTTTATGGCACAGAGGCAGTAAGGAAGCCTTGGAGAAACTAACTTCTCACTGAGAGGACAGAACTGTATCAGGCTCAGAGTGAGTTAGCTCATGTCTCTCATGCATTAAACTTCTGTTCTGACTTCCCAGGCTGAGTCAACACATTCATAATAAGACAGTTATTAAGCTATATCTCACATAGCATATAACTCACCCACTAAAAGTATATTCACTCACTTAGTATATTCACAGAATTAACTCTGTGATGGTCAGTTTTACATGTCAACATGATTAGGCTATAGTCCCCAGTGATTAAATTCAACACTCCTCTAGGTGTTGCTGTGAAAGCATTGTGTAGAAGTGGTCGAAGTTCATAATCAATTGACTTCAATATAGGAGATTATCTTGGATCATCAGGGAGGGCCTGATTCAATTAGATGGATGGGTTTAGGAGCAGAGCTGATGTTTCCAGAAGAAGAAATTCTGTGTGTAGACTGCAGCTTTAGCTCATGCTCAAGAGGTCTAGCCTGTCCTTTCTGACAGCCTGCCCTATGGATTTCACACTTGCCTCACCAGCCCTACAATTGCTTAAGAAAATTCCTGGCAACAGATATCGTTATACCTTCTGCTAACTATATTTCTTTAGTTGAACCTGATAGAGACCCATTTTTTAAATTATAAAACAAAATTCCATTGCTAGAGCAGTCTGTTTTGTTTATTATGAACTTTTGTAGTCATTTCTCCCTTTGCCATATGTTCTTAGGGTACTACTTGCCTTCTTCTCTCAAGGACTGAGTCCTGGATTGAATATTTTTTTTTTGGTAGCAGGAATTGAACCCAGGAGTGCTTAACTACTGAGCCACAGTCCCAGTCCTTTTTTAAATATTTTACTTAGAGTCAGGTTCTCACTGAGTTGCTTAGGGCCTTGCTAAGTTGCTGAGGCTGGCCTTGAACTCTCGATTCTCCTGCCTTAGCCTCCTGAATTGCTGGGATTATAGACATATGCTACCATGCCTGGCCCTGGGTTGAATCTTGACTGTAAGTAGGTAAGATGAAAGAAATTTTTTATTACTACCAGAACAACTTGTTGGGAGGTCTATTCTCAATTTTTCGTTTTGTAATTTTCATTAGAATGTAAATTCCACAGGGGTTAGAATCTTTGTTCTGCTAACTGAATTATATAAGCATCCAGAACTGTGCCTGACACATAGTAGATATTCGCTCATTGATTTTTTTCGTCCTCTCCCAAACTCATGTTGAAATTAATTGCTACTATAAACAATATTGAAAGGTGGGACTTTAAGAGGTAATTAGTCATAAGGTTTCTGCCCTCTTGAATGGATTAATGCTGTTATCATGAGAGTGAATTCCTTGTGAAAGGACAAGTTTGGCCTCCTTTTCTCCCTCCCACCTTCTTGCCTTCTGTAAAGGGTGACACAACAAGAAGTCCCTCACCAGATGTCAGCCCCTCAATCTTGAACTTATGAGCCTCCAGAACTGTGAGAAATAAATTTCTGTTCATAATAAATTACCTCATCTGTGGTATTCTGTTATAGCAACACAAAGTGGACTGAGACAATATTCAATAAATATTTGTTGGATGAATGGATGTCCACAGTAATGTCATAGACTGCTTGAAAGTAGGAGAGGGTCTCCTTTTACATCTTCCATAAAAGCCTCACAGTGCTGGACACCATAGAAGATGTTTCTGTTAGATTTCAAAAATGGTTATAAGTTCTTCCCTTCTCCTAAGAGCTGGAGTCTACTTTATTCCTTAAGTTTGGGATCAGCTATGTGAATTGCTTTGGTCAACGGGACATGAATAAATGTGATCCAAGCAGAGACTTAAAAAGTGCTTGAGTATTGGAACTTGGATGTGGAACTTGAAGACCACCAGGTGAACAAGACTGAGATAGCCTACCAGAGGGTAAAAGGCTCCATGGAAAAACCTAAGGTATTCCATCCAATATCACCAGATGTGGGAATGAGGTCATTGTAGATCATCCAACCACCTACTAACCTGCAAATTGAACACAGATGCATGAGCCAGCCCAGACCAGATGATCTGCCCAAACTTCCCACCAAATCATTAGCAAAATAAATGTTTGCAGTTTAGGTCACTAAACTGAGACTATTTGTTACATGGCAATAGAGAACTAATATAGTGCCCAATTAATTCTCAAGTTCAGATAAAGATGTGTCATCTCATTTCTCAATACTATGTGTCTGCTATATGCCAGGCTTTGTGGTTGTTTCAAGAGTACAGAGTTTAAAGATGTAGTTCTGTAAAACTCCTTAGATGTGACACCAAAAGCATAAGCAATACAAGGAGAATTAAGCTGGGTTTCATCAAAATTAAAATTTTTTCCAGGTACAACGGTGCATTCTTGTAATCCAGTGGTTTGGGAGGCAGAGGCATGAGGATTGCAAGTTCAAGACCAGACTGGGCAACTTAGCAAAGACCGTGTCTCAAAATAAAAATAAAAAGGCTTTGTTTTAGTCAACCTTTTCACTGCTGTGACTAAAGGACCCAACCAGCACAATGAAGAGGAGAAACGTTTTATTTAGGGGCTCACAGTTTCAGTGGGCTCCATTCCTTGGTGAGGCCGAACATCATGATGGTGTGTGTGGCAGAGAGAAGCAGCTCACATCATAATCAGAAAGCAGAGAGAGATTCCACTTGCCAGACACCTATACCCCATAGCCACACCCCCAATGAATCACTTCCTCCAGTTATACCCTACTATTTCAGTTTACCAGTCAGTTAGCCCCTGTCATGGGATTAATTTGCTGATTGGGATAAGACCATAACCCAATCAGTTCTCCTCCAAAACATCTTGCATTGTCTCACATGTGAGTTTTTGGGGGACACCACATCTAAACCATAACAGACTTGGTAGGTAGCTTAGTGGTAAGGCACCCCGGGGACCCCTAGTAACAATTTTTTTAAACTTTGGGGCTGGGGCATAGTTCAATAGTATAATGCTTGCCTAGCATGCACAACAAAGTAGAAAGGGCTGGGGATGTAGCTCCAGCACTGGAAATTAAGTAAATAATTTTTTTGAACGCTTCAAGGAACACCATCAAAAATGTCAAATATAATCATGGTTGGGAAAAAACTATTTACAAATCATGTAATTCAAAGATACAGAAATAGCCAATAAGCACATGAAAGATGCTCAACATCATGGTAATCAGGGAAATGCAAATCAAACAGCATGAGGACTTGAGGACTACAGCTAATAATGTTGTATTGTGTACTGGAAATTTGCTGAGAGAGTAGATTTTAGGTGCTCTTAACACACACAAGTAAATATAACTATGTGATGGATATGTGAATTGGTTGACTATACTAATAACCTTTATTATATATATGTATATCAAAAACATGTAGAATTTAAATACAGACAATAAAATAAGCATGTATAAAAAAGAAGAAAGAAAAGCATTATTCTAAATGAATCTTCAATGACACATCACTCAGAACCTACTAGAATGTCTGCAATAAAAAGACAGTAACAAATATTAATGAGGATGTGGAGAGATTGGAGCCCTTATACACTGCAGTGGGCCAGATGTTAAACGGTATATCTGCTTTGAAAATCAATCTGGCTGTTCCTCAAAAGGCTAAACATAGTTACTGTATGATCCCATGATTTCACTCCTAGGTATAGACCTAGGAGAAGTGAAAACATACATCCACACAAAAATTTGTACATGAAGGTTTATACCAACATTATTCATAATAGCCCAAAAGTGGAAACAACCCAAATGTCTATCAACTGATGAATGGACAAGGAAACTGTGCTATATTGATACAATGGGATATTATTTAGTACTAAAAATGATACATGCTACAATGTGAATGACCTTGAAAAGACTCCAGACACACACAAAACATAACTGTATGATTCCATTTATAGGAAATCTCCTGAAGAGGCTACTGTATAAAACACACAAAGTCAGACAGTAGATAGTAGGGTTAGGGAATGGGGAGTGATGCTAATGAGCATGGGGTTTCTCTTTGGAGTAATAATATTCTAAAGTTGGATTTTGGTGATAGTTGCACAAACTCTGTGAATCTACTGAAAAACATAGAATTTTACCCTTAAAGTAGGTGAATTGTATGGTATGTGAATTATATCTCAATAAAGCTGTTTTTACAAAGTTCAGCCTCTGTCCAAGGGTGAACAATTATTTTTGGTAAATAGCTGAGGTTTCATCTCCACACTCTCTTTCTGTTTGACTTTCTATCTCAAATATGCTAATATGATTATTTTATTTTAAAACAGTTCAGCAACTCAGGAGGCTAAGCAAGATCACAAGTTTGAGGACAGCCTAAGCAACTTAGTGAGGCCCTGAGCAACCTAGAGAGACCCTATCTCAAAATAAAAATAAAAGGGCTGGGGATATGCTCAGTGGTTAGCAACCCTGTGTTCAGTTCCTGGTTTTAAACCAAACCAAACAAAATATCAGTGTGCCCCAGCTACTTGGGCGACCTGAGGGTGAGAGGATCACTTGAACCCATGAGTTCAGGACCATCCTGGATGATATAGTGAAACCCTACCTCAGAAAAAGTGTGCAAGGAAAAAGCTTAGGAATATGTAACATGCAACACACTTTTTAAACTTTAAAATAGATTGTAAGCACTTTTCTGTGTCATGTCATGATCCTTAACAACATACAAATTTTAATAGCTACCTAATATTCCATTGCATGGCTGAACCTTAATTTATTTACCAAGTTTTTTTATTTAGATGATCTAACATAGGGCTATTAATAAACTCACTGCTATAAAGAGGCCAGTGAATTGCTTTTAAAAAAATTTTGACAGCATCTGGGGTCATTTTTCAGTGATCAATGTAGGGTCTCTTGTTTCAAACTTTTTACCAAAGCACAATGTACGTATGTCAGAGTGCACATATGGTAAGCGGACACATTTTCATAAACATTCAACTCCAGAAACAACATGATTGACACTTCAGAGGCCCCTTTGTGCCCCCTGCTTGCCAGGTCTTTTTTTCTTTTTCAAATGAATATCAGCTGGCAACATTTCAAATTGGCAAATCCAACACTTCGTTTTGAAGCAGTCAATAAAGACCTCACAGGTGCCACTTAATTGTATTGCTGGCTCTCTGTTCTCTGTGTCTAACTCTCCCACTTACAGTGCTCTGATATCTGGTAACCTTAACCCTCACTTGGGTGTCAACTTACCATTTGCCTAGTAGCTTCAGTAACTGAGTTGGTGGCAGAGGAAGGCTGGCCTTGGTGAGGGGCCTGACCAGGTATGTGGTACCCTCTCCCTGGCCACACACACCTGGTGGAAGCTGGTAAGGAGGGTCTGCCTAAGCAGTTGGGAACAAGGGCCAGGTGTCCTAAACTCTTGGATCCCAAGTTGGTGACAAGTTGAAATTCTTGGAGAACAGAAAACTGTAATGATGTCTGGGACCCACCTCCAGAGATTCTGTTTGAATTGGCCTGAGGTACGGCAATAAGACATGAGATTTCTTAAATACCCCAGTGATTCCAAACGTGCAGTCAAGGTTGAGAACCACTGTTTTCAATTCAGAGTTTCCTTGGTTTTTGTGGGTGTGCTACTCAGTGTCAACATTAACTGAGGATTAAATGCCATGTCTCATGACTCCATAATATTTGTATAACTCGTGCCAACTTTTTCTTGACTTCTCCTTAGAGGGCCTTTGTAACACTGTTGTGTCAATATCCCAGTCTTTTCATAGATTAAGGTGAGAATCTCTAAGATGGTTGTGGATAGAGTGGGTCATTTAGACTGAGTGGGAATTAAGATGATTTCAAACAATGATGAGTTGTAAAAACTACTCCTTAATGATATTTGGTGTGCTTTTCTACCTCTCTTGTAGACTCTATGCCTTGACAAAATAGTGTGCTTATTAAGGAAGAAATGATGGTTTCAGATGTGTAAATTACATGAGAGGTTTGCAAAGTCATCATGTATGACCCATCTGAATTGTTCCCTGGCTGTTCCTGCAGAGGATACGAGACTTTGCTAGAGAGTACTCTGTGGATGGGGATGGGGGATGGTCTCCCAAACAGGGGACCAGACAGCAGAATTAAAAGATGATTTAAAATTTCTCTTATAAGTTACCTTCAAGAAGGAGAAGAGAATGCCTGTTTTTTGAGGCCAAATAAATGGGTTGAACAGAAATCAGACACTTAAAACCAAAAAGGAAGAGAAAGGACAACAAACAATGAAGGCAGAGGCACAGGTAAGACAATACCTCCTGACTCCCTGGAAAATGTAAGGCTCTTCCCAGTGATACTCTTCAAAACATTCACATGAGAAAGCTGATGCATGGGCTGGAGTTCCCAGGAACCCTATCTTTTCCTTAGGAGTGTTGGTAGATACTGGCTAGGAGGTCTGCTCCAATAGAGCTTGGAGTCGATGATACATTTTACCACGTGATTTCAAAGCAGTGGTGGGTTCTGTCTTATATTTATATAACCAACAGAAAGAACCTATTTTAGAGAAAACAGGCAAAGAAGGGAGCAGAGGGTAGTAATTTCGTAGCCTGCTCTGTAATTTAGTCGGGTATTCTTTGCTGAAAGAGAAAATAGTCCCTGTGTTAACACACAGCTGAGAATTGAGAGAAGGAAGGATCAAGCAATGTGAGTCCTGGTCCCAGAATTCTCAGTGTATTTGATAGGGAGGAAAACTTTTTAGCATCATAGAAAGACACTGGTATTTGTGGAGGAGACAGATGTACAGATTAAGATAAAAATGGAGATGGATGGATGGATAGATAGATAGAATGGTGAGCACTGCAATAATAGGGTGACAGGAAATAAGAGTGTGGCTAACAGCGTGGTCTTTGAAGTCAGAGTGTGCCTGGGATTGAGTCGTTGCTGCCACTGACTAGTAAGTAACTTTGGGCAGGTAATGTAATCTGGCCTCATTTGTAAAATGGGTTAATACAATACATACTCATGGAACCTGGCACAAGTAAGACAATAAACACTGGATTTTATTTTGTTACAATATTATCATTAGTATAACTTCCCGGAATATTACATGGGTACAGATGAGAATTTTCTATTCCAACCTGAGTTTATAAAACAGACTCATCCCCAAGTGCAGGGGAAGTAGTTGCCTGGCATGAATTTTAGCTGATGAATAAGAATTAACATGAGAGGAGGGAGACCGTATTCCCTTTCTAGGTAGAGGAGAGGAGTCTGTAGGTTAGGTGTGTGGAAGAGAAGTTTTTAAGTGATTTTGCATTTTTTGACTCACAATGCTTCCTTGTTTGAAAAATTGAAAACATATTTAAAGCATATATGGAAACCACAATTTTTTTCAGTCTATCAAAAGTGGCCCTCAGTAAGGAGGTTCAAGAACATCTTACAATGTCTAGAAACCACATTTTTGTAAATTTATTAGTCTTTTTTCTGTTGCTATATCAATATACCTGAGGTTGGGTATTTTATAAAAAATAAAGAGATTTGTTTTGCTCACAGTTTTGAAGATGTGAGAGCCTCTGCTCAGCTCTAGTTATGGAGCTCCTGACTGTTTCGCAATATGGTGGATGGCATCATGGTGGGAGAGAATGTGAGAGGGAGAGATCACACAGTGAGATAGGAAGCCTGAGAGGGATTCAGTGGCCAGGCTGGTCTTTTATAACTATCTGTTTTCCCAAAAACTCACTCACTGAATGATAGCAGCATTAATCCTTTCCAAGGGTAGTATTCTCAAGGATCTAACTACCTTCAGCAGGCCTCACCTCTTAAAGCTTCCACTATCTCTACACCACCACATTAGAGACAAAGTTTCCAGCAGGAGAATATTTGAGGGGCAAACTATAGCAAAAATCATTGCTGATGTCTGCTGTGTTCCTGGGCCCAGGCCCTGCTTCCCTTCAACAAGTCTATCTAGATGGAGAATCACTAAAGTTTTCCAAAACAGAGAACCATGATAGAAATGATTATTCTGCACATATTTCAATTTATTTTCAGTGTGCCATTATGTATAGAAGGCTAGAGGAACAGAAAAACTACATTTCCCAGTCGTAGCTGTGTAATTTAAGCTCCACCAATCAGATGCAGTCATTTGAGAAATTCGGAATTTACTTATTTAAATGGGGAAAGAGGAATGGTAAGTTATTTCTGTTTTGCAGGTGTAGGTTACAATAGGCCTGGGGTGACTGTGAAGTCAGTGGTTCCAGTGGTCGCTTCCTGATCCCCAGATTATGTCCGAGGCAATGATACTTGAACCAGCTACAGAGAGGGTACCTTCCTGATTTGCCCATACAACTCTTTCCTGAGGATGGTGGCTTGCTGTCAGGAGAACCTAGTTGGCACATGTCTGGTGTCTGCTGTATTTTAGACTTATGTCCTACTGACTTTCCTTCAACAGTGTGATCCAGTGCAGGGGGCCAACCCCATTTTCCTTATGCCTTTCCCCCTGGCCTATGGCCCTCCTTTGGAGTCATCTGAATCACTGAACTGAATCACAGAACTGGAGTCTTAGTTATTTTTGTTCCAGAGTGTACCTGGGTTTCTTATACAGCTTCCCAACCCTCTCTACCTCTGTGTGAATCTGACCATTCTCTGCCTTTAAGCTTTTTATTTGTTTAGCTTAAAGGAAATTTACCTTCTCAGACATCTTGCAACAAGTGATGCCACTTTCAGGGGGTGGAGCAGTGTAGCTTGCAGTGGGGATGCTGCTACAGCTGGCCAAATGATCTAGGTAAACTAACTGAAATGAAGAGGCAGGGGATTTCAGATAACTTGTGAAGGAAGTGAGTTTAAGCAAGAGTTAGATGTTGTCTGAAGTGGAAAGAATAATTCTTTAGGATCCTGAACCAAACACTTATAGAGAAGAGAGATACAGAGTATACTGTAGCACTGACCTGGGGTGGAGTGGCCAGTAACAGGCTGGGATAGGATTGGGGGCTAGTTTCTTCCAGTCCCAGACAGATTTCCCATGTGCAGTATTGGGCTGTGTCTTGCACATGGACACCTGGCAGAGGGAACCCAGAGGAGCTAAAATCCAGCCTGTGCCCCACTTGCCAAGCTATGAATCCCAGCATGGGGCTACATGCTCCTGGAGGAAGGGGCACTTTTAAAAGTCCTCATTAAGGACAAGCAGGAACAGGCTTAGTTTCAGATGATTGATAGAGAGGAGAGATCCCAAAACAGCCAGTTTCAAAGCTTCCTGACACCTAGAAGGGTGTGACCTCTCCCACCCTTTGAGCTATGAAGGGCACAGATGTGTGCAGAGCTGTTAGCCCAGCCCTCTCCAGCTCTGCATGAGACAGCAATTTGACCTTTTATTATAAAACTGAACAGAATGAGCAAGATGGCATTGGCTCTGCTATTGCTTCCTCTGCCAAGAGTTGTCATGCCATAAACTGCATGTAACAAATTGTGAAATCATTCTTTGGACTTTGAAAATTGCTTAGGAAAGAATACTTCATCTCAAGAGAGGATGTGGGAAGACGAGGGGTGGAGAAAAAAAACAGGAGGAGACAAAGTCCTCTGGGAACAGAAACCACCAGTTTCCATTCTAGAGTGACTAACTGCATTTGTCTTTTGTTCTTTGCCCAGGGAACATGTTTGACAAGTATAAGACTGGATCAGGTTGTTTGTGGAAATGCATTGAAGATACCAGGCCCTTCTGCTATAATAGGAGTCCAGTCCCTGTTTTCAACGGTCCTGAACCACATCCATGAAGAACAGATTACAAGTCAGACCAAAAGAAGTCCCTTTAACACTGAGGCTCCCACCCTGCTGTTAACCAGGTACAACCTCCAGGAAGGCAGTATACCAAGGAAGCCTGTGTTGATAGCATGGGCACAGCCCCTGTATTAGGGTAGGATCAATGAACATACACTCAAAAGAAGATGGCAGGTAGAAAGTCAGCCTTAAGGAATTTCAAACATAAATGTAATTCACCAAAACTATCCAAGAAGAAAAAGACTAATGCAAACTAAAGCCTCATACCCAGGCCTGTTCTTGCCATCTATAGCAGATGCTTTGGTGCCCCACTCACAGCCTCCAGCAGGTACCATTTTCATACTTACTGACCCAATCTCCAACAGTTAGCAACTACTACTCTTTGCCTTGAGACCTTCTGTAGACACCAGAATAGCCCTCAAACAGTGCCCTTGCTTCTCATATGAAACTCTAACTTGTCACCTAGAATTTCCCAACACCATTAAGCTGCACTTGCCCAGGACGCTAACTTGTTTGACAACACATCCTTAAGTGGCTTCCTTCCATTCTCTTCCTTGTCTCACTTCCCCACTGCTCCAATGATGTTTCCTGAAATCTCCCAAATAAACTATTTGCACTACTACTACTTGATGTAAGGATGGAATCCTTACATCAGTTCTTACTTTTTGCATAATCCAAACCATCACGTCCTTCAACCTTTATCTATTTTTTAAAAATGTTCTGTCTTCCCTTGTTTAACAGGTTTAGTTTTCCTTGAAATCATTCATTTTGAAAGTCAATACAAAGTTGGGGTGGCTTCTCATCCAAACAACATGTATGGCTTCTTGTGGCTTCTCATCCAACAAACATGTATGCTACAAGGCATATTATCCAAGTTTTAAAGATCCTTTTGTGTTTGTAAGATACTTTCCCAATTCTTTGGTAGACTGGAATTTATTGTATTAGGTATTTGTTCTGATATCTGAATCATAAGCAGGTCTTGGCAGGCTTTCACTTGGTAAATGCATTTTTGTTAAGTTTTATCAATTGGGTCACATTTTAAATAGATTAGGGGAATTTAGAATTTGAACTCTCCTGTGAATCATTTTGTAAAATCAGCCCACATGTATGAATTTTTACATACTTTCTTTTCTTAAAGTGAACTATACCCACCTTAATATTTCCTTGTTAAATCTCACATTTGAATAAAATGTCACCTGTAATCTCTTCCCTTTTTAAATGCTATTTGTACTAGTGCCAGTTAGCCTTTTATCAAGGGTCTATAGAAAACTATCTGAAGTACAATATTGATGGTTATACACCCTATAAGAAATTATTTTGTTTTCAAATATCACCTCAGGACTACAATATTTCTTTTTCTGTCATTAATTTGTCGAGGGATGCTGGATAAGTCACTCTGACTCTGCATTCTTAAGTTTTTCCAGCATATTGAATAATAAATTAATTTTTGAAGTTGTATGAAGTAAAGAAGGAATGGACTATATTCTTATCTTAGAAACAAATATTAGAACTTATTTCAGTATAAAAGCAATAGAACTGTTGTACAGTGGCACGTGTCTGCAATCCCAGGGACTTGGGAGGCTGAGACAGGAGGATTGCAAGTTCAAGGCTAGCTTCAGCAACTTAGTGAGGCCCTGAGCAATTTAGTGAGGTCCTGTCTCAAAATTAAAAAGAAAAAGAGCTGGGGATGTGGCTCATTGGTTGAAGATACCTGGGTTAAATTCCCAGTACATAAAAAAAGCAATGTATACACAGATGAAAGTAGAAGAATTCAGAAAAAGAAAAAAGAAAAAAGCATCTGTATATCTACTGCATGAAGAAACTTAGCATTACATTCTAGTTTATATTCTCCTATTCTTCTTCATATGTACAGCTTATTTGTTTTTTATTATCATGACATAAGCACATTCTATATTATTATCTCTTGTTGGATGTCATTATCTTAAAAGCAACATGAAACACAAATGAGCAGATACACCATAGTTTACATATCTAGTTCCTTCTGTTCAGACACTTCCCTCTATTTTTTGATGTTATAAATAATGCCAAGCAAATTTAGCTTGTGTCACATTGTTTCCCCATTATTATTTCTCAACAATTGTTCATTCTCATTCATGATGTATAGATCCCATGTTTCATAGGAAATTGATCCCTAACCCTCTCTTCATCTTGAGTGCTTGCTCTGTGCTGGGCACCTCAAGGGAGCTGAAGATGAATAAATACAGTAGTTATCTGTAAAGAGTTTGGAATCTGGAAGGGGAATGCAAATCTGTAATATACAAACAATAGCAGCCCACTAGCAGAGCTGTACATGGGTTGTTATGAAAGCATAGAGGAGTAAATTTCTAACTCTAGCTAGAGAGAGGTTTGAGAAAAACAAAGAATTTTTCAGACATATAGCACACATAAAGGAAATAAGAAATCAGAGTAATGTGAAAGTACTAGGAGAAGAACCATAAGAGAAGACAGTGTGGATTAGGAAGAACTGTCTGGAGAGATGACATTTGAATTGTGATCTGAATGACAAGAAGTTTCCAGTCATTCAATGATCCAATGGAAGGGCGTTCAAGGCAGAGGAACACCAAGCACAAAGGAAACATTGGATCTTGGCTTGTTCAAGAAAGAGTGTGTTCGAAATGACATGAGTGAAAGGGAGAATAGTAGAGTTGACCAGGAAATGGAGGAGGGAAGTAAAGGGGGTCAAATGAAAGAACCAAAGGCAAGTTTGAGATTTCAGCTGATGTTAAAGGCCATGAAACCTGAGTGACATCAATGTATAAATTACATGACTTTCAAGACTGCTAAGTAGCATAGTAGTAAAGGAGTATGGTTGGATGTATAGATGGTTGGAGGTTACAGAACAAGTGCAGCAAGAATATAATAAGGCAAAAGGATAGAATTTCTGGGAGTAGAGAGTTTATACTGTAAGGTCTAGGCTGGATAAGGAAAGAGTAGAAGTTGAACTGTTTGGGAAGAAGTAGGTGTGACAAATAGAAAATGGGATTGGAGGTTTGGAGATCTTAGAGGGATTACAAAGCAGATGTAATAGAAACAAGGTAGAGGGAAATCTATAAGGATGAAGGATTGGACTCTGAGAGCAGAACACTGGGGTTTAGGAAAACAGAGTTCCAGTAACTTTGGGTGATGTCAAGGTCCATTACTTAGGTGAAATGAAAGTAATAGTTAAAGAGGAAATTGGGATGGGTGAATAAGAAAAGGTGTTAGGACTTCATCAAATTAAAATCTTTTTGCTTCAAAGGCCATCATTAAGAAAGGGAGAAGACAATTCACAGACTTGGAGAAAATATTTGTAAAACATTTATCTCAGAGGGAACTTGTATCCAGAATATATAAAGAACACTTACAACTCAATAAAAAGAATATAAATGGCCTAATGATAATAGGCAAAGGATCTGAACAGACATTTCTTTAAAGAAGATAAATGAATAGCCAATGAGCCCATGAGAAGATGCTCAGCACCACTGGCCATCAAAGAAATGCAAATCAAAACAACAACGAGGCCCAACACAGTGGTGCAAGCCTGTAATCCCAGCAACCAAGGAACTGAGATAGGAGGATTGCAAGTTTGAGACCAGCCTCAGTATCTTGGCAAGGCCCTAAGCAACATAGTGAGGCCCTTATTCAAAATAAACAAAAATTAAAAGGGCTGATGATGTAGCTCGGTGGTAAAGCACCTCTGGGTTCAATCCCCAGTACCAAAAAACAAGCAAACAACAACAAAAACAATGAGATACTACCTCATATCCACTAGAATGGCTGTAATCAAAAGACAGATAAATAATAAGTATTGACCAGGATATGGAGAAATTTGAATGCTCTTGCACTCTGGGAAGAATGTAAAATGGTGTTGCTCTTTAGAAAATAGTTTGGCAGTTCTTCAAAAATGTTTAACAGAGAGGTACTACATGACTCAAGAATTTCACCCCTGTGTACATGCTCAAGAGAAATGAAAGGATATGTCCACACAAAAACTTGTATACAGATGTCCATAGCAGCTTTACTCAAAACCCAAAAGTAAAAATACCACAACTCTTCATCAACTGATGAATAGATAAGCAAAATATGGTATATTCATTTAATGCTACCAGATAGATGACTCTTGAAAACATGTGAAGTGAATAAGTCACAAAAGACTATATATTTTAAGATATATGATTCTACTTATATGAAATGTCCAGAATAGGCAAATATGTAGAGGCAGAAATTAGATTAGTGGTTGCTGAAAGTAAATTAGAGATTGATAGTAATAGAGAGTAACCAGTATTTTTTTAATGAAAGAGAATAGATCAGAGCATGTTACACATAGTGAGAGTAAAAATGTTCATGAAATTTTGTTTAAACCAATATGTATATGTGTATTATGTCTTGATTTTACTGTTGGTTTCACTAAAAATTTAAGAGACACTCCTATACCCTCTGGTTCAAACATTTATGACTATAATTTTTTTTTCTGAAGCATAAATCATTCTATTGGTTTGAGAATCAAAGCCCATAATCCCAGGGACAAGGGAGGTTGAGGCAGGAGGATAGCAAGTTAAAGGCCAGCCTCAGCAGCTTAGTGAGGCCTTAAGCAACTTAGAAAAAATAAAAATGGTCTGAGGATTTGGCTCAGTAGTGAAGCACCCCTGGGTTCAATCTCTACTACTCCGCCCAAAAAATCACAGATTATAAATATAAGACCTTTGATAGTTTATAAGTAGTATAGCATTTTATAAATTATATTTTAATTATAATTTATTTTAAATTATAATTAAATTATAATTATTTAAATTATATTTTTAATATAAATTATATTTTTAATTGACAAATAATTGTATATATTTATAGATTACATTGTGATGTTTTCATCTATGTACAATATACATTATAGAAATATTCAAACTAATTAACATATCCATCACCTCATAGCTCTTTAAAAGTCACTTAAGTCCAAATGAAAATTTCTCAAATATAAATTAAACATTAATTGAGTTTCTTAAGTATAAATACATGTTAGTTTAATTTCTTAACAAATGAACAATGTTTGTAATCTATATTAAAATGTTTTTCAGTCCTCAGATATTTCAGCAACTATGATTATTCCTAATAATTTCTGAACAAAAAACCCAGGAAGCCCATTTTTATTTATGTGGTTAAATGCATGTTTAAATTCTTCTACTATGAATTAATTCAAAACAGCTCAGTTCTAAGATTTCTTCTGGTAGGTGCAGCACATCAAATGCATTTAATAATTCTCTTATTTGGTAAGTATTTGGTGGGGAATCTGGAGCCAGTCTGCCAGAAATCCTGGTTCTGTTGCCTACCAGCTCTTTGACATTTGGCAAGTTGCTATATTGGGACCTCAGCCGCCTAGTCTGTAAAATGGAAAAAGAAAATTTTAAATTTTTTTATTAGTGCATTATAGTTATACATAAAATAGAGGTTCATTTTGACATAATCATAAAACATGGAATACAATTTGCTCCAGTTCAGTCCCCAGTACTTCCCCTTTCCCTCCCCACTACCCTCCCCCTGTTCCCTTTCCTCTTATTCTGCTGGTCTTCCTTTTATTTGTTTATAGATTTTTTTAAAACTAGTTCTTTATAGATAAACTTAAAGGTGAAATTCACTGTGGTATATTTATATATGTACATAGGTCACTTTGGTCAGATTCTTTCCACTGTTCCTCCCTTTTCCCACCCCTCCTGCCTCCCCCTTGATCCCCTTCCTCTGCTCCACGGATCTCTCTTCTATTGTCATAGGATTACCTCCCCTATTTCCCCCATTGTTTTTGTCTTGCTTCTGTATATGAGAAAAAGGAATAGACCCTTGACTTTCTGAGTCTGTCTTATTTCACCTAGCATGATGTTCTCTAGTTGCATCCATTTAACAGCAAATGCCATAATTTCATTCTTTTTATGGCTGAGTAAAACACTATTGTGTACATATAACACATTTTCTTTATCTATTCTTCAGTTGACAGGTGTCTGGACTGGTTCCATAATTTGTGCTTCTATAAAAACTGATGTGCCTGTATTACTATAGTATGCTGATTTTAGTTATTTTGGATAAATACCAAGGACTGGGATAGCTGAATCATATGATGATTCCATTCCTTGTTTATTAAGGACTCTCCATACAGCTTTCCAGAGTGGTTGTACTAATTTGCAGTCTCACCAGCAATATATGAGTGTACCTTTTTCCTCACAGCCTTACAGCATTTATTAATTCTAAATGGAGTGAGATGAATCCCAGTGTAGTTTTGGTTAGCATTTCCCTGGTTGCTAAGGATGTTGAATATTTTTTCATATATGTGTTGTCAATTTGCATTTATTCTCTTGAGAAATCTGTTTAGTTCATTTGCCAACTTCTTTTTTTATTTTTTAGTTGTTGATGGACGTTTATTTTATTTATTTATATGTGGTGCTGAGAATCAAACCCAGTGCCTCACACATGCTAGGAAAGTGCTTTTCCAATGAACTACAACCTCAGCCCTTTTGCTCACTTCTTTTTTTTTTTTTTTTTTTTTTTAGGGTGGGTCTTTTTTTATTGTAAACAAATGGGATACATGTTGTTTCTCTGTACATGGCATAAAGGCATACCATTTGTGTAATCATAAATTTACATAGGGTAATGTTGTTTGATTCATTCTGTTATTTTTTCCCTGCCCCCCACCCCTCCCACCCCTCTTTTCCCTCTATACAGTCCTTCCTTCCTCCATTCTTACCCCCCTCCCTAACCCTAACTCTAACCCTAACACTAACCCCTCCCACCCCCCATTATGTGTCATCATCCACTTATTAGCGATATCTTGATTGGGCTATTTGGGGGGTTGGGAGGGTTTAGTTCTTTATATATTCTGGATATTAATCCCCTGTCTAAGGAGCAGGTGGCAAAGATCTCCCATTCTGTAGGCTCTCTCTTCATACTCTTAATTGTTTCCTTTCTGTGAAACTTTTTAATTTGAGGCAATCCCACTTATTGATTCTTGGTTTTATTTCTTGTGCTTTAGGAGTCTAGTTAAGGAAGTTGGTGCCCGTTCCAGTATGTTGGAATGTTGAGTCTGTTTTCTTCTAGCAGTTGCAAAGTCTAATCACTAGGTCTTTGATCCACTTTGAGTTGACTTGTGCAGGGTGAGAGATAGTGTACAATCTCATTTATTCATTCTTCTATATGTAAACAGTTTTCCCTGCACCATTTTTTAAAAAGCCTTTTCTCCAGCATGCTTTTGGCAACTTTAGAGTATCAGATGACTGCATGTATATGGATTTGTCTCTGTGTCTTCTTTTCTATTCCATTGGTCTTCATATTTGTTTTTATGCCAATACCATGCTGTTTTTTTTACTACAGCACTGTAGTATAATTTGAGATCAGATAATGTGATGCCTCTAGCATCACTCTTTTTACTCAGGATTGCTTTGACAATTCTGAGTCTCTTCTTCCAAATGAATTTTGGAACTGATTTTTCTAGTTCTATGAAGAATGCCATTGGTGTTTTGATGGGGATTGCACTGAATCTGTATAACGTTTCTGGTACTAATTTTGCCTATCCAAGAACAGGGGAGGTCTTTCCATCTTCTAAGGTCTTCCTCAATTTCCTTCTTTATTGTTCTATACCTTTCATTGTAGAGGTCTTTCACCTCCTTAGTTAGATTTACTCCCAAGTAGTTTACTTTTTTGAGTTTATCATGAGTGGGATAGTTTTCCTGATTTCTTTCATTATTGGAATATAGAGAAATGATTGAGTAATGTATGTTGATCTTGTATCATGCTGCTTTGCCAAATGTGTTTATCAGCTCTAGGAGTCTTCTAGTGGAGTTTTGGGTATTCTAAATATAGGATCATGTCATCAGAAAACATAAATTTGACTCATTTTCCTATTTATATTCCTTTAATTTCCTTCACTTGCCTGATTGCTCTGACTAGAGTTTCAAGAACTATATCAAACAGGAGAGATAAGAGTGGAAATCATTGTATTGTTCCTGCTTATAGAGGAAATGCTTTCAGTTTTTCTCCATTCAGTATGATGTTGGCCTTGAGTTTGTCACATATAGCCTTTACAATGTTGAGGTAAGTTCTTTCTATCCCTGATTTCTCCAGTATTTTAAGCATGAATGAGTTCTGGACTTCATTGAATGCTTTCTCTGCATCTATTGAGATAATTATGTGATTCTTGTCTTTAGTTATGTGGTGAATTATTTTTTGATTTGATATGTTGAATCAACCTTGCAGCCCTGTGATGAAACCCACTTGATCATGGTGTACTATAGTCTTAATGTGGGTTTTTTTCCATGTTTAAAGTTACTTTGTTAGTGCATTACTACATTATAGTTATACATAATATTGGGGTTCTTTTAGACATAATTATACAAGCATGGAATATAATTTGCTCCAATTCAGTCCCCAGTACTTCCCATTTTCCTCCCCTTTCCTTCCCTTTTCATTTTCCTCTATTATACTGATCTTTCTTCTATTTATTTATAGTTTTTAATTTATGCATTATAAATATACATAAAGGTGAAATGCACTGTGGTATTATCATTTATGTGCATAATTGTGGCTTGCAATTATTTTATTAAGTATTTTTGCATCTATGTTCATCAGGGATATTGGTCTGAAGTTTTCTTTCCTTGATGTGTCTTCACCTGGTAGTGGCTTCATAGAATGAATTTGGCAGTGTTGCCTACCTTTCTGTTTCATGGAATAATTTGAGGAGGAATGGCATTTGTTTTTTTTTTAAACCTCTGGTAGAACTCAGCTGAAAATCCTTCTGGTCCTGGGTTTTTCTTTGTTGTACGGCTTTTAATTGCTGCTTCAATTTCATTGCTTGATATTGGTCTCTTTAAGTTTTCTGTATCCTCCTGGTTCAATTTGGGTAGGTCATATGTGTCTAGAATTCTTTCAATGTTTTCCAGGTTTTTTAGTTTTTTAGAGTATAAATTTTCAAAGCAGTTTCTAATGATCCTCTGGATTTCAAAAGTGTCTGTGGTGATATATCCTTTGTCATCTCTAATTTTGTTGATTTGGGTCTTTTCTCTCTCTTTTGGTTAGTTTGGATAGGGGTTTATCAATTTTATCCTTTCAAAGAAACAACTCTTTGTTGCATTGATCTTTAGTATTGTTTTTATTCTCAATTTCATTAATTTTGGTTCTGATCTTATCTCCTGTCTTCTACTTATTTTGGAAGTAACTTGTTCCTCTATTTCTAGGACCTTGAGTTATAACAACAAATTATTTTGTTGAGATCTTTCTATCTTTTACATGTAGGAATTCAAAACTGCAAACTTTCCTCTTCAAGCCACCTTCATACTGTCCCAGATATTTTGGTATGCTTTATCTCTATTCATATTACTTATAAAAATTTTAAATTTCTCCCCTGATTCCTTCTGTGACCCATCCCTCATTCAAAAGTGTATTATTTAATCTCTGAGTGTTAAAATGGCTTCTGTTTTTTTATCTTGCCACTGATTTCTAATTTCATTCCATTATGATCTGATAGGGTGCAAGGAATTATCTCCATTTTTATTTGCTAATATTTGCTTTGTGCCCTAAAATATGATCTATTTTAGAGAAAGTACTGAGAAGAAAGTACTATTTCTATTCTGAGAAGAAAGTGAATTCAGTTGTTGATGGATCAAATATTCTATTGTTATCTGTTAAGTCTGTTTTATTAACAATATTTCTTAGTGTCTTTTTAGTGTCTATTGAAATGTCTTTACTTAGTTTATGTCTAGTTGACCTGTCCAATGGTGAGAAAAGGTGTGTTGAAATTGCCCATTATTATTATATTGTGGTATATTTGATTCTTTATATTGAGAAGGATTTTTTTTAATGCACACAGGTACACTGTTGTTTGGGCATTTATAATCATTATATTGTGTTGTTGAATGTTTCCCTTAAACTATATGAGGTGACCTTTTTTTTGTCTCTTCCAATTAATTTTGGCTTGAAATCTGCTTTGTCTGATATGAGAGTAGTTACTCCTGCTTGCTTTCAGTATATCCTTTTCTATCTGTTCACCTTTAGTCTGTGGATGTCTTTGCCTGTAATATGAGTCTCTTGTAAACAACATATTGTTGAATCTTATTTTCAAATCCAATCTGCCAATCTGTGTCTTTTGATTGGAGAGTTTAGATCACTTTCATCCAGTGTTATTATAGAGAGATGATTTTAATTTCTTGCCATTTTGGTTTATTTCTAAAGATTAATTCAGACTTTATTCTCCTTTAATTGACTATTGACTATTTTTTCTAATGTGATTCATCCCTACACTGGTTTTCATTTTTATTTTTCATTTTTTCTGCTTATCAATTTGAAGGATAGTTTTGGTAGACATAGTAATCTTTGTTGGTTTCTGTTTTCTTTCAGGCTCGGTATATATTATTCCAAGCCCTCCTGGCTTTTAGGGTTTGAGAAATCAGTTAAAATCCAAATTGGCTTACCTCTAAATGTGACCTGCCACTTTTCTCTTGTGGGTTATTAAATTCTATCCTTATTCTGTATCTTAGGCATTTTCATTTTAATGTGTCTTGGAGAGGATCTTTTTTGATTTTGCCTATTTGGGGCTTTTTATGCATATTGTATTTGGATTTCCATCTCATTCCTAAAGTTTGGAAAATTTTCTGATATTATTTCATTGAAAATAGTTTGTATTTCAGAGCCTTCAACCACACCAGTAAGTCTTAGATTTGGTCTCTTAATATTATCCCAGACTTCTTGACTATTCTGGTCAAGGTTTCTTAACATATTTTCTGTATTGCCAACTTTATTTTTAAGATTATATATTTTGTCTTTAAGACCCAAGAATCTGTCTTCAAAGTGATATAATCTATTAGTTATGCTTTCCATTGAATTTTTAATTTATTAAGGCTCATTTCCAACATTTCTGTTTGCTTATTTTTCAGGATCTCTATCTCTTTATTGCAGTGATATTTTACTTCCTATATTTTCTCTTTATGTCCATTCATTACATCTTATTTTAGCTCATTGAATATTTTAACTATGAAATTTCTAAATTCTCCAACATTTCCTCCACTGTGGTGTCAATGGAATTAGAATTGTGGAAGTGTTGTGGGTTGTTTGAAGTGATTTGTTCCCTTGTTTGTTCATAGTGCTTGCATGTCTACTCATTTGCTGGGATGGTTATCACTTATACTTTTATGGAAGGGACTATCTCATGAGCTTCTTTCTCATAAGAACTCCAGGCAGGGTGACTATCCAGGCATTGATATTTTCATTCAACATGTGTTCTCTGCTATTCCCAGTATTAGCACCATTTTGTGAGAAGACACTGAACTCTATTAACTACAATCACTTTAGAGCAAAGCCACATACTAATCAACCTTAGGAAAAACAAAAAGCTTGTTTGTAATGTTCTCCACAATCCACCTAATCAAGATATAAAATTGTAGCCAGGCACGGTGGTGTACATCTGTAATCCCAGCAACTGGGAGGCTGAGACAGGAGGATCAAAAGTTCAAGGCCAGCCTTAGCAACTTAGTGAGGCTCTCAGCAACTTAGTGAGATCCTGTTTCAAAATAAAAAATAAAAATATCCTGGGGATGTGGCTCAGTGTTAAAGTGCTCCTGGATTCAATACCCAGTATAAAAAATATATGATTGTCATAATGTTCTGGAATAGGTTCCAAAATTAGTCGTTAAATATAGTAAAATCACTCTTACATTATATTAGGACAGAAAAGAGGAGGAAAGAAAAATTGGGCAAAAGAAAGAAAAGAATAATACAAACCAAGGTAAAAAGAAGAAATGAATGAGGTGTACTGAGGCAGTAGCAGGTAATATAAGAGAGAAAAGAGGGGCTAAGAGGAGCAAGTGTAAACCTGGGCTAGGAAAACAAAGAGAATGGTTCTAGTTAATGCTTTAAAACATAAAAAGAAATATAATCAGTTGGGGTGAGCACAAATATTGAATGCTAGGGGAACAACTATGGAATCTATATGAAGAGTAATATATGTAAGATCAAAACTGACATTAGAGCTATTTATAGTAAACCACACCAAGGTGAAAGAAAATTCTTTTCGAGTCTTCCTGGGCTGTATTTCATCAGGATTTGAGACCTTTAGAAGATCCCCATCACTCTTTAGCTTTTGATCTTCCTAGAGGTGCTGGGACACAGGAATTTCTTCTCTAGTTTCTATGGATTTCTCAACTGCCAGTTTTTGTTCCTGATCAGCCCATAGGGCTGAGGCTGCATGCTTGGAGAGTACTGTGTTGTGTCTGTTGGCTGTTTCTATTGGGTGCAAGCACAGGATGCAGTTCTTAGGGCTGTTCTGCTGACCAATGGCTGTGCACTTGTTCTCTACTGGGTATTTTAAAAAAGTGTCATTGAACTTGGTGTCTGTCTACAAATGTGGGATCTGATTGTGGGTTGTCTGTGGCACAGAAGCCTATCCACTGATTGATGTATATTGCTCAGGCAAGTCCCTATGATTGGGATATAGAGTCAATTGGCCCATCTTCATCAGTGAGTTTCCACCACAGTTGTAAATCACTGGTGCATGCTCCCTTCCACTGATCTCTCCTGGAGTGGTGCTATCTGAACACTTGCTATCTGAACACTTGGTGGCTACTGGCAATCAGGGGTCCATGAGTGCAGGCTCTGTGTGGGCCATCTGTGGCACAGAAACCTCTGCTCAGAATAATATATGTTACTGGGAAAGAGAGTTGGTTGGCCTTCTGGCTGTGAATTGCAGGCATCTGATCCCTTCTGCTGTGATCTCCTAGGGGCTGTAATCCAAGTACCTCACACCATTTGCAACCTGGGTGCTGCAGGGATAGACTCTATGTGGCCTTTTGTGGCACAGAAACCTCTGTTCTGGCTGGTGTAGCTGATGAATTTTACCTGACACTATGATGGGGGTGGGATGTCAGCTTAAAATGTAGAAAATATTAAGTGGAACCTTATAGCATTGCCATTTGTAGAGGTAAAATATGGTCAAATATTGGCAATTTTGCATGGCTCAACCTAATAAGCACCATTATAGGTGATTATGAGGATTAAACAAGATAAAATTTGCTTAATACTTGGCATAATGCTTATTTTGTTTGTATCCCTTTTGATAAAGGTAAAAAATTTTAGCATCAGTGTTTATCTCTTTTAAACTGGCAGTATATACATTGGTCCATTGTACATAATGTACTTACTTATTTCATATCTTGCCTTGTTCCAGAAAAGATTTAAGGAGATTATTTAGCACACAGTTGATACTAAATAAATATTTGAATACTAATAAATTAACATTTTCTGTTTAGTTTCAGTTCCCTGGTCATTTAGGAGCGATTGTTCAGTACTTTAATAGAAGTTGATCAAACATTAAGGACCAAATTTGTACACGCATCTTTTCCAAAGAGTTTGTAACATTGTCTTTTTTTGTACTTTTATATCAAGCTGCTCTTTCTTACAAGTCACCCCATACAGTGGCATCTGGTAAATATATAACAATAGGCTATCCAGAAGCAGGGGTGGAGCTGATGTCTAGCATTTACCCATTTCTGTGGTTCGAGTACTCCCATTACTGCTGATTTCAGGCTACCTATTGACCTCATCGAATACAGAGTTTGGAAGAAATTCATGTAGTCAAGTCATCTCTTTTGAGCAAGTACCAACCAGCTTCAGAGTACCACTGGCCCCAAGACATATGAAACCCCCACCTGAGATAAGTGCTCCATTGACTGGAACTGAGAACTTTTGTAGGATATTTGTTTTATATTTATGTTGCTAATAAGAAATTTTCACAAATTGAGAATTTTTTAAAAAAGCATGACCATACAGAATGAACACAAAAATGGAACAAAACAATAATTACGTTATGTATTGCTGTCTTAGATCTGTATGACACCTTCTTCTCATTAGATTACTTTTCTTGATGAGAACCTTAAAGGTTTTGCTCTCCTTTTTTCCTTTTGTCAACCTATTATATTAATGACTAAAATATTTAGAAAGTGTTTCCAAGAAAAAAATAAGCATGTAATTTTGTTCATTGACCCCAGGATCTTACTGCCTCAGATGTTGTGAAACTCATTTTTGGTAGGATTATAAAAATCAAAGATCAAAATGTTTAAAAACTGCAAGGAAACATGAATCACAAATGAGGGCTCACTATGTATTCTTTTATTGATGTTATGTTTTAAGATTTAAAAAATGACATGCAAATTATTTTTTATTCTAAATTAGAGATTCTAAAGAGAAGGTAGCCTCATCTGAGGTGGAAGGTATTTTAGAAATCCACATGTTTTTCAGTACCCTATGTATATGTAAGATTACATGAATGGTGTGACTCTACATCGTGTACAACCAGAGAAATGAAAAGTTGTACTCCATTTGTGTACAATGAATCAAAATGCATTCTGCTGTCTTGTATAACTAAATAGAACAAACAATAAAAAAGTATAAGCTCTCCCCCCAAAAGTACTAAAATATTGTTAGGGATATAGCTTAGTAGTAGAGCTCTTGCCTAGTATGTATAAGGCCCTGGGTTCAATTCCCAGCACTGAAAAAAATTAAGATATAAAACTGTTTCCTTAAATTTATTTTTAGTTATAAAATGTAACAGGGATAAATCATGATATAAAAGTAACAACATAAACTTATAAATTGCAAAAATATATACTATTATACTATCCTTTTGTATAATATAATGAATAATACTACTTTATTCATGGGATATCTTGATTCATTATAAAAATTTTCTTGCTGATAAAAAAAGAAATCCACATTTTTTTTGGTTGTCAGAATTATTTGGAGCACTATTGACATTTGAAGTGTGAAGTTCAGCAATTCTAGAATTAGAAATTGTCCCATGTTCTGAATGACCTTCAAATGTCCTGCTTTAACATTCATGCAAGTGAAAATAAGTACCCAATTTTCCAACAACACAGGTGCCTTACAAATTGAAGGATGCTTGCATTTAGTTTTGCTTAGAATTTTCCAGGAGTGTTCACCATGTTGGGAAGTCCAGCTTTGTGGTTGGAATTGCCAGCCAAGCATACCTATGTCAGTCTGCATCTTGAGCTGTCATTCACAGTGATGCCATGATTAATATAAGCATATAACTACTTTATTATGTCTTCTAGTATTTCTATGCCTGAGAGTTTGTATTTTTAGATGTTTGTATGTTATTATGTATTAGTTTCCTTTCAACTAGGACATTCTTTTTTTTAATAATTCCATGCAAAAGTATGTGGTACCATCTATGAATTTCATTTCCAGCTAGTAAAGGGGGGGTTACTAACTATATGTTTTCAAACTGTATGTTTTGGCAGTTTCTTAGATTAGCAGTAATCTAAATAATCAATCCTTAACATATGACAATATGTTTCTTAGGCTCCTAGTGTATCTGCCTATCATTTGACATCAGAGTAGTGTATCATATTCCCTTGGTTTTAAGATGATAAAAAGATTGTTCATTTCTGCCCTAGTCACTACTATTTGTGGTCTACAATAACAATTTTATCCATTTCCTTGATCACAATGCTTACAGTTTTGTCATTTGTTCTTTGGAACATTGGGTGCCCTCTTGGAAAAGCACATAATCAAAAAAGTCCAGTGAATCAAATCTTTAAGGCTGTTTTAAAATGAAGTGAACCCAAATTTCTTTAAGTTGAGAATTTTCCCCTGAGAAATTTGGAGGCAAGCATTAACAAGCACATCTATTTAGTCATATGCCTTATACATTGGCAATAAACACCATGATAGAAAATAAGCAGTTAGTGTTAGGCACACAGTAACAAAAATAAATATATACTTTGAGTTGGATTCAAATATGAACCTACAGATCATGTTGTCAACACATTGAAGGAAAAATGCATCATCAGTGACTAAACCTGTAATCAATATTCAGGGCTGACCTTAGGCAAGATTGCAAAGTAGTTGGTATTTCTTTCCACCATTTCCATCTTCTTTCTTTGGTGGCCCTTTCTTTCCTCAGCACCTCTCACAACTGCAAGCCAGAGACCTTCAGTCAACATGGAATTAGTAACCATTTTTGAGCTGCTTCTGTATGCCAGGCACTATGAGAGGCACTATCAAATTATTTTTGTATTTGAAGCTGTCTTCCTATCTGAAGGAAAGGGGTTTAATACATTTCTTCCTTTAGTAACTAGAATCTTTTCAAAGCAGATGAACTATTTTTATAGGTCGGGATATTGATTATCTTATACAAGAGGAAGTGACTGGGAAGGGACATGAGGTCTGGCAATGTATTTCTTTTTATTGTGGCAAAAATATCTAACATAAAATTTACCATCCTAGCCCTCTCTGAGTGAACAGTTGCAGTGTTAAGTATATTCAAATTGTAGTGAAACAAATCTTAATTTTTCCATAATAAAAAACTGAAATTTTATACCCTTCTATTCAGCTGTTGATGAGCACTCCCATGGCTACAACACAACATAGTTGCAAAGTAGAAAGGGAAATGGTCCTGTACTGAAGGGGCCAAGCAGGTGGGGTGGCCTCCCTTTATAACAATCCACTCTCATGAGAACAAATTCACTCAGTTCTGAGAGGTCAGCATTATTCCCTTCAAGAGGGCAATATCCCCGGTGACCTAATTACCTTCCATTTGGACCCCACCTATTAAAGGTTTTGCCACCTGAGCACTACCACACTGAGGACCAAACCTCCAACACATGAGCCCTTAGGGGACATATCCAAACTACACCAACTAGAAATCAATTTTGTTTTACAGTTGATAGAAAAATTAAGAGCCTATTTATGGATGTCTTGCTAGGAGCTCAGAGTTTAAACCAAACCCTGTTACATACACTGTTTCCCAGAGAGTTGGGTAGCAGAAACTGCCTAGGATAACAGTGTGTGGGCTGCAAAAAGGAGAGACAAAGTACTTCTGAAAGGCCTTGTACTAAATTCCCTATTTTCAGTTTTCTTCTGAGGAAATCCTTGATGTATGTAAATAGGGGTTGCCATTAAAAGTACAACATTAGTGCTGGTAAAGGAAAACACATTTCTAAGCACTCCATCCTTCCCATTCATCAGTGCAAGTGTGTTCAAGATTCATTCAAGGTGAACTGGGGCAGTTGGTCTGGCAGAGTTAGCCCCATCACAGGGGTTCTGATTTTCCTTTGAAACCCTGCAGTTAATTCTAGTTCTTTTTTTGTCTTTTATTAGTTGATATTTTCAATATTTTTTAAACTTTTATTTTTTATAGACTGCATTTTGATTCATTGTACACAAATGGGTACAACTTTTCATTTCTATGGTTATACATGATGTAGATTTAAACCATTCGTGTAATCATACATGTACATAGGGTAATGATATTTATTTTGAGTCAGTAGAAGAACTACTCAGGCCAGATCAGTGAAAAAGTCTGAAGCAAAATTTTTATTATTTATATAATGAGGATTAAATAATTAACAAAATGATTCTAAGTTGAGGCCTATTTTAATGGTTTATTTTTAAACCAGAAAATAGTTAAATATAGTTAAAGGCAAAAGTCCTTTAAACAGGTTACTCCTAGAAATAGGTAAACTATTTGTGATATTTTTATACCATTAATTGTTTAGTAAGCTTTTCTTTCATAGGGGTTTCAAGTAAACTTTCGTCTAGCTCAGGTCAAATCATGATAAAACCTTAAAACAATGAACACCAAATCAAACAACTTGTATGGAAGGTGTGTGTGTGTAACTGTTACTGGCTGGATATGCAGACTTTTGATTGATATTTTTATGGCTGTATGAAACTGTCAACAGCTCTGATCTATGTAGTAGACAATTCATTCAACTGAGTAGGCTTTTGCTTCCTCATCTACAAAATCAGAGTTGGATCACTTGTCTCTAAGTTCTCTCCAAGCTCTAAAATATCTCAACTAGGTTACACCATAGGTGTATCCATTTCTCAGGATTAGAGAAAACCCAGAACAACCTACCTAAAGTTTTCCTTGAAAGTGATATTTTTATTTTAATAAATAAAGGCAAGAAGAGTGTAGAGAAATGTTTTCAATTCTTTCTTGCTCCCTTGGAAATCTTTCATGCATAAAATAATCAGAAATTGGGAAAAACTCAGAATATCCATAAAGTGATAACCTCTAGATGGGAGCAAGGGATAAAGAATTAAAAGAATTAAAGTTGATTACTGTAAGGAAAGTAGAGGCCATGAGAGAAAGCCACATCTGTCTTTGCTTCTACAAATATCCAGAATGTGCCTGATGGGAACAAGAGATTCAATCCCAGTTGGTACATTCAGTGCTGCCAAAAGTTATGTCTTCTGTTTGATGTCCACAGCTGTCAGAAAAGCATGTCATAGCAGCTGAAATGTGAGATGAGACTGTTCTTAGGGCTAAATGTTTTCTTTCACTCACCCTAACTCTGGGATGAATGACCACTCCGTTTCATAGATAGCACTTTGAGGATCAGGGTACCTCAACATTCAAGCCAAATAAGTATTTAAAATGCAAATTATTTGCATCATGAACCCCCTTTTTTGCCAAAGAGGTAGCTGTGCACTTGTTAAATATTGTCCTACAAATTATAAAATTATCTCAAAATTTTTAACCACAGCTTCTTGATAGTCACCTTGTGACCATCTCCTCAACCAGTTTCTTGAAAAAGTGACAACCTGGATAGGAAACTTGGAGTTGGGAAGGTAGACAAAGGGGTTAATTCAGTGGTTTGACTGGGCCTCACTCCCTTCCTGTGGCTCATTTGTTGTTGCTATAATAGAATACCTACAACTGGGTAATTCCTAAAGAATAGAAGTTTAATTGACTTACAGTTCTGGAGACTGGAAAGTCCAAGGGTATGGTGCTAGCATCTGCTTGGCATCTGGTGTGCTGTGTTATACCATGGTGGAAGGTGAAAAGGCAAGTGGACATGTGTGCTTGTGAAAGAGGTGAAACATGAGAGATGACTTGATTTATAATGACCCACTGTCTAGGTAACTAATCCAGCTCCTCAAGAATGAGATTTCACTCCCATGAGAATTAACCTAGAAAGTACCCTATATGAAAGTGAAGCCCCTTTGACTCAAACACCTCTGTCTTAGTCAGCTTTTCACCACTGTGACTAAAAGACCTGACCAGAACAATTTTGGGGAAGGAAAAGTTTATTTGAGGGCTTACAGTTTCAGAGGTCTTAGTCTATAGAAGACTGGCTCCATTCCTCAGGGCTTGAGGTGAGGCAGAACATCATAGCAGAAGAGTGTGGCAGAGGGAAGCAGCTCACATGGTGATCAGAAAGCAAAGAGAGTCTCCACTGGCCAGATACAAATATATACCAAAACCACACCCCAATTCCCACCTCCTCCAGCCACACCCTACCACTTCAGTTACCACTCAGTTAATCCCTATCCGAGGATTAATTCACTGAATGAGTTAAGACTCTCATAACCCAATCATTTCTCCTCTGAACCTTCCTGCATTGTCTCACACGTGAGTGTTTGGGGCATACTCACATCCAAACCATAACAACCTCTCAAAGTTTCTGCCACTCTCAGGTCTGTCACATTGGGAACCAAATTTCAACATAAGTTTTAGAGGGGACAAACACCATTCATGCCAAGTACTTCCTCACCAAGGGGACAGGAAATCAGGAAGAATACATGAAGTGTACCTGAAAACTGTGTATATGTGGACTCTGTGGAGAATATATACACATTCAAGGAAAGACTAATGGAAGTGGAAAGATTTACAAAAGAATATAAGAGAGAGTTACAATGTGGTTCATACCATGATATATACGAAGGGTGAATGGTAGTGAAATTCAGAATTTGGCCCATAAAACTGCCCAAAATGTACCATCTGGGATGTGGGAGGTGTGGTAGGCTAAATAATGTCCTTTCCCTGTCTCCATCCATTCAGTGCTGCTATAACAAAATATCTGGGACTTGATCATTTATAAAGAACAGAAATTTATCATTTATAGTTCTGGAGGTTGGGAAGTCTAAGATCAAAGTATCAGCATCTGATGTCTAGTGAAGACCTTCTTGCTGCATTTTCACATGGCAGAAAGTAGAAGAGCAAAAAAGAGATGAACACTGTGTCCTAGTGACATAGAAGAGCAGGAGACAGCAAACCCATTTCCCTTTTCATAATTACATTAATCCTTTCATAAAATTGAATCCCATATGTCCTGAAAATCTCCCAAAAGGTCACACCTCTCAGTACTATTGCATTGATGATTAAGTTTCTAACACATGAATTTTGGGGGACATATTCAGACCATAGCACCCCATGAAGACGTTTACCTTTTAATGCCCAAAACCTGTGAATGTGTTACCTTAATATGACAAAAGGGACTATGTAGGTATGATTAAATATCTTGAAAAGTGAAGATTATCATGGATTAACTGTATAGGCACAATGTAATCATAAAGAAGGAGGCAGAAGGGTAAGAATGAGAGGAGATGTGACAATGGAAGCAGAGGTTGGAGTGATTTAGGGCTATGAGGAGTGCAGGCAGTCTCCAGAAACCAGAAAAGGTGAAGAAAGGGATTATTTTCTAGAATTTCCAGAAGGAAGGCAGCCTTGCCTGCTCCTTGATTTTATTTTTAAAATTTTTATTTTATTTTTAATTAACAAATAATAGTTGTATGTACTTATGGGGTATATTGTGATGTTTTTATATATGTATGCACTGTGGAATGATCAAGTCAGATGAATAAACATATGCATCACCCTAAATATTTATCACTTCTTTCTAGTGAGAACATTTAAAATTCTCTTTTAGCTCTTTTGAAATATACGATATATTATTATTAGCTATACTTTGCACCTATTGACCAATCTTTCTCCTTTCCTGTCCAACCCCCACAACTACTCCTTGATTTTAGTTTTTCTGACCTCCAAAACTGTAAGATAATAAATTTGTGCTGCTTTAAGCCACTAAGTTTGTGGTAATTTGTTATAGCAGCAACAGGAAACAAAAACAAGAGGACTCAACAGAGTGTTTTTCAACTGAACTAGCATGGCCTGGTGAGAGCTTTGGAGATAACAGTTGGAGGAATGTTCAGAGAACCAGTCACTGTGCAGATTTTTCTGCTATCAACTGGAAACTATGGTAGCAACTGAGCCCTCAGTGGTGGATAAATAGGCAAGGGCTCTTCCAATATGGAATTTATAGCCATGAGAGGAATACTGGCATTAAACCAAAAATTGCTATTGATTAACTTCAAGTACACAATGTGCTATAAAGGATTAACTTCAAGTACACAATGTGCTTGGTGCTATGAGAGTGATTAAAAGGAGACCTTGTCCCATCCAGATGATTGGGGAAGGTTTTCCTGAGGATGTGATGTTTAAAGCTGACTCTGAGGGTGAGTAGGGATTAGTTATTTCAGGTCAATAGGAGTGGAAAGGGTGTTTCAGACAGAAGGAAGAACACAGACAAAAGCTGTGGACAGGTAAAACATTACATTTAAAGGAATTAAATCCGATATTACTGGATTAGACAAAATAAGAGCTAGAGTTGTACAGGAGAGAATGGGGTGCCTAAGGGGAGAACAGGTATAACCTTAGAGGCCATTGAGAGAGAGTGACATGACCATGTTTACATTTTTTAAGATCACATAGGGTGCAGTGGGTGAAAGAATGGAGTAAGGCAAGGGAAGATACAGGGAGACCCTTTATAATGACATTGTAATATCCAGATGAGAATTAATGATAGTCCTGGCAAGGATAGTGGTAGTTGGGATGTATAAAAGCAGAGAATTCAAGAGAGGACAAAGAATCAAGACACTTGATGACAGATAGAATGCAAGCCATGACAGCAAGTGAGGTGCCAAGGGTGATTCGTAGATTCTCATTTTAAGCAACTTTGTTAGCAGAACAACCATTTCCCAAGGAAAGAAGCAATTCTGGAATAAAAGGACTTTGGCAGGAAAATAATAGAATAATTATGGACATGTATAACTTGAAAGGATCACTGAGGCATTCAATTCAAGTACAAAGGGTCAGAAGACATTCGGATATGTAGGGGAGCCAGAATTGAAATGGAAAAATGAAGCCAGGAGGATAGTGAAGGAGAGAAACAAGTAAGAAAAGGAATGAGGATAGAAGTTTAAGGATCTTTAAGAAGAGCAGAAGTCAGAAAGAGAGATATAGCAGTGACCAGAAAGGCAGAGAGTAAAATGGAGGCTATGAAGACCTTAAACTCAAAGAGTTTTTTTTATTTTCCCACATGAGGTCAATAGTCATAGGACTGACAAGTATCCCTAGGACATGAAGATCATTGATGATTTAGCAGGAATTTGTTGTACTGGGGAATGGAGACAGAACTGAGGAATTGTCATGTTGGAGTGTTTTTGGCAGATGTTAATGAGAATGGGGTTTTCAGGAAAAGGTTTGTGGTTAGGGAGGGATGAAATACATGCACCACCCCCACCAATAACTATCTCTTCTCTCTCTCTCTCTCTCTCTCTCTCTCTCTCTCTCTCTCTCTCTCTCTCTCTCTCTCTCTCTCTCTCTCTCTCTAACACACACACACACACACACACACACACACACACACACAGGCACACGTCATTCCAGAAAGACAAATGTAGATCACAAATCTGACTCCTGGCCATCTGGGTCTTAACCTCATGTCTTAGTTTATTTGGGTTATTATAACGAAGTACTACTAACTTCCTGGATAGTTTACAAACAACAGAAAATTCATTTCTCATAGTTCTGGAACCTGGAAGTCCAAGATCAAGGTGCCAGCATATTGGGTATTTGGTAAGGGATCACTTTCTCATAAATGGCACTTTTTTTTCTCTGTCTTCACATGATGAAAGGGATGCACTAGCTCTTTGGGGTTTCTTTTATAAGAGCAATAATCCCAAAGGCCCCTACCATCACACTGAGGGTGAGGATTTCAATATGTGAATTTTTTTGGTGGGGGATAGGGTAGAGGAAGGACACCAACATTCAGACCATAACAGCACAACTCCTGTGCACTTGTCACCTTTAGCCAGAGTCCTTCCATCATCACTTACTCTTTTTAGTTCTCCAGTCCTTGCTCGAGCATCTCTGATTCAGATCTTGGTTATTCTGCCTCATATCACTCTTTCCTTTGCTTTTTTCTTTTATTCTCCTAGTGTTGTTGGAGAGATTTGTATCTCCAGAGAATCTGAGTTGATCAAAATTTCATTGCAATTGCTTTTCATCCAATGAATATGCAGTGGTTCCTCATAATGGATACAGCCAGTCCTGTGAGCAGATGGAGGATAATAGGGTATTAGACAGGTGAATTCATACAGAAGTGTAAGAGGTTTCAGGTAAGCCTCCTATCTGTGAGAATCCAGGAAGGCTATTGGTAAAGATAAGAATTGCCTTGGGTTGAAGGTTTAAGAGAAGAGGAATGGGGAATGTAGCTTAGTAGGTTGAGTGCTCACCTACTGTGTGTGAAGTCATGGGTTTGATCTCCAGCATTGTAAAATAAATAAACAACAAGAAGATAATGTTCTTCTGCTTTTTCATTGACTGCTGAAATTTAGCTTATGCCTAATTCAGATGTAATTCTTATGAGGTATATGTAGGAGTAAAAATTTCTCTACCCTGTGAAATAACAACATAAGAATGAAAATAAGTATTCCTTAGGTTATGCTGCCAAATAAAACTTACCTAAGACCAAAGTGACTTGCTCACTGAAACTAGAGTGACAACAGGAATGCTGAGAAGAAAAAATTGCAGTGAAAGAATGAAGCCATTCTGAGGGACAGGAATAAAATAAGAAAAGGGTTATATAACAAGTCATACACAGAAACAGAATACAGTCCTGACTCATGTAATAAGCTTTCTTTGTTAGGTGGTGAAAAAATAATTGGAGTGATTGGTGAGTAACATCAGAGTTCTGAACTCAGTTTTGAATAATGTTTTGAACACAAACACAGCTTTTGTTTGTAAATTTTAGAGTATTATTTTATCCTCTTTTACTATTTCCTTTGCCCTTCAGATTTGGAAATTGTTCTCTCAAGTAAAATAAAATTATTTCCTCTTGTTCCCTGGGAAAGTTCTTGTCCTAAGTCTTCCCTCAGGATCTACCAAATAAGTTAGTACTTGAGGAACAAAAGCCATGGGTGACTACATTGGCATGAATGAATAATTTATTATTGTAGCTAATGCTCCTCTCATAGACTCATGATCTCCCTTGCAGAGATCAGCTGAGGTCCAGCCCTCTCATTTTACATATAAGGAACAGGATGAAGCAATATTCCCAAATTTGCAGAGTTAGTGAGTGGCAGATCTAGGCCTGGAATTTCAAGGTTAGGTGTCTATCTACATTACATTGTCATGCTTGAATGTATTAAAACAGCAGTGGCTCCTCTAATTGAAATCTGACTGAGGCCTGAAGGGTACTATTTCTAGTCCTTACAACTAACCTATAGAGGGGGCTTCATTTACTCCAATATCCTATTTTCCAGATGAGAAAACCAAACCTCAGGATGTTAGATAACTCACCGAAGACCAAACAGTCAGTAAGTAGAAGAACTACTTAATCTTAAGAGATGACCAAGAAGGGATTGTGGGTATCTAGGGCTGATCTGGTGATAGCCTCCTGGCGGCTTAAAGAATGCCCAAAGTTCCACCCAACTGAAATGATGGATCTAACTCTGTTGTAGCTGTTGCACTTGGATCACTGCTAGAAAAAAGCAAAGTCTTGTGGGAATGGGACACTGAAGAGTTATGTTTTTCTTAGCACTGGGAAGGGGAATTATCAGAAGTCCTTGGAAAACTCTTCAGTCCAAGTAGGATGATACTCGTAAGGTGGAGGCAGTGTGAAGAAAAGAGGTCTCTGGAAAAAGAAGTGCAAAAGTGGAACCAGACCCTGCCCCCCTCAGAACTGTCTCGAGAATGAGTCTGGATCTTGAGCTCCCTAATTGGTCTGTGGTATTTATGCAACTTGATAGCATGCATTTATAGAACTTATCCAATTTGGAAAGTGAGTTCATAGTTGCATAGAACTAAATCGGTAGTAATCCTGGGCTTGGGAAACAGGTCCATACTTGGACACCTTCTTCTTCTTCCTCTTCTCCTTCTCCTTCTTTTGGTACTGGGGATTGAACCCCTGAGGTGCCTTACCACTGAGCCACATCCTTAGCCCGTTTACTTTTTAATTTTTGAGACAGGGTCTCACTAAGTTGCTTTGGGCCTCTCTAAGTTGCTGAGGCTGGCCTCAAACTTGTGATTTTCCTGCCTCTGCCTCCTGAGACACTGGGAATACAGACATGTGCCACCATGCCTGGATTGACCCCTTTTTAAATAAATAAACACACAAATAAATATGAATACCCATGAATTCAACATCCAAACCAAAAACTAGAGCATTTGATAAAGTGATCTGACGATACCAAGTTTTCAAGAGTGGATATGGATTAACAAACTCTTGTTTATCTGTCAGAGTAGAAGTAAGTTTAATCAATTTTAAAAGTTAAATATTCTTATATCTTCTGATATAACCATTCAATTTCTAGGTCCATAAATCTACTAAAATACTAAAATGTAATGTTCACAGCAGCACTGTTTACTGTTTGTAGTAGCAAAAAAAAAAAGATGGATAAAGGAAGGAAGGAATGGAGAGAGAGAGAGAGAGGAAGAAAGAGGAACAAGGGGAGAGGGAGAGAGCTGGATAGAGAGGGAGGAAAAACCAAAAACAACCTAAATGCTCCTACATCTGCACATGTAACATAAAATGAATCTTTATAATAAAATACTGAGTGCAAAACTAGTTCCAGAAGTCTTCTGATAGTATAATACTCTCTTTTTAAGTTCTAAATAACTGAAATGAAATAATATAAGCATGCATATGTGTGTGATAAAATTATAATTCAGAAGATCCAGAGAAGGATAAAATTCAGGGCAGTGTACATGGCAGGCCAGAGTTGCTAGCCAATTGCCTCTCCTTTTCAGGAGCAACCCTAACCACTAACCTGGTGTACAAATATCCCGGTTTTCTTGCCTCTTGGGTAGGATAACTCTGAGATGTACATTTGTGTATTCCCTGGCAGGGTGACGCTCCAGCTACTTCTGGCAACTTGTGTGATCACAAGCCCTTAATTGACTTGTCCCTCTACTATTCTAGAGGGGTGTTTTGGCTTCATCTCTTAAATAAACAAATAGCATATAATCTTTAAGTCAGTTTTCCATCACTGTAATAAAATACCTGAGATAATCATTTTTTTAAAGAAGAGAAGTGAGCTGGGGATGTAGTTCAGTGGTAGAGTGCTTGCCTAGCATCCCCAAGGTCCTGGGTTCAATCCCCAGCACCACAAAATAAATAAGTCAGAAGTTTATGGAGGTATGGGGATTGAACCAAGGTCCTTGTGTATGTTTAGCACATACTGTACCACTGAACTATACCCTCAACCCAGGAAAGGTTTATTTTGGCTAACAAATTTGGAGGATTCTGTCCATGGCCAGTTGGCCTATTGATTTTGGGCCTGCAGTGAGGTAGTACATCATGGTAGGAATGCTTGATGGTGAAAGACCTCACCCCATGACTGGAAGTGAAAGAAAGAAAGTAAGAGATCAGGGTTCCTTTGAGGGCATGACCTCAGTGACCTAACTTCTTCCTACTAGGCCCCACTTCCTAGGGGCTCTACCATCTCCCTATAATGCCACAAGCTGAGGACTAAGCCTTTGAAACATTGGCCTCTGTGGGATACAGTAGTCTGCTTTAGGGAAAAACCAAACTAATCTCATATCTAAGATCCTAATGGTGATATTTTCAGTGTGACACATGGAACTCTAGAAATACTAATGGGAGAGCCAGTTTCAAGCATTTAAAATAGGCACTCACCTAGTTGCTTTCACTAATAATTCAGTATTATGTATCATACAGGTGTTAGCTAGAGGTTCCTCATGTCCTGAGGAATTGAGGTGAAAGTGTCCTATCCTGCTCCCATTTACTATTTTGCCCTTTCCCACCTTCCCTTCAAATCCTAAAGCCCATCACAGTTTTCAGTATTATGTCCTCTTAAACTCCCCTGCTGCCTGCTGTTTGTTTCACATGGCTGCTACTGAACTCTTCTTAAAGCTCCCCACCCCACCCTAATTATTCCTCCCGTTTCTGTTTCTCCTCTCTCCCTTCCATGAGCACCCTGGGGGCTTCAAATTCTTCTATTCACAGCTCCAATCCCAAATTTGTATATCTAAGCTTATCCAAGATGCTCTTTGAGAAAAAAAATGGAATTAGAGGACTATCTAGAAAAAGTTTTCCTCCCACCACATCTAAAACTATAGACAAATACTTACAGGAATCTTTCTTTCTTGAGTAGGGGAGAATCCAGGTAACCAACAGTACCACTCAAAAGTTCTAAGTTATGATTAGATAAAAATGAAAGCAGTGCTACATAACTCATCACCAGTCATATGTTCATTAACTTAGCATTAAGGACTAGGAAGGTGTAGTTATGTATTTTTTTTAGTGAGGTTCTTCTGTGCAAAGCAATTTTAATTTTAGATAACCTATTTCCTCTCATTTATTTTTTGTTTGGCATCGTCTTTTCTGCATGTGTATGTCTTCAAATCATAGCAGAGAGAAAAGGCTTGGCAACTGAAAAACACTCTGAACAATCATCCAGTGTTAAATTTACTGACAGGATTAATATAAGGATTAAAAGAAGTAATTGTACTAACATAACCCTGGCACAAAGAAGCCCAAGTGTTAGCTATTTTCCCATATAAAAGAAGAATAAGGGATACTCTGCAACATATCTACTGCAGCAATGTCAAGTAGAATTCCAATGTGATCCTGAAATGCAATTTACAGACATAATTTTACATTTTTAGAAACCATGCTTAAAAAAGGGTAAAAGAAGGAAATGAAATCAATTTTTAGTTGTAGATGGTCACAAAGACTTTTATCTTATTTAATTTTATGTGGTGCTAAGGATTGAACCCAGTGCCTTACATGTGCCAGGCAAGCACTATACCACTAAGCTACAACCCCAGTCCCATGAAATCAATTTTAAAAACATACCTTATTAAACTAACATATACAAAAGGTTATCATGTCAACATGTAGTCAATATAAAATTTAAGATAGTTTACATTCTTTTTCATGTGAAGTCTTTGAAATCAGTGTGAATTTTACATGCATAACACATCTCCATTAGAACTTGCCATGTTTAAAGACCTCAATAGCCACATGTGGCAATGGTACTGTATTGGGTAGTGCAGTTCTAATACTTATAATAAGGTTGAACCTCCTTAGATTTTGAAATCCAGCCTTTTCTATTCTATTCTATTTTATGGCACATTACAAACTGTGGGAGATATACAGTTCCAGTTTTGTTCCTTTAATATCACTAAATTATGGTTGTTCCATGCATCAGATAACACAAGGGATGGGTTATGCTAGAGCAGGAACTCCAAAATTCCTTGTAAGGAATAGTTATTTTTTTCTTAATACTTTCAAATCTATATAAAATTAAGGTAAGTGGAGGGCTGGGAGAGTGAAGAGTTGGGGCTGACATAGAACTTCAGTGGTCTGGGGATAAGGCCCTCTTGGTAGCCACACAACCCTCTCTGATGGAAATCATATTAAGGTGGAAATTGACCCATACTGAGTTTAATATCAGTGGACAGGATGGTTGGGGATGGGGGCAGAGACTGCACCTTGGAAAAGAGCTTGGATGGATGAAGACTTTACCAGACTTGCAAATGTGAGAAAAGCCAAGTTTTCTAGATAATTGGTGGCATCTTAGGTTCACGGTAAATAATGGTTCCTGTTCAATTAATTATGGGGCTAAGTAAGTAGTAGTAGAAACTGCTAAGATTAAGTTTTGGATAAAAACAAAAGAGCAGTGGATTCTGACAAATCTTTGTATAATTAACCTTCATCTTTTGGGGTCAAGGAGAACTGAATAAGGTTATTGGTGGCCGTACTTTTAGAACACATTCCAACCTAGGGACTCTAGGATTTCCTCAATGTCAAATCTAACCATGATATCACTCAAAGCATTCTTTAGTGGTTGTTGTGTTTTTAGTATTTTCCTTTATTTTCTTCCACACCTTTTTCTTAAAAAGTTTATGTGATCTCTTCATAGGTGAGCTAAAATTTAATAAAAAATTTGGTATCTTGCTATCTCCCCACTTAAAATACTTTCATTTTCAAGTTTTAATATGAACTTCATACAATGAATCTTTAATCACAGTATAATGGTCCACTGAGTGTATGTATGTGCCATGATTTATGTAACTATTTTCCATTATTGTTTTCCTTCTTCTGGATACTATAGGATATGATTTTGTTTCATAACCCTTGGGCACAAGAAGCATTAGTTTATTTTTTAAAATAAAATAAAATCTGGATTTGAATTCACATGTGCATGGCTGGCAAAGACACCCAATAGCAGGCATTACTGGGGGGCTTGTCCCTGTATAGAGTATCTGGAGAATGCTTGGTGTGAAAGTTAGGATATTTTTTACTTTAAGTAATACAAGTATATGCATTTTGTCCTAAACCATAAAGGAGATATGCTGGCCCATATAGTGGAATTTTAGGGGCTGGGTTGTGACTCAGTGGAAGAGTGCCTGCCTGGCATGCATGAGGCCCTGGGTTTGATACTCAGCACCATATATAAATAAATTAAACAAAAGATCCATTGACAACTAAAAAATATTTTTAAAAAATTAAAAAAAGTGGAAGTCTTCAGGATTGGTTTAATTTAGTAGTCTGACAATGTCATCAAGGGCCCATTTTCTTTTCATTTCTACTCTACTTTCTGCAAAGTCAGCTTCACCCTGGTCACAAGATGGTTGCCAACTTCTTCATGCTTCTTTGTATGCACTCTGAAATGAGGAGGAGGTCAAGAGAGAGAAGAAGAGAGATTGAGAGAGGCATTTTCAGAGGCTTCCTTAGAATACTAAGAAAGATTCTTTCACAAAAACTTTCCTTTGCCATGCCCTTTCACCATGATGTTTTGCCTTACCTCAGACCCAGAGTAATGGATTTGGCCAATTATGGACTGAACCTCTCTAAAACTGTGAGCCCCAAATAAACTTTTCCTCCCTAAGTTGTTCTTGTCAGGCATTTTGGTCATAGTGATGAAAAGCTGAGTAACATAGAAATTGGTACCAAGAAGTGGGATCATTGCTGTGACTCACCTGACCATGTGGTTCAAAAGCCTTTGGAACTGGTTTGCAGGAAGAATTTGAAAGTTTGGAGATGCAGGCTGGAGAAAACTTAGAACGTTGTAAGCAAAACTTGGTGGGTGATTCTGACTGGGGCTCAGAAGACCAGAATGCCAATAGGAATGAGGACAGTGATCATAAAAACTGTGCTCATGAGGTTTCAGATATGAATGAGCATTCTATTGAAAACTGAACTAGAGGTCATACGTGTTACATTTTGGCAGAGAACTTGTCTACATGTTGCCCATGTCCTGAGACTGTGTGAGCTAAATTTAAAGGTGATGTACTAATTAATCTGGTAGAGGAAATGTCAAGACATCACAGCATTCAGGCAGCAGCCTGGATATTGCTGACAGCTTTTGACCAGGCTTACTTTGATAATCAGAAGCTGAAAGCAGAGAAGAAAGATTTTTAAAACTTGCAGTTTGACCAGAAAAGCACATTTAAAATTGGGGCCAGGGTAGATGTGGTTGCTGAAGAGTTTACTGCTAAAAGAGAAGATAAGTACTTTTCACAGAGACAATAGAAAAGATACCTCGAGGGCATCTCAGGAATCGGCAAGACCTCACCTATGGCAGACTTAAGGGTGTAAAAGTGAAAACTTGTTTGAAAGACATTGCTTTACAACAAAAGCACCAGCACTAGGCAGCCTAGAAAGCTATTTCCCCAGTATTCAATTTACCACACTCAGTTACCCGGGAACTCAGAGGCCAGTACAGCCATGGTCCAAGAGGGTCCTGCTACTGCTTGAGCTGGTGGCAGACCTTGGCCTATCTATGTGGTACTGGTTCTGCAGGATGTTGGAGTTAAGGGGTAATGGAAGCTTTCACCAAGACTTCAAAGGAAGTCCTGGGAGGCAAGGCAGAGTGTACAGGGTCAGAATCCTTGTGGGTAGCCCTGAGAGAGTAATGCATGAAGCTGTGATAATGAAGACAAAGCTGTAGGGTAGACTCCTGGAATTAAGAGATGCCAGGAATGTGGACTGTCTGCTGAAAAAAGTTGCAGAAAGTGAGCAGAACCAAGCAAAGAGAAAGGCCATGTGGGCTGCAACTGGCAAGACCAGAGGGGTGGACCTCCCCAAGCCCTTTGGAGATTGCATTTTACCACCATGTGATATGAATTCCAGACATGGAGCTTCAGGACTTTTTACCCAGCTGAATTTCAGTCTTGTTTTGGTCCCATTCTTTCTTTCTAGGCCCTATTCCTTCCTTTTGGAATGGGGATGTTACTCTGTGCCATTGTATATTGGAAGCATGTAACCTGATTTTTTATTTTTACAGGGGCTCATGGTTAAGAGTTTGCCTTAAAACTCAGAGGAGCCTTTGGACTTGGACTTTTGAGCAATGTATTTTATTTACATTGTGAGATGGACATAAGCTTTTGGGGGCCAGTGGTAGAATGTTATGGTTTGGATATGAGATGTCCCCCTGAAAAGCTCATGTGACAGTGCAGGAATGTTTAGAGGTGAAAAGGTTGGATTATGAGAACTGTAACCTCATCATTGGATAAATCCATTTGATTAATTAATAATTTGAATGGACTATTGGGTGGTAACTGTAGGCAGGTGGGGCATGACTGGAGGAAGGAGGTCACTGTGGGTGTGCCCTGGGGGATTATATTTTGTTCCTGGCTCCTCTTGCAGGCCCACAGCAATAGAGTTGGCTGATCATGGACTGAACCTCTGAAACTGTGAACCCAAAATAAACTTTTCCTCCTCTAAGTTGTTCTTGTCAAGTATTTTGGTGACAGTGACAAAAAGTTGATTAACATGCAACCATGAAAAGACATGGAGAAAACTTTAATGAATATTTCTAAATGAAAGAAACCAATCTGAAAAGACTATATACTACATGATTCCAGCTATATGACATTCTATAAAAAGCAAAGCTACAGAGTCAGTAAAAAGGTCAGTGGTTGCCAGGGATCAGTGGGGGAGGGGTATTGAATAGTCAGAGCACAGAGGATTTTTAGGGAAGTCAAACTGTTCTGTAGGATACTATAATGGTGGCTACAAGTCATTTTGTACATTGTATACCATACTACAGAATGTAGAACACCAAGGGTGAACCCTAATGTAAACTATGGATTTTGATAACGATTAGTCACAATTAATGAAGGTTCATTAATTATAATAAGTGTCCCACACTGGTGTGAGTTGTTGATGGTGTGGGAGACTGTGTGTGGGGAGGGGGTATGTGGGAACTCCCTGTACTTTCCAGTAAATTAGGTGTGAATCTAAAGGTGCTTTAAAAAATAAGGTCTGTTTTTTATGTCAGGCTGATTATAAAAGACCATAGAATTGTGAGGAGACCTGGATTCAAGTGCAGGTTTTCATTTACAAGCTGGATAGGCTTAAATTATTTTAAGGCTTCTATATCTTATTTCACTCACCTGTAAAATGAGTATAATATTTATCTCATATTTATTGTGAAGAGACAACATAAGTATATTCACAGAGTACTCAACAGGTACTCAAAAATGTTAGATGAGTGTGATGAGGGAAAGAGGAGGAAAGGACAGGGAAAACAGTCTCTCACAGCCCTGTCAAATGATGATGGAGGTCTTTTGTAACAAGATCCACCAATTACTGATTAATGATGAAATAATCATGGGTTCTTTTTCCTTATCTGTTCCATTCTAAACTTTGGGTTTTGTCTGTATTATATTATGATTTAACACAGTCTCCATTATTGCTTGTTTACTCAGAAAACTACCATTGCCTTTGTTCCCCCATTTAGAACTATAGACAAAGAATGTGGTTTGGGGTAGGTTTTGGTGTGTGTGAGTGTGTGTGTGTGTGTGTGTGTGTGCGCGCGCGCATGTGTGTGTGTTTCATAAATATTTGGTGTGAACCTACATGGTAACTGGCACTTATGCTGGATATTGGTTAAGTCTAGTGTGGAAGACAGGCATTAGTTAAATTGCAAAAAGGAATTTGGAGGGTTATGGTAGGAAGAATCAGAGAATCAGAGTACCAGATACAGAGAATCAGAAAGTCGGATAGCAGGGGGAATGAATAGACTTTCCATTCAGGGATGGCCTCCCTTGATGTTTAAGTGATTATGCTGAAACCTGAGTTATTTTCTAGAAGGAATAGAGATCTTCATGGGGTAGGAAAGTGGCTCTCACACCTGAGTGTGCATTAGAATCACCTGAAGGTCTTGTATGTTAGTTAACTATTGTGGTATAACCAATTATACCAAAAGTAACAAACACTTATTACAACAAACTCTGAGGATTTCTGGGGGGGGGGGTCAAGAGTCCAGGACCTCCTTAGTCAAGTGGTTCTGACTCAGGATCTCTCCAAGGTGTTGGTCAGAGCTGTATCATCTCAAGGCTCCACAGGGGAAGGATCTGTTTCCAAGCTAGCTCTGGTGGGCCTATTTCACAGATGTGCCTCACAGCATGACAGACAGTTGCAGGTAGCTTTCAAGCTTCCAATAACACAAGAGAGAGAAGGAGCTAGGGATGGCAGGAGAGCATTAGTATGATATATATGTTGCTTCTGGGGATTGAATCCAGGGCTTTGTGCATGCTAAACAAGCACTCTACCACTGAGCTCTATCCTAAGCCCTTTTTATTTTAATTTTAAAAGTATTTTAATTAGTGGATTATAGTTATAGATAATAGTGGGGTTCATTTTGATATATTCATAAATGCATATATCACAATTTTCTTTATTTCAATCCTTGGTACTTTTCCTTTCCCTTCCTTTCCTCTATTGGATTTCCTATTTATTCATATACTTTTTTATTTTGTGCATTATATATATATATATTTTTTTGTGCAAATATATATATATATTTTGTGCAAATATATATATATATATATATATATTTGTAGTGAATTGTGATATATCCATACATGCACACAGCATAATTTGGTCAACTTCATTGCCCAATTCTTCCTCTTTCCTTCTCCTTATCCCTCCCTCTTGGTTCCCTACTTCTACTTTACTGATATCCCTTAAATTTTCACAAGAATCTATTTTTTATATCTTTTTTTCTCTCTAGCTTCTGCATATGAGAGAAATTATTCAATACTTGACATTTTGAGTCAAGGGTCTTGAAACAGGGTCTCTCTAAATTGCTGAGGCTGACCTGAAACTTGAGATACTCCTGCCTCAGTGTCCTGAGTCGCAAGGATCACAGGTGTACCCTACTGCAGCTGGCTTGTGAACCAATATTGATACATCATTATTAAACAAATTTAGTTCAAAGCCTATACTTTACTCAGAGTGCCTTAGTTTTAACCCGATATCCCTTTATCTGTTCCAGAATTCCATTCCAGATAACACATTATATTTAGTTATCATATCTCATTAGTTATCATATCTCTCTTTGCTGTGACAGTGTTTTGGACTTTCCTTGTTTTTAATGATTTTGAGAGTTTTGAAGAGTACTGGGCAAGTATTTTGTGGAATCCCAGTTGTTTTATAACCTAACCTCTGAAGTGAGATGCTATCACTTCTGGTCATATTCTATATGTTGGAAGTGAATCTAGCCCACTCTCAAGGGAGGTAAATTAAGTTATATCACTTAAGGGGAGAAGTATTAAGAAATTTGTACCCACATCTTTAAGACCATCAAACTTGGCAAAACACAGATTTCTGTGCCCCACTCCCAGACTGATTCAGTAGTGCTGCAGTGGGGTCCAGGAGTTTGCATTTATAAAAAGTTTCCAGATGATGCTGCCATTTGCTGGCCCAGGAATTTCACTTCAGGAGCCACTGGGAGTGGAGACCTTAGTACATACAAGGAAATGGAAAAAGTTCAAGATGTATTTCTCTCAAGAGACCTTTTCTAATAACTACAATCACCACTGAAATCAACATATTTATTTAGTTTCTAAACTTTGCCAGTTATCATGAAACTACTAGGTAAAAATATATGTATTGCTGTACAAAAGAGGTACAATACCTTATGTATACATTAGACGTCACTTATTTCATTTGAATGCCAGGGAGAAAAAATGAGATATCTCTATCTTACATTAAAAGAATTGGGACACAGGGGCTGGGGTTGTAGTTCAGTGGTAGAGCACTTGCCCAGCACAGGTGAGGCACAAGGTTCAATCCTCAGCACCACGTAATAAATATAATAAAGGTATTGTGTCCATCTACAACCTAAAAAATTAAAAAAGAGCTAAGTGAAAGGCTAAGTGACTTATCTAAGGTCACACAGCTAGTTAATTATAGAACTAAGCTTCAGAGTGGGTCATTTGAGCCCTGGCCCAGAAGTTTCCATTATACCAGGCTCTTTCCTATTGTTTCCAATTTACAGGACTTTGCCACCTTCTGGAGAAACAAAAATACAATTAGGCACATGAAGGTTCAAATAATCGAATCAACAGAATATATTTAAAGTAGCATTTGTGTAATGGAAAAGGAAGACATGAAACAACTGATTTGTAAGCTCAGGAAGTTTGGCAATGATTCATTGCATAGATTGGGGAAAATTCCTTATCCATCAATATCCAATTTCTTCCTGCTTACTGACTACCATAACTAATACCAATTACATTCCACCTGCAGGTATCACCTGAGAAAATCAGTAGAGAAACCACAGGCCATGGTCTTCTTTTTGTCTGCCGATGCACACGAACTGGAGTACTTACCTGTACTGATAGAGCTGCCAGGTGAAAAGGTTGTTGGTATTTTTTAGGTTTTGTTGTGAAAGGTAAAGAGGGTAGTCCACAAACCACCACCAAGATGATCAAGTTGTACATGAGAATCCATAAATGTGGAGAGACTCTTGCATGTCTTTCAGTATGTAACTTTTCTTTAGGGGAGTAAAGATGCAAGCAAAGAATTAGGTGCATAAACATCCAATGAAGTCACAAAAGCTTAATAGCTGTATACTAATAATCTTATTCAATGAGAAAAACCAGCCCAATCAGACCAAAGGAGTGGTTTCTAGTTGTATTTTTAACTTTCCTTAAAGAACATTTTACCTTTCATTTTAGTTGATGTTTTCACATTACCAAAAATTAAGTCAAGTTTTGGTGAAAATGGTTTAAGCAAGCATTATTTCTTGTATTCATATTAGGAAATAATGATTTCATATGCTGAGTTCATATTGAGTTCAAGTTCATTCTTATCAAACAATACCCAACACAGTGTAAGCATAAGTTCCTGTCCAAAAGTGGCGGTATATGATGGTGATGAAACAAAATCAAGTCCGTGTCCTAAGTTGGTAAGGGGGTATGAAAGAAAGTGTAAGTGACCTTAAACAGTTGGTGTTTCCCAACAGTACTAGTGGTGGCAGGGAGCATGAAACAGAACCAGTGACTACAAGTAATTCTGTCCAATGGGGTTGAGAGTGGGTGGCGGGAAGGCACGAAACTGTTAGTGACCTTACAATGGATCATGTCTAATGATGGCACTTAAGTGGGTGGGTTGGGGGGCGTGAAACAGAACAGGCGACCTCACAATGTCATCTGAAGATATTGGCCCAGGTGGGACCAAGGGGTGCAGGGCCACGCAGGAGTCAGTGACCTAACAATCCTGTCCAAAGGTGTGTGTGTGTGGGGGGGCGTTGGAGAACATGAAACAAAGGAGTCAGTGACATTACAATTAATACTGTCCAATAGTGGGGCGAAGACGTGAACCAGAAACCATGAGCTTACATTTTATTTTGTCAAAAGGTGATAATAATGGTGGAGGGCATGAAACAGCCATTATAATTAGGTAATAAACAGAACATGAAAATCAAAGTTTAAGGATGCAACAAGCACTGTAAAGTGCAACAGTCGATCCAGGGAAGGCTTCCCGGAAGAGGCACCTTGGGCTGAGAAAGGCCCTGATCGGCGCATAGAGTAGTGTTTAGGGCATAGGTTCCCTATGTCCTTCTGGTCTCCTAGCGCCTTGTCTACATTTCAGCCTCTGAGGATTTGGCCGGGGGCAGGGACGGGAGCGGAGACACTTGCCAGTGCAGGCTGAGTCCCACCAGCAAGAGAGAGAGGCTCAGATGCCTCACTCCGGCTTATGAGAGCCTGTGAGGTGGCGGCGGCCAATCAGGGCCGCGCGCGTCCAGCCGCGTGCCCCTCGCGCCCCCGCACCCCTCGCGCGGCGTGTACGTGCGGCGGCCGGCCCCGCCCAGGAGGGCGGGACCTAGGGAAGCCGCGGGCGGCCGGCCGCGGCCCGTGAGCTACTGCTACTGCTGCTGCTGCTGCGGTGGCTGCAATCCTCGGTTCTGAGACTGAGAGGCCGAGGTGTGCCCCTGGCGAACCTGCTGGATCCGCGCGGCTCAGCTGTGCCAGCCCTTGCGGCGGTCCGGAAGTCTCAGCGGGTCTGTGCACTGCTGTGGTGAGGATGCGGCTGTTCCAGTGGCTGTTGAAGCAGCCAGTGCCGAAGCAGATCGAGCGCTACTCGCGCTTCTCGCCGTCGCCGCTTTCCATCAAACAGTTCCTGGACTTTGGTGAGTGCGGGGCCACAGGCCCCCATGATCCCGGGATGTGAGGTTGCCGCCATCCCGGCCAGCTTCCTGGGTCTCCGCAGCCTCTGGGCAAAGTCCGTGGGAACCGCGGGCGGGGCTAGGGGATGCCCAGGAGCTCTCCTCCAGGCTTGGATTTCGGGGCGCGGAGGGGTAGGGCCTGGCACCCGCACACCAGCGGAGGGCTAACCTGGAGACACAGAAGCTGCGTTCAAGGACTCTCATTTCAGGCGGGACTCCCCAAACCTGCCGTCATTAGCTTTAAATGTACGTGACACAAACCTCACCGCCCATAAAACTTCAGAACGAAATGTGTGTGACTTTGAAATGTTTTTAATTTTAGATTCTTTTTTGTTTGGCGAAGAGCTGTTTAGAAACACCTTGAGGTTGAGTAAATTATGCAGTGGCATTTTGTTCCTTTTCTGCTCTGAGGTGTTGCTGTCGTGTAGCCAGAGTGGGAGGACTCGAACTGTAGTCTCCATTATGTTATATTAGAGCAGCCAGAGGCCTGGACTGCAAATTCCTTGATGCTGGGAAGGAGCCGACGTGTGGGTTCCTAGTGTCCGAGCACTGCCTGTGACAACTGTGGCCTCGGTTCCAGCACCTCTCATAGCTCCTTAACCTTGGAGTTTCATCCATCTTCCCCCATCAAATGGGCAGGCAGTCATCTTCCATAGATTGGGGAAGCAAAGAAGACCCTGGTCCCCAACCTGCCTTAGGCCTAGCTGAGAAGGAAATAGATTCCACCGCCCTCTGTTAACTGGATCATGTTTCCCCAGAGGGTGCCATTCCAACCGCAGCTAAATGCGGTTGTGCAACACCTGAAAGTAAAACAGAAGTGTGCACCCAGGTATCAGAATGGAGCTTGACATCCCTGAAGGAAAGTAAAATCAAGCAGCAAAGATGTGCTAAGCACACAAGGGAAAATAATGTTCATTTAATGAATTTTATATAAATGTCAAGGGATGGTATCTGTTGGGCATAAAAACTAAAGTACAGAGTAGGTAGAACATTCCAGAAAGACCTGGAATATGCAAAATGTGGTGTCTATACTTAAACAAGATGGGATAGGAAGGGAGGAATAGTTTGAACTTGAGACCAAATTAAATTTTTAGAAACCAATTTGCCACAGACGGATGATGAGAGTCAAAATTCAGTGAGATGTTGATCTTTGCATCTAAAACTTGTCTCCCCAGAGCTTTTCAATGTCAGACTTTACCATCCCTACCTACTTGTAGAATTTTAGAGGTTGGAGGCAGGTCCTGACTTCAGAGTTTAGAATGAAAGTGTTGCTGTTGCTAATAAATAGGCATATTTTCCATCTCTAATTTATGGTTTAGAGAAAATTATTCTGAAGGTATCAACCTTTTGGTAGGGTTAACTGGGACATGTTAATTCACAATGACAGGAACCTGGAATTAAATCCCAATTCCTTCCACCCTCAGTTTGTGCTAACTTTAAAAGTGTGGCTGAATTTTCTGTTAATTTATTTCTGTGGCAGGGACTCTCTACCCCTGTTAATAGGTGTTTTGGCAAGGATGTTACTTGAGTAGGTAAAACACAGTGGGGGTTAGTGTTATAGTGGAATATCTATGGGGCCAGTGTCTGGAAATGAATATTTTAGTTCTGTCTCTGCCACTAACTCAGAGTTTGGCCTTAACTAAGTGACTGAACCTCACTGGGGTCCAGTTTCCTCATTTATAAAATGTGTTGATTGTATCAGATAATCCCTAATGCACAGCTCCAAAACCATATGATGATAATTTCAAGGAAAAGGGATGTGCTTTTTAAGAGAAAATTGCAGAAATCTTTTGATTTACCTGTAAAAGTCTTCTGACCTATTTTGGGGGGGTGGGATAGAGGGATTCACTCATCCAGGATCTTGAGAGAAGCATAATAATTTTAAGTCTTTTCCATATAAGGACACACAGAAGTGCTATATATACTTATAATGGATTTTTCTAGAAACTAAAACTTTGTAACATCCAGAGACAAATCAGGTGGCATTGAGCTTTAATGACATGAAAACTAAAAGAAGGGAGTTGTCAAAAAAGTCCATCTCTACTTTTCTCTTTAATTTTGTCTCTTGATAGAAGTTCTGTTTTGACAGGGGATTGGGTGAACATTTAGGATGGATGTACGGATAATTGTAAAGGGAGGAGAGAGAGGAGTAATGAGATCCTCTCCCTGTATGATTGAAGAAATCTGCAGGGGAGGGCCAACTCAAATGCTTATAGGACCAGGTGGGCAGCAGTAGGTGAAAGAATTAAACCAGCCAGGTGGGGATTGTGGCAAACTCCTGGTATATGGCTGGCTCTAAAAAGGGCAGCTGATTGGCACCAGTTTGGTTTATATTTTAAAAGACCTTTGGTGTAAACAAAGTGGATGAACTGCACTGGGCCACAGGTTTCTAGTTTGTGAACTTTATGTTGTTCTCCTTGAGAAGTTTATAGCTAAATGGGGCATAAGCTTTGGCTAGAGTAACTAGAGAGGGACCATAGAAAGGATGTGCATAGAATTTTTGTTTATAGTATTTTCTATAACCATATTAACAAATAAATTATAGTTTCTATGGCCACTGAAATAGTTTTCTTATGTAAATGTATCCCACATTAGTAAATAAGGAGATTATTTCTTATATTTAAGAGTGAGGACTGAAAATGACTTTTACTTCAGAAGCAGTGATTTTATTTTATTTAAATTTTTTGTATCACTAACTTTTAAGATTTATTTATATGCTACTAGTTTCTTAAGGCATAAAAATTGCAAGTAAAGCCAAAGACCCCCTTTAATCAACTGCACTAATATCCTGCCAGAGATAGCACTACCAATAATTTGGTATGCATCCTTCCAGTCCATTTAATATACTGTTACATACATATACTAAAATATGTATTTTAGTGATATTCATGTAAATTAGAATGATTTTATTTTAAGGCAGGGGTTCACAACCTCAGTACTCTTGATATCCTTGGTCAACTCATAATGTTGTGGGGGACTGTCCTGTGCATTGTAAGAGGTTTAGCCACATTCCTCACCTCTTTCCGCTCGATGCCCCCACCCCAAGTTTTGACAACCAAACATGTTGTCATTGCTAAATGTCTGCTGGAGAGCAAAGGGTCGCCTGGGTGGTTCTTTGTTGAGATGCACTGTTTTAAAGCATTGAGATCAGTGGTTTTTTAGGGCAAGGACTCGCACCAGGAATTTCTGATGTCATGGTCTGAGAGTGGGGTGCAAGGCATTTGTGTTTTTAGAAGATCCTCAGGTCATTCTAAAGCATTGAAAACTACTAACTAGATACTCTTCGCTCTAATCTACAGTCCCCCTTTCATCTATATGCAGTATTTTTCTAAGCCCTTTAAATAATAAGTTTCTTGAACTCAAATCTTTTTTAGAAATATGGCCTGCCACCCAGCAATTGTATCAAGAATAGCAAGTGTTCTAAATGGATAATTAATTTATAGAGATAATACAGTAGTATATTCCAAAGGGTGGGATTTTTTAAAGATGAAATATTCTTTTTTTGGCCACTGATCATAGTCATATGGTTCCTACTCCAAAAAATGTAAAAAGACATAAGCAGAAAACCCTGCTTCCTGCTTCTGTTCGCTAGCCTCTTTTTTTTGTATAAATGGCAGCTTATTCTTTTTTTTTTCTGTTCTTTACTTTTCTTTCTTTCTTTCTTTCTTTTTTTTTTTGGTACCAGGGATTGAACTCAAGGGTGTTTACCCACAAGTCATATCCACAGCCCATTTAATTTTTAATTTTGGGACAGGGTCTCACTAGGTTGCTTACAGTCTTGCTGAGTTGCTGAAGCTGGCTTCAAACCTGGGATCCTCCTGTGCCACTAGGATTACAGGTGTGTGCCACCATGCCTGGCAGCTTATACCTTTGTATGTTGTATTTTAAACTTACTACTTTAGAGAGTTTCCCACATATGTGCCTATAGAACTTCCTTTTTCTTTTTTATGACTTCTGAGATCTTGATTATATGGATTTAATATAATTAACCGACTCCCTATTGATGGCTAGTAGATTGTTCTAGTCTTTACTATGACAACCAGTGCTACAATGCATTATGTGCATTGTAATTTCATGCATGTCTAAGTGTATATAGGACAAATTCCTAAACATGGGATTTCTACATCAGTGGGGATGTACATTTATAATTTTGATAAACACTGTCAAATTGCTTTCCATAGAAGTTTCTGAGAGTGCCTATTTTTTAAATACTTTTACCACATTGTTAAACTTTTGATAGGTGAAAAAATGGTATCTGGCATTTTTTTTCTAGAATTTTTTTCTCCTTGAGTAAATGTTTCTATATTTTAGCTTTTATTATGGAAAGTTGTAAACATATACAGAAGTAGAGTGGTTTGATGAACTATTCATCCTGTGTTCATTATATTGGTATCCATGTGTTATTTGTCTATAGATATGTGTTTAAGTGCAGGCTTTTATGTTTCCATATAAAAGTCACATTTATTTTAGAAAGATAAATTTTTTCTTTTTCTCTACTAATACCAATTCTTTGAATTTTTTCCTTGAATTATATGCTCTTTAAAGATTTGGTAGAATATCTGTATGAAACCTTTTAAGATTAGTGTGCTCTTTGACAACTTTCTCTATATAGGTTTTCGGTTCCTTCTAGAGTTTGTTTTAATATTTTTTTTCCAGAAAATTATCCTGGTCATGGAGGTTTTTAGTCAGTATGGACAGCTGAGATAGTAGTTTCTTGACAGCCTTAAATTATCCTTGTGGGCATTTCTCCTTTGTTTTGTAATTTTGAATTTTTTCTCCCTGTCCACTTCTTGATTAGGTTAGTTGATGGATTATTTGGATTTATTTTTTAGCTTTATGGCTGTTGTTTTCTAGTTCATTAATGTCTTTGCCTTTATTATTTCCCTGTGCCTCAGGTTTATTTTGTTCTTTTTTAAAAAATTGGATAGTTTCTTTTCTGTTTTCTTGTTTACTTCAGTACTTAAGGTTAGAGTTGTTCCTCTGATCACTGCTTTAGCAACTGATGTATGTATTTGATGATTTCCCCCTTTTGCATTTTCAGATGTCTATTCTTACATAAACTAAGGGTTGTTTAAATGTTAAAATTTCAAACAAAGGCACGTTTTGTATTTTAATTGTTTAATTTGGTTGCATTGTTATCAGAAAATAATTGGTAAATTATTGATGTTCAGTTTTTAGCCCCCTATGTGATCATTTCCTGCGAAAGTTCCTTGGGCAGTAAAAAAGATTATGCTTTCAGATTATAGAGTTTATTACATCAAATCTACCATATTATGTTACTTAGGTTTTATATACCTTTATATTTTATCCACTTGATTTGTCGTGAGTCAAACATAAGAGGTCAGAGTCTCCTAAAAATATGATTCTATTTCTCCATATATTTCTTATGGTTTTTATTTTATGACCATTAATATTGTTTTTGATGTTCATTGACTGCTATGTCCTCATTGTGAGATGCACCCTTTAGCATTAGAGAGTGCTGCCCTTTTACTAATTGAATGTGTTTTTGGCCTGGATCTACCTTATTTGACATTGAAATCTAGTTATCTTTTTCTTGTTTCTCTTTCCTGGTACAGGATTGCTATCCTTTTATTTCAATCTGTTTGAATTATTTTGGATTAAATATGTCTTTTTTAAATTTTTATTTATTTTTTTGTAAACAAATGGGATACATCTTGTTTCTCTGTTTGTACATGAAGTAGAGGCATACCATTTGTGTAATCATATTTATATAGGGTAATGATGTTTGATTCATTTTGTTATTTTTTCCCTCTACCCACCCCTCCCACCCCTCTTTTCCCTCTGTACAGTCCCTCCTTCCTCCATTCTTGCCTCCCTCCCACCCCCAGGTTTAAATATGTCTTTAAATATAAAGTTGGGTTTAGGTTTGTGAATCAATTCATTTCTTTTATGTGATAAATTTTTTTAATTAAATATTTTTATTTTTACAGACACAGTTTGATTCATTATACACAAATGGGGTACAACTTTTCATTTTTATGGTTGCATACAGTGTAGAGTCACACCATTCACGTAATCACATATACATAAAGGGTAATACTGTTTGTTTTGTTCTACTGTTTTTCCATTCCCACCCTCTCCCACTCCTTTTTCCCCTACACCATCCAAAGTTCCTTCATTCTTCTCTTCCCCCCATTACCCCCCTTGTTATATGTTGTCATGCACTTATCAGAGAAAACATTCGGCCTTTGGTTTTTTTGGGCTTGGCCTATTTCACTTAGCATGATATTTTCCAATTTCATCCATTTTCCAGCAAATGCCATAATTTTATTCTTCTTTGTTGCTGAGTAATATTCTATTGAGTATATGTACACCACAGTTTCTTTATCCATTCATCCATTGAAGGGCATCTAGGTTGGTTCTACAGCCTAGCTATTGTGAATTGAGCTGCTGTGAACATTGATGTTGCTGCATCATTGTAGTATGCTGATTTTAAGTCCTTTGGGTATAAACCGAGGAGTAGGATAGCTACTCCTAGCTATTTATGAGGAATCTCCACACTACTTTCCAGAGTGGCTGCACCAGTTTGCAGTTCCACCAGCAATGTACGAGTGTGCCTTTTTCCCCACATCCTCGCCATCACCTATTGTTACTTGTATTCTTGATAATTGCCATTCTAGTTGGGGTGAGATGGAATCTTAGGGTGGTTTTAATTTGCATTTCTCTAATTACTAGGAATGATGAGCACTTTTTCATATATTTGTTGATCACCTGTATATCTTCTTCTATGAAGTGTCTGCCCATTTCCTTAGCCCATTTATTGATTGGGTTCTTTGTATTTTGGGTATAAAGTTTTTTAAGTTCTTTATAAACTTTGGAGATGAGTGCTCTGTCTGAAGTGTGTGTGGAAAAAATTTTCTCCCACTCTGTAGGCTCTCTTTTCACATTATTGATTATTTCCTGTGCTGAGAAAAAACTTTTTAGTTTGAATCTGTCTCATTTATTGATTCTTGCTTTTATTTCTTGTGCTATGGGGGTCTTGTTAAGGAAGTCTGGTCCTAAGCCAACATGATGGAGATTCGGGCCTACTTTTTCTTCTATTTAGTGAAGGGTCTCAGGTCTAATTCCTAGATCCTTGATCCATTTTGAGTTGAGTTTTGTACAGGGTGAGAAATAGGGGTTTAATTTCATTTTACTGCATATGGATTTCCAGTTTTCCCAGCACCATTGTTGAACAGGCTATCTTTTCTCTATTGTAAGTTTTTGGCACCTTTGTTTAGTATGAGGTTACTGTAGTTATGTGGGTATGACTCCGTGTCTTGTATCCTGTACCATTGATCTACCTGTCTATTGTGGTGCCAGTACCATGCCATTTTTGTTACTATTGCTCTATAGTAGAGTTTAAGTTCTGGCATAGTGATAACCTCCTGCATCACTCTTCCTGCCCAGGATTGCTTTGGCTATTCTGGGTCTTTTGTTCTTCCAGATGAATTTCATGATTGCTTTTTCTGTTTCTATGAGAAATGTCATAGGGATTTTAATTGGAATTGCATTGAATCTGTATAGCGCCTTTGGAAGTATGACCATTTTGATAATATTAATTCTGCCTACCCAAGAACATGGGAGATCTTTCCATCTTCTAAGGTCTTCCTCAATTTCTTTCTTCAATGTTTTGTAGTTTTCATTGTAGAGATCTTTCACCTCTTTGGTTAGATTGAGTCCCAAGTATTTTATTTTTTTGAGGCTATTGCAAATGGAGTTGTTTTCCTCATTTCCCTTTCAGATGTTTCATTACTTATGTATAAAAATGCTTTAGATTTATGTGTGTTGATTTTACATCCTGCTGTTTTGCTGAATTCATTGATGAGGTCTAGAAGTTTTCTGGAGGAGCTTTTTGGATTCTCTAAATAGAGAATCATGTCATCAGCAAATAGTGACAGCTTGAGTTCCTCTTTTCCCATTCGTATCTCTTTAATTTCTTTAGTCTGTCTAATTGCTCTGGCTCGTATTTCAAGCATGATGTTGAATAGAAGTGATAAAAGAGGGCATCCCTGTCTTGTTCCCATTTTTAAAGGGAATGCTTTCAGTTTTTCTCCATTAAGAATGATGTTGGGGGGCTGGGGAGATAGCTCAGTCGGTAGAGTGCTTGCCTTGTAAGCACAAGGCCCTGGGTTCGATCCCCAGCACCCCCCCCAAAAAAAAAAAGAATGATGTTGACCATGGGCTTAGCATAAAGAGCCTTTACAATGTTAAGGAATGTTCCTACTATCCCTATTTTTTCTAGTGTTTTGAGCATGAAGGGGTGTTGTATTTTGTCGAACGCTTTTTCTGCGTCAATTGAAATAACCATATGATTCTTATCCTTAAGTCTATTGACATGATGGATTACATTTATTGATTTACGGATGTTGAACCAACCTTGCATTCCCGGGATGAACCCCACTTGATTGTGGTGCACTATCTTCTTAATATGTTTTTGGATACAGTTTGCCAGTATTTTGTTAAGGATCTTTGCGTCTATATTCATCAAGGATATTGGTCTAAAATCTTTTTTCCTTGATGTGTCTTTGCCTGGTTTAGATATGAGGGTGATATTAACTTCATAGAATGAGTTTGGTAGAGTTCCCTCCTTTTCTATTTTCTGGAATACTTTGAGAAGTATTGGAATGAGTTCTTCTTTGAAGGTCTTGTAGAACTCAGCTGAGAATCCGTCTGGTCCTGAGCTTTTCTTGATTGGTAGACTTTTGATGGCTTCTTTTATTTCATTGCTTGATATTGATCTGTTTAAATTGTGTATGTCCTCCTGGTTCAGTTTGGGAGGATCATATGTCTCTAAAAATTTGTCAATTTCTTCAGTATTTTCTATTTTGTTGGAATATAGTTTTTCAAAGTAGCTTCTCATTATGTTACATATTTCAGTGGTGTCATGATATTTCCTTTTTCATCACAAATTTTAGTAATTTGAGTTTTCTCTCTCCTCTTTGTTAGTGTGGCTAAGGGTTTGTCTATTTTGTTTACTTTTTCAAAGAACCAACTTTTAGTTTTGTCAATTTTTTGAATTGTTTCTTTTGTTTCAATTTCATTGATTTCAGCTCTGATTTTAATTATTTCCTGCCTTCTACTACTTTTGGTATTGTTCTGTTCTTCTTTTTCTAGGGCTTTGAGCTGTAATGTTAGGTCATTTAGTTGTTGACTTTTCATTCTTTTCTTGAATGTGCTCCATGCAATGAATTTTCCTCTTAGTACTACTTTCATAGTGTCCCAGAGATTTTGATATGTTGTATTGTCGTTCTCATTTACCTCTAAGAATTTTTTTATCACCTCCCTGATGTTTTCTGTTATCCATGCTTCATTCAATAGCATATTATTTAGTCTCCAGGTGTTGGAGTAATTTGTTTTTTATTTTGTCATTGATTTCTAATTTCATTCCATTATAATCTGATAGAACACAAGGCAGTATCTCTGTGTTTTTGCATTTACTAAGGGCTGCTTTGTGGCATAATATGTGGTCTATTTTCACAAAGGTTCCATGTGCTGTGAGAAGAAAGTGAATTTGCTCGTTGATGGATGGAATATTCTGTATGTCTGTTAAGTCTAAGTTATTGATTGTGTTATTGAGTTCTGTGGTTTCTTTGTTTAGTTTTTGTTTGGAAGATCAATCCAGTGGGGACAGCGGTGTGTTAAAGTCACCCAGAATTATTGTGTTGTGATCTATTTGATTCCTGGAACTGAGAAGGATTTGTTTGATGTACATGGATGCACCATTGTTTGGGGCATAAATATTTACTATCATTATGTCCTGATTTATGGTTCCCTTAAGCAGTATGAAATGTCCTCCTTTATCCCTTCTGAGTAACTTTGGCTTGAAGTCCACTTTATCTGAAATAAGGATGGAAACCCCTGCTTTTTTTTACTGAGTCCATGTGCTTGGTAGGTTTTTTCCCATCTTTCACCTTTAGTCTGTGGATGTCTTTATCTATGAGATGAGTCTCTTGATGGCAGCATATTATTGGGTCTTTCTTTTTAATCCAATCTGCCAGTCTGTGTCTTTTGATTGATGAGTTTAGGCTATTAATGTTCAGGGTTATTATTGAGATATGATTTGTATTCCCAGTCATTTTGGCTTATTTTTGGTTTTTAACTTGACTTGGTTTCTCCTTTGAATGGTTTTTCTCTAAGGTAGTTCCTCCCTTTGCTGACCTACATTGTTGTTTTTCATTTCCTCCTCATGGAATATTTTGTTGAGAATATTCTGCAGCGCAGAATTTCTATTTGTAAATTCTTTTAACTTTTGTTTATCATGGAAGGATTTTATTTCGTCTTCAAATCTGAAGGTTTGTTTTGCTGGGTGTAGGATTCTTGGTTGGCAACCATTTTCTTTCAGAACTTGAAATATGTTGTTCTAGGTCCTTCTAGCTTTTAGAGTCTGGGCTGAAAAATCTGCTGATATCCATATTGATTTCCCCCTATATGTAATTTGATTGCTTTTCTCTTGCAGCCTTCAAAATCCTATCTTTATTTTGTATGTTAGGCATTTTCATTATTATGTGCCTTGGTGTGATCTGTTGGATTTTGTGCTTTTGGTGTTCTGTAAGCCACTTGTATTTGATTTTCCATTTCATTCTTCAGGTTTGAGAAATTTTCTGATATTATTTCATTGAATAGTTCGTTCATTCCTTTGGTTTGTATCTCTGTGCCTTCCTCAATTTCAGTAATTCTTAAATTTGGTGTTTTCATGATGTCCCCATAGTTCTTGGAGATTCTGTTCATGGTTTCTTATCATCTTCTCTATTTTGGCAACTTTATTTTCCAGATTAAATATTTTGTCTTCATTGTCTGAGGTTCTGTCTTCCAAGTGGTCTAGTCTTTTGGTGATGCTTTTCATTGATTTTTTAATTTGGTTTATTGTTTCCTTCATTTTAAGGATTTCCATTTAGTTTTTTTTTTTTTGAGAATCTCTCTCTCTTTGTTGAAATGATCTTTTGCTTCCTGCAGTTGCTCTTTCAACTGCTTATTGGTATGACCCTTCATTGCCTGCATTTGCTCTCTTATGTCATTCTTTGCTTCATGAATCATCTTAATCATGTATAATCTGAAGTCCTTTTCTAACATTTCTTCTGTCATACTGTCACTGGATTCTATTAATATAGAATCTAGATTTATTTGGATCATTTTTCTTCCCTTGTTTTTTCATGTTGTTCATGCATCTTCCCCTCTAGCAGTGCAGATCTGGGATATTGCAGTTCCTCCCCATAGGCTTATAGTGACCCTATAGGTTTCTAAAACCTTTTCTTTAAGGGGGAGATCAATATTAGCAGTGCCCAGTTCAGACAGTGTGCAACCTGAAACCAAATTGCCCCTATGAGGACGTTAACAATATTGTGGTAATAAACAGAATGAGTTCAATTATTATCTTCAGTATAACAAATAGATTTCCAATAAGGTCTACAGTTTCTAACGGAGGACAAAGGATGGGGAGGGGTGTAGGATGTAGCTGTTAATGGGATAAGAAAGAATATATAGAAGTTCTACATCTTAGAAAGCATGATAGTGTTATCAAAAGAAGTCAATTATTAGCATGGGAAAAGAGAAAGAGACTTTGAGGGAACAGGTAAACAAAAGGAAAAAAGAGGGAGAAAAGTAAAGAAATAAAAACTTAAAATTTTTCAATAAGGAGAAAAAAGAAAATCTACATTATAACAGTCATATAGTCTTCAAACCTCCCAGTCTTCAGTAGTCTGATGTATGAGAGGTACCTGACAATGAGCTTCCAGTCTCCAGCAGGCGTCTCAGGATGGGATTTGCCCCACCTAAAGGTGGGAGATAAAGCTTCCAGGATTATCCAAGATGACCACTCTACCTTCTAAATGTGTCGGCAAATGGGGAACTGTAACTTGGGGTGTGGGCGTGGTTGCCTGGAGGTCCTGGAGGCAGGGTGCGGTTGGTTGGGCAGGGGTCCTTGGGTTGGGGTATTGTCGGTCTGGTTGTGGAATCCTGGTGGCAGGGAGCAGTTAGTCGATGTGAGGACCCCGGAAGCAGGGAGTGATCAGTTGGGCTGAGGGTTCCTGGAGACGGGGTTCAGTCAGTCCAGCCAGGGATCCTACAATTCCAGGCTGTTGTCTCAAAATGGCGGCGGCCACATGTAACCAAACCTGGAGGTATTTGATAAATTTAACCTGTGTATACTTGTTGATATATTTGCCATCTTTAATGATAATAAGCATCTGTAGTTACCTTTTGTTTTTGTTTTTAATATCTTATTTTTCTCGATGTTATATATTGTCTTTGTTTTACCATATTTCTTTTAATAAATAGATTTGAACTTTTGTTTCCAGCAGTCAGCTTTATGATTATTACTTCATTTCTTTAGACTTTGTTGGGTATAGTCAAAACTTGCCAGCCACATGAGCCTCTTGGGTACTTGAAATGTGGCTAGGGTAGCTGAGAAACTGAATTAGTTTAAGTTAAATTTAAAACTGATATTTGCATCCCTGGGATAAAACCCACTTGATCGTGAGGCACTATCTTTTTAATATATTTTTGTATGCGATTTGCTAAAATTTTGTTGAGAATTTTTGCATCGATGTTCATTAAGGATATTGGTCTGAAATTTTCTTTCCTCGATGTGTCTCTGTCTGGTTTAGGTATCAGGGTGATATTGACTTCATAGAATGAGTTTGGGAGGGTTCCCTCCTCTTCTATTTCATGGAATACTTTGAGAAGTATTGGAATGAGCTTTTCTTTAAAGGTTTTGTAGAACTCGGCTGAGAACCCATCTAGTCCCAGACTTTTCTTTGTTTGTAGGCTTTTGATGAACTCTTCTATCTCATTGCTTGAAATTGATTTATTTAAGTTGTGTATGTCCTCCTCGTTCAGTTTAGGTAATTCATATGTCTCTAAAAACTTGTTGATGTCCTCATGTCTTCGAGGTTTTCTATTTTGTTGGAGTATAGATTTTCAAAATAACTTCTAATTATGTTTTGTATTTCACTCGTGTCTGTAGTGATATTTCTTTGTTCATTCCGAATTTTAGTAATTTGAGTTTTCTCTCTCCTTCTCTTTGTTAGTGTGGCTAAGGGTTTATCTATTTTGTTTATTTTTTCAAAGAACCAACTATTTATTTTGTTAATTTTTTGATTGTTTCTTTTATATCAATTTTGTTGATTTCAGCTCTGATTTTCACTATTTCCTTTCTTCTACTACTTTTGGTGTTGGTCTGCTCTTCTTTTTCTAGGGCTTTGAGCTGTAGTGTTAAGTCATTTACTTGTTGATTTTTACTTCTTTTGTCGAATGTGCCCCATGAAATAAATCTTCCTCTAAGTACGGCTTTCATAGTGTCCCAGAGATTTTGATATGATGTGTCTTTGTTCTCGTTTACTTCTAAGAATTTTTTATTTCCCTCCTGATGTCTTCTGTTATCCATTCATCATATAATAGCATATTATTTAATCTCCAGGTATTGGAGAAGTTTCTGTTTTTTTTATTCTGTCATTTATTTCTAATTTCAATCCATTATGATCTGATAGAATACAAGGTAGTATCTCTATCTTCATGTATTTGCTAACAGTAGCTTTGTGGCATAAAATATGGTCTGTTTTAGAGAAGGATCCATGTGCTGCTGAGAAGAAAGTGTATTCGCTCTTGGTTGGATGGTATATTCTGTATATGTCTGTTAAGTCTAAATTGTTGATTGTGTTATTGAGATCTATGGTTTCTTTATTCAATTTTTGTCTGGAAGATCTATCCAGTGGTGAGAGAGGTGTGTTAAAATCGCCTAGTATTACTGTGTTGTGGTCTATTTGATTTCTGGAATTGAGAAGGATTTGTTTGACGTACGTGGATGAGCCAATGTTCGGGGCATAGATATTTATGACTGTTATGTCTTGCTGATTTATGCTTCTCTTAAGCAGCATGTAATGTCCTTCTTTATCTCTTCTGACTAGTTTTGGCTTGAAGTCCACATTATCTGAAATAAGGATGGATACTCCTGCTTTTTTGCTGTGTCTGTGTGTATGGTATGTTTTTTCCCTTCCTTTCACCTTAGGCTGTGGGTATCTCTTTCTATGAGATGAGTCTCTTGCAGGCAGCATATTGTTGGTTCTTTCTTTTTAATCCAATCTGCCAGTCTGCGTCTTTTGATTGATGAGTTCAGGCCGTTAACATTCAGGGTTATTATTGAGATATGATTTGTATTCCCAGTCATTTGACTCATTTTTGTTTTTTGACATGATTTGGTTTCTCCTTTATTTGGCTATTCCTTTAGGCTAGTTCCTCCCGTTGCTGATTTGCATCATTGTTTTTCATCTCTTCCTCATGGAATATTTTGCTGAGAATATTCTGTAATGCTGGCTTTCTTTTTGTAAATTCTTTTAGCTTTTGTTTATCATGGAAGAATTTTATTTTGTCGTCAAATCTGAAAGTAAGTTTTGCTGGGTATAAGATTCTTGGTTGGCATCGTTTTCTTTCAGGGCTTGGTAAATGTTGTTCTAGGCCCTTCTAGCTTTTAGGGTCTGGATTGAAAAATCTGCTGATATTCTTATTGGTTTCCCCCTGAATGTAATTTGATTCTTTTCTGTCGCAGCCTTTAAAATTCTGTCTTTATTTTGTATGTTAGTTATTTTCATAATAATGCGCCTTGGTGTGGGTCTGTTGTAATTTTGTATATTTGGAGTCCTATAAGCCTCTTGTATCTGGTTTTCAATTTCACTCTTCAGATTTGGGAAATTTTCTGATATTATTTCATTGAATAGATTGTTCATTCCTTTGGTTTGTTTCTCTAAGCCTTCCTCAATCCCAATAATTCTTAAATTTGTCCTTTTCATGATATCCCATAATTCTTGTAGATTCTGTTCATGATTTCTTACCATCTCTCTGTTTGGTCAACTTTGTTTTCAAGATTAAATAATTTGTCTTCAATGTCTGAGGTTCTGTCTTCCAGGTGTTCTATCCTATTGGTTATGCTTTCTATGGAGTTTTTAACTTAGTTTACTGTTTCCTTCATTTCAAGGATTTCTGGTTTTTTTTTTCAGTATCTCTAACTCTTTATTGAAATGATCTTTTGCTTCCCGTATTTGCTCTTTTAACTGTTGATTGGTGTGATCATTTAATGCCTGCATTTGCCCTTTCATCTCCTCGTTTGCTTCTCTGATAGTTTTAATTATGTACATTCTGAACTCCCTTTCTGACATTTCTTCTGCTGTGCTGTCTTTGGGTTTTATTGATATAGTATCTAGGTTTGTTTGGGACATTTTCTTCCCTTGTTTTCTCATATTGATCAGATATCAGTGGGACTCTGAGATATTGCAGATTTCCTCTATTGGCTTATAGTGTTCCTGTAGATTATCAGTATATCACCTCCCAGCCTTTAGTAGCCTGAAGTCTTGGGGGAACTTGATAATGCAGTGCTTCCGAAGAAAGCTTCCCCTAGCTCGCTACTGGGTCCAGGGCTTGGGGTGGTTCTGCGTGGAAATCCTCTCACTGGGCGGTCCTGCTCCTAGAAGCTGGCTATAGACAGGGCCTTTTCTCGCCTGAGGGAGCCACGCTGCTCGGGGAAAGCCTCTCCCTGTCCTGCTTTGGTCCCAGAAGCTGCCTGCAGTCCAGGGCCCGCCGCTGGGTTCAGGGCTTGGGGTCGGCTCTGTGCGGAAAAGCTCTCACTGATCGGGCCTGCTCTGAGAACCTGGCTGTGGACCCCGCTTGCCGCCAGAGGGAACAGGGCTGTCTGGGGAAGTCTCTCGCTGCCCTGCCCTGCTCTGAGAAGCTGCCCCTGTCCAGGCCTGCCACCCAGGCCAAGCTTCACCCGATGGGAGAGTCTCACCCCGCGGCTCTATGTTGGTGTGAGTCTCTCAATACCTCCACTTCTTGAATCCTGAGTTTTGGAGCGACAGGACATGCAGTCACCCTCTAGTCTGCCAATCCTTGATTTTATTTTTAATATAACTTTTGCATATCTTATTCCATTGTTTCTTCTATAAAGCTCTCTGACTTTTTGGACCAATTTATTGTTTATAAATAGCAGTTAATGTTATGATGGCTCCTTTTTACATTTATATAAATTTGAGTTTTGTCTTTGTCTTATGTCACCGCTGTGAACTAAATGTTCTCTTGACTGTGGCTAAAGCTCATTGGTAGAGCACTTGCCTCGCATGTGTGAGACCCTGGGTTGAATCCTCCGGACAGTTGGAAAAAGTTCTCTTAATGATATAAGAAAAGGAGCCTGGGTGCAGTGATGCACACCTGTAATCCCATCAACTTCAAAGCCTGAAGCAGGAAGATCCTCAACTCCCTGCCAGCCTCAGCTATTTAGCAAGACACTCTAAATAAAAAATAAAGGGCTGGCGGTGGTAGTGCATTGGTAGGGCCCTTGCCTAGCACACCTGAAGTCCTGGGGATATAACTCAGAGGTTTAAAAAAATGAGAACTTGGACTTTTATGACATAAATTAAAGATGGAACCTTTTGAATGTTGAATGAGTTGGTAGGAAATGATTCATATTTTCATTTGTACTTGCTTTTCATCTTTCAGCCTCATTTTGTCCACTTCTGATTCTCTCATTAACCACTTTTATACTTTCATCCCCTCTGTATAGGCTTACTTCCCACTTGTTTTATTTCCTAGTTACTTCTGCATAGCATCACTTATATTAAAGTTATTTGCTCCTGTCTCCTTTTATTTCATCCTCAGTCATCTCTTTCCAGAGGGGGAGCACTCACCTTTTTGTAACCTCTCTCAGCTTCCTCAGCTCATTTTGCTCTGCACACAGAGTGGACACTCCATAAATGGCAGTTACTCCATATAGAGGTCATTAAACATTATGACACTTTCATTTAGTCAGTTGTTATATAAACTTAAACTTCCATAATGTCCCCACATTTAAATATAGATCTCCCAGATAAAACCCCCAGAAGGCAGGTTGTTTGACCATCCTGCTATCTTTTCACAGAACCTCCTATTTTTACTTCTACCCTAATCATGCTGGCTCTTTGAACCTCAGAGCCTTTAGATATTAGGAGACAGCAGCCAGGTCCCCTGTTCTTACTATTCTTGAGATTTAAGGGCCCGGTTACCTTCTGTTTCCCTTTTGAAAGTAAGGAAGATTCTAATACCCACTGAAAAGTTGATTTTAGTTCTAAAGGACTGCTCTTTCCAAAGTCTCAGTTTTTATGTCATTTTGCTCCTTGATGCCCAATTACCACTTGGAAGAAGAGTGATTTTCTTCCTGGAGAAGATGAAGAAGTTTTTAAAAAGATTATGTTAGGAAAGGGAAAATCTTTTTAAAAAATATTTTTTTTTTTAGTTGTGAGTGAACACAATACCTTTATTTTATTTTTATGTGGTGCTGAGGATCAAACCCAGGGTCCCACGCATGCTAGGCGAGCACTCTACCACTGAGCCACAACTTCAGCCCACGAAAAACAATCTTATTCTGTTTCTGAGTATATTTATTTTGTACCTTTACATGTGTACCCAATATACATTTTCTGTAAGCATTGAAGTTTTTCAACTGTGAGGAGTTGCCAAAAATTAGACCAACCTCTTTGGAGAGAGAAGCCAACTATTCAGAATTAAAATGAAACAGAATAAATTTATTGAGGATAAAGAGATCTAACTTGGCTAGTTATATCTTGGATCAGTATTTACATTTAAACAAAGAGCTGGCCATTTGGACCTTTAAGGTCTGATAGGACTGGATTTCCATATGACTTGGTTTATCAGCCTCTAGAGCATCTTTGAGACATCTGAAATTGTAGCCTTGACTTCACAGCCTTTGCAGGACTTGACTGTATTTTGTCTTTGACTGTGTTAGGTCTTTCGCCTCCTTGGTTAGATTTATTTCCAAGTTGTTGTGCTTTTGAAGGGGAGATATAGCTACACTTACTGACCCATTGATGTCTGGGTGTTTTCCTCCCTTAAATCTTTTGGGAAATTGATTAGAACTTGGCAAGATTTGGGAAATCCTGGTTTTATTACTGGATGGAATCATAAAATATCACTACTTTTCCTTTTCCTTTATATTGTGTAAGCATTCAGTTATTTTATTTTTGTAATCCTTTTTTGAGGAGTACCTCTGTCTAGGATAGAATGTGAGATGAAAAGCCTGGCTACCTATTTTTTGTTGTTTGTTTTTCAATTAGTAGACTTTTTTGCTTTTAAAAATTATTCAGAAAATCATAATGAAAATTGGCAACATGAGTCCACATGTAAGATTTTTAAAAATTTGTTCTTAAATTAGTGCATTATGGTTATATGTAATTGTGGGGTTTCATTTTGACAGTCATACATGCATAGAATGTACTTTGCTCCATTTCAGCCCCTAGTACTTCCTCTTTCCCTTCTCTCCTCCCTCCCCTTGTTCCCCTTTCTCTGCTTTGTATCTTTCTTCTATTTATTGTTTTTTTATTTGCACTTTATAGATATAGCTAAAGGTGGAATTCACTGTGCTATGTTCATATATGTACATACATAATGTGGGTCAGTTTCATTCATCCGTTCCTTCCTTTTCCCATCCCTCCTCTTTCCCCCTCAATCCCCTTCCTCTACTCCACTGATCTCCCTTCTATTTTCATGAGTCCCCCACCCCCTGGCTTTTTTCCTTATTTTTCTCTAGCTTCTGCATATAAGAGAAAATATTCAATCCTGTCCTTGACTTTCTGAGTCTGACTTATTTAACTTAGCTTGATGTTCTCATGGATCAGTTTCATCTATGTACCAGCAAATGCCATAATTTCATTCTTTTTTATGACTGAGTAAACTTCCGTTGTTTATATATCACATTTTCTTAATCCATTCATCTATCAGGCATGTCATCTGGTTCCATGACTTGGCTATTGTGAACTGTGCTGCTATAAATATTGATGTGGCTGCATACCTATAGTATGTTGATTTTAGTTCTTTCGATAAATACCAATACCAAAAGATAACCGGGTCACATGCTTGTTCCATTTCTAATCTTTTGAGGACTTCATTCTGCTTTCCAAAGTGATTGTACTAATCAAAATTAGTACACCACCAGCAATATATGAATGTGCCTTTTCCCACTCATCCTCACCAGCATTTATTATTATTTGTAATTTCAATAATTGCCATTCTGACTGGAGTGAGATGAAATCTCAGTATGGTTTTAATTTGCATTTCCCTGATTGCTAGGGCGGTTAACCATTTTTCATGTAGTAGTTGCCCATTTGTATTTCTTCTTTTGAGAAATGTCTGTTTGGTTCTTTTGCCCATTTATTGATTGGGTTATTTGGGTGTTTTTGCAGGGTGGGGGTTCAGTCCTTTGAGTTCTTCATACATTCTGGGTATTAATCACCTGTAGGAGGAATAGCTGGCAAAGATTTTTTTTTTTACCATTTTGTAGGCTCTCTTGTTTCTTTTCCAGTACAGAAACTTTTTAATTTGATGCTGCCCCATTTATTGATTCTTGATTTTATTTCTAGAGCTTTAGGAGTCTTGTTAAGGAACTTGCTGCCTGAACCAATATGTTGAAGTGTTAAGTCTGTGCTTTCTTCTAGCAGTTGCAAAGTTTCTGGTCTAATACCTAGGTCTTTGATCCACTTTGAGTTGACTTTTGTGCAGAGTGAGAGAAAGGGATCTAGTTTTATTCCTCTACATGTGGCTATCCAGTTTTCCCAGTACCAATTGTTCAAAAGTCTTTTTCTCCAACATGTTTTTGGCACCTTTGTTGAGTATCAGATGAGTGTATCTATGTGGATTTGTCTCTGTGTCTTCTCTTCTATTCCATTGGTCCTCATGTCTGTTTTGGTGCCAATACCATGCTATTTTTGTTACTATATCTCTGTAGTGACATATGAGATTGGTTATTGTGATACCTCCAGCATTGCTTTTCTTGCTTTGACTATCGCAGGTATTTTATTCTTCCAAACGAATTTTAAGACTGTTTTTTAATAATTCTGTGAAGAATGTCATTTGTCATTGATATTTTGGTGAGGATTGCATTGAATCTCTTCAATACTTTTGGTAGTATGGCCATTTTGACAATATTAATTCTGCCTATCCAAGAACATAGGAGGTCTTTCCATCCTTTAAGGTCTTCAGTTTCTTTCTTCAGTGTTACATGGTGTTCATTGTACAGTTCTTTCACCTCCTTGGTTAGATTTATTCCCAAGTTGTTGTTGTTGTTGTTGTTGTTTTTTTTTTTTTTAGGTTATCGTGAACTGGATAGTTTTCCTGATTTCTGAGCAGATTTGTTATTGAAGTATATGAAAGCTATTGATTTTTGTATGATGATTTTGCATCCTGTTACTTTGCTGAATTTATCACCTCTGAAAATCTTCTTTTAGGATTTTTGGATCTTCTACATATAAAATCATGACATTAGCAAACAGAGATAATTTGACTCCCTCCTTTCCTATCTGTATCCCTTTGGTTTCCTTCTCTTGCCTGATTGCTTTGGCTAGAGTTTCAAGAACTATATTGAATAGAAGTGGTGAGAGTGGACATCCTTGTCTTTTTCCTGATTTTAGAGGAAATGATTTCAGTTTTTCTCCATTCAGGATGATGTTGGCTTTGGATTTGTCATGTATAACCTCTATACTGTTGAGGTAAGTTCCTTCTATTCGTGGTTTCTCCAGTATTTTAAATATGAATGAGTGCTTTTCTCTGCATCTGTTGAGATAATCATGTGATTCTCGTCCTTAACTCTATGTGGTGAATTACATTTCTTGATTTGCATATGTTGAATCATCCCTGGGATGAAACCCACTTGATCATGCTGTACTATATTCTTAATGTGGGTGTGGTGTTTTTCTGCATTTTTTTTTTTGGTTGTTGTTACCAGGGATCGAACCCAGGGGCATTTAATCACTGAACCACATCCCTAGCCCTTTTTAAATTATTTTATTTAGAGACAGGATCTCACTAAGTTACTTAGGGTCTCACTAAGTTGCTGAGGCTGGTTTTGAACTTACAATCCTCCTGCCTCAGCCTCCTGAGCCCCTAGAATTATAGGCATGTGCCACCATGCCTTTTTCTTTCATTTTAAAAAAAGTTATTTTATTAGTGCATTATAGTTATACATAATATTGGGGTTAATTTTGACATAATTATGTAAGCATGGAATATAATTTGCTCCAATTCAGTCCCCAGTTCTTCTAATTTTCCTCCCCTTTTCCCTCCCCCGTTCTCTCTCTTCTGTTCTACCAGTCTTTCTTCTATATTTGTAGTTTTTTAAGATTAGTGCATTATAGACAGACATAAAGGTGAAATTCATGTGTACAGCTTTGAGGGATTCTACAACTTTAAAAAGTTGTTAGCAAAGTGTAAGTGTACCAGTTTCTCCACAGCCCTACCAAAATGAGGTTTTATTATCTTAATTGTATAATAGGTAACATAGAAATTAGAAGTTCTTTTTTCCTGCTTAGGGTTATTGTCCGCATTTTTGTTGTGTGTAAAGTGCCCTGGACGATCAGTTGCCTGAATTCCTTGTGTATACTGATAAATTAGTCAGTGAACTTATTGACTAGCACATTATCAAAAATGTGCTAAGGGTGTTGTGGGTAGGCTACCTAATGTTCCTAGGCTTTCCACCATTTTCATGTAAACTGACATTGAAACTAGCATTTAAGTTTCTCCAGTTAGCCTATTTGGCTTTTATGCTAGGGAGGGCTACTTTACCTCCATATTTCCCTTCCTGGTAGAACCAGGTTTGATTATGACCCATGGTAGGTGTCCTTCATATATGTCAAGGAGAATCCTGCTGCTAGGTCATTGTTTCATTTTGACTCTGAAAATGTACCATCTGCCATACAAATGGTATAAAAATTATAGTAAACAATTACATTTACACAGGTCAATATTTATATTCCCTCTAATTGAATATTTTATGTTCTAACACAGTAGTATATTATTTCCCTAAGGGTTTTACCACTAGTTGTGATTTTATTTTCATTCTTATACTTGATCTAGGATTCTGCTTTAACATTTGAGTTATACCAGTGTTGCTTTCTTTCTTATTAGTGAATGGAGGTCAGTACATAATAGTCTTTTTACTGTTGAGAATAAATGATCAGCTCGCTAACATTTTCCCACATCATGAAGTTAAATATTTTCCCATGTGTTGTTGGCCAGAAAACAGTTGAGCTCTTTGAAATTTGTAACTTACATATCTTTCTCCAATAACTGTTTTATTTTCATAGACCAGAGCACTCTCAGGCTTCTATCTAAACCTTTTCTAGGATGTGACCTTTTCCTGGATCTGTTCTAGTAGAGTACAATGTTTTCTTAAGCTTGGTAGCAGATATTTCTTGATACCTGACTGGGGACTGTATATATTGGATTGATTTCTCTCCTGATTCTGCAGTTAAATAGAGAGAAAAGTGGTTATTGCTATATTACCATTTCATACTTGTCATATAATGTGCTCAAGTGAATACGTTATTTATAATAAATCCTTCTGGGAGGGAGTTGCTTGCTTCACAGTGAGTCTCTTATTCTCTAGAAACTGACCTTCCTGGATGTGGTACTACTTCTTTGGTTGGTGCTCTTTACACAGGATAGATGTCATCTTTGGGCTACATACCTCAGTCTTTCTGCTGCTTTGACCTGAGGTTGGCTTCAGTGAAGCTAGCTGAGAAGGAAATTAAAATGATTCCTATATGGCAACTGGAAAAGATTCAATAGATTGTACTATAATTTACTGAGTACTTACCAATGCTTGGTATAAAATCTGGTATCATTTAATTCTCATGACAGTGTTGCCAATTTTACAAATTAGGAAACTGAAGTTCTGAGAAGGTGAAAATTACCCTCACATAGTAGGGTGTCAGGTTTTTGTCTATCTGGTCATCTTACCTGACAAATTAGGTGATAGATTGGGTGCAGTGTGTGCACAAAACTTGAGGAAAGAACTAACAATTTCATTGTCACCATTTGTGAAGTGTTCCCACATCCTGAAGTACAGCCATTTCCTTCATGAATTTGTTCAGTTTTTAATCTTCTCCATTTAGGATCATCTAAAAGAGAAAGGAAAAAAAGAGTCTTAGCAGACTTTGAAGGTGTTTGTGGTCAGTTTTATAAGAGCCTGAAACAAAATCATGAAAACGATGGCTAAAACACATGAGAAAATAGAAAAAATTTGGAATATGCTTACTAGATACTGTTTCAGCTTAAGGAATTCTTTGATTTGTTTTCCCTTATTTAATTGTCTGTTATTAGATGCTAGCCAGTGGTTATCAGTCCTGGCTGCTCAGGACAATCATCTGGGGAGTTCCTAAAAACTGGCAATGCCTGTCCCCAACATCAACCACTTAATCTCTGGTGATAGGGTCTAGGTACTGGTACTTTTGAGTTACCCAGTGATTGCAGTGTGCTTCCAGAGTTAACCACAGTATTAAATCCAGCAAGGGTTTTGCCCAAGCCCAAGAACCATGAATCACTTTAGGAGGCAGTCTGAGACGCCGAAGGTTAACAAGTCGTTAAGGAGTCTGTCAGCATTAGTTGAATATTCTGGATTTGGAATGAAATGGAAACTGAGAAACACTGGGAAATTGCCAAGGCGCAGTCATTGCCTTTGAGGAGCTCAGAGGTAAATGGGAAACTGAGACAAATACATAAATTTATATGTGCTAGCCAAAATTTGTGAATCCTGTGATTTTATGGGACTTTTTTTTTTCTGTCCTTACTGCTACCTTAAAGGTTTTTGAAATAGTGGTGGTGTCTGGGAATGTGGGAGGTGTTGACCCTTTTGTACTTTGTCCAAGTGTTGTTGGAGGCTTTCTAGATGAATACACAAAGAACAAATGTGAATGTGTATGCAGTTTTTCTTGATTTCCACCTTATTTCCTTGATTGTTTCGTTTACTCCTAACACTGCTCTCCAAAATTATCTTTTATTTTAGTAGGTGAGGTTGGTGTAGGATAAATAACTGTGAGCATAGAGACAAAAACCAAAACTTATCTTCTTAGCTTCTTTCAGTAGAAGTTTGAGCTTAAACCTTATCTGGAACTTCCTAGTGTTATGTGGGAGAAAGTAGAAACCCTGAATAGTGATAGGTCTATCTTGAATAATGATGGTTATGTCCTAACCACCAGCTGATTGTTGACATAACATCTTGGCCTCCTCTTCCAAAGGGAACCAGAATTTATTTTTTCTAGGAGGTCAAACAAACTTATGTTTGTGTAGCATTCTCTGCCAGAAACAATAGTAGATTTAGCTGTAATTTTCACAGTATCCATATGAAGTAGATGTTTGCATTTTTTGAAAAATGAAGAAACTGAAGCTTGCTTAAGTGGTTTAAACCTCTTACCTGAGCAAACTTGGAGGCAAAACCATGGTTAAAATACAGGTAGTTGGAGCTTTTGCACCTATGCTCTTTTCAGTTCAATATAATATACCATTACCCCCAATGCAGTTCTTTAGAGCAAATATCTCCATTATGATTTGGTTTGGTCTGAATTTGTTCTGTTAGACAATCAGGAAATGACATAATGTAATACTTACCTTTTTTTTAACATTTCAAGATCATTAGATTGAGATGTATTTACATTGAAACAATTCTTCTGAATCCGAAGACTACTACTTGTTAGTCTCCCTTCTTGTCTCTAGGAATGTGAGAAGCAGTAAATGCAGACTGATTTTTAGGTCTTAATCTCAGATGCCTACCAGCAGTGTGTTTGGGCAAATAACTTTATCCCACTATACTTTAGTACTCTTAGCTACAAAATAGAAACTATAGTACTAAGAATTTTTGCATTGATGAGACACATGTAGCACAATGGATGGCACAAGGTAGGTACTCAGTAGATGTTGGTTATGAATTGATCATTAGTGACACAGCGTTTCCTGGATAAAATCTACTTCCTGCTAAGAATAAAAACTGGGGAGGAGCTCTTAATGTTGAATGTTAATTTTCTTCAAGTTTGCTGGCTGAAGGTCTCAACTGTACAAAGTGATCATTTTCTAAGAAATATAGCACTTTCAGCACATTCATGCTATGAGTGTGACTGACTTCGGACTCCTTTTATTCACTAACATGGTTAACTAAAAACATTTGGCCTTGATAAACCTCGAAGATGGGTACAGTGTGACCTTTACCTGACCATCCCTGCTTCCATGACAATAAGGCATCCTGTAACTCACCGATTTACTGTTAGGACTAGATCTTTAACTGCCTACTAGAATTAGGTTGATGTAGATGTGTGGTGGCTTTGGCTATGTGGCATTTGTTACTTATGTGCTCTATCTGGTCACAACTGTTTGTGATACCGGTTCTACATGTATCCATGGGTCCTCTTTCTGCTTTCTGGCCCCACACCACATTCAATGTTACTGTCACTGTATTATCACTTTCCTATCTCCCTTTTGACTCTTCTTCTCCTAATTTTAGGGATTTTAATAGCCTTAAACAAATACATAGAATGAAGTTGATCTACAAAAGAAATTTACCATTCATAGCAAATGTTATCTTGAACCCCTGACTCTTATTTGCTATGGTAAGTTTATATTTAAACTTATTAGGTGTTTTAATTTTCAGTTGCAATCAGAGAATACTATTGAATACCTGCAGTGTTCCAGGTATTGTGCTAATGGATCTTCAATTTTCTTAGGAATCCTGGGACCCACAGGACATAGAACTCAGTGATTGGGACAGTGATAAAGGGGGTGTTCCTCAAGGCGAGGGCACAACTTCTGGGCCCACAGTGAAATTAATTCACAACTTACTTTGGCTTTATCTGATATAGAGATAGGTTTCTCACTAGTCTGCTTATGGAGATATATGTTTAAAAAGAGCAAACAAACAGGAATTCTAAAGAGAGATGATCAAGGTGTTAGTGGATATTACTATTTTTTCTCAGAACAGACACAATGCTGTCATGCAGAGAAGAATTCTATAACCCTCACCTACTTTAATTAAGAATCCTGTTGTGATTACCTTGTATTCCCTTTTCCTAATCAGAAGAACAAAAATCATTACATGAAAGGAACTATGGGTGTTAGACCCCCTTAGAAAGATCTGCATATGGCAGCATGTCTTGTATGAGGTTTTTGAAAATGTTTAGAATAGAATGGCTATAGTAATAGTGGGGTTGTAACTCAGTGGTAGAGTGCTTGCCTAGCATGTGTGAGGCACAGGGTTCAATTCTCTGCACCACATATAAATAAATAAAATAAAAGTTCATTGACAACTAAAAAATATTTTAAAAAAAGAATGGCTATAGTATGTTTTTTCTTGTTTAGACTAGAATGACTGTAGTTCTAGGAGGATATTTTTAGAGGAGAGTTTTTTCAAACATTCTTTGTAATGGCTGCATGTTTTTCCATGTAAATATACAATGTTAATATTTATTTTAAAGTTCCATTATTGTTGAACATTTAGGTTGTTTTCAGTGGCCCCCCCAAAAAATCCTTTATTTGGAGAAAATCAGACCTTAAGAAAAGTTTAAAAAATTGTACACTTACCACCTATGTCTAGCACCTAGTTTCACCAGTTACTTGGCCATATTTGCTTTCTCTTTCCTCTATCCATCCCTAGCCCAGTCTCTTTCTCTTTTTCCCTCTCACACACATAAGCTTATTTTTTGCCAAACTAGTTAAGAGTAAGTTGTACACATCATGTCTCTTTATCCTTAGATACTTATTTATATCCTGAGCATAAGAGTGGTCTCCTAACATAGTTATTATACTTAGAGAATTTATCATTGATACAGTAATAAAATTCAATATTCACCTGGGCATGGTGGCATGCACTTGTAATCCCAAGTATTTGGGAGGTTGAGGCCAGAGGATTGCTTGAACCCAGGAGTTCAAGGCCAGCCTAGGCAACATGATATCCTGTCTCAACAAAACCTGAGTATTTAAATTGCCCCTAATGGCAACTGGTTCCTGTATTGGACAGCTCAAGCCTGGAACACACTTCGTAGCTTTTGTGGCTAAGGAGGCAAGTTATAGCGGAGTCCAGAAAGGGCTTCCACCTCAGCAGTGCAGGGGGTAGGAGTGACAAGTAGAGCTTGATAGATGTAAAGAGGAGAGTGAACTGGTAGTCTGCAAATAGAAGCGCCAAGCTGTACCTTGGCCATGAGGACATTAGAAGCAGACAGTTACCTGCCTAAACAAAGCAAAGGACAAAAGGGGGTTCTTCTCTAGACACTCAACAAATTATTTAAGAAGAATCAGGAAGCTGGTGTGATGTTAGGGGCCACTGAAAAAACCCCATATGATCAGGTATTTGGAGAGTGCAATGCTCCTTAGCCCTATAAGGCTTCCAGCCAACTTTTAGGCTACCTTACTGCCAAACCTGACTGAACAACCAAGGATCACTAGACATCTGAGGGAAGCTACTCTGAGAAAGAGAGAAACTAAGACAAATGGACCTCAGAAAAAACAAATTCAGGCATTAAAGAGTGATTTGAAATGTAATTTAAGCAATAAATCATCATCTGCAGTTCCTTGTTAACCTCTTAGGGAAGATTGCATTTCCCAAATGTGGCCATGACAGTGCTTTTTTACAGTGTTACCTTGGCACTCCTCTAACAGTGGAGGAGTCTAACTCTCTTTTCCTGGAATCTGGGTGGGCTGTGGCTGTTATACCAATCAGGTGTGGCAGAAGTGGGCCTGCTATGTAATTCTTTTTGTGTGTTTGGTGTTAGGGATTGAACCCAGGGTCCTGAACAGCTGTGTGACTTCCAGGGCTGAATCACAAAAGACCACATAGCTTTGCTATTGTAAATTGAGCTGCAATAAACATTGATGTGGCTGCATCACTGTAGTATGCTGATTTTTTAAAAAATTTTTTGTAGTTGTAGATGGACAGCATGCCTTTATCTTATTTGTTTCATTTTTTAAAGTGGTGCTAAGGATTGAACACAGTGCCTCACATGTACTAGGCAAGCAGTCTGCCACTGAGCTACAGCCCCAGCCTAGTATGCTGATTTTAAGTCCTTTGGGTATATACCTAGGAGTGGGATAACTGAGTCAAAAGAGGAGGAAAGAATAGAAGTTCAGTGGATTAGACAAAGGGGAAAGAAGGGATGGGAGGGGGAAATGGGATTAGGAAAGACAGTTGAATGAATCAGACATAACTTTCCTATGTTCATATGTAAATACACAACCAGTGAAACTCCATGTATAACCACAAGGATGGGATCCTAATGCGAATTCATGTATATATAATATGTCAGAATACACTCTACTATCATGTATATCTAAAAGAACAACAACAAAAACAAAAGACCACATAGCTTCCACCTTCTTGTCAAATCCATGTAAGAATCCAAGTAGTCGAAAAACTGCCATCCTTGAGGAAGCCCATCCAGAGCCCTCCAGAATTGCTTGGCTGGGCAATCCTAGTCATCAGGTAATTTGGTGCGAGCGTCAGACTTGTGAGTGAAGAAGTTTGGGGATGCTTTCAGCCCTAAGATAGTAACCCTTCCCCCTCCTAGCCTTCCACTTTTATCAGATAAAGTCAAGACAAGCCATCTCTTCTGTATCCTGTGTGAATTCCCAACTCATAGCATCTTTGAGCATAATAAAGTAGACACTGGGCTGACAAGAAGTAGGGTAATATCTGTATAGTATTGGGGCATTGAATTTGGTAGGGAATCAGATGTATGTGAAATCCTCAGTCCTTGGCTCTGAAGATTCTGGGTCAATAATTAATAATAATAACCCAAACATGGTCTGACCTATTAATGGAGGCAGCCCTAAATTTGGCATATCCCAAATCTGCTATCTATGTTTATCTCCTTCTTTAAAAAATTTTAATTGACAGATAATAATTGTACATATTTAGGGGTCCAGTGTAATATTTCATTATATGTATATACATTGTGTGATGTTCAAATCAGGGCAATTAGCATATCCATCACCTCATTTATCACTCCTTTGTGGTAAGAACATCAAAATACCCTCTCCCATCTATTTTGAAATGTGTATTATTGTCAACCGTAAGTCTATGCAATAGAATGACCAGAACCCATCCATCCCCCCACCTTTTTTGAAGCTGGGGATCAAACCCAGGGCCACACACATCGCTAGGTAAGCACTCTACTACAGAGCTACATCACTAGCCCCATTCCTCTCATCTAACTGCAACTCTGTACCCATCAACCAGCATCTTCCCCTCCTTCTCTTCTCCCTCCCCAGCCTTTGGTAGCCACTGTTCTGCTCTCTGCTCCTATGAGATTGACTTTTTTACATTTCATATGAGTGAGATCATACAGTATTTGTCTTACTGTGCCAGGCTTACTTCACTTAACCTAACTAATGTCTTCCAGGTTCACCTATGTTATCATAAATGGCAAGATTCCCTTCTTTTTATGGTCAAATAGTATTCCATTGCATATCCCACATTTTTATTATCCATTCATCCATTGATGGACACTTAAGTTGTTTCCATTTCTTGGCTATTGTGAATAATGCTGCAGTAAACATGGGAGTGCAGATGTCTCTTCAACAGACTGATTTTATGTTCTTTGAATATGTACTCAGTAATGGTATTCCTAGATCATGAGGCAGATCTATTTTTAATTTTTGAGGAACCTCCGTATTGTTTTCCATAATGTCATGGTCTCTTCTTAAATTCAGGAATAAGTTTTCCCGAACAAAGGAAAAGTCTTAAGCTTCTCAGATAGTGAAATAACCACTACTGGGAATGAAATAAAACATTTTGAAAGTCTAAATGAAGTGGTTCTTTTGTAGGACCTTCAAATCATCTGGTAGTTCTCCATCCACACTTTAGATTGTTCCTTTTGAAGGACTATTCAATTAACCATTGTTTAATCCTGGAAAATCCAAGCATTAATTATTTATGAATCTAAAATTCATTACTTTCATAAGATTTGAAATCTTATAAATTCAACTGGAGAAAATAAATCCAAATAGTATTTTCTCAGTTATACATTATCCATTTTAACATGGTTAGTGAAAAAATACATGGGAAACTCAAACATTTAGTTACAAATTTTAACAAAAAGGTAGCATTATCAGAATGAGCTAGATCATTGTTCGTTTTTGGTGCTAGTAAATTTTTCCATTTACTGCTCTCATTTCTACTCCTTTGTCCTCTTACTGCCATTCTCAAATCAACCCTCACCAAGTGTGAAAGCTGAAAGATATGGACGAAGATAGCCTTTAAAGTAATCCAAACAGAGGAGACTCTACATTTTAGGGGGCATTATCCCCATTGATGGAAGAGAGCGCAAATTATGTCCTTAGTCTTATGTTTAATTATAAGATACTTATTAGCAAGTGATTTCATTAACTGAAGAAATGATTATTTTTTCTACCTTCTGCAAATTAAAAATAGGATTAAAGACTCACCAGAAATACCAGCCACTATAGAAACAAAATATAAAAAAATCCTAAGCCTGTAAACTCTTGCCATCAGGTGGCTAGGCAAATGCTGCTGGTCACCTCTTGGTTCTACCACTGGAAGGGCTCCCTGTGTTAAACTGCAAGTTGTTTGTATTTCTGTCTATTCATCCTGAGTCTTGGTGAATGTGAAGCTATATGGAACCTTCCTAGACAAGGCAAATCAGACCATTTGTACCTGTAGTAACTATCTACAAGTTCCTTATGAAAGGGCAAAGTATAGAAAACAGAGACTGGGGATATAGCTCAGTGGTAGAACAAGTATGCATGAGGCCCTGGGTTTGATCCCCAGCACCAAAAACAAATGAACAAACAGAAGCAGAAGAGAATTAAAAGGTCATCAAACAAGAAAAACTGAATACATCAGAGTGTTATTTTAGTTAATGACTTATTTACATTCACTAAGTCAGAATTGTTCAAACCCCTTCACCTGTTCCCTCTTTGTTATTTTCTGAATAAATACTAGGGAAAAAATGAATTGGTAAATTTGAATAAGAGGAAGTATAAAGAGAAATGCAGAATAAAAATCAAAATTAAGGAATGTTGAGAAGCCAAGTAAGTGGGGAAAAATGAAGTCAAATAATTGGAAAGAATAAATGGAAAAATATTCAGTATGCCAGAAGACTTATAAAAAACAATCCTTTTGAGAGGTCATTTATTTAAAACTCAAAGTTTTTTGGATTAGTTTATTATAAAAAGATTGTAAGAACTCTTTGATTTAAATTGAGTATTCAGTATTAATACCTAGTATAAAATACTTCAATGTATATGAGGAAAGCCACAGAAAGGTTACAAAATTCAAGCATTTCAGATTTATTTTTAGGTTCACTAATTAACTAACTAAAAAAGACTTATCCTTCTGTTTAAGCTGATATATAATTAAGGTATCTAAGTACAAAGAATTTGTCCCTAAAGCTAAATTAGAATGTAGGAGGCAAAACCTGGGATTTTTCAGCTATTCTTTTTTAAGAATACAAACTTCTGCAAGCATTAGCTAGTCTCCCAAGAAATCATGGAGAAGCTATAGACGAGGCACTATAACAGGTACTGTAGGGATATAGAGTCAGATAAAGTTTCTTTTCATGTTTCTTTAACAGGCTGATAATCTACAGACACAGAGTAAAATGCTTCCTGAGGTTGGTTCTCTTAGACCATGCCTAATGGTTAAGTTTTCCATATAGTACATAGTTGACCTCTGTAATCATCAAGGATATTTATTTTTAAATAGTGAATGGTAGGGGCACTGGGCATACTTTCATCTTTTTTAATTACAAAGAAGCACCAAATGAGCCCAGAGGACCATGCTAATCCAGAATGAAGTCTTGTTCTCAGGGCTGACCAAGTATCAGATTGTTTGATCTTGTATATGGCCTCATGTACCATTCAGCTTGATTATCATTTGTCGTCCTTAGTGATTGCTATTTAATGAGTCCTCTCTTCTGAGCTTTAAGAATGTGTCAATATCCAATGTTAAGCACATTTTAACCCTCATCAAATCTCTATGAAGAAGGTGCTGCTCCTATCTTATGGATGGTTGAAGTGAGATTCAGAAGTGTAAAGAAACTTCTTTGTGTTTATGAAGCTAGTGAGTGCTTAGGATTCAAACCCAAGTCTTACTCCAGTGTCTGATCTTATCATTATGCTCCTACAGGACCAGTCATTTATCTGAATTCTACGGTCTAAAAACTGAATTTCTTTTTCATATATCTGGTGCTCAAACTCATTCTTTGACAAATTTGATGTGAACTAACTTGAGGTGAAAGTCTCTATCCTGCTTAGTGTGAATGTTCATATATTTCACCATGGCTATATTGTATCTGTATTATAATATCCTGCATTACACAAGTTTGCTATCCTTTTTACCATCTTAAAGTAGGAAAACCTTTAACTTCTGAAACCATATGGCCCTGTGGATTCAGAGACAAGATATGGACCTGCCAGCTTGCTCTTGCTGCTTACCACCTCTTTCTCCTGCCACATGCCACATCCCTGTGCTTCTTTATCTGTTGCTAGTCAGCTATGGATAGAGAAATTTAAGCATGTAGATTTTCACTGCCCCACTAAAAAAAACCCAAATAATTTTTTAAAATCATGAGTTCATATTGAAACTCTCAGTTTCAGTTCAACACCACAGGGTTCTTGTGCTTCTTCCCTATTCCAGAACTTCCTTCTCCCTGCTAAAGATGAAATTATTAGTGATCCTTTTTGAAAATGACAAGGGAGACTTTTTTCAAGATAGACCACTGTAGTGGGCCTTTGCAATAGGGGAGAGAGATCAAGATCCAGCTCAATTCCAAATGCATCCAGAACAAGTGAAGATTTACAGCCAAGGAGCCTGGGTGGGGGTCAGTGGGTGAAAAATTATAAAGGGAATCAAGGCTGGGGAGATTCTTCGTAGATCAGTTCAACTGGATTCTTGCTGAAGGCAGACCAGAGTGATTAGATATCCAAGGTAGGTGATGAGCAATAGAATCAGATATCAAAAGTGATCAGATACAGAGGGTATGGGGGTTTTGATAAAATGATTTAGCAAGATTTTATTTATTTATTTATTTATTATTATTATTATTATTTTTTGCAGTGCTGGGGATTGAATGCAGGCAGGGCCTTGTGCTTGCAAGGCAAGCACTCTACCGACTAAGCTCTATCCCCAGCCCTAGCAGGATTCTTGATAACACTAGCTTAAACAGGTCAAACTAGAACTTAAGGTCAGTGCCTAATCAGAGGAGCCTGATTCAAGTTTGGTCAAAGGAGAGAATCTTTGTTTTCCCCTACTAAGAACATTTCCTTTCTTTTCTTTTTTTCCAGTACTGGGTATTGGACCCAAGGGCACTGTAACATTGAGCTACATCCCCAACACTTCTCTGATTTTTAAATTTTGAAACAGGGTCTCAATAAGTTGCCCAGGCTGGCCTTGTACTTGTAATTCTCCTGCCTCAGCCTCCTAAGTAGCTAAGATTACAGGCATGCACCACTGTGTAGAACATTTATTTTGTGTGTGTTTTTTGGTGCTTTTTAAAAAAATGTCTATTTAACCAGGACATAAAGTACTTCTGGCATGCGAAAATCTAGATTTATATTTTAACTTAGATAGTAAGCCTTTAATTTTATGAGATTTACTGTGACAAATATTAGCATTATTTGTTTGCTTAATTATTTTGGTACTAGGGATTGAACCCAGGGGCACTTTACCACTGAGCGACATCCCCAGCCCTTTTTATTTTTTATCTTGAGACAGTCTCACTAAATTGCTGAGGCTTTCCCTCAATTGCTGAGGCTGGTCTCCAACTTGAGATCCTCCTGCCTCAGCCTCTGGAGTAACTAGGATTATATGCAAGCTCCCCTGCACCTGGCTATAGCTGTATTTTTAGTCCATTTAAAGTCAAGATTATATTTATATAGAACTTTTTAGAGATAATATATATTATTTGAAGCAAAACATCCAGGATCATATAGAAAGTCGGATGGTTATTTCTGGAGTCTTACACCCCTTCTCCCTTTATTTGGAAGTGAGTTTTAAAGATTAAAATACCTATCATAGTCTAAGTAAAAGAATCCTTCATTTGAAAGAGACACCTATTGAAGGCCTTCAGTATACTCAGAATGAAGGAAATGAGGGACAGATTATTTAAGACTGTAATCTTTATTCTAACTTTTTTGAAAATGAAGAACGGGTCTAGGGACAGGAGGAAAGAATCTCCAGATGATTTTCAAGAGTGGGTTTCGTCTACTGCAAGTCTTACTTGATAGGAAGAGGAAAAGAAGAAACTGGAATAAAATTGAAAGTATTCGAAAATTGAGTTTCTGAATCTCTTATTTGCTGCCTTTGTCATGTAAGGAAGAATAAGGTGAGTTTGAAGACAAAAATTGATAAGCTCTGCTTATAGAACAGCTTCCAGGGAGCATGGAGCATGTGGGGGCCTAACTAGTGTGAGGAAGATTGGATGAACCCATAAGTATCATGGAAAGCTGGAGAAGCACCAGAATTTATTGGTCATAGGCTCCATCTCAGGCTCCACACATGGTATCACATTTAGTTTTTAGGAAGTTTGATCCCCATTTTCCAAATTAAGGCAGCTGAAATTCAGAGGAATGATGAAGAAGCAGCTTAACAAAAGTTTCATATTTCCAAGATGGAGGAGTTGGAACTGGAGGATATTTTTGTCCCCAAAGCTTATGTCCTCTCTATCATGCCTTCTATCCTATAGCCATCATTGAGTTTATAGCAGGGTTGCAGGCAAGATTAGTTCTGGAACTACTCTGACCACATGGCAGCAGGCAAGAGAGACTGAGGCACCTTTTCTTTCCTTGTGCCCTATTTATGTTAGTTTTTTGCACAACCAGCTCAGAGCAATCTCCTGAAGACTCCCTGATCTCTTATTTTATATTTTAGCTGATAAATGAAAACATGAAACCATACATATTTATGGGGCACCATGTGATATTTCAGTGCATGTATACATTTTGTAAATCATGTTAACACACCTACCTCCTCAAACATTTATCATTTCTTTATGGTGAAAACTTTCAAAATCCTTTTTTTTTAACTTTTTGAAATGTAGAATTTATCATTATCTGTAGTTGACCTACTTTGCAATAGTACACCAGAATGTCTTACTTCTATCTAATGGTAACTTACAATCCATTGACCAACTTTTCCCCATTCCTCCCTATATGCAACTCTTCCCAGCCTCTGGTAACCATCATTATTTTACTCTCAATTTCTGTGTGATCAATATTTTTAGATTCCACATATGAATAAGATCATGTGATACTTGTCTTTCTGTGCCTGACTTAATTCACTAACCTCTTTTTTCTGTTCTTTTTAGTTATACATGTCAGTAGAGTGTATTTTGACATATCATTCATACATGGAGTATAACTTCCCATTCTTGTGGTTGTACATGATGTGGAGTTTCACTGGTCATGTATTCACATATGAACATAGGAAAGTATATCTGATTCATTTTACTGTCAGCCTCTTTGTTTATAGTCAACACTGTACCTTCCCATTTTTCAACATGCCATAGTAGACCATTCTGCCCACGGGGGCATCATGAGCTGGTTTCTCTGGCACATATGAACCCTTCGTTTCACAGCCCCACGTTTGGAATCACAGAGCATCCTGAGTCTGTGGCTATTTTTCAGAGTGACAGAGCTATGGTTTGTGAAGAAACAAATTTGAAGAAAATATTGGGAAACAGTTGGCACACAGTAGGTGAACATTTACGGAATGAATGGATCTGTTGCCTCCTGTAAACCCCTATGCACAGTGATAGATTTACATGTTCTACTTTTGTACTTGGCAGTTTTCCCACAATGTTTATTTGAAAACAAGTTCAGATTATATCCCAGGTCACTTTTATATTGCTGCTGGTAAAACATTGGGAACATATTTGTGTTAAGGAAAAAAAAAACTGTTTTCAAGGTTGCCTCATGGAATAAGTGCTCTTTTTCTCTTCTAATTAAGTTATTTTATTAAACTAGCTATTTCAGAGGATAAAATTTTAACTAGAGACTGCAGATTATTTAACTTTTCCTCTCTGACTAGTAGTAACTGTTATCATGAAAATACTTTATTTCTTCGTTTCTTAAGTTGTAAAATCATGGAACATTTTTATCTCTTTATAGGGAGAGATAATGCATGTGAGAAAACTTCATACATGTTTCTACGAAAGGAGCTTCCTGTGCGACTGGCTAACACTATGAGAGAAGTTAATCTTCTGCCAGATAACTTACTGAACCGCCCTTCAGTGGGATTGGTTCAGAGTTGGTAAGTAAATAATGTGGCTTGAAATGGATCTTTCCACAATGCTCTGAACATTTGGCTTTGGAACCATTCTCCATAAAAGTACACATACTGCCTATGTGGGAATGAGTCATTCAGGGTAGCTGGATTTTCCGTGCTATTAAAAGATGGGTTCTTTTCGAACTGTTCAATTTAAATTAACTTTAATAAAAATATTTCTAAGGCATAATAGACACTTTCTTGACTTTTCAAATTTAATTTTTCTGCTTACAGATGTGACTGGTCATTGAAAAACATTGGAAAGTAGAGAACAATATAAAGGGTAGCAAGGCAATAGCCTGTGAGAGTGAACCTGCCTTCTTTCAGATAGGAAGATATTTCCCAAATTTATCAGATTTAAACTTTGCTGCTTTTATTTTCCTTTTAACAACGTTCCTTGAAGGCAAGGCTTCTTGTAGAACACATGAAGTCATTTAAAGAGGAACCTCAGATTGGAAAAATATCAACTCCCTGCTGTGCTTCATCTGCCCTGTGAAAAGCATGAAAAATCTTAACAGACTATAACTTAAAGTTAAATCAGATATAGCTGGGTTCCATGGTACATGCCTGTAATCCCAGCAACTTGGGAGGCTGAGATAGGAGGAGCAAAAAGTTCAAGGCCAGCCTCAGCAATTTAGCAAGGTGCCAGACAACTTAGTGAAACCCTGTCTCAAAAAATATGAAGGGCTTGGGATGTGGCCCAGTGGTAAAGCTCCTCTAGGTTCAATCCCTAGTATCCCCACAAAAGAATTAAATCAAATATAGCTCTGGTGAATAAAACAGATGTTATTAATTGAGGAAGTTGAATTTGTGATGAAACTCCCTACTAGGTAAGCAGGGTGAGATAAGTGAGTGGTAGAATGTAAGAACAGAAGATGTGATTTTTAGAGAGGAGTTTGCATGTATTTGATAAACATTTGCAGGTTTACTCTGTGTTGTAAAAGCAAGGTAGAAGTCCCTGGAGAAGGGTGGAGGAGTTTGGAGTTTGGGAGCTTAGGTGGCTCGAGTGGTCTTGGAGCAGACTCAGTGCTATGGTAACACAGAGGAGGGGCAAAAACTGCCCACTGTGGTCCTTCACTGACCCTTGATGGGTGGGTGGAATTGACCCATAAAGGTGACTGGGAGAACATCTTAGAAGGGAATACTGTGGACAAATATAAGGAGAATAGAACCAGTAATTAGCTTGCATTTAGAGGGTTCATGGAGGCCAGGCTACTAACAGAGAATGCACGTTCAGCAGTCATTTCTCAATAATAATAATGTAATAATTTCCTAGGGTTAAGAATGAATCATCTGAGATGCACTATATTGGATAGTATTAGAGGTATAGTGTCAGTTCCTTTCCCCAAAAAGCAATAGCTACTGACTGTGAGGCAGAATCCTTTGAATGCAGGACAGACCAGTGACCGTGGCTTTGATAGCATGGTTAACTACATTCTGCTCTGGATTTAGTTTGTTTTAAAAGGAAGGAACAGCAAGTACTAGTTTGCACAAGGCTCCTTTATTGCTTCAAGGTAATTATTAGAGATTTTCCAGTATTCTAGGTAGGCAAGGTCAGGTTCTCAGATCTGCCTGGTGGTGGTAATGGTCAAGCATTTTCTATTGCTTTTGTGGTAGTTACTTCAGTGGCTTCCAAGTGAATTGCTGGCTTTGCCGTGTTTTCCAATACTAACAACTAATTGTTTGATTCTTCAGACACCAGTTGGGTGTTGAACAACTCAGTTCAATCTGGTATTAAGTACCTGAAGTTTTCACAGACCCCACAATTTAAGGGCTCAGTCCCTCAAGACTGACACCTACTTCAGATACCAATCACAAGTCCCTGGGCCACCTGTACTTTTTACAGGCTGACTGTAAATTGTGTTTCCACAGCTCTCTTTTCAGATTTGGTAATTTGCTAGAATGACTCACAGAATTCAGAAAGGTCCTTTGCTTATGTTTACAGGTCTATTGTAAAAGGTACAACTCAGGAACAACCAAATGGAAGAAATGCATAGAGCTTGGTGGGAGTGTGTTTGGCTTTCACACCCTCTCTGGGTTCATCATCCTTCTAGCACCTCCATGTGTTCAACAACCTAGGGGCTTTCAGAATCTTCCCCTTCAAGAGTTTTTATAGAGCTTAATCTCCTGGCCCTTCCCATCCCAGAAGTCCAGGGTGGGTCTAAAAGTGACAGTGCTCTAATTACTTGAACTTTCTGATAACCCTATTCTGAGGCTATCTAGTTGCTCCACCCTCAGTCAACCTCATTAGCATAAACTCCGGTGTGTTTGAAAGGGGCTCCTAATGAACAACAAACGATACTCCTATCTTTCGGGATATTCTAAGGCTTTTAAAACAGTGCTAAGAACCAGGGATAAATACCCAATGCATTTTTTAAAAATTTACCTTTATTTTATTTATTTGTTTTTATTTATTTATTTTATTGTAAACAAATGGGATACATGTTGTTTCTCTGTTTGTACATGGAGTAAAGGCATACCATTTGTGTAATCATAAATTTATTTGTTTTTATTTTGTGTTAAGGATTGAACCCAGGATCTCAACCTTGCTAGGCAAGTGCTTTACCACTGAGCTACAACCTCAGCCCCCCAATGTATTTTTGTGTTATACATACATACCAGCACAGCACACCACACCAGCACAGTATAGACTCAAACAAATTGGTGCATCAACTCCTTTTTTTTTATCTCTACACCATTCTTTTTCCATTATGTATTCCAAACACATACATGCCATTTTGTCCTTTTTGTTTCTTAAACAAAAATTTCCTACCTAAGAGAAGAGTTGCAAGACTAGTAGAAAGAATTCCCCTATGTTCTCACTCAGATTAATTGATTGTTAACATTTGGACACATTTGTTCTACCATTATGATTCATATTCATATTCTCTCTCTATGTGTGTGTGCGCGCGCGCGTGCGTGCACATATGTATGGCACACATACATGTGTATATATGAAAGAAATGTAAAAGTTTTCAGAATCAAAATAGAGTCACTTGTGTCAACCTTAACAAAAATGAATAAAGCTAGGAGGTTATAAAGAAAGGGTTTTTATGTGTGTGCTTGATAGTAACTACCACAAGAGAACCCATAAACTTATATAGAAGCTACTACATCCTTACAAAAAAAAGTACTTCTCCAAGGACATCTGCCCAGCAACTGTTTAACCTCAGAGTGATGCAAATCTTGTTATTAACCATCATGGCCAAGGATTATTGTTTGAAAAAATCTGATGTAATCCTCTTCTTTTTTGTCTTTAAAAGCTTCCCCTTGCCCTCCAACTCCTTTGAATTCACCCTAGTTTACTGTGTGTATTCCCATTGCAGCGTTCTACTATTCCCACTGTAATGCTATTCCCAAATAAACATCAGTATTCTTTGGAGAATCTCTCTGATTTTCTTTTGTATTCTTTTTTTAACCAAACTTTATTATTTTATTTTTTTTACTTTTTTATTGGTGTGTTATAGTTGTACATACTGATGGAATTTGTTGTTCTCTGATTTTCTAATTACCATATTGTACACATACATTTTTTTCCTGAACCATTTGGGTTGAGGTAGGTATCATGTCCCTTTGTCCCTAAATACTTTGGCATATATTTCCTGGGAATAACTCTTAGAAAACTAGAATATGGTCATCATATTCAGGAACTTTAACATTGACACAGTAATAATTCCTAATATGTAGAACTCGTTATCATTCATTTATTGTCTTAATAGTGTACCTTTTTTTGGACCATCTCCCAATTTAGGAATTCAGTTCAGTATCATGTATTTGTATGTTGTTATTTATTTTTAAAAGCAAATTTTATTTATAGCAGACTGTACCCTTGCTGAGCCACAGTGTGGTGTTCTTCTTTTGATTTTCAGGCTGGGACTTTTAGCATAATCTTGATTCCTCTCCATATATGACTTTGCTTTTTAAAGGACTATATACTTTGGAAAAGAGGCCTGCCAAAGTTTCCTTATATGGATATAAGAGGATATCACTGGGGCTGACCAACTTTGACTTCTCAAGGTGTTTTTGGCCTAATGATTCTAATATCTCTTACCTGACCTTATGTGCCCAGAAACTTTTTAAAAATATACATGGAAATGATCTTCCTTTAGCATCAGATGCATCATCACAAAGTTTATATGAGGCTGATGAATTAAATGTCATACCTGCTTTTATACTCATATATATATATGTGTGTGTTTGTATGTCATTTTTAGTCACTGAAGTGTTCTAATCCTCTATAATAGGATTAGTGCTAATTAATTGTTAGAAATTATTAGAATGAAGGAATAATTATTTCAAAGCAGAGATCACACACCTCTAATTGGAATATCTGAATCCATACCAGATCCATCCAGTTCTGGGCGGATATAACTGCCAGACTAATGTGCCTTTCTGAATCCTGTTTATCTGTGTGCTCCAGATCTTAATGTTGTATACATTTTTATTGTACTGGCCCTTACTGAAATATGCAGCCATTGTTAATTCAGAAGCTGTTTCTGAGGACCTACGGTACATTCCTCCATTACATGTTGATGAAATGAATTTCACTGAGAAGGAGCTTTTTTTACTTCTAGTTTCTTAATTTTTGGTGTGTACTTGAGTGTCACACAGGTGCTTGATAAAATTTATATGCACATTGTTAGTCAATCTGTAAAATATCAGTTAGGATATGTTTATAAGAGCGAAAAATGCAGCTGAACCTGGCTTGTGTAATTTGAAGATCCAACTGAAGGATAAGCTTTTGAACTTGGTTTGAATCAAGAGATTCATGAGGCTGTTAAGGCCCTGTTTTTGATAATGTTAGCTTTGTTTTCAGGTTGGATTCCTGCTTGGTGGCAGAATAGCTACACAGTTCCAGACTTCACATTCCCAAACACACTATATAAAAGCAAAGCAAGTTTATTTCTTTCTCCAGCAAATTTTCTCTCTCCTTTTATTCATAAGAATTGAGGCAGTATGCTCATTCCTGAGCTAGTCCTTGTATTCAGGGGAATGCACAGCATAGGCTTAGTTAGATCTCAATTGTTGGACTAATTAATAGCTAGTAGCAAGAAAAATAGGATTGATTACCCAGAGAAAAATGGGGATGCTTTGGAGGCATCAGCTTTTCCTGAAGCATTTGAACTACATGTGGGAATGGGATGAAATCTGAATGAAAAATTGGAGTGCTCTTGGGAAGAGGGAAAGGAGGAGTGGATATCCGGTAGGCAACTAACACAGTAACTCTTCTTTTTTTTTTAGGTACATGCAGAGTTTTCTTGAACTTTTAGAATATGAAAATAAGAGCCCTGAAGACCCACAGGTTTTAGATAAGTAAGTATGGTACCACTTAACTGAAAAAAAAAAAGAATCTAGGTAAAAAGATGTTTTGGTAAATGGAACTCCTGCCATTAAAACCCAAGAAATAAAATTTGAACAAAAGCATTAATTTTCTTAGGGGCTAATGGCTCCAGGTTGAATTTTTAAATTTTTGAGTTAAGAATTTAATGTTAGTGTACAAGGAATAATGACCCTTCAAATCAATGTTTCATGACCCAATTCTTAATACATTTAGTCAAGGTGAACTGAGTATTAACTCTAAACATTGCAGTAAATGTTCCATCTAGTGGTAGTTTTAAGAATGCAGTGACCTTCATATATACATGAATTATCTATCCAGTTTTTTTTTTTAATTCAGTGGGATACTATATTTGAACCCAGGAACTGTATTTTAGATAAGCAAAAAAAAGAACGTGCTTTTTTCTTTCCATAAAGGGAACTGAACCCAGGGAATCTTAACCACTGAGTCACATCCCTAGCCCTTTTTATATTTTATTTTGAGATAAGGTCTCACTAAGTTGCTTAGGGCCACTGCACCTGGCAAGAATGTACTTTTTATATAGCAACCTGAATTCTGTTGTCATTATGCACAAAGACTATTAAATTCTCATGCTGATGGAAAGTATTTCAGTTTTTCATTTTATTTAACTGGAAAACAGTGACCGTAGATGTGAATGTGTTTTTCTCCAAGAGAAATTATGATCTCCTTCACATTAATTTCTTCCTGTTTCATGTATACAGAAGTGAATGCACATGGCACATCTGTTGTGCTGAGCATTTCCTAAGTATAAACCTAGTCCACATAGTTGTGAAACAGGCACCTGTGTCAGGTGTTCCATGAAAAGCACTAGAGAAATATCACATTATATGAACAACATTAGGAGGTATTTAACCCAGCCATCTGAATTCACAGATAAGGGAACTGAGATCAGTGATGTGAAATGACTTGCTCAAGATTGTGAGAGTTCATAGCAGAGTTGAACCTGTAAGTCATGGTTCCTTTTCCCTTGTACACCATTCTTTACAGTCTACCATACTGCCAGAACTGCAGTTTGAGCCATAACTAGGTAACTCAAGTATAGTTGAAAATTAAGGTATAAAAGGGAAGAATTCCTGACTTGTTTTATTTTTATTTATTTATTTTTTGGTACTGGGGATTGAACCAAGAGGGTTTGTCCACTGAGCCACATCCCCAACCCTTTTTTGTATTTTACTTAGAGACAGGGTCTCACTAAGTTGCTTAAGGCTGCACTAAGTTGCTGAGGCTGGCTTTGAACTTGCAATCTTCCTACCTCAGGCTCTCTAGCCTCTGGGATTACATGTGTGTTTTTCCATGCCTGGCCCTGACCAATTTTGTACTTTCTTTGGTGTTCTGTCTAATGGATACGTGAAATGTAGTTGTAGTGGTTTCTTTGATACAAGCCACTGCTATAATTTAATGTGTCGATACTGAATGAGTGGATTCTCGGAGCTTCATTTTCTCAAGTCATTAGCTGATGACTCTTTGACTGATGTCCTAAAAATTAGGGCTGGCCTTTCCAGCTCCAGATTTGAGGATGTCAATTTGTGGGAGTACACAATACTATATTTCTTCTGTGTATTTCTGGAGTCCCGTCTTAGTTTCTGGAAGAGGTTAACAGTCAGATGTAATTTATGTATACAGGCCTGCTTTGTACATGGCCACTGTGAATCTAGCGTGTGCTAGGTCATATTGATGGCAGCTCTCCCTCAGTGAGTTTTGGTAATTTGCTAGGTTCATGCAGCTAGTTAGAGTTGAGATTTGGGAAGCCCAATGATCTTGGTGAAGAGAGGAGTGAAAAGTGAGTGTGTGTCATGGTTGCAGCCATTTCTGTTCAGTGAGAGGTTAATTGAGATTGCCAGCAGGGAAATCATTTTAGTAAAGTCAAAATAGCTTGGAAGACAAGCATGTTTATCATAATAATAGAGGTTAGAAGAGCCTGGAAGATTGGGGAAGTATTCTGGGAATTGAACCATTGAAGTAAGTCTCCTTCCTTCAGATAAATCAAAACACTGCTATAATTAACTTTCACTTTAGGAAATTTTAATTTAATTTATATTTTAATTTGTATATACATTGGAAAGAGTATTGCAGAAGGACAAATTGTCCATTGTAAAATTTTTTGTAAATATCTGTGTCCTCCTAATTTCAGAGTTGATTTATTCATCTTTACTATCATTGTATGTATGGATTTGTTACAAAGATATTTCATCATTGAGAAAAATAAGACTATTCAGATAAGTAATAAAAAAACTTGTTCCAAATTTCTACTAGGGGACTGGGGCTGTAGCTCAGTGGCAGAGCACTTGCCTAGTGTGTGTGAGGCACTGGGTTCGATCCTTAGCACCATATAAAAAAAATACACAAATTTCTACTAGGAGGGGAAAACTACTGTTAACATTTTCCTTCTGTCTATGCTTTTTCCTAAGCATGCATATTTTTGTATATATAAAATAGTTTTTTACAAAAATAAGTGTCTACATTATAGATGAACACCATCATTAGTTTCATAATATAATTGTGCATTGCTTAATGACAAGGATACATTAAGAGAAATCAATCATTGTATGATTTCATCTTTATGCAAACATCATAGAGTGTACTTACACAAACCAAGATTATGATATTGCTAGGTGATATGATCTTATGGGACCACTGCTGTCTATGCATTTTGTCAGTGACCAAAAGTTATTACATGATGTTTGACTATTCATATTCCTAGTCCTTCTTTAGATAAGTCATGCAATTTGACCACCTGCTATTGAATCTTAGACTGACTTGTAGATTTCTTCCAACCACAAACAGTGCTCTAAGTAACAGTTTTTAAAAACAGCTGTTTACCTTGTCCAGTTACTTTTCTGGAATCAATCCTAGAACTAGAATTATTTTATCCAGGCTTTTGAGATGTGTTGTTAAATTACCCTTAGAAATTTCTTAGTTAAGCTCTCACACTCTACTGACACTTGTTACCCTTTGCCAGTCTGATAAATAGAAAACAGTATTGCATTGTTTTAATTTACTTTTTTTTTTTTTTTGGTGAGGGCAAAGTTAGTGGCACTTGTGTTTGCTCTTTGGTAAATTTTCCATTGATTATCAGCCCTTTGCCTAGCTCTTTAATAGGATGCTCATCTTTTACTTCATCAAGGGTAATAACTCTTGCAAATATATTTTTCCTGGTTTCAGTTTGTTTTTTACTATATACAATGTATGTTCCTAAGGAATTATTGAAATCCTACATCATCATATGATTTGTTTCTTTATATCATTTGTTGCTGCCTTTGGTATTAAGCTTAGAACAGCCTTTCTTACCCCATGGTTATATGCTTGTTCACTTTATTTTTTTTAATCATTTTTTATTTTACCCTTTTACATTTTTAATCCTTTTTTGGCATTTGGTTTAAGACTCGCAATTGGGATGTGACTTAAATTGTTAACCTGCTACCTGAATTAATTTGATTATTTATTTGTGTGTGGAGGTTACTAGAGATTGAACCGAGGGGCACTCTACCACCAAGCTATATCTCCAGCCCTTTTTCTATTTTATTTTCAGACAGGGTCTTGCTAAGTAGCTGAGCCTGGGTGATCTTCCTGCCTCAGCCTCCCAAGTTACTGGAACTAACTTAAATTTTTAACTTGAGTGCATGCCCACTTTGGTTATTAATTTGATTATTTCTCTATTGACTTGCAATGTCACTTACCCAGTATGCTAATTTTTATGCATACATACTTACCTTAGGCCTGATTTCAAACTTTTTATTTGGTTCCATTCATTGACTTATCTTTCTATTTTAGTTACTATTTTAACATATTTTTTCTGTATGTTTATGATAATATGCCAGAATACTTGAATACATTTTTCTTTTTCTTTTTTCTTTGAGATGGGGTTTCACTATGTTTCCCAGGCTAGTCTCAAACTCCTGGGCTCAAGCAATTCTTCCACCTCAGCTTCCCAAGTAGCTGGGACTACAGGCATGTACCACTGTATCCAGCAAATACATTTATCATAATTGTCTTTTTAAAATCTACATTTCATTATATTTTACTACTGTAAGATATTTATTTCAAAGTTTTACTTTTAAAAAGTTCAACTTTCTGTCTTATGAAATTTATTGCTTTGAAATTCCATTAAAAAATTCTTGGAGATTATTTTAGGATTTTCTCGTTGTCAAAATAAGTATTGACATGTTCTGCAATTATTTACTGAACAAACATTTATAGAATCTGTATTATATGTAACTACTTACTCAAAAAGCCAAAGGATGTAAAATCAGCATACTACAGTGATGCTACCACATCAGTGTTTATAGCAGCTCGATTCACAATAATTAAACTATGGAACCAACCTCGGTGCCCTTCAACAGATGAATGGATAAAGAAAATGTATTGTATATACATGATGGAATATTACTCCGCCATAAAAAATGAAATTATGGCATTTTCAGGTAAATGGATGGAACTGGAGACTATCATGCTAAGTGAAATAAGCCAATCCCATAAAACCAAAGGCCAAATGTTTTCTCTGATAGGAGGATACTAATTTCACAATAAGAGTGTGGTTAGGGAAGAATAGAAGTACTTTGGATTGGAAAATGGGGGATGAAGGGAAGCGAGGGGGATAAGAATAAGAAAGACAGTAGAATGAATTGAACATTACTATCCTATGTGCATGTATGATTATATGACCAGTGTAATTCTACATCATGTACAACTAGAAGAATGAGAAGTTATATTCCATATATGTATAACATGTCAAAATACATTCTACTATCATGTATAACTAATTAGAACAAATAAAAAGAATTTTTAAAAGTCAGCAAATTCCTAATAAGGTAGTTGAGCATTTTTTTCCTTACTAGGATCTCATACTTTTTGCATCTCTGAAAGGAAGACTTCTATAGGAAGTTTCAAGCAAACACTTAGTTAAACCTTTAGTTTCTTGTGAGTATTTCCTTGATGAGAATGATGTCTCTATCTGTAAAAATACCAGTAGATTAACTGGTCTGAGGATGGAGTTGAGAAGTGTATGCATCAGCCACGAAATGTAAAGACTAACCGTGTTTTCTTTCTTTCCCATACAGCTTTCTACAAGTTCTAATTAAAGTCAGAAATAGGCACAATGATGTGGTTCCTACAATGGCTCAAGGAGTGATTGAATACAAGGAGAAGTTTGGGTTTGACCCCTTCATTAGCAGTAACATCCAATATTTTCTGGATCGGTTTTATACCAATCGCATATCCTTCCGCATGCTTATTAACCAGCACAGTAAGTTGGGTTTTGTTGGAACTTTTAAAGAGGTAACCAGAGGGATTTTTCCCCGAAGTTTTTTTGTTTCACTGACCTACATTTTTGGCTATAGAAATTTCATTGCTAATTCAGTTTTTCCTAAGTGAATCCTATTAAATGCTGTTAATTAGCATTCTTGAATACTAATTGATGATGTTCATCTTAGAGATAGGGCCACTTCCTGCCATTTAAGCCTTTCCATTACATTCCTGGTGGACAAAGGGATTGGCTTTGGTGGCAGTTGTGCATTCATCTCTGAATAATTTTATGTGTCTCTGAGAGTATGTTATACTCTTTGTCCAAGTTGTTATCTGTTTTCCTTTTTAGTTTTAAGAACATCGAGTACTGGGAAATATTGAATTAGCATGTTGGCAGAATGAGCAATAAATCCTGTATTTTACAATTATCAGTGAAATCTGATTAAGCAAAATTGTAGGTGCCTAATCCTGCATTGAGAGTTTTAGTCCTCTTTCTAAGGTGATGAGCAGATATGAAGAAAACTAAAATTCTCTCAATACAAAAACTGTTTGGCTCATTTTTAGTGTTAAATCTTTGACTGATTTCATAATTCTTAATAAAAGCATTAATATGTCTAGAGTCTAATTCATCCTGATGCTGAATCAGAAAATGGACAGAGCACCTTTATTTTACTAATTTGATTTATTTGGATAAGCACATGTTACATACCTATTAAATATGGGTTTATTATAAATATGTATCTTTTAAAAGCAGAAATGTATGACATTTATAGGAAATTTAGAGGAGAAAAGACCCTAAGTACTACTCAGCTTAAGTACTTCAGATAACTGCAATTTCTTTTGGGTCTAAATATGGATGGATATTTAGATATACACATATGTGTATATTTTTAGATCATAGTATATCTGTTTTTTTCCCCTTAATCAGTTGAAACTTTTCATACTGACCTAATGCCCATATTTACCATTTTTCATAATTCAGAATCTGTCCTATTTTATTTAGGTATCTTTTTTGTGGTATCTAAGTTATTTTCAGTTTTTTGCTTGATTTAAAAATAACTGCACCTACAAAACATTTGGATTGAGATTGCCTTTTTCTTTGGGGCTTCTTTTGGCTTTTGTCCAGAAATAAAATTTTGCAAATCTTGAGTACGGTGAAATTATCTGAATGTTCTTTTAAAAATATTTGAACAATATTTGTTTGTGTATACGACATTGAAAAATAATCTCCATGATGAAAGCTTTTGAAATGCTGCCAGTGAAGAACATCACAGGCCTGTCCGAATGGTAAAGACTGTGTTCTAAGTATTTAGCAAATGTTGAGATAAATGTCTGCAGTAGTCCTGAGAAGATGGATAAACTTGGCTAAGGATGAAAGTAAGTTTCTTCATCCAAGTCACACTGACTGGGGGAGAACACCTGTCACCTGCTGACTACAACTGATGAGTCTTAAAAGCACATCCTTCTTCCTTCATTGACTGGTGGAGTTTCTCCTCCATCAGTTTTATGTATTCCATTACTTTAAGTCACTAGGGATACTAAAATGATTCTTACATAAAAGGGAACCTTTCAACAGTTATAAACTCCTATATTTCCCTGCTCGATCATCCTAGAATGCTGTGTTTTAATCTTCTCTCTTCCCTTTTGTGTTCATTTAGCACTTCTGTTTGGTGGTGACACTAATCCTGCTCATCCTAAACATATAGGAAGTATTGATCCTACTTGCAATGTGGCTGATGTGGTGAAAGGTAAGGACTAATACAATATTTCAGTTGTAACTCAAATAGTGTTGTAGTTTATTGGAGGCAGCTTGGTTATAGGGTTATGTTGTTAGGTTTGTTGCTGATTCATCGTCATATACATTATTAGTCACTACACATTTCCGCACCCCAACCCCTGGTAATCACTAATTTACTTTCTGCCTCTATGGATTTACCTAATTTGGACATTTCATTAAAAAGGAATCTTACAACATGTGGTCATTTGTGACTGGCTTCTTTTAGTATAATGTTCTCAAACTTTATGTGTGTTGTAACATGGATCAGTACTTCATTCCTTTTGATTGCTGAATAATATTCCACCAATACATATACTACATCTTGATTATCCATTAATCAGTTGACGGACATTTGGGTTGTTTTTACTCTTTGCTGTTAAAAACAGTGTTGCTAATGACATTCCTGTGCACATTTTTGTGTGGACATATGTTTTAAGCTCTATTGGATATACACATAGGAGTGGGTTGATGTATTACAAGGTAACTGAAATGTTTAACTTTTTGAGGAATTGTCAAACTGTTTAACAGGAAACTATCATTTTACATATCCACTGGCAATATATAAGGGTTTCAATCCATCTCAACATTTGTATTTTCTTTTTTTAAAATTTTTGATTTTTTATTTTGTTCTAATTAGTCATACATGACAGTAGAATTCATTTTCACACATTGTACACAAATGGAGCACAACTTCTCTTTCCTCTAGCTGTACATGGTGCAGTCATACTGCTAGTGTAATCATACATGTATATAGGGTAATAATGTTCATTGCATTCCACCATCCTTCCCACACCCTCTCCCCTCCCCTCCCCTCAACCTAATCCAAAGTTCCTTCATTCTTCCCTATACCCGTCCATTATGGATCAGCATCTGCTTATCAGAGAAAACATTCAGACTTTGGCTTTTGGGTTGGGCTTATTTCACTTAGCATGATATTCTCCAGCTCCATCCATTTACCTGCAAATGCTATAATTTCATTTTTCTTTAAGACTGAGTAATATTCTATTGTGTATATGCACCACATTTTCTTTATCCATTCATCTTTTGGACAACATCTAGGTTGATTCCATAGTTTAGCTATTGTGAATTGAGCTGCTATAAACATTGATGTGGCTTTGTCACTGTAGTATGCTGATTTTAAGTCCTTTGGGTATAAACCAAGGGGTGGGATAGCTGGGTCAAATGGTGGTTCCATTCCAAATTTTCTGAGGAATCTCCATATTGCTTTCCAGAATAGTTGCACCAATTTACAGTCCCACCAGCAATGTATGAGTGTACCTTTTTCCCCACATCCTTGTCAACACTTATCCTTGTATCCTTGATAATTGCCTTCTGACTGGAGTGAGATGAAATCTTAGTTTTAATTTGCAATTCTGTAATTGCTAGAGATTGTGAACATTTTTTCATATGTTTGTCGATTGACTATTTCTTCTGTGAAGTGTCTGTTCAGTTGCTTAGCCCATTTATTGATTGGGTTATTTGTTGTTTTGGTGTTAAGTTTTTTGAGTTCTTCAAATGTGCTGCAGATTAGTGCTATATTTGAGGTGCATGTGGTAAAGATTTTCTCCCATTCGTTAGGCTCTCTCTTCACATTATTGATTGTTTCCTTTGCTGAGAAGAAGCTTTTTAGTTTGAACCCATCCAACTTATTGATTCTTGATTTCACTTCTTGTGCTTTAGAGTTCTTGTTAAGGAAGTCAGGTCCTAAGCCAACATGGTGAAGATTTGGGCCTACTTTTTTTCCTGCTGGGTGCAGGATCTCTCTTCTAGTGCCTAAGTCTTTGATTCACTTTGAGTTGATTATTCTGCAGGGTGAGAGAGAGAGGTTTAATTTCATTTTGTTACATATGGATTTCCAGTTTTCCCAGCACCATTTGTTGAAGAGGCTATCTTTTCTCCATTGTATGTTTATGACACCTTTGTCTAGTGTGAGATAACTGTATTTTTGTGGGTTTGTCTCTGTATTCTATTCTGTACCATTGGTCTACCTGCTTATTTTTGTGCCAATACTATGTCATTTTTGTTACTATTGCTCTGTAGTATGGTTGAAGGTATGGTAGTGTGATGTCTCCTGCTTCACTCTTACTGCTGGGGATTGGTTTGGCTACTCTGGGTCTCTTATTTTTCCAAATGAATTGAAAGATTGCTTTTTCTAGTTCTAGGAAGAATGCCATTGGGATTTTAATAGGAATTGCATTAAATCTGTATAACACTTTTGGTAGTATGGCCATTTTGACCATATAAATTCTGCCTGCTCAAGAGCATGGAGGTCTTTCCATCTTCTAAGGTCTTCTTCAATTTCTTTCTTTAGTGTTCTGTAGTTTTCATGGTAGAGGTCTTTCACCTCTTCTATTAGATTGATTCCCAAGTATGTTTTTTTTTTGAGGCTATTGTGAATGGAGTAGTTTTCCTAATTTCTCTTGTAGTGGATTCATCACTGAGATATACAAATGTATTTAATTTATGGGTATTGATTTTATATTTTGCTACTTTGCTGAATTCACTTATTTTTCTAGAAGTTTTCTGGTGGAATTTTTTGGCTCTTCTAAATATAGAATCATGTCATTGGCAAATAGTGATAGTTTGAGTTCTTTTCCTATTCATATCCCTTTAATTTCTTTCATCTCTCTGATGCCTTTGGCTAGAGTTTAAGAACTGTGTTGGATAGAAGTGGTGAAAGAGGGCATCCTTGTCTTGTTCCAGTGTTTAGAGGGAATGCTTTCAATTTTTCTCCATTTAGAATAATGTTGACCTTAGGCTTAGCATAGATAGCTTTTACATTATTGAGGTATGTTCCTACTATTGCTAGTTTTTCTAGTAATTTGAACATGAAGAGGTTACTGTATTTTGTCAAATACTTTTTCTCCATCTATTTAAATGATCATATGATTCTTGTCTTTAAGTCTGTTGATGTGTTAGTTACGTTTATTGATTTCTGTATGTTAAACCAACTTGCATCCCTAGGATAAACCCCACTTAATCATGGTGCACTATCTTTTAAATATGTTTTTGTATGCAATTTGCCAGAATTTTATTGAGAATATTTGCATCTATGTTCATCAGGGATACTGGTCTGAAGTTTTCTTTCCTTGATGTGTCTTTGTCTGGTTTTGGTATCAGGGTGATACTAGCTTCATAGATTGAGTTTGGAAGGGTTCCCTCCTTTTATATTTCATGGAATAATTTGAGGCTTATTGGTATTAATTCTTCTTTGAGGATCTTGTAGAACTCGGCTGAGAATCTGTCTGGTCCTAGGCTTTTCTTGGTTGGTAGATTTTTGATGGCATCTTCTATTTCATTGCTTGAAATTGATCTATTTTAATTGTTTATGTCCTCCTGGTTCAGTTTAGGTAGGTCATATGTCTCTAGAAATTTGTCGATGTCAAATTTCTTCAAGATTTTATTTGAGTATAAATTTTCAAAATACTTTCTAATTATCTTCTGTTTTTCAGTAGTGCCATTGTGATATTTCCTTTTTCATTACAAATTTTTAATTTGAGTTTTCTCTCTTTCTCTTTGTTAGTGTACCTAAAGATTATCAATTTTGTTTATTTTTTAAAGAACCAACTGTTTATTTTGTCAATTTTTTCTACTGTTTCTTTTGTTTCAGTTTCATTGATATCAGCTCTGATTTTAACTATTTCCTGTCTTCTACTACTTTTGGCGTTGCTCTGTTCTTCCTTTTCTAGGACTTTGAGCCATAGTGTTAGGTTGTTTATTTGTTGATTTTTTTCTTCTTTTATTGAATGCGCTCCATGAAATAAATTTTCCTCTAAGAACTCCTTTCATAGTGTCCCAAATATTTTGATATGTTGTTTCTTTGTTCTCATTTACCTCTAAGAATTTTTTAATTTCCTTCCTGATATCTTCTGTTATCCATTCATCATACAGTAGTGTATTATTTAACCTCCAGGTGTTAGAGTAGTTTCTGTTTTTTACTGTCATTTATTTCTAATTTCAATCCATTATGATCTGATAGAATACAAGGTAGTATCTCTATCTTCTTGTATTTGCTAACAGTAGCTTTGTGGCATAATATATGGTCTATTTTAGATAAGGATCCATGTGCTGCTGAGAAGAAAGTGTATTCGCTCTTGGTTGGATGGTATATTCTATAAATGTCCATTAAGTCTAAATTATTGATTGTGTTATTGAGATCTATGGTTTCTTTGTTCGATTTTTGTTTGGAGGATCTGTCCAGTGGTGAGAGAGGTGTGTTAAAATCACCTAGTATTATTGTGTTGTGGTCTATTTGATTTCTGGAATTGAGAAGGATTTGTTTGACATATATGGATGAGCCACTGTTTGGGGCATAGATATTTATGATTGTTATGTCTTGCTGATTTATGCTTCTCTTAAGCAGCATGTAATGTCCTTCTTTATCCCTTCTGACTAACTTTGGCTTGAAGTCCACATTTTCTGAAATGAGGATGGATACTCCTGCTTTTTTGCTGTGTCCGTGTGCATGGTATGTTTTTTCCCATCCTTTCACCTTTAGTCTGTGGAAATCTCTATGAGATGAGTCTCTTGCAGGCAGCATATTATTGGTTCTTTCTTTTTAATCCAATCTGCCAGTCTGTGTCTTTTGATTGATGAATTCAGGCCATTAACATTCAGGGTTATTATTGAGTTATGATTTGTATTCCTGGTCATTTGGCTCATTTTTTTTTGACATGACTTAATTTCTCCTTTATTTGGCTGTTCCTTTATGGTAGTTCCTCCCTTTGCTGATTTACATCATTGTTTTTCATTTCTTCCTCATGGAATATTTTGCTGAGAATGTTCTATAATGCCGACTTTCTTTTTGTAAATTCTTTTTTTTAATGATTTTTTTGGTGAACTTTATTGAAGTATAATTGAAATCCAACAAAATGCATATATTTAAATTATAAAATTTGACAATATATAAACCATTACCACATCAGCATAAAACATTTTCATTATCCTCAGATGCTTCCTTGCAACCCTTTTTATTTTTTTTATTTTTTATTTTTTATTTTTATTTTTTATTGTAAACAAATGGGATACATGTTGTTTCTCTGTTTGTACATGGAGTAAAGGCATACCATTTGTGTAATCATAAATTTACATAGGGTAATGTTGTTTGATTCATTGTTATTTTTTCCCTTCTCCCACCCCTCCCGCCCCTCTTTTCCCTCTATACAGTCCTTCCTTCCTCCATTCTTGCCCCCCCTCCCTAACCCTAACTCTAACCCTAACACTAACCCCTCCCACCCCCCATTATGTGTCATCATCTGCTTATCAGCGCGATCATTCGTCCTTTGGTTTTTTGAGATTGACTTATCTCACTTAGCATGATATTCTCCAGTTTCATCCATTTGCCTGCAAATGCCATAATTTTATCATTCTTTATGGTGGAGTAATATTCCATTGTATATATATACCACAGTTTCTTTATCCATTCATCAGTTGAAGGACATCTAGGTTGGTTCCACAATCTGGCTATTGTGAATTGAGCAGCTATGAACATTGATGTGGCTTCTTTTTGTAAATTCTTTTAGCTTTTGTTTATCATGGAAGGATTTTATTTCATTGTCAAATCTGAAGGTAAGTTTTGCTGGTTATAAGATTCTTGGTTTGTATCCACTTTCTTTCAGAGCTTGAAAAATGTTGTTCCAGGTCCTTCTAGCTTTTAGGGTCTGGATTGAAATATCTGCTGATATTCTTATTGGTTTCCCCATGAATGTAATTTGATTCTTTTCTCTCGCAGCCTTTAAAATTCTGTCTTTATTTTGTATGTTAGGCATTTTCATTATAATGTGCCTTGGTGTGGATCTGTTGTAATTTTATGTATTTGGAGTCCTATAAGCCTCTTGTACTTGATTTTCCATTTCATTCTTCAGATTTGGGAAATTTTCTGATATTATTTCATTGAATAGATTGTTCATTCCTTTGGTTTGTTTCTCTAAGCCTTCCTCAATCCCAATAATTCTTAAATTTTGCCTTTTCATGATATCCCATAATTCTTGTAGATTCTGTTCATGATTTCTTACCATCTTCTCTGTTTGGTCAACTTTGTTTTCAAGATTAAATATTTTGTCTTCAATATCTGAAGTTCTGTCTTCCAGGTGTTCTATCCTATTGGTTATGCTTTCTATGGAGTTTTTAATTTGGTTTATTGTTTCCTTCATTTCAAGGATTTCTGTTTTTTTTTTTCAGTATCTCTAACTCTTCATTGAAATGATCTTCTGCTTCCTGTATTTGCTCTTTTAACTGTCGATTGGTGTGATCATTCAATGCCTGAATTTGCCCTTTCATCTCCTCCTTCAATGCCTGCATTTGCTCTTTCATCTCCTCGTTTGCTTCTCTGATCGTTTTGAGTATGTACATTCTGAACTCCCTTTCTGACATTTCTTCTACCATACTGTCATTGGATATTCCTGCTATACCATCTAGGTTTGTTTGGGACATTTTCTTCCCTTGTTTTCTCATATTGCTCAGGTATCTACCCCTCTAGTAGTGAAACTCTGGGATATTGCAGATTTCCTCTATTGACTAATATTGTCTCTGTAGATTTCAGATAACTCACCTCTTATCCTTCAGTAGCCTGAAGTCTTGGAGGAACTTGATAATGCGGTGCTCCTCTAGGAAGCTGGCCTTCTACTGGTGGTGGCCTTCTGGTGGGGTATATTCCCTGGTGGCTCTGAGTTGGTTCTGTGTCTCTCAGTACCTCCTCTTCTTGGCTCCTGGGTCTTGTCAAAGGTCTTCTAGCCTCCTATAGGTGTCTCAGGAAGGGAGTTACCCTTCCAATGATGATGGCCACGCCCTCAGGAGTAATTCAAAATGCCTGCCCCAGCCTATAAAGAAGCCTCTGGCTAACTCCATGATGGCGACAAACCTGGGCATGGTGGTCGCGGGTGGCGTTGTTCAGTGGTGGTGTCTTTATTTGGCCTGGTGGTTGGGCGGTACCTGCCAACCCGCTCCACAAGGCAGGTGCGTTGGGTGCCTGCCTGCTACCTCCAAGATGTAGGCAGCCTGGCTCAGGCGGCAGCTTGCTCCGCGACTACGACCAACCAGTAATGGCACCGACCTAGGTGAGGGGTCAGGCGGGTTCCTAGTTTTGTCAATTTTTTTAATTGTTTCTTTTGTTTCACTTTCATTGATTTCAGTCTGATTTTAATTATTTCCTATCTTCGGCTTTTGGTGTTGATTTGTTCTTTTTCTAGGACTTTCAGATATAATATTAGGTCATTTATTTGTTGACTTTTTAGTCTTTTAATGAATGAACTCAGTGCAATGAAGTTTCCTCTTAGCACTGCTTTCTTAGTGTCCCAGAGATTTTGATATGTTGTATTGGTGTTCTGTTTACCTCTAAGTATTTTTTATTTTCTCCCTGATTTCTCCATTCATCATTCAGTAGCATGTTATTTAGTCTCCAGGTGTTAGAGTTGCTTCTGTTTCTTATTTTATTGTTGATTTCTAGTTTTATTCCATTATTATCTGATAGAATGCAGGGTAGTATTTCAATTTTTTTGTGTTTGTAAGAGTTGCTTTGTGGCATAACATATGGTCTGTTTTAGAGAAGGATCCATGTGCTGCTGAGAAGAAAGTGTATTAGCTCAAGAATGGATGAAATACTCTCTATATATCCATTAAGTCTAAATCATTGATCATATTATTTAGTCCTACAGTATCTTTGTTTAGTTTTTGTTTGGAAGATCTGTCCAGTGTTGAGAGAGTTGTGTTAAAGTCACCCAGTGTTATTGTGTTGTGGTCTATGTGATTCTTGAAATTGAGAAGAGTTTGTTTGATGTATGTAGATGCTCCATTGTTTGGGGCATATATATTTATGATTGTTATGTCTTGTTGATGTATGATTCCCTTGAGCAGTATGAAATGTCCTTCTTTATCCCATCTGACTAACTTTGGTTTGAAGTCCATTTTGTCTTATATGAGGATGGAAACCCCTGTTTATTTACACAATCTATGTGAGTGATACGTTTTTCTGTCCTTCTTTATCCCATCTGACTAACATTTACACAATCTATGTGAGTGATACGTTTTTCCCAACCTTTCACCTTCAGTTTATGGATGTCTTTTCCTAGGAGGTGATTCTCTTGAAGACAGCATACTGTTGGGTCTTTTTTTAAAATCTAATCTGCCAATCTGTGTCTTTTGATTGATGAATGTAGGCCATTAACATTCAGATTATTATTGAAATATAATTTGTATTCCTAGTCATTTTGGTTTATTTTTGGTTTTCAACTTGACTTATTTTCTACTGGTTTTCATTGTTTATTTTTTTTTCTTCATTTCCTCCTCATGGAATATTTTTCTGAGAAGGTTCTGTAGTGTAGGCTTCTAGTTGTGAATTCTTTTAACTTTTGTTTATCATGGAAGGTTTTTATTTCATCTTCAAATCTGAAGCTTAATTTTGCTGGATATAAAATTCTTGGTTGGCATCCATTTTCTATCAGAGCTTGATACATGTTATTCTAGGAACTCCTGGCATTGAGGGTCTGGGTTGTGAAATTAGCTGAGATCCAAATGGGTTTTCCCCCTATATGTAATTGATTTTTTTCTCTTCCAGCCTTTAAAATTCTATCCTTATTCTGCATGTTAGTCATTCTCATTATAATGTGCCTTGATGTGGGTCTGCTATAATTTTGTACATTTGGGGTCCTGTAAGCCTTTTACAGTTGATTTTCCATTTCATTCTTTAGAATTGGGAAATTTTCTGATATTATGTCATTGAAAAGATTGTGCATTCCTTTGGTTTGTATCTCCATGCCTTTGTCTATTCCAATAAATCTTAAATTTGGTCTTTTTCATGTTATCCCATATTTCTTGGAAATTCTGTTCATGATTTCTTACCATCTTCTCTGTGCAGTTGACTTTATCTTCAAGAGTATAAATTTTGTCTTCATTGCCTGAGGTTCTGTCTTCTAAGTGGTCTAGTTTGTTGGTGATACTTTCCACTGAATTTTTAATTTGACTTACTATTTCCTTCATTTTGAGGATTTCTGCTTGATTCCTTTTTATAATCTCTGCCTCTTTATTGAAGTGATCTTTCACTTCCTGTATTTTCTCTCTGATACCATCATTTATTTTGAAGATCAATCTATGTACCTTCTAAACTCCTTCTCTGACATTTCTTCTACTGTGTTGTCTACAGAGTCTATTGTTGAATCATCTTGGTTTGTTTGAGGTGCTTTATTCCCTTTTTTCATGTTGTTTGTGTGTCTTCCCATCTAGTGGTATGGATCCGAGGCAGTACAGTTTCTACCCTGTGATCTTTTAGTGTCTTCCAGTACCTCACTTTTAAGGGGAAGAACAACATTAACATCACCCAGTGCAAACAATATACAACCTTAAACCAAATATTTCCCGTTAAGGCATCTACAGTTTTTTTTTTTTTGCCATAAACAGAAATGATGTGTTCAACTATTGTCTACAATATAAACAGTAAGTTTGCTGAAAGGTTTTATTGTTTCAAATGATGGACAATGAGGGAACAGAAGTAGCATAAGATGTGATGTTTATGAGGGAGAAGGAGAGAAAATAGATGTGAAAATTTAGAGTGAAGGAGTAATTAATAGAGGTTGACTGTTAGTATGAGAGAAGTGAGAAAGAATACAGGAAGATAGATAAGTAAGAGAAAAATATATACAGATTTTTTTAAAAAGTAAAAATATAAGAATACATAACAAAACTGTAATATACTATTCACATATCCCATTCCTCAATAAATTTATGAATGAAAAATACTTGGATTCAAAGATAGTCGAGATGTGAGAGAGAAGGCAAAAAAAAAATTTCAGTAGAAAATGGAACCATTGCTTCCATTGACTTTCAAAAATTTTCTGTTTCCCTTCTCTGCCAATGGGTAGGATTGTCTGAAGTTTAATAGCACCTCCAGTTTGGTGGATACTGGACCTGGTGGCTGGGCAAGTTGATAGCAAGGTGCTTTCACACCCTCTTCAAGTCTTCCCACCTGTTGTAACTGACCCCTTCTGTCCCCACACACTTCAGTACTCACTGAGCTGGAGAGAACCTGATTTTCTCCAGTTTCTCCAACCTGTGCTCCCCCCCACCTCAAACTGCCCCCAGTCTCTGACTTTCACAGACTTGCCAGGCCCATAGTGGCCCATGCAGACTTAGTTGCAGTCTAACAGACCTGGGTTTCAGCTTTCCCAGGCCCTGCTGCCTTGCTGTAGTCCTAAGATCTCAATGCCCTTCCAACTTGCAGAGAGACCCCCAGGGATGCATTCACACAAAGGATCAACTGCAAAGCAGCAGCCAGATGGTGGCCACTAGCACACCCAGCAGAAAGACCTCAGATGCAGCCAGACCTATAGGTACCATGACAGTATATCTCCGGGTCCTGGCAGGTGTCCCAAGACTGAGGTGACTGTGCCCATAGATGGTAGCATTGGTGACTGTGGTTGTGGCAGACCTACAGGCCCTTTGGCCCTGGCTGGTGTCCCAAGATTGCAGTGGCCACCTGTAACCAAACTTGTGGGTACTCTGATAGTGGGCTTCCAGGCAACAGTGGGCACTCTGCAGGTGGTCTGCAGGCAGTCTATGGGCAATCGCCCGGTAGATATCAGGCAGTAGGCGATGGGCAGGCAAAAGGTGGACAAAACGGCAGACAGTCAGTGGTGGTCAGTGAGCCATATGTGAGCAAAAGGTGGGCCACATGCTGGAAGATGGTGGGTAAATCCCTGTGGACAAACAGTGTTGGGGGGCAAACAGCAGGGGATCAGAGGGCAGCAACTGCTGCCTCCCAGAGAAACAGTGTTTCCTCTGCTTAAATCCTGAGTCACAGGGACAAGGAATGCAGCCTCCCTCTTGTTTGCTGTCTTGGATCTCCTATCAAGCATAATGTTTTCATGTGTCATCCATTTTGTAGCACTTATCAGCACTGCATTAAATTTATTTTATTTTTTGCAGTGTTAGGAATCAAACTCATGCTAGACAAGTGCTTTACCACTGAACTGCATCTCTAGCCCACTGCATTCTTTTTTTAATGTCTGAAAAATATTCCATAAAATGACTGTCACACATTGTATTGATTCGTCAGTCGATGGGCATGTGGGTTAGCTGGGTGACCTTGGACTGTTATGTAACTATTGGACCTTAGTTTCTTCATCTATAAAATGGCAATTTAGGGCTTTTAGAAGGCAATTGAAATTTTGAGTACTGGATATTTGATATTAAAGAAATATTAACTTTAGGTGTGATATTGGTTTTAGAAGAGTTCTAGCTTTGAGAGAGGTATTTAAAAATATTTATGCATGATATAAAATAACATGGAATTTGCTTCAAAATTATACAGAGGGAGGGGGATAAGAAAGATTGTGTATGTGTTAAAAATTGTTGAGGCTATTGATGAGCACATGGGGATTCATTATACTATGTTCTGTACTGTGGTATATGTTTTTTGGGTTTCTTTTTGTGGTCCTGGGGGTTGAACCCAGGGATGTGCACATGGTAGGCAAATTATCTGTCACTGAACCACATCTCCAGCCCTTACGTTTGAAATTCTTCATGATGAAGTTTTGAAAACACTCACTTTAATTATCTCATTGTTTCTTCCAAATAAAGTCTTTCACTGATTTTTTAGGGGAGATTTTAACCAAGAACCAGTAGAACTTGGTAAGTAACCAGAGTTTTACAAAACTGTGACTACTTCTGTAGAACAGAGATTAAGCAATGCTGAAATGAGTCAAAGGCCTGTGGAGAGTTCAAGGAGGGATCTTCTGTGACTTGATGCTTAAGGCCAAAATAATCTATTTTTTATGGCACATACTGTCTGTATTCCTCTATTGTATTTAGTACATATTACCTGGTCTTGCATTATTTGATCTTATGTTGATCTTTCTCACCTGGGTGTAAATATCTAAAGGTCTGTAATTACTCTCACATACTTTTGCATTACTTCATTTTTTTGTTTGTTTGTTTTTGGTACTGGGGATTGAACCCAGAGGTGTTTTACCACTAAGCTACATTCCCAGTCCTTTTTATTTATTTATTTTTTATTTTGAGGCAGAGTCTCCCTAAGTTGCCAAGGCTAGCCTTGAACTTGTGATCCTCCTGGCTCAGTCTCCTGAATGCTGGAATTATAGGTGTGTGCCACCACATCCTGCCCATCACTCCTCTCTTTTTTATATTTTAGTTGTAAATGCACACAATCCTTTATTTCATTTATTTATTTTTATATGGTGCTGAGAATCTGACCCAGTGCCTCACACATAGTAGGCAAGTGCTCTGTCACTGAACCACAACTCCAGCTCCCCATCACTCCTCTTAATGACAGAAGTTTGTATCAAAAACTGGCTGAAGACTATATAGATCAGTTCAATAGATAGGTGAAGAAAGCCTAGAAGTTTATGCTGGTAGTATACCACTTAGCCTCTTTGTGGTATACTTTGTGGTATTAAAAAGGAGGAAAGATTTATTTTGGCTCATGGTCTTAGAGGTTTCAGTCTACGGTCACTTAGCCTCATCACTTTGAACCTGTGGCAGCATAGTACATCATGGCAGGAGTGCATGGTGGAAGAGGCCTGTTTACTACATGCCAGGCAGGAAGCAAAAGAGAGAGGAAGAGACTGGAGTCCTGTTTTAGTCAGCTTTTTCACCACTATGACCAAAAGACCTGACAAAAACAATTTTACAGGAGGAAAAGTTTATGTGGCACTCATACTTTCAGAGGTCTCAGTCCATAGATGACTCTGTTGCTTTGGGTCTGAAGTGAGGCAAACACCATGATGGAAGGGCAAGGAGGAGGAAAGCTACTCAGGACATGGCAACTGACAAGTAGAGAGAGGCTGAACTCTGCTCACCAGGGACAAAATATATACCCCAAAGGCATGCCCCCAGTGACCTACATCCTTCAACCATATTCTACCTGTCTACAGTTATCATATAGTTAATCCCTATCAGGGGATCAATGCACTAATTAGGTTAAGACTCTCATAACCTGCTCATTTCACACTAAACTTTTCTTGCATTGTCTTACATATGAGCTTATGGAAGGCATCTCATATTTAAACCATTAACAGGACCCAATATCCCTTTTTTATTATTTTTTTTATTTTTACAGACACATTTTGATTCATTGTACACAAATGGGGTATAACTTTTCATTTCTATGGTTCTACACGATGTAGATTCACACCATTCATGTAATCATACATATACATATAGGGTAATACCGTCTGTTTCATTCTACTGTTTTTTCATCCCCACCCCTCCCACCCCTTTTTCCTCTACACCTCCAAAGTTCCTTTATTCTTCTCTTCCCCCCATCACCCCTCCTCTTTATATATTGTCATGCACTTATCAGAGAAAACATTTGGCCTTTGGTGTTTGGGGCTTGGCCTATTTCACTTAGCATGATATTTTCCAACTTCATCCATTTACCAGCAAATGCCATAATTTTATTCTTCTTTATGGCCAAGTAATGTTCCATTTTGTATATATACCACAGTTTCTTCATCCATTCGTCAGTTGAAGGACATCCAGGTTGGTTCCCCAAGCTAGCTATTGTAAATTGAGCTGCTAAGAACATTGATGTGGCTGCATCACTGTAGTATGCCAATTTTAAGTCCTTTGGGTATAAACCAAGGAGTGGGATAGCTGGGTCAAATGGTGGTTCCATTCCAAGTTTTCTGAGGAATCTCCATACTGCTTTCCAGAGTGGCTGCACCGGTTTGCAGCTCCACCAGCAATGTATGAGTGTGCCTTTTTCCCCACATCCATGCCAACACTTATTATTGCTTGTGTTCTTGATAATAGCCATTCTCATTGGAGTTAGATGAAATCTTTTTTTTTATTGTAAACAAATGGTATACATGTTGTTTCTCTGTCTGTACATGGCGTAAAGGCATACCATTTGTGTAATCATCAATTTACATAGGGTAATGTTGTTTGATTCATTCTGCCATTTTTTCCCTTCCCCCCCTCCCCTCCCACCCCTAGATGAAATCTTAGGGTGGTTTTAATTTGCATCTCTCAAATTACTAGGGATGATGAGCACTTTTTCATATATTTGTTGATCACCTGTATATCTTCTGTGAAGTGCCTGCCCATTTCCTTAGCCCATTTATTGATTGGGTTCTTTGTATTTTGGGTGTAAAGTTTTTTAAGTTCTTTATAAACTTTGGAGATGAGTGCTCTGTCTGAAGTGTGTGTGTAAAAGATTTTCTCCCACTCTGTAGGTTCTCTTTTCACATTATTGTTTCCTGTGCTGAGAAAAAACTTTTTAGTTTGAATCTATCCCAGTTATTGATTCTTGCTTTTATTTCTTGTGCTATGGGGGTCTTGTTAAGGAAGTCTGGTCCTAAGCCAACGTGATGGAGATTCGGGCCTACTTTTTCTTCCATTTGGTGTAAGGTCTCAGGACTAATTCCTAGATACTTGATCCATTTTGAGTTGAGTTTTATACAGAGTGAGAAATAGGGGTTTAATTTCATTTTACTGCATATGGATTTCTAGTTTTCCCAGCACCATTGTTGAATAGGCTATCTTTTCTCCATTGTAAGTTTTTGGCACCTTTGTCTAGTATGAGGTTACTGTAGTTATGTGGGTATGACTTCGTGTCTTCTATCCTGTACCATTGATCTACCTGTCTATTGTGGTGCCAGTACCATGCCATTTTTGTTACTATTGCTCTATAGTAGAGTTTAAGTTCTGGCATAGTGATAACCTCCTGCATCACTCTTCCTGCCCAGGATTGCTTTGGCTATTCTGGGTCTTTTGTTCTTCCAGATGAATTTCATGATTGCTTTTTCTGTTTCTATGAGAAATGTCATAGGGATTTTAATTGGAATTGCATTGAATCTGTATAGCGCCTTTGGAAGTATGGCCATTTTGATAATATTAATTCTGCCTATCCAAGAACATGGGAGATCTTTCCATCTTCTAAGGTCTTCCTCAATTTCTTTCTTCAATGTTTTGTAGTTTTCATTGTAGAGATCTTTCACCTCTTTGGTTAGATTGAGTCCCAAGTATTTTATTTTTTTGAGGCTATTGCAAATGGAGTTGTTTTCCTCATTTCCCTTTCAAATGTTTCATCACTTATGTATAAAAATGCTTTAGAGTTATGTGTGTTGATTTTATATCCTTCTATTTTGCTGAATTCATTGATGAGGTCTAGAAGTTTTCTGGAGGAGTTTTTTTGGATTCTCTAAATAGAGAATCATGTCATCAGCAAATAGTGACAGCTTGAGTTCCTCTTTTCCTATTCGTATCCCTCCAATATCCCTTTAAAGATTGTGCCCCCAGTGACCTAACTTTCTTCCACTAGGCCCTGCCTCCTAATGGTTCCACCACCTCCTAATTGCATCACAAGCTGTCAATACACAGCCTTTAGGGAACATTTAAGATCCAAACCTTTGTCTCTTTTATTCACAGTTTTGATCATGGACTAAAATCTCTTCACAATTTTATCGTCATTCCTTCTGCCCTTTTTCACTTTATACCTTGTAGTATACCATGAACAAAGGGCATTACTCTGCTTGTGTATATCATTCCTACTGCTTGTTTGCTGTATCTGAAGCCTAGATTTCTGGCAAAACTTCATTCAATGAAAGCCACTTCACCTATTTCTCTGTAGCTCATATTTCCACTCAGATGCACACCTGTAAATTCTACCCCCACACTCATGGGGTAAGAACAAGGGGCTGTTATGCTTTCCATTCTCCTGTGCATCTCTCAATATTTTTCATCTTTCAACAACTTCTTCCCTTAAGGGGGGGAAAAAGCAGTAGAGGATGATTTCAGATTCAAAAAGAACATAAATGCTATAAAGCAACATCCACATAATTAACTTTTCTGACACCCATCTTTCCCTTTGTAAATCATGCATACTGATACACATAGCACATTAAATTTTCTTGTCTGGTATATATTTTCTATAATGCTTTTGTACTTCTGCTTCTACCTGGTAAGGTGTGTACTAAGGGTCACTTATTTGTATCCAAACTTGGTGTAAGTTACAGTGCCTTTTGTGATTACATAATTTATTTAAATGTCATGTAAACTAAAGAAAAGTGACTTTTCACATTAAAACCAAGTCGAATGCTTTGGAAAAACTCAATAAAGGAAATTCTCTTAAAATGAAATGAAACTACCATGAACAAGAAAATTTATTAAATTATAGGCCAACAAAAAGTTAAAATCTTAAGAAGAAATCCATAATCAGGTTACCTTATGAGTATTTATAATTGTGTAACACTATAAAGAAATAGAAATTGTAATTCATTGATGTGGTGGTGTTTATCCAAGAAAGATAACCTGAAAGCCCAAACTGGTCCGTATTCAAAGAAAAGGCTTTGGGCTTATATGACCATATTGACAGACTAAATTGTATATTTGAATTTACATTTTAAGATAATGTTTATGATTTCCCAGTTTAGCCAATACTTTTGTTAGTCATCCAGCTTCTGTTCCCATTTGGGGCACTTAAGAGTACTAATACCATATTGCAAAAGTAATGAAAGTGCTCAGCGAAGAAAATTTAGAATATGTGGAAAAAGAAGAGAATAAAAATTACCTGTTTTCAAAATCTAGTGAGAACACTATTTTATGCATTTGAACTCATATCTGTGGGTCAGTGTGCAACTGCAAATACTGTGAATACTTTGTCTCTATGAAATTTATAGTATTTGTGTTTCCCCATTTCCATCACTAATGCCTATCACATACAACCTTCTGGGTGCATTCAAGACCTGACGGTAATAGCCTCTGTCCTGTCCTCTATTCCTACATTTGATCTGTGATATTCATCATCTCTATTCAAGTGGTTTTTCCAGTCAAGCATATATAATCTTTATTCCTCAATGGAGGATTAGCCTTAAATCAATTACTGTTTGTACCATGGCAAAAATGGGCTTGGCAGTCTAAAAGGAAACCTGAAGGTCTTTTTTCTCCCTGTAGATTAAAGCTAAGTTTGACAGTCAACTTTCTGCTTCACTTCCTACAGGCCCTACTCTTAATTTCCTGAGTGTCTAAATACCTAAGAAGAAGCTCTTTCTAGCTCAAAATAAGACTGGATGAGAACAAACAAGGCAGAGATGTCAAAGGTCAAAGGCCTGAAAGTTCTTCTGTCTTCTAGCTGAAATCCCTGGAGTCTGTGTCCCTAAACATCCCAGGAACAACTATCAGAAAGCCTCATAAGACCCAGGCCCCAGCTCTTCTCCCCAGTACCCCCGAATGTTGCTGAGGACAGGAAGAAGTGTATGTCAACTTCCTTTCACTCTTAGTGAGGTCTTACAACTCCCTTCCTCTTTTTAGAGTAGTTGGTGTTTTTACACTGACTTTTTACCATCTCTCCTCATCCTCCGAGACCTGTCAGTTAATCTTCTCACACAGCATCTCTATGTCCAATATTTTCCCTCCCTTTTGTTTAAGAAGCTTGATGTAGAAAGTGTAAAAGTTCTGGATATTAATGATAGCTTTATACATGATAGTCTAGCTCTGAGGATCTTCCATGGTTTAAACATAGTCAAATGTCCATCCTCAAAGGTCTTGTGTGCATGTGTGTGCATGTACCTGTGTGTGCACATGGGTGTGTTTTACAAACCTTCACGATATTCAGTGAACTAACACTGATCCCATACTTAAATCTCTTGAGACAGACTACAGAAAACTTTTGGGTGGAAGAGACAATACTTTTATATTTGACTAGACAGTTGTATAAGCTTGTAAAAGTGGGGGTGCATCCTGCCTAATGTTAATTGAATGTGCAGAATCCTGAAACTTGCCTTCTTGCTGCTTACTTAGCACATTAATTATCTGCCTTTACACATCTTCAAATTATAGACTCAGGGTAGTGAATGCTAGAATTAGTGTTGTAAAGCAGGTTCTATTATCCTTTGGGAGGTGCCTTCCATTTTGACCCCTTTCCCTCCTTTCTTTGTAAGAAACCAGGAAGCAAATGGAAAATCCTGTGGTTGGATCATTTTAAAGGTATAAACTTATATACTCAGTAGAAAAGTCTGCTCTCACAGTGATGTTAACTTGCCCATGTTGTCCCTATATGCTATTATTGCTTAGTGTAATAGCATACAAATGGTCTCCTGAAAGTGTGGCATTATTCTGGTTCAGAAATAATGTCTTATGCTCTCACTTTAGGCTCTTCAAGTTGAAAGAAACAAAGACCCACTCACATTAGCTCAAGAAATAGATTTATTAAAAGAACCTAGTAGGTCCCATGGTGATCCAAGGATAGGAAGCACTTTAACAATTGGAGTGATACAAACTGGAATTGGAAAACAGAAAACAAGATTGTTTTCCTGGGTTTCTTTGCAACTGTAGTGGCCAAGTCATGTCCTCTCCACCTTTCCCTGCCTGCTCCATTTACCTGTTTTTTTCTGTACCCTGGCTGACTTAGGTACAGCTTGTTTAGGGCAATCTAGGCATCCCTGGATCGTGATAATTCTCAGTGTGCCCCCTTGGCTCCTGCCCTTCCTGATCATCCTGAGTGTCCCCATTCTAAATTCCCAAAAGATGAATTTAATTTGTGCAACTCATCTTTTTTTTTTTTTTTTTTTTTTTTTTTTTTTTTTTTGTCTGTGACTACAAGTTTAGGGATCTTGGTGCCCTTACATTAGATGTTCTGTTCCACTTCTCCAGTCTGCTCTGTCTTTGGGGATCTGGGAAGGTGTACTCCTTAAGAAACTGGTGGTTCATACTCAGGATTGGTTTTTGGTAGAAAAATGATGATAAACATGGATTATTAGAATTACTTTTTAATTTGGAAAGGTTTCCAGAAAATAGTGTACCAGATCTGGAAGTTCCTATCTGAGGAACCTTTGGTCATTGTGGTCTTTGTGAACTTCCATTTTGGTGTACTGTGACTGTCAAAAAGTGCAGAAAGTGAAGATGTAACCCATCAACTTCAGACACATGCAAAATAGATTCCAGTTTCAGGTTTGGCTCTATGAGCAAGCGAATATACATGTTGAGGGCAGAATCATTGGTTTTGATAAGTATATGAACTTCAATCAGATGATGCGGAAGAAATTGATTGAGAAACAGTCAGGAAAAGAACTGGGTCACTTTGTGCCAAAAGGAGATAAGATTACTCTGCTACCAAGCGTCTCCAACTAGAAATGATTGATCAATGAAGTCATGATTTATTGAGAAGGCAGTAGTTTGTGTTTTAAGGTGTCTTTTGTTTGGAAGTATAATTCTAAAACATTTATTCATATTATTTTGATTACCCTTTTGTTATTACCAGATGACAATAATGGTATGGAATTGTTTTTATTAAAAAGTAAAAATTAAAAGCAGCATATCCATGACTGTGTAATGCTTTTATGGTCACTTATGGTTACCTTCTTAAACTGAGCTTCTGTGTTTTTTCTGTATTCTGTTAGACTCAAAGTTAGGGACCTTGTAATCTTTTATTTAAATTTTTTTCAGCACTCAAATTCATCCTAGTCTAGACTTCTATAAAAGTCCCATCTGTAAACAAATGAATGTATTTAGGACAGAGGCTATTAAATTTTCCTGTGTGCTGTTTCTTAGAATTGATTCGTGGCTAGGTTGAATCTGTTGGGCTAGTTGCTGTGTGAACTTTTACTTTACTCTTTATGGCTCAATCTTTAAAATTTTGAATCTTGTGTATGTATGTGCCACACCCAATAGTTTTGTTAGTTGCTTTGTGATCAACACCTTATTACCTTTGCAAATAGATTCTTAAAACAGTGACTATCACTTATGTTCAGGGGCAATAATAATACTTTCCTAATATTTTGTTTTAAAGATTAGCAGTAAGTACTGGCTCACATACAAGTAATTTGGTAATTATCATTTAAAATTTTTATTTCTAGTTAGAAAATAGAAAAATTTTATTAGAAAACTTGTAAGCACAGCTTGCATTTTGCTGTAGATATAAAAGAAATTTATAAGCTTATAGTTGAATTTTGGTTGTTATAGTAGTGATTTTTATTATTTACTTAAACAGATGTGTCCTGTTCCAGTACATATATGCTATCAAACACCCCAGTACCCCATGATCATTCTTTAATGAGAGAGAAAATGCCAGAATTAAGTGTAACCCAGCCTTAACTTTCCAGGCAACTAGTCCCCCAATATAGCTTCTCTTCAGCGTTACCTGCTAAGGTTTTAAAATGTAGATTCCCAGGCCTCAACACAGAGCTACTGCGTAATAATCTTTAGGGGTTCATATCATAATATGCACTCTTCTTAACTTGAATGAATTCTATACATAGCCGTGTTTGGGAACCACTCTAGGCCTCTAGTTCCTAACCTAACAACAACAAAAAATATTTGCCATCAGTGTAGTAGACTGCATGTTGAGAATTTTATCACGGGCCAGAGGATTGTTCCATTTAACACATACTTACTAAATGTGTCACGTCCGTATGATATGCTATGAGAATTTATGCCTAGCAATATAGATTTTACCAGTAATGCCCCCAAAATACTTTTGCCTGGCTGGTGTATGAGAGCCTAAATTGTGATATCTTGAGTATTTCAAAGATCATCATGTAATTCTTGATTATAGCATCGATACACTATAATTTATAGTGATGCTTTAAAAATTCATAGTCATATGTGATTTAAGGAGCTATACTGGGTCTTTGAGTTTGAAGCTGACTGCATCTGTCTGGGCTCCACTGTATTCCACATGTTATTTGTGTAGCACATTTTCATTGCTATCATAATCATGCTGCTGGGAAAGCTAATATGATGAAGAATTAGCACATTTAGTGGATTTAGTTTATTTTTCTGTTTTATAAGTGAAAGGAAAAGCACCATTTAAATATTTTTATTAACTACGTAGAGGAATTGTTCTGTGATGTATTGGTTTGTATCTATACAGCAAACCATTATTTTTCGATTTCAAAGTGTGGTCTTGGTAGTTCGTGGTCGGCTTTGTAGCTATCACGTCACTAGGTGGAGATGTAGCATTGTTTGGTGGCATAGCCAAAGCAAGAAGAGTGAGTCTTGAATTCTCCTCTCTTTACAAAAGTATTTTACAGGTATTTGGTGAGGTTCACTCTATTCTAAAACAAGAAACAACTTGAAAATTTAGTATAATTTAAATTTTTAACTTTTTCTTTTCAGGATTGAAATTCAGTACAACTTCAATGTCTATTTTAACACTAATCAATTATTTTAAAAAAGGTTTTTTCCTCTTATTGCCAGTTCATTTTTTCTGTCCCTCATTATTTCATCTTTTCAGTTATTTTAATTTCTTTATCTTTAGTTCTTTATAGTGATCTAATTCTAAAGTTTAATAGGACAATCAGAATTTTTACTGAGGCCAAATAATATATAAAATTTTAATTTGATAGCCATATGAGGTAAACAAAGATAAAGAACCAAAATTTACAGTCTGAAAATATCCTGATCTTATCTTTGTATAATTTTAGGTTGATAATGCCATATTTTAACATTTAAATTCTGTAGAGCTTATTTTCCCTCTCTCCTCGTTTTCTTCCCTTCTTTTCCTTACTTCTTGAATTTCCAACAAGTATCTTCTCTGTGCAGCATTGATGTGAGGATATAAAAGAAGTGCAAGCCTGTCTCCCAGGAGCTTATACATAGTTGAGAACATTGCAAATGTACCTGTGAAGCATTTTAATGTAATTTCAATATCTAATCTTTAGAAATTGTAAAGGTGAAACTTCAAAAAAAATCTTGCTTTGGCAAGCAATCTGGCAGTACCTCAAATGTTTAAATGTAGAGTTACCATATGATCTAGCATTTTTCTACTTCTAAATGAATAGAAATGAAAGCATGTTCACACAAAAACTTAGACATGAATGTTTACAGAAGCATTATGCATAATGGCCAGAAAAGTGAAAACATCTCAAAATGCCTATCAACTGATAAGTGGATAAAAAAATGGTATATTTATGCAATGAATATTTACTTGGCAATTAAATATGAAGTACTGATTATACAACATAGATGACCCTTGAAAGCATTGTGCTAAGTACAAGAAGATACTCACATTATCTGATTCCATTTATATAAAATGTCCAGAATGGCACATGTCTTAGAGACAAAGTAGATCCTTTGTTACCAATTGTTAGATGGAAGTGAATGACTGCTAATGGGCATGAGGCTTCATTTTTTCAGTAATGAAAATGATGTAAACTTGACTGTGGCAATGGATATACAACTTGTCAAATATATTAAATACCAATGGATTGTATGTATACTGTAAATGGGTGAATTGTAAATTATGAGAATTATAGCTCAATAAACTTTTCAAGTGAGTTATCAAAATGTTTAAAATTTATCAAACCAAGGAATATTTATTGACCATCTACACAGGCACTATACTAAGTTCTATGCAAGTTATACAACAAGCATCCTGACTCAGATTATTTTCTTATTGTTTCTTTTGTAAAGATTATTTGTAGTACAAGAGAAAAAGCAATGTCATGAGGCACTTTTGCTTTCTGAATTTGTTCCCAATCTTTTGAACCCCCTGAATTCCCTCTTCCAGCTATTCTGTAATGACCCTGATCTTCCCTAAGTCCTATTTTTTTCCTTTCAAAGGTAAACTCTTGCTCTTCGACTTGGATAAATATTAGCCCCAACCTGGCACCTTTAACTAACTTAAAGAACATTTTAAGGTGATAGTGGTGTCTCCAACAACTTAAATTGTGTGACTCACAGAAACCCATTCATTCAGCAAATACTAATGGATGTTTCATTTAGAAGTAACAGACAAATCATAAGACCATTGACATTATTATTTTTAAAATTATAGCAAATGTCTTTTTGCTACAATTTAGTCAGATTGCATGGTATTTAGAGTATAGTCTTAAGTTGTAGATTTTCATGAAAAATACCTTTTAGGAATGATTAAAAGTTAAACAACTCTGGTTTTCCTAGAGCTAGCTATATTTATTAATCTAATATTATGACATGGTTGTGACTTTTGAAACTTTAAGGAAAGAGAAATTTTGTTTTAGTCCCATAATAACTTTATTAAAGCCAAAAAGGCTATTTTAAATGGTAAGTTGATTAATTTTAAATGTCACTTTAGACAGTTTTTATACATACATACATAATTGTGCATTTGTGCCTCTCATAAGTGTGACAGCTAAACTCTTCTCTCTTTGCAGATGCGTATGAAACAGCCAAGATGTTGTGTGAGCAGTATTACCTGGTAGCTCCAGAGCTAGAAGTTGAAGAATTCAATGGTAAAAGAAAAATTCTTTTAACCTTAAATACAAAGAAACTGACTCAAAAACTGATTATACATGAGGTATATTTTAGTGAGATCCTAAAATTATGCTACTTTTTCTTTTTTGATATCTTTCAAAACCTTTTTCTATACCTTTGGTCAACTGGGAGTTTTTGAAAGTTATGTGTAATGTATTAGACTGCTAAGTTCTTGGAACAGAAGTAATCCAGAAAGAGGATGCATCAAGTTATAAATAGGTAGTTTTCAAATTGAAAAACAGCAGTGTATAAATATGTGGAAAAGAGGAGTATAACTTTACTAATCAAAGAAGTGCAAACAAAAACAAATGCCACGTTTGTCTTTCAAAATAACTATCATTAAAACATTATAGTGCTTTGAGTTTAGGCCCAGAAAAACACTGTCACCAACACATACATTTCTTATATAAATTAAATTGGTTTAGTCTTTCTGAAAAATGCTAACAATGTCCTTTCTCTTTGGACCAGTAAATTAAATTAATAATGAGCATATTTCTTTAGTACAGTAAATTAAACTTCAGGAAATGGATTATAAGAAAATAGAGATGTACAGAAATTTATGTACAAGAATGACCATAGAGCATTTACAATTAAAGATAAACCAAATTTCCTCTCAAGGAATACCAGAAGTGTATTTCTCTTACAGTGAGATGAAAATGGGAAAAGACTTCACCCTTGAAGGACAGTTGCCCCTACATTCTACTAGAATGTATGAAGTAGAAATACTTTCAAAGTCCCTTGGATTCTCTGAGAACAGTTGTGACTGTTTTGAGTAAATACATGACCAGAACTGAGTGGACTTGGCTTGGTATTTATAAGTGGAAACATTTTAATATTCTCTGTATTTATTCCTACTGGCGAGGCCAGACCAGACCTAATTGTCCTTATTTATATTGGCCAAACAATGACACCTAAATCACAAGTAGTAACAAATGTCTCCTTGGTTGTGTATGGCAACCTTACTTATTCAGCAGGCTGGAGCAGCAGGCCTGTTCTTGCTTTCCCAGAGCCAGCTGTATCAGCACATTCCTCCCTAGCCAAATCTGTTAGACTGGGCAGCTCAGCCACCATGATAGGAGCTTGAAAACTACTTTTGGCACTATCTCATGGATCATCTAACCCCTTTTATATCACAGTTTGAGGCCCTTTTTCTAATCATTAAGAAAAATGAATGCTGGTGGTTTTAGGTAGCTCTAGTTTTCTATTCCCTTGGATAATGTAGCTATGATTTTTATTTATAATTTCTTAAATGCCAAAGCTCTTAGTGAACATGATTAAGGAATGTGCATTAGCTCTAACAAGTTCTGTGTTAGAGATATAGGTCGTAGGTTAGTCCTGAACACTTTAAGTATCACCTTCATTGCTTTATAATGAAACAGTGTGTGTGCTTCCCACAGTAGGACAGCTGACTGTTTTCTAGGGATGAGTCACATCAGGATTCATATGGATGTACATTTGGAGCTCATCTAAACTATAGCATGGCCTATCAGGATGCTTCCATTACACAACAGGTGCCTATAACCACAGAATGATAGTGCTTGCTGCTCTGACCTTCAGAGTGAATGAGGCTGCCATTAAAGAGCAATTTGTTGCTCCCTGAAAATTGAAATTCTGCTAGTTTGGTATATTTTCTTTTGTTTCTGAATTTGGGAGTTACTTCCCCCTTACCCAGTGTGACCTCTAAAAGAGTAGTAATTAGGGTTATGTAGAACCCAGAGTGGCAACACCATCAGTATTCACTATAATTCTGGATATTGGGAACAAGCTATGGTGAATTTCCTTCATTTTCCTTTTTGTAGTGCATTTAACAGGAGCATTCAAAATAACAATTTTGTTTATCTTTGATCAAGTTTCAGATATTTCTTTCTCTATTTTGGTGCTGGGGTTCAAACCCAGGGCCTTGCACATACTAATTAAGCTTGTGTTCTACCACTGAGCCACATCCCCATCATGGCTTTGGATATTTCTCACTATCCACTTGTGGCAGCCCATGATCAGTTTCTCCAAAGTCCAGAAGCGTTTTATCATTCTGGTTCTCATTCTTTTGCTATTCTGATTCATTTGCCAAAACCTTAAGCAAATAAACATTTTTACCTTAGCTTTTTCCATCCATATGATAAGGCAACATGACTTAGGAAAAAGGTGAGCTTTGTAGCTCACTAGGTGGTAGACATCCTGGTTCTAACACTTAAGTAGCATGAGCCTTAAGACCACTTCAGCTCTCTAATGCCCAGCTTCCTCATTGGTTAGCTTGCATTGTATGGAGGTAGAAGAATGTGTCTAGTTCCTCAAATATTATACTGGGACACACTGGATATTTAGTAAAGGGTAGCTACTTGAAGTGAAGATTGACTTTGGAAAGATAAGATTTAAGGTCCCTTGCATTTCTTCACAATTTGTACATTAGACTCTTATTAAGAGACTGATTTGTAGCTTCAGGTTTGGTGGGAAACATGAAAATTGAATTTATATTGTATGTAATGTTTTCATAGAACCTTTTACCTCTAGTTTTCTCATATCGAATACTTCTGTGGTTCCTTTGAATCAAGTGGTTCCATACAATACAAAAACTATCACTAGTAGTTGCTGTTAATATTGAGAAATTAATATTAGTAATGACAATAGCCAACATGTATCAACTACTTACTATGTGGAAGACTCTGTATATACCGGTTTATCACTATTATCTCAGTTAATCCTTGTATTTGCCCAATGAACTATGTACTGGGCCCATTTCAGAGATGGAGTACTGAAACCCAGGTGGGTTAAATACATATTAATATAGCTATCAAATGACAGAGTTGGGACTTGATCTCACTGTGACTGAACTCTACCATATGCTGTTATGAATAGCCTTATCCATTGACCTTGGGAAATGATTAGCCAGTTTTAAACACACTGCTACATTTTCTTTTAAACCGTTTTTTTCTGTTTAGCCTCCATTTCCTTTTTCTTGCTGTAGAACTATCTGAAAATAAAATTCCTTATGTCTGTGTCAAGTTGGTATTTATTAAGTGCTACTTCAACTAATGGTATTTGCAGCATTGACTATGTAAAATAGACACTTTATTTTTTTTCTTGAGTCTTCAGCATGAAAAACCTGAAACATTTTTCTATTGACTTTTAAAAATGTACCCTTAGATGGAAAATTCATATTCTGTTTGTCTCTTATTTTAGAAAGTCAACAAACATCTATTAAGCATTCAATATTTAACAGCTACTAGACCCAGAATAAGGAAAGAGTCATGGACAGAAACATTTGACAAGGCTTTAAAAGGAAAGAAAGAAATCTAAACCATAATATTCCCAAAGAAAAGTGCAAGTAATTGAGCAGGCCTTTAGATGGCTCCTAGAGAATGCTGTTTGAACTAAGAAAATCATACTGTAAAAGGTATTTTCATTTCCTTGAGATTTAGAATGAAAAGGTTGAATTCAGAGGCTGTTTATATAACTAATCATGGCTTTTGGTACAAGATAGACTTAAGCACCAGTTTGCTCCTCAGAACCCCATTAAAACAACAGTAAAGGAATCCAAAGAAAATCACCAAAGGAAAGCAGGAGGTTTTATCAGTGGACCACTGTCTTAGTCCCTTTGGGCTGCTTTAACGTAAGTACCAGAGACTGAATGGCTTTAACAACAGATATTTATTTCTCGTGTTCTGGAGGTGAAAAAGTTCAGGATCATGGTGCCAGTGAATTTGGTGTCTAATGAGGGCCCATTTCATGGTTCATGGATGGTATCTCACTGTGTCTTGACATGGAGGAATGAGCCAGGGAACTCTCTGGGGGTCTCATTTATAAGAGCACTAAAACCATTTGTGAGCTCTCCACCCTCATGACCTAACCGCCTTCCAAAGGCCCTACCTACTAATGCTATCAGTTTTGTGATTAGATTTCAGTATATGAATTGAGGGGGATACATACTGAGTCCATGACAACCACTGATTCCATCTCCTGCAGAAGGGTAACCAGATGGAGGTATGCTGATTGATGGGACAGAGCAAAACAACCACAAAGGAGAAGGCTGGAGCAGAGATGGAAATCAGTTTGCCAAATGTTTTCCTGAGGGGACCCTGGTAACCGTGCTGATAGTGCAAAGAAATAGAATGGGAAGGGAAAGATACAGGATAGGAGTTAGCTGAAAGCTGATCTAAGGAAGAGCATAGAGGGATAATGGGGAGCAGCTTGACCCTGGTCAGGCTCTGCCTGCCAACAGCCAAATAGGAGTACTTTGTTTAAGAACAACCTGGGAGCTGGGTGTGGTGGCTCATGCCTATAATCCCAGTGACTTGGGAGGCTGAGGCAGGAGGATTGCAGTTTTGAAGCCAGCCTTGGAAACTTAATGAGGCTGTAAGCAACCTAGTGAGACCCTGTCTCAAAATAAAAAGTGCTGGGGATGTGCTCAGATGTTAAGTGCCCTTGAGTTCAGTCCCTAGTCCCAAAAGAAATAATGTGAGTGATGTTATTTCAAAGTAAAGCCTTCTTCATTTGCTGTCTGCTTGTCCTGAAGCCATTGAAATGTTTTCATCTGGTCCACAGAGTTCCAAGTCAGCTTTCCCACCTAGGGGAGAGCCCCATAGGAAATGAACACTAACTATCTTGAATGACGAATCCAGTTCTTGATTCTTAAACAAGAACATTACAACTGGGATATGTCATGGTCAAAGTCAGTAGCATGAATGAAACATAAGTGTCATTAAACTTATCAACTGTACTGTTATTGCCAGAAAACCCTCCCCTTACCAAATTCTGAGAGAAAATGTTTTCAAACCCATAATTCTGTACCTAGTCAAACCTTCCAGCAGGTAAATCACAAGGATTGAGAAATGTATCTTTCATATACATCTTTCTGAAATAGGTTACCTGACTGATTCAGTGAAGTATATAAGATGGATATAAGAAATGGGGGTACATTCTAGAACTTCAGTCAAAATCAATTTTAGGATGGCAGCTATGCAGCAAGTTTGGAAAGCAATCAATTCTAATTTGGCAAATCTTACGAATGGATGGATAGTATGCAAAAGAAGAAGCAGCTGGAAGATTTTGGTGATGTAGTGATGAAAGCATGTTTCTTGTCCAGTTGCCCAAGAGGAGAGGTGGTTAAAAATGCTAGGAAAAATACACAGCTGTGTAAGAAAGACGAAGTCTGAATATGAAACAGCCTAAAAAGGCTAGCATGATGTTGAGCAGTAGGAAGAGTATAAAGAAAATCCATGTCACCTTAAGGCTGAGAGCATTGTCCTCCAATTGACACAAGTCATATCATTGGACTTGCAAGGGAAGGAAATGCCATCCAGGTACATTGTTGTGGCTGCATTGCAGCAATTGACATTTATGTAGTTATAATTTGACCAACACTACTGAACTTTATCTTAACCTATAGATGACATACAAAATAGTTATTTAGGGCTACAAAACATAATGTAAATGTCAAACAAAAGATTACAGCAGAAATAGCAAAGAGTAGCTGCCTCTGGGCATAGACAGGGGTAAGATAGAAGAGCGTAGAAGAACTACTAACTGCTTTTCTTCTTTATGAAATGTTAAACCAATTGTATGTAACACTAAATAACTTATGAAAGGGTTCAGGGTTTAGAATCAAAAGCTCTTGGGACCTGGAGACGTAGCTCAGTGGTTGGTACTGTACTTACCTAGCTTGAGCAAGACCCTATGTTTAATCTCCCCATAAAAGCTCTTGGGCCAGGTGTCCAGTTTAAGCATCACTTCTATTACCCTGAGCAGCCTCTTCAAAGCTTATTTGTTCACCTGTAAATAATACTACCTACCCTATGAGCCATGAGGCATTGTCATGAGTATTTAGTTGAATAATGTGTGTGTTAGCGCTTCATATACTGCTAAGAACCAAACAAATGTTAACTCTGTTTCTATTATTGTTAATTATTTACATAATTAGAGGAAGTAGTTAGGTTGAATTTATAACATGGATGAGTATATCTGTGTTCTTGAGAAAGTTCACGTAGTTTTAATCTCTTAAGTGATCTCAGGTCATGAGGAGGAGGAAGGACTACATTTCTGAGCACCTCCTCTCTACCCCACGCTGTTCTTTGTGCTTGACTTGGGATTCAGTGTTCCTCAGATTTTCCTCAGAAGGTCACTGATGCAAGGAGAAAAGATTGTAGGTCTCCTGGCATTTAGCTGCTAGATACTAGTAGAGAAGTTATATGAACCTTACACTTTACTGTACAATATGCCCTGCTTATCATAACTTAACACAATTTAGTGCTGCTATTTAGTCTACTTCACCACCCCTTTCTCTCCTGTGGTCAACCCAAATGACCATGGGTTGGTGGCAAGGGTGTCCTAATTTAAAAAATACCAAGTGTTATTTGAATGATCTTACATAATGTGCAGAACATCATGGAATAGATGATACTATTCCAGTTTTGCTCAACTAAATTTCAGAGAACTTGAATGATCTATCCAAGGTTATATAGCTGGTAAGTGAAGGAACTGGGTTTCACCCCAGGTTTGTTTGATTCTGCAGCACATGTTTTTGCTCATCGCTACCTTTAAAGGAGGAAACCTAAATTAGTCTTTTATAGAGTTCTTTTTTATGTACTCAGAAAACAGAATGCAAACATCATTCTAGTTTTGGTCCTTATTCATTGATGGTTTTGTCTCTGTTTTCAGCCAAAGCTCCAGATAAACCTATTCAGGTAGTTTATGTGCCCTCACATCTGTTTCACATGCTATTTGAGTTGTTCAAGGTAAGTGGAATTTAAAAACATGGAAAGAAGTCTTCATTTTAAATTACTTCGATTCAGGGCATAATGGATTCATTAGATTAGCATAAGAAAAAGGTTTTGCATAACCATTTTAAAAATTCTATTTCTGATATCCTGTGGGTTTTATAATTTGTACACTGTGAGATGAAAAATTGCTGTGTACAGTATAGTTTTCATGAATATTAGTACATATTGATTTTGAAACTTAATTATACTTTAGTGACTTTACATAAAATCCATACTGTTTTTCTTCAGTTATGAGATTAGAGATGCTTTTTAGTTTGCATACCTGGCAAAGGCTTTATTGGTAGTAACCAGATCAAAATAAAAACATATTTATGCATATGTATGCTTCTGAGTATTAACTATGTTGGTGTATTAGTAGTTGTTCCAGTCCTGAGAGATCCTGTAACCCTTTTACATATTCAAATTAATTCAGAAGATCCTCCAGAGGTAGAGGAGAAAGATGTGGATGGGCTGAACCAAAAAGGATAAAAAGAACCAACAAAACTAAACAAAACCATACAAACAAACAGAAAAAAATCCATCACCTCTTTAGACTCTACAGCCTAAGCTATTGCTTTCGTTACTCAGTAGCTAATGGCATTTACAGTGGCAGTATTACAGGCACAAGACATTTGAGCTAAAATTTTATTTCTTCCAATGTGTAAAATACTAAAGTGAACACCTGAAAAATCAGTTATGCTGATTTGCTTCCAAAAATTAGAATGTTACTGATGTAACACTTTAAGGTGGAGATGGGCATTCAATTGTGAATTTCTCTTCAACAGCTGTGGCTTTTTCAGAATTTCTTTTTAACTGATAATCTACTTTTTTTCAGTCAAATGATTAATTTTTTGTGGGAAGCATGAATCTTTTCAGTTTGTCTCCCTTCTTCAGAGGAAAGGTGCTCTATAAATGCAGACTGATAAATAGGACTTAAAGTGCACAAATCAGCCTCTAATCTTTACCTCATTAGTTGTGATAAAAACACTTCTCTGGGTTGAATTGAATGATTTAAATACCCTAAAGCAAAAAAAAGGAAGGAAAGAAAGAAAAATAAATATTTAGTATGATGGATACAGCTAAAAATCCATGCAAAATAAAGTGTCAGGAAATGTTTCTTGAGCTGAACACATTTGTTTAGCTAAGCTCTTTAGAGGGAAGAATACCATATAAATCCAACTATATTTGCCCCCACAGAAGAACTTCCAGGTGACTATCTGGTGCTTGTTTCTTTTATTTAAATTGTGATTTGTGGGATTAGGGGAGTAGCTTAGTGGTAGAGTGCATACTTTTAGCATGTTCAAGGTCCTGGATTCAATCCCCAGTACCAAATGAGTACATAAATAAATAAAAAATAAAATTGTGATTTATGAGTCATCAGTATTGTTGAAAAAGAGTCTTATTATTTTAGAACTCAATGAGAGCAACAGTTGAACTATATGAAGACAGAAAAGAGGGCTACCCAGCTGTTAAAACTCTTGTTACTTTGGGTAAAGAAGACTTGTCCATTAAGGTAACTGCTTTATTTATCAGTTGATTTAATAGTATGTAGACATTGAGAAATTAGATGGAATGGAATAAAACTGACATTTCTTGAGCATCTTACTTGAAAATACGTAGATGTGTTTACATTGAGGCACGTTATGATACTTCAATCAATAACTATGTACATATACGGTGGTACTTGCATAAGATTATATTACCTAGTGACTTTGTAGTCAATTTAGTTTGTGTAAGCATGCTCTATAATGTTCACATGATGAACCTAATAATGCATTTCTCAGAATGTATCTGTCTTTAAGTGACATATTACTGTACTGTGCTGGATCCTTGGCTTAAGTTACCTCATTTAAACTTCACTGAACAAGACCTCAATCTCAAGCCTTTTGGATGCTACTGCACTATTATATCTCTTTTGTTTTATACTGTTCCCAAAGGAATTATATTTCAGTGGAAGTTCAAAGCCCTTATACTTTTAGAGTACTCTGGCATGTCCTTTATTTAACAAACTCTTTGCCTCCTACTAAGTATAGATTGACTCCTATTTTTTTTTTAACATTTTCTATACTACAGATAAGTGACCAAGGTGGTGGAGTCCCACTTCGAAAAATAGATCGTCTTTTTAACTACATGTATTCAACTGCTCCTAGACCTAGTCTGGAGCCTACAAGAGCTGCCCCTTTGGTAAGTAAGCGTTGCAAACCACTGCTGAAGGAATGGTAATTAACATGAGGGAGAGAGAGAGCTATCTGTCTCTCCAGGTTGTTGAACTAGCCTTATTGAACTAGGATGCTTCCCATATGACTTGGAGGAAGGGAACTTTCTTGGCTTTCTGTGAGTCCTTTGGACTTAGATTACTTCTCTAATTTGTTTAAGACACTCTGAGCTGAGTGCCTTAACTCCCAAAGAGAGTGAAAAAGCATTTTGCTGTATTAAGACTGCAGCTGGAGCATCATTTACCACCTGTCACTGTCCTAGGAGGGGTTGGAAGCTACCAGCGGGTGAGTGAGGGGACTATCCAGGGTGTATAGCTGCAGTTTGGTCCTGAGCACTTTGGTGCTATATACCATAGAGGTCCAAGTCACCCAAAGCCTTTGACTCTCCACCATCAAATTTGTTTATATAATTAAAATGTTCAGTTATGAAAACATTAAAATTTTCATATTAAATAACCTAAGCACAAAACATATAGGTGGTGTATGTATTTTCAGAGCCTTTTCTGTTGCACTCTGGAAATAACCTTGAGCCCTATTAAGGCAGTGAGAAAAGCCTCTGGTTACCATGGTAGCAGTTAGATCCTGGTAGGGCCACACTTTCTTCCCCTGCCGAGTGTTTCTAATTGACAAACAACAGTTGAACCCTTTGTCATTAAACACAGAAACATATCTATCAGTCTACAAAATGGTTCAGGGTATAAATTAAGTTTCATTTTAAAGTCCTACCTGACTGATAAGCACATAAGATTATATTTTATTCGTATGAATAAAATCAAACACTTTGCATTGTTTATTTGAGACAGAATTTGTTAACTCAGCATGAAGAAAGCAGAGAGGAAGTCATTTATATAGGATTCAGGAAAATTTGTTAAAGATCAAAAGCATTGCCTTGACCAGGTTCTGGTACCTACTTAAATAAATATCAAACGAAGCAAACCTATCACCTTCCCCAATCATTTAAAAGGAATATAGATTGTCTATTCCAGGTCTTAAAATAGCATCCTGAGAACAGCTATTAAGTCATAGTTTTCTTCATGAAACTGAGGAATTGAAACAAGAAGCCTTAAAATATGTACCTACCCTCCCATTGTATAGATAAGGAAATGAAGTTAGTACCTTGCCCAAGGTCACTGAGCTAGTTAACGGTAGAACTGGCTCTGGTTACATCTGTGTTCTTTCTGGTGTTACTATATGGCTTCTCCTTTTGGGGAAATATTTCCACAAGTGTCTCTCCCAATTAGTAAACTCCTCAGCTTTAATGTGGGTTCATGGATATGGACTACTATAAAACATAATTTCCTCCCTGAACAACTTAGAATTTTATACCTCTCTGCCCTTGACACATGCATTCTGGGTTGGGGAAGCATGCACCCAGCTAACTCCTATTGATGCTTTAACACTCTTCCCTGAACTTTTGCAAATCCAAGATAAAGACCCCTCCTTTGTGTTCTCTGGGGTTCTGGGCTTTCCTACCTCCTTTCAGAGTCTTTTGGGTTCTCTGTTGTTCCCCATTAGACCTGAGGGTAAGCACTGGGCCTTGCTTGAACACAGAAGTACATTCCCTTGGCTCTCCTCCTGTAGTATACTGATTTCTTTGCTATGGTTTCTTTAGTCACTGTGGATAGGTCACCTTCAGTGATCATATTCAGCCAGTTCTATTTAAATGATAGGGTGTGTTCTGTTACCCCACCCTTTCAGTTAGACCCAACCATGAGGAAGATACTGAAATGTTAGAAAATGGCAGAAAGCCACATAACAGTTAAATTTCTATCTTGGTAGCCATAATACCTGCTTCCATTTCTTTATTTTTGCTATGTGTTAGGCACTGTGCCAAGACTTTACAGTTATTTTATAATTTAATCCTTACAGCAGGTAAGCTTTTTATTACATGTTTGAATGAGAAAATAGTCTTAAAGAGATTGAGTAAATTGTTCAGTTGAACAAAAAAATAGATTTCAACTTTGGTCTGAATATAAAGCCCATGGAACCATGACTGTATGTGTACATTATTCTACATCCCTCCTTCCTTAATTAGGTTTATGGATTTAATCAGAGGTGATGAAGCTGGGTGGGATAGCATCTCCCCCCAGCCATCCATGACCAACACAAAAGTTATCGAATTTAGTCTCAGTTATTCTTATTGTTCTCACCAATATCTGAGGTCTCTAAAAATTACCTATTATTGACCATCTGGGTTTCATGACATAGAGATACAGGAAGGTACTAAAATATTTTCTTATTTCTAAAAATATATGAACTACAAAATACTAATATAGTGTAGCATTTGTAGAACCTTAGGAAGTAGCCCCTCAGGAAATTGTTTTCAGAGTTTTAGTCTTGTTACTGGTAGATGTGAACTCTGGTGCTATTAATTTTCACTTCACAGAGCAAGGAAATCTGATAATGGAACTTTGAAATTAATGTGGTTTAGTTTTGTCATTAGAGAAAACTCCATATCAGATTTAGAAAGTGCTAAAAACTTTAAAATGCCAAAAGTTTAATAAAAAATTGAAGCATTTCTGTTATTATCCATGTTTTGGCAGGGTGAAAGAGATTTGCCATAGATAAGCATATACATCATTGTAAAGTTTGAATCAATAATTCATTTGATTTAAATCTGAATCAGTAATTTATTTTCATCTTCTCTCAGTGGTACTCATATGAAGCATTTGTGCTTGTCTCACTGCATTAATTTTCTTTTCTTGATAGGCTGGATTTGGTTATGGTTTGCCAATTTCTCGTCTGTATGCTAGATATTTTCAGGGAGATCTAAAACTGTATTCCATGGAAGGAGTGGGTACTGATGCTGTCATTTATTTGAAGGTACTGCATTTTACTTCTGTTAGTATGAAGGCATTTTCACTTTTTAAAACTCTATATTCTAATAACTTATCAAGACTAGTACTGTAACATCTCTTACAATCAACTCAGATTTACCTCCATTTCACATGAAAATCATGTCATACCTCACCCTTGATTTTATGCTTAGACACAGCAAAACATACAACATGGAGATGTAAATATTAAAATACCGATTTTCAAAAATAAATAAATAAAATAAAATACTGATTTTCAAAACCATAGTTCTAAATTTTGATTTTTCAGAATTGCATGTCCATCAAAGACATAATCTAAAAGAAGACAGACTTTTAATAATATGAAGTTGTCTTTTGCTTTAAAAATTTGCTAGTTTTCCCTAATTATAAAAATTCAATAATATATTTATATAATAAAGGCTGATCTAATAGCAAAGCTCTCTATAATAGCTTTTCTCATTTGTTGGTGGTATTAGACTTTTACTTCTAAACTCTGGAATATTTTGAGTATTTTTGAATAGGTGATATAGGCACATTATAAAAAATTAAAGCTACAAAAGGGAAAGCTAAGGACCCTAAGCCACCATTTCTGCTTCCCAGAGGAGGTCCTATTTTCTTATGGATCCTCCTAGAGATGAGTCTGTATTTATAAACAAATCTAATCTTTTTCCACAGAAATTAAATTTTAGCACCTTGTTTATTTATTTTCCAATATATCTTACAAATCTTTCATTGTCAGTTCATATAGAACTGGCTCATTTTCCCCCCCTTAATACCTTTCTTTTTAAAAATTTTATTTCTTCTTTTTATATATACATGACAGTAGAGTATATTTTGACTGATATATGGATGATAACCCACAAGAAGGGGAGAAGGGAAGAATAGGAAAGAGTGACTCATTCTTTTTTAACTGCGGCATAATATGCTACTATATCATAATTTACCCATTTACTTGAAGTATTTTTTTAGATTCCAATGCATCTAAATGATGTGAATTGTTTGTTTTGGTGTTGGCAATTGAACCTAGGGTCTTACTGAATGCTAAGCACACATCGAACTACATTCTCAGCCCCTAAATGATGTGATGTTTGATATTACTTGATGACATATGTTTATAAATCTGGTAGAACTGAGACTTAATTTCTCCTTGGGCCCTTTGGGGAAATAGCTGCCTAGTGAGCCATAGTCTTGGTTTAAGAACATACAGTCAAAACATTTGAATATCTCAAAGCATTATTAGCTGAATTAAAATGTGTTTTGTTCTAGTCATGTGTACTTTATACTGACTTTAAATGAGCCAATATTTTCATTCCTTTAAAATGTCTTTAATTTTTTCCTTGCCAGTCTAAGTAAGCTGCTCAAATATAATTCCAAAAGTATATGCTGTGGTCTCTGATGTTTTAAATGGTAAAATTTGGATTAGTATTTCATGTGAGAAAAATTGCACCCTAGACCTTTGGGGTATGTGTATGTGTATATATATATATTTTTTTCCAATAGGCTCTTTCAAGTGAATCATTTGAGAGGCTGCCAGTTTTCAATAAGTCTGCATGGCGCCATTACAAGACCATGCCTGAAGCTGATGACTGGAGCAATCCCAGCAGCGAACCCAGGGATGCATCAAAATACAAGGCTAAACAGTAATGTAGCACTTTGATTTCCATTATAAAGAATCTGATTTGTCCCTAGAATGTACCAGCCAGAAAATGATAGAGTGATACTTTCTGCCAGATATTCTTTGAGGTTTTATCACTGGAAAAGCAAAGCAATCCCAAGAGAAAGAGTGATGGGAGCAGACTATTCACCTCAGACAGAAGGATAGCAAGAATTGGGTAGCCAGAGTCACTGTTTCAGTAGAGGTCCTGCTGTTCTAGGAAATCTTTCACTGTAGTTAGAGGTATTAGCAACAGTGAACAAGGGTTTATCCTGCCATGAATTTTATTTAGGGAAATGATGTTTGATTCATTCTGTTATTTTTTTCCTCCCCCCCCACCCCTCCCACCCCTCTTTTCCCTCTATACAGTCACTCCTTGCTCCATTCTTGCTGAATTTTATTTAAAAAGCAATAGGTTTGCGTTTTGTTGCCATCCCTAGAGACAGAAGAATGTTCAGAGAAATTCTATGGATTGAAACTGAAAAAATAAAGAAGTTAAAATTATCCACCAAGATAAACAAAATGTGGTATATCCATACAATGGAATATTATTTGACCTTAAAAAGGAAGGAAATTCTCTTATGTGCTACAATGTGAATGAACCTTAAAGTCATGCTAAGGGGAATAAGTGAGACCCCTAAGGACAAATAATATATGGTTTCACTTATATCTGGTTCTTAGAGTAATCCAATTCATACAGTCAGAAAAAAGAACAGTATTTGCCAGGGAGTGGGAGGAAGAGGAAATGAGGAGCTATTGTTGAATAAGTAGAGTTTCAGTTTGGGGTAATAAAGTTCTAGATGAAGATATTGATGATGGTTGCACAACTTACTGCCAGAGAACTATATACTTAAAATGGTTAAGAAGATTAAGTCATATGTTATGTATAGTTTATCTTGATTAAAAATTAAAAAAGTTGTCATAGAATAGTAACTGTTATTATTTTATGTTAATAAGGAAAATATTCCAATCTTTGGTTTCCACATTTTTTTTATTCTGACTACCCTTAATCTCCAACTTTACTAAAAAGAGTAGGGGTTCTGTTTATTTAAGTTAAAATAACCTTTTATTAATAGAAAAGCAGCATATATTCATTGTAAAAAATTAGAAAACATAAATAAGTAAAAAAAAAGGAGAAAATCACTGTATTTCCACAACCCAGAGATAGCTACTTGTTACTGTCTTGTGTATGTTCTCCAAGATAATTTGCTACTTGTATTATATACATATTTCCCAAGATCAGATCATACAATTAATACTGTTTGTAACCTGCCTTTGTTTTATTTAAAAATACCTACTTTTCCATGTCAGTAAACTTTCATCTCATTAAAATTCTCTTGATTTGTTCAATCTGGGATCCATTTCAGCACCACATAACACATCAGGGTCGTCTTAAATTGCTTTTAATCTAGAAAATTTTGTTGTTGTTGAGTCTTTGTCAGTTGTCCTGAAAAATGCCCTGCCTTGATTTGGTTGATTTCATCTTCAAAATATCATTTAGTTTATTCCCCAGTCCCATATTTCCTGTGATCTAAAGTCTCAGTGGAGTTTGTTTTTGTTTTCTAGAATACTCCATCAATGTGTAGCAGAATTACTTGATATCTCACTGATCTACCATTAGTGATGTTAAGATAGACCATAATTTAAGTGTTGGTTGTCCAGTCTTTCATGGTATAGTTATATTTTTTTCCATTTCACTAGAAAACCCTTTGTGTGGTGTTATTTTGGCACTTTACAAATGTATACTTATCCATCAGCCATTTGCCCAATGGTTTTTACCATAATTGATCATTTTGGCCCGACAAGGATACCCACTTTCATCACTTTTATTCAACATAGTACTGGAAGTCTAGCCAGATGTTAGGCAAGAGAAAAAATAAAGGGCTTTAAAATTGGAAAGGGGAAGTCAAATTGTCCCTAAATCAATAATCTTATTACTCTTTGTAAAATGTTTTTTTAAAAGAAAACTCCTTTGTCAATTATTAGTTGACATTCCCCTATAAAGCTAAGCTCTTTCTCTAACTCAGACCATTTAGGTACCTTGAAGTACACTTCATCCACTGAGTGTTTAACTCTTTCCCTTTAAATGTAAAGGAAAAATTAAATCCCCTTTAAATGACTAATTTCAAGCTAAGAGGTTGGATTAAAAGCCTCCTTAAATGATGACAAATGAGTTTCTGGCTTTGTCCTTTATGAGCATTATAGATTTAATAGATTTTTATTGCTTTGCTATACTATTATCACTACTTATTTTTATTGAAGTATAACACAAAGTACACAAATCTTAAGTTTATAGCTTGATATATTTTACATGTGTATTTCCACCGCCCCCAAATCTCCTTTCTTGGGCTGGGGATGTACCTCACTGGTAGAGCACTTGCCTAGCGTGCACAAGGTTCTGGATTCAATGCCCAGTACTGCAAAAAAAAAAAAAAAAATGACTCCTTGTCAAATTTTTCTCCCTCCCCTTCTCCACATATAACCATTTTTCTGTCACCAGAGGTACTCTTCTTAAACATAAAACAAAAGGAATGTATAGCATATACTCTTTTAGTGTCTTGCCTTCCATGAGATTCATTCATGTTATTGTACATAGTGGCTATCATCCTTTTTGCTTCTTAAATTAGCACACCTTTGGTCAGTGGAAGCTATTTTGAGCTGGATTTTCTGTTCCATTGACAAAAACCTGCTAATCTTTGAAAGCTTTCCTTTTTTCTGGTCCAAGATGATATCCTAGGCTCATCTTGTACCTTCCATGCTCCTTGTCCTGTATTCAGCCATTTCCCCCATGGAATCCTATTTCTTTTTAATGGCTAATAGAGGCCTTCTTCTGAGAGACCCTCTTCTTGCATCTTTTCTAGGCCCTTTTTCTGACAGAGACATGACTTGTATGTGTGCGCACATGTGTGTGAACACACATGCACACACACTTATACATCCATACATAAGTTCATATTGATATTTTTCTATTTTAACATGGTATTATTTCTCCCCAATATATTTTATTATGTTTTCTTCTTACCCTGAAAATTTTGATTCTTAACATCTTTAACTTAATACAACAGAAAGATATTTGTATGCAAATATAGTTTATATAACTTTGCAATTTTGTACCATTATAGTAACACTACTTCCCTGTTGAGGGATATGGAAAAATAAAGGGTATCCATACTGATGTTTAATTTTTCCACGGGAGTATCACGAGGGACATCTATGCCACTTATCTAAATGATGAAATTTAGAGGAGTTTGGTTTTTTGCATTTAATCATATGATAGTAGCAATGTGGTTGTCCCCACTGCCACCACAGTGGGGGATTTTTCCCTGGGAGGAGTTGTGCTCTGACGAGCTGCACGTGGCTTGATTGCATTTCTGCTTCCTTTAGTTCCACTCACACACACTCATCTACCATTCTCAGTCAAAATTAAGCTAATCAGCTTGAAATACCTGGATTGGATCAGTTCCCCTTGATTCCATTTCATTGTGTTTGTAAGCTAGATGGCATGTTGGGGCATCAGTATAACCAGTTAATTCAAACTGTTGCTCTGATAGGTAGAGTAATTTGGGTAGTACAGAAGCCATCTTTATAAATAATAAGGTTTATTTCCATTATGAAAAGGTAGCTTTAATTGAATATTGATTTCAAGGTAATTTTAAAATCCTAACAGATTGTAAGTATGAATCTTAAGTTATAATATATTGTTAGAAAAGTGAATTTTAGCAGAAAACAATTTTTGAAATTCTAAAATTCTTAACTTGATAATTAAAATTATTACACTATACAGATAGGGTAATTGGTAAAGACCTTGGGAAAGTAGTAGATATGGGAAAGTAGGTATTTATAAATGAGGAATTCTGAGAAAGTTCATTCTCTAGATAGCTTTTAAGTAATAGCTTTATTAAGATATAATTCATGTATCATACCACTCACCCTTTTAAAGTATACGCTTAAGTTGTTTTTAGTATACTCACAGACTTTTACAACCCTGATCATGATCTTATTTCAGAACATTTTCATCATCCCAAGAAGAAATCCCATGTCAATTAGCAGTCACTCCCCATTTCTAATCAGGTTTTTATCTGAGAGTAAAGAACTATTTTAAAGTATACATAAGTAATTAATAATAATTATTTTTCTTTAGTAGCCATAGCAAATAATTCCGAATTAAGGCAACAGTTTTTGAATTAACCACCATAACTTAAATGCTGTAAGTGTTGGTTAAAATAGAGATTGTACTCATAAACTCACTATGATGTTCCCAATATTTTCTTTATAGGGACAAGATCAAGACTAATAGAACTTTCTAGAGAACTGAATGCTCTGATCCTCTCTGTGAAGAAAGATTGTCTTCTCCAAGTCAACCAGAGAACTTTCTTTCACCAACTCTGAGTGTGGCACCATAGTTATTCCCAGTGCTTGAATGTGTGTTTTCTCCACACCAGCCGGACCTTTTCATGGAGCCCTTCCTGTAGTTACTTCAACCAGATCTTCCACTGAAGTAGTAACTTGAGTAATTTTTCATGGTATCTTGCTGTGATGTGGTTGGCACCTGTCACAAAAGAGCACAGAGCCTCTTTAGAGCTCTCATGCCCTCATATTCTCTATCTCAGTGTGTTAGAGTCTAATGTCTAAAGTCTTTCCAAGATTTTGAGCTCCTTCCCCATTCCAGACACAGCAGATCCTGCTATTGCTCTTTGTGACCAAATACCATATTTGTCCCAAACCTCCTGCTAGGGTCCAGGGAACCTGTAAGTGGAAGACATCAGCTGAACATGTCTTGATAATTCAGTCCCAGGTCCTTTCTTCTCTCATATACATCCCTCCTCCTTTCTCTGATTTAGACTTTTGCCTTTTCTAATTGTATTCTCATTGTGTGGTATGATACTTTTCATGTTAGATCTTAATTGATGTGTTGGTTTTATTTTAAAATTCATTTGTATACTTCCATTCCATTGATTAAAGCATTCCAAAAGTTGTGTTGGAATTTTTCACTTAACAACTTGGTTTCAAAGATCTTAAGTGAAAAACTGCCTTATGGCCAATATCAAGCTTCTAATGAGTGGGAAGTGGAGTTTTTATGGCTCTATAAAGTATCGCCAATCTGATACTGTACCTTTGTCATATTATATTCCTTTGTGGTCTTCTAAGGAATTGTAAGTTTATGTGTAATGCACTTTACTAGTTGTAAAATCGGCCATCAAAGGGAAAAGTTCTTTCTGGTTTATTAAAATCCTGTAGATATTTTTAATTTTTCATTGTCACTAATTTTAACTGGTTTTAGAATTGTAAGCTAAGTTTGATTTTCAAAATCATTATGTTTTGTTAGAAGTTGGAAGTGGACATTAGAGACTTGCGATAAATGAAGAGGAATGGCGTTTTATTTACCCTTAGTAATAGAAGTTATCTGAGAGTCCAGATTAAAACTGGCATTTTACACAAATCCACAAGATGTTTCTCTTCTCTATAATTTTAATATATATCATATCTGACTTCTGCCCTCTTTTATTGTCCATATAAATGTTTCAGTCCAATTTTTTAACAGCGCAGTTGTCCCCACTGTCACCACAGTGTGAGATTTTTCCCTGAGCGAGGTTGTGCTCTGACCAGCTGCGTGTGGCTCAATTGCATCTCTGCTTCTCTTAGTTGCAGTGAATCTGATTTGCATTTATTTTATTATACCACCATCTTTAGAAAGATCTATTCCATGCTTAGAAGGATCTCATTAGAGAAGTCATATATAATCATTCAGATAAAAGAAAAACCAGTGAACTTGACCTGAGATCAGGGTCAGTGTCTTGGGGGTGAGGCTATTCCATATGATTATTTTCTTGTGCTATAAAATATGTAAAAATAACTATCCTTTACATTTAAAAACCATAACTTCCTTGTAGACATTAAATAGTATATATCAATATGTTACTAGGCCTTAATTTCCAACCATTTTCATTTACACTTTCAAGTGTGTTATCCTATAGGAAAAAGGAGGCAACAGATTTGGGTTGTTTTACTGCCTTGTTCAAGCAGAGTTTTTATTGCTTGAGGAACATCCATTGATTGCTATATCTTTACAACAATCACCACATAAGAGATGGATATGGAAAATATGGCATAGACAAATCATACCACATTCTTTATAAGTCTTTCAAAATAAAAATTTATTTTGACATTTTAAGGACTTAATGGGTAGTCTTTTACTAAATATACTTTGGGACTTACTCATATCCATCTGACCCCAGTAAAATCTGGACTTCTATCTTCATTTTCTTCATTAAGAATTTAACTTTATTCCTAAATAACCACAAGAACTGTATTCTTACAGTTTATCAGCCCCTTTACCAAAGTACTCATTTATTCTTTTTGTTAGCTATACATGATGCTCTAAACTTAACCATATCTCTAGCTGGTTGCTTGGTTTGTCTATAAGCAGATGGTCAGATTTCTACATATAGGTTATAATATAATAGACATTGACCCCTTCTCGGCTAAATTCTTCCCCATTCCTTTGAAATGCCTTTTTACTTATTCAAGTGTTTGGGAACCATGTCTACTATTTGAAATTGTTCCTGGCCATAGAATCAAAGAATGAAACTGAGAGACGTTTACCTTGGGTGGCAGGGGGCGATATTTTTCTAAGTTCTTAAATTGTCCTTGTCTCCAAATGAATAATGGTTCAGGTCAGGAGCTGTGGAAGTACTGAATTGCCTTTCTATAGTGCTAAGAAGTGATTTAAAATGTAGAGGAATGGCAGGAAGTAGAGGTGGATCCACAGGAGTCACCTGATCCTTTTTTTTGTCTCTGAATATATAATTTTGGGCCCATAATACAGGGATTCTTTTCCTCCAAACAGTTACGTGGTTTTATAGCTTTGCTTATATATTCCAAAGAACTTTTGCATTGAGCAGCTGATTTGATCCTTACGTTGCCATGAGGTGGACCACACAGGACTATCTCTACTTTTCATATGAATCCCAAAGCAGTTAAGTGCTTTGCCAATGTGGCATGGTAAGTGAATAGAAGAACCTAAGCTGGGTCTTCTCATTCCTGGATTAGTGCTCTGAACAATATATCAGGTAATTAGCATTATCCCTTTTGAGGATTTTCTTGGCTATATTAATCCTCAAGGGTAAGCTGTAAACCAAAAATTTTCTACAATACAAGGTAATTCCACTCAGGAGAGGTTTTCTTTTGTGTGTGTTTCTATTTTGGCATAGTTAGTTAGAGGAGATAATCAAATGGACTTGGCAGCTTATACCTACAAAGACAGGCAACCTAAAGTGTATAGCTCTAGGTTATATAGCTAGAGTTATTTGGACTTAATTCTCTTTTTTGAGTGAAATAAGTGCTCATTTACAGGCCTTTTATGCAAAGACTCCACATTTGAGAGGCAATGCTTTATCTTTTGATGGACTGGATTACAGCTTCAGTTAGATTCTCTCACATATTTATAAATGTATTTCTGTTGCCATAACTTATGAACAATAACTTGGCTGGCTATCATATTTGTGAATCACATCCTTTTTCCCTGGTTCTTTGGGGATATTACTTTATGGTTGTCTCCAGCTGATGGTGCTGAGAGGTCTGAAGTCCAGATGGAGTTTTCTTCCCCTTTTGTAGATGGCCTGCTTGCTTGCCCTGGATACATGTGATTCTTTGTTTATCCTTGAAATTCAGTAGCTTCATTTGAATATATCTCAGAATTGATAGTTGTCTGATGACTTTTTCTGGTACACAGTGAGCATTATATATTGACATTTCAGGCCCTACTGCATTTTGTATTGGTTTTTCTGTTCTCTTTGAGCATTTGTTGTTCTCCTGGCTCTCTGTTATCTGTCCTTCACATTTATCTTTCCTTTGATGAGTTTTACCACTTTGTCTTCCTTCATACTGTGATTTTATTTACCACTTTGTCTTCCTTCATACTGTGATTTTATTTTTCAGAAGCCTTATTCTCCATTTTACTGACTCAGCTTTCTATACTGTTTATTTTGGGCCTTGTTGCTTGTAATGTGGTTTTCGCATCTGTTAATTTTTTTATCTATTTCTTCCCCTAGCTCATTATATTGTCCTCTTTGATTTCTTAGTTCACTTCTTGGATGAACCATTCTGTCTACATTTATCATGGTTTCTGAAATGATTCTTTATCCAGACTGTATTTATGTGCCTTTCGTTTTATCTGTCAGACACTCTCCTGGAGTCCATGGTATGGGGTCGTGGCTTTTATTAGTTTCATTATAAACAGCTTCTTGCTCAGTTTTTGGATGTGTGTATTAGAGGCAGGAGCACTTATATAAACATGCATTTATTCTGCCATCCTTCCCAGTGGTCCAGGTGCTTAAACATTGACTTTGAAGATAATGTCCTTCATAATCTATATGTTAGTAAACAGAAGGAACCAATATTGCCAGCAGGAAAGCACCATTAACAACTTAATCAATATAAGATTTTTGTTTACTGTTCTGGGTGGAAAGATAACTTTTAACTCAGGTTCCTGTTCCATCAATTAGAGATATCAGTACCTTCTGGTTTGAAAATAGGGGACATGTGACATTTTAATGAACTCGAGAAGTTATTGGTCATTAACAATGATTAATTAGTTAATTAAATATGATAGAATGTTTGAAACTAGCATGTAATCAGAGTTGTCAAGAGAAGCCATGAGCTCTTTTTATTAACAGATTGTAGTCGAGCTACACTGAGACAGTTAACCCTTCTAAGAGCTTTGCTATAACACAGGTTTTCTTACCTATCTTTTCAGTCAACCCATTTTTTTAATGTGGTTCATTAAGAAATAAAAAGGTATTAAGTTTTAATCAGGATTTTTTTGTTATTTATGATTAGACATTCAAATTGTTTGTAGGTCTGGGTCCTATTCTGAAAGCATATAGTTTAATGTTTCAAAAGTACGTTTGCAGGTCGATCATGGGGTAGGGTTTTATTTGGCCTGTTGATAGAATTGAAGCATCCTTGCCTCAGTGGTCAGCATATTTCACTAGAAAACCAGCAGCAAACTTTCATTACTTTCAGAGCTCCCACATAATGATCAGGGAGAACAAGTGACAGCCTTGCTGTATACAACAAACTCCACTCAAGGCAAGACCTTCCCCTAGATCAGAGCCTTTGCCCTAGTCTGTGCTGGTGTAAAATGAAGAACTGAACACAGGTACCCTCAGGTAAGGGAAACTAATGAAGTGAAAGTGGCACATAGGGAGTCATAGGGAGAAAAACAGTGTTTAATGTTCATTTAATAATATCCAGTGTCCACTACATGTTATAAACCATAATATTTGTAAGCACATGACAGTGATCAAACAGAAATCCCCGCCATGTGGGCTCACGTTCTAGCAGGGAAGACAGTCTAGAAACAAAATAAGGTGAATTTATGGTTCAGTTGGGAGATGAATGCTATGGAAAAAATGAAATGAGGGACAGAACCAAAGATTCTCAGGTTTGCTTTCATCATAGGTAGGTGTGTTCCTCAGAGGAGGAAGTGTTGGTGGTTCCTGAGGTCTCTCCTTTGTATCTATTGATCTCCATTTGGAGTGTTCATCTTCTGTGCCTGGTTCTATGCTCAGCTCTTTGGGGGACACTGTTGAGACCCCAGCATTGCAGCTTCAGGTAGATTAAGGGAACTGACCCTGTTTCAGTTATTGAAACAGGATCTTGCTAACCCACCGGGAGCAATGGTCAAATTCGAAGAGCCAGCTTTTATAATCAAATTTCATCCAATGATGTGGGCTGCAGTGTCCTCATACCAAAAACATGATTACCATAGGTTCCAAATATATGTTTTTAAACTTCTGAAATCATTCAGTAAAAGCTTTAAAGCACCTGAATGCTGCTGCTGCAGTTAAAATAGCTGCTTGTTGGGAGAGATCCTATTTAGCATTTCCAAACTCATTTTAGAAGTGGATTAAAGAAGTATCCTAGAGGCTTCTCTCTGAAGTCCACAGAACAGAATCAACTGTTTGCTCCCAAAAGAAGACAATAAAAAGACAATAATATTTTACAGAGCTCTTGAGAAACCTGTTTTCACCTCTCTGTCTCTAAAATAGGATCATGAATTCTCTCTAATCTCTGTGATAGGGTTATGGTGGTTAGGACACAGGCTGTCTCTTGGTGTGTGCCACATGTGGCCCACCACTTCCCCTCAGAGGGAACATCAGAGCCATGATGGGGATTTATAGTTTCTCACACCTGTCTGTCTTGTCTGGGATAGAGCTGAGTGACCCAGCAATAAATAGAAGGTTTAGCTGACTGGAGGAAAGGGGATACAATTATTTATTCCCATAGGTAGAGCCAACTTGTCACCCTTTAAATTGACTTGTTTTCATATGAAAAAGAACATCATGGAATATCATTTCTGAAAGTCACTAAACTAATGTCTGATAAGGTTATGTGTCTGCATTAAGAAGAGACCCCCCCCTTATCTCACATTTACTATCCTTTCAGTGTTTTAGCTAAGTCCAGAAAACATCTATACATGTGCATTCTTTGCACAGAAAATTCTCCCCAAGGTGGAAAATTGACCTCAGATCTCAACATCCTTTCCCCTTCTATTTGAGTGACTCCATAGGCACAATGCTTCCAGTTCAAAGTGATGAAG